>NC_072479.1:39039500-39655000 GCF_027574615.1 Eptesicus fuscus
TTGTCACTTATTAGATTAACTAGTAACACCATATGTCTGAGACAGAGTGCCTGTGGAATTGGAGCTAATACTAATAGGCAACATCAGATGGGGATGAATACAAACAAGACAAACAATGACTGGACGTGCTTCTCAAACCTTAGGATGCCCAGGAATCACCTGGGGATCTTGTTAAAATGCAGATCCCTTTCATGAATGGGAGTGAGGGGTGGAGTCTGAGATTCTGCATTGTAAAATGTTACCCCATATCCAAGTTTCCACTACTGAAGTGGGGATTTCCACAAAGGGGTGAGCAGTTACGTAGAAGATCTAGTGGGAACCTTCTAGATCTTCTAGAAGGAACAGGAACCTTCCTACAGTGAATATATCATGGGTCACAATTCTGCTGATGACCAAAACTGTGTAACACTCACACTTTTGCAAGTCAAATCCCTCAGGTATAACCAAGATGTCCTGAAGTGCCCTTCAGCTTGATTACATTTTAGGCAGGCTTCTTCCTAACTCTGGGCCTCTGACCTCCCTTTTGTAGGGGAGGAGGTACGAGCCTAACGTTGACTAGTGCCAATTTGCACAAATTTGCAAACTTAATTGCCAAAGATGCTAACCTTTCTTGCCTCAAATTGAAAAATCTCAAGGTTTCCCCCATACTTGCTCCATGCTGCATGTCCCTTTTCCTAACCCTGTAATGTTACTGGTCTCAATTCCCCTCCCCTCCCCCATGAAAACAGCTTCAAAGCACTAGTTTCCGGCCCCTTTTTATATGTTCAATACCTGTCACTTTGGACTGATAGAGGAGAGTTACCTGGAAACTGTTCTCTTCAATTACTGATCTAATCATCCTTCCCTCATCACCACCACCCCCGCCCCCCCGCCCCCTTCAAATGAAAAACACTGGCTCTCTAAGTATCTGTTTACATATACCTGGGAGATATATGAAAACCCATATTCCAAAGTTCCACAATATGTAGCATGGTATCCTTCACTGTTTGTCTTATGAATCATCACTGCTGAAATAATGAAATTATCTGCTTTATGTGCACACATGGATTGCCCATCTTCTTTCTATGTGTCTATATATAAATTCTTGCTGATATATTTATCTCAATATATGTCAAGGAAATAAACTTTACAATTAGAAGAAAATACCACATAAATAAATAAAAAGATACTTTAAAAGTTTTTACTTTCAAATATATGTGGTATTTTTGAGTTATCAAGTTTTTTCTGCACATCATGGTATTAAATATATTTATGCATTTAGACTACATTATATATAATTACCTAAATAAGATTACTAGCACCAAGTGTATAATATAAACCTGACAATCTTCTAAACTCCTGACTATAATCCTTATAATAATCTATAAATCAGGTACTATTATTATAATTTAATGAAGAAGGAATTCAATACAGAGAGGTTAAGTAATGTAGGGAAGGAAAAATAATTTTTCCTCAACCCTTCTAGGTTCTTGGCTGAACCCCCCAAAATAAAAAGAAAAATTAACGGGGGGCGGGGGGGGGGGGGAAACAGACAGAAGCTTAGTAGCATGTATACCTTCAGTTTCTGTATACATGGGAAACTGAGTAACATGCAAAACGGCCCAAGTCATCACTTTAAATACCATCTCCAGCTAAAGATAAGAAATGTTGGGGCTGGGAGCCAGTCCTGGGAATTTATTAGGAAAAGTACAGAAAGCAAGAGTAAGGTTCTTATGTAGATTTAAGTCCTTGCCTTCTTCACTGATAAGAATTTCTCAAGATTTAGTCATCTCCCTCTGCCTGATACAGACAGGGAGATGATACCATTACAAATGGAGATTTCCCCTCATAAATGTAAATGTCTCTTAGGTATAAAAGAGTATCTTCTATTGGTTTCCAGAACTTCTCAAGTGTCTGCTGTATTTTAAAAAATAACCAACTCAAAATGCCAAAGAGGCATATTTGGGGGTGGCATATTCTGCTTATCTTCAGTAACCTGTCTAAGCTTAGACAGCTGATAAGTGGTAGAATTCAAACCCAAGAATTTACCCTGACAGCCTAAGAGCTTAACCAGGACATTTTGTGAGGAGCAATGACTGTATACAATTATTTCTCAATGCTTTGAAATTACTTGGATATTGGCTAATATAGGGATTGCAGCTAGACTCCTTTGCATACCTGCATTTTAAGAAATGGTAGAGGACTAACTGAAATTGAAAGATAGTTTAAATTTATAGCAGTACTTTGAATGTTGCTCTTGATTCTCAAATAACTGATGAACACACACTATACTATTATGACACACATTTAATGCAATATCAATATGTAATATACAGATATAATACACAATTCTATAATATATAACAGAAAAGTAGAAAAAATCTCTCTCTCTCTCTCTCTCTCTCTCTCTCTATCTCTCTCTCTATATATATATATATATATATATATATATATATAATCTAAATTGGTGCAAAAAAGTCTATTAATTTTGTTTTTGTTTTAATGATAATATGAGGATGAGTAACAATAATGTTTTCACTATATGGTCTTGTAAGCTATAGATAATCTTTTTGAGGTTCAGTTATAAACTAATTCTCTATGAACAAGGTCAAATTCTCAAGGCAAATGTGATAGTAAACATTAAACAATTTATAAATCTATTCTTACACAAATATAATTAATTTAAAGCCAACAGGATTACCATAGGTAAATGACAGAACATGAAAATGTACATTCTGAGTGACTTTACATTTTTATATTAAATGAATAAACAAATTAAATTGGATCTGCAATGCAAATTAATTGAAAACAAATTAAGTAACATTAGAATAGAATTTTAAGGCTGAAAAGGGTTAAAAATTAAGATTTAATTTAAGAGCGGTATCTTCCAATTAAGAGAAACATGTTTTCAAATTCTGGCTTTATATGATCTATTAGCTGAGTGATGTGGGGGGTCAATTACCTAAACTTAAAGTCATCTTTTCTCACACCTAATATGAAGATAATAATGTGACCTCATCTATGTATCTGAAACAGCTGAGTTAATTCATGTCAAAGCCTTAGCATGCTACCTGGCATCTACTAAGTGCTCAATAATCACTCCTTTTATGTATTGCTGATATTATTGACAAATATCTGATTTTTCAAATAAAAGTGATATCTGAGACTCAATTAGTTCTGCTTCTGATTCATAGAATTTCTTATCAGATAGGGGTTATTGAATCAATCCTTCAATTTTAGAGGTGAGAAAATTGAGGAGCATATGTTTGAGCACTAGCTCAATGCCAGGTAACTAGTTAATAATTGGTGATTCTTAGTCATTGGTTTTACCATAGACCCTTATGTAGTGCCCTTTGATTTTATCACGAATGCCACTTTTTTCCAACATCATCCCTGTTCAGACATGTTGCTAAAAGGGATTTTTTTTCTCTTTTTTTAAAAAAAATATAATTTTATTGATTTCAGAGAGGAAGGGAGAGGGAGAGGGAGATAGAAACATCAATGATGAGAGAAATCATTGATTGGCTGCCTTCCACATGCCACACACACCCCCAGCCCTGCCCCACTGGGGATGGAGCCTGCAACCCAGGAACGTACCCTGATCCGGAATCAAACTGTGACCTCCTGGTTCATAGGCTGATGCCCAACCACTGAGCCATGCCTGCCAGGCTTCTCTGTTTTAAGTAAGGGCAATTTAGTGAAAAACAAAAACAAAACAACAAAAAAAAAACACACTAGAATAAGTTGAAGCATGAGAACCTTGTTATAGCACAGCCCGTGCAGGAGGCAGCCAATCGATGATTCTCTCTTATCATTGATGCTTCTCTACCTCTCCCTTTCTCAATCTCTAAAATCAATAAAAATATATTTTAAAAAAAGAGACCCTGGTTATAGTTATGACTTTTACCCTTGCCAAAAACCTCTCCTCACATCAATAGTAACATGTACTCTTTAAATCTTCAGTCTCTTCAAATATTATTGAATGATACTGTAGAAATTATTAGTAAGTGCATTTTATGCAATTATTGAAAGGCTACAATAAAACATGTTTAAAAGTGGCATGAAAATCATAATATGTGATATAAACATAAAGTATTATTATAATATCTATGACACTAAGAGAGGAAGATGAAAGCAGATTGCCTTAAAAGGAACTGATTGAACTAAAAGTGATAGCCAACATAAGAGTGTGCATTCACTTGAAAAGTAGGAGGTGTTTTGGTTTGTTTTTATATTTTTCCCAGTATTATAAACAATGGATAAGAGTTGTCATTTTAATTAAACAACATAACAACTTACAAGTTTATTGTCAGGATTCATGTTTGACAGAGTTGAAAAAGTGTGACTTAAGCTCCGGGTGTAATGCAATATACATTGCCAAAAATAAAAGTATGTATTTTAAACATCTTCCTGTTCTGAAGCTCAATGTTGGAAAGATAGATTTTAGTGCCAACTTTTATAATAAGAATATACTTTTAACCTGAAATGAAGCTGTTCATGCAAAAATATTTTTAAGTTCAAAATAAGAACAAATATATACCCTGAAAGTTACAGGGAAGTGTGATTTCTGTACTACCTAATAGAATGCTTACCTGTCATGAACAAAACTAGCAGGTAATATATCTGGGGAGTCACTAAAGATGGTTCCTTTTAAAAATCTTGCTGTAAGATCTGTAAGTAGAAAAAACAGTCTATATTTTAAATAAATGTCCCTCAAATTCTTCTACCAATTTAATTTAGATGTGTTATATTGAAACTATATTTAAATTATGATTTTTATTCATGACTATAATAGGAAGCCCTTACATCACTTGTTTAAAGAATGGTGGGAAGAAGAGAGAAAACTAACTAATCTCAACTATTTCTACACAGAACAAAAGAAGAATTTTGTACTTATAAAAATTCTTGAGCAGATGGTGATTTTGGCAAAGGCATAGCAGATTGTTTTAAAGGACCCTGGAAAATACATTGATATATTTAAAGATAATTTAATGAGTACTTATGAGGAGCCAAATATTCCTAAATATCTCAATTAATGGGATTGAGCCTGTTGACTTAGTAAAAAATGACAAGATCCACAATTGGGAGTGGGAAGGGTGGTTAATAGCAATCAACAAGTTAACCAGGGTTCATATTCATATATTTCCACTTCTTAACTATAAAGATTAAAAGAAGTTATGTTTATACTAGAGGCCCGGTGCAGGAAATTCATGCAGGGGTGGGGTGTGTACCCTCAACCCAGCCTGCACCCTCTCCAATCTGGGACCCCTCGAGGAATGTCCGACCTAGTAGGATCGGGCCTAAACGGGCAGTCAGACATCCCACTCACAATCCAAGATTGATGGCTCCCAACTGCTCACCTGCCTGCCTTTCTGATTTCCCCTAACAGCTTCTGCCTGCCAGCCTGATCACCCCCTAACCACTCTCCTGCCAGCCAGATTGATGCCTAACTGCTCCCCTGCCAGCCCGATTGCCCCTAACTGCCCTCCCCTGTCGGCCTGGTCACCCCTAACTTCCCTCCCCTGCCAGCCTGGTCCCCCCCAACTGCCCTCCCCTGCCAGCCTCATCACCCCTAACTGCTCTCCCCTGCTGGTCTGGTCCCCCCTCAACTTCCCTCCCATGCAGGCCTGGGTCCCCCCAAATTGCCCTTCCCTGCAGGCCTGGTCCCCCCCAACTGCCCTCCTCTGCAGGCCTGGTCATCCATAACTGCCCTCTCCTGCAGGCTTGATCACACCGACCTGCCCTCCCTTGCAGGCCTGGTCCCTCCCAACTGCCCTCCCCTGCTGGCCTGATCGTCCACAACTGCCCTCCCTGGCAGGCCTGGTCCCTCCCAACTGCCCTCCCCTGTTGGCCATCTTTTGGCATCCATCTTGTGTCCACTTGGGGCTGCCATCTTTGACCACATATGGAAGCCATCTTTGTGTGTTGGAGTGACGGTCAATTTGCATATTACTCTTTTATTAGATAGGATCCTACTTAAAAGTACTTTCATATTAATGAGTTGACCTGAACATATCTTCCTAATGTCAAGTGAAAGTTTTGAGAAACAAAAACAAAATGCAGATATAAATACTATTTAGCTTATTCATGGTCATCCATAAGGTTAGCCTGAGAATGTACATGATAAGCCTTACAATTATCAAGTTAATTAAAAGTGTAGAGAAGAAGAACCTTCTTTTAATGGCTATTCTTTCACAATGAATTAATTTTTGGTTTTCAAACCAAAACCAAAGTGATACCATTGTAATTAATTCAATTGTTAATAGGAAAGGAACAAAGGGAAGGACAGATAGTATAGTAGCTATGCCATTTGTGCCAGAAAGCTGCAGTCTAACACCTTTATGTCTGTTCCCCACAAATCTTGGAGGAAGAGACTGGACAGAGAAAGAATAGACACGCACCCCGGTAAGGTCTGAATGAGGTGGGAAAGATGATTACTTACTTGTCAATCACACCTAGGAGCAGGCCATTGGCCAGAATAGGCGTGGCCACTGAAAGGGCACAAAATCTGAGATACATAAGCTTCTGAACAAAGGGATTTTTCTCTCTTGGCCCTCTGGCTCTCTTGGGACTCTTGTTACAGGGGCTGTGCTCTCACGCTCTGCACTTGCTAACATGGCCAAAAGCATATGGGCTTATGGTCTGGGTCTAGCTTGATGCTATGCTGGACTCAACTCCATGATGGGATGGAAACTCTGGACACTGACTTTGCTTTTAGCTCTGCTGGATCCCCAACTGCACCTTTTCGGATAGGTTTAAGAAAAATGGCACTTTGGAAACCAAGGGATAGAACCCCACACAAATAGCAAGGTTTCTACCACATCTCCTCCTCCCCGGGGGACCTGCAGAAATGCTTATTCCAGCACGCCCCAAGAACCCCACTCCCACTAGAACTGGAGAAATTCCACCCAAGGGATTCTCTGATAACAAAAGGATTACCTGATCTCTTTCATAATGCCTCGCTCAGTGACAAGTCCTAACCTCACAACCAGTTTATGTCCATACTCTAAACCAATTGTCTTAATTTCAATAAAGATAATGTAATTGTGGGGCACAACTAGGCTTAGTGCACATTTAAAGTTCAAGACCATATTTATTGCAACTTGGTTTTCTTCACACATTTTTTTATTGTTGAATCATTTTCTTTTACTTTCTAAAATTTTCCCTTTATATAACTAAAGATTCATTTTCAGTTTGCAGTTGTGGAAAATTTTCAGTTAATATTTCACCCAAATGTAACTGGTCTCACCATCATTCTTTAATGACTATTTAAAGGAAGTGTGTGCTCAGTGGAGTAAATGAATCCTTATGAATTCTATAAAGAATCATTTCTGCTAAATTTAAATCAGGAGTGAGAAGGTTGTGCTTTAAGTATTGTACCTTAATTCTGGTAGCCTGAATTCAGCTGTTCATATAGAAAATAATACAATAATTAATAAATAATAAATTCTATTTCTTGTACTCACAACTATAAACCTGCTTTTGCCCACACTGTATATATATGCAAGTTGTGTGGTATATGTGTGTGTGTGTGTGTATGTGTGTGTGTGTGTGTGTGTGTGCGCGCATGTGTGTGTGTATCAGCAAGTTTATTTATTTAGCAACTGGAGGCCCGGTGCATGAAATTCGTGCATGGGTATGGGTCCTAGGCCTGGCCTGTGATCAGGGCCATCTTCCCTGGCGCCCGCAGCCAGGCCCATGCCCTCCTGCCACCCACCCCCGGTTCCCTGTTCACCATCAGGTGATCGATGGCTGATGGCTAGGGGAAGGGACTTAGAGATTGGCTGTTCCCACCCGCTCACTGGCCCCACCTCTGCCTCTGAAGTGTGAAGGCCTCCTGAGCGAGGCCCATTAGCACTGGGAGCTTCTCTGAATCACCTCAGTCAGTCCAGTACCCTGCAGTGCAGTACCCCTTCACTGAGGTGGCTCCACCCCTCAATCCCCGCCTCAGGGGTCCTTGCCCCTCTGCCAGGAGTCCTTCCATGCCCCTTGATCCCTGGCTGGGCCCACCCACATCTTGGGGGCACTGCAGAACCTCTGTCTCTCTGCAGATGAGGCAGATCCCTGCCCTAGGTCTCCGCAAAGCTATGAATCTGTGGCCAGAGGCTTGGTCTGGGTCTCAGCAACCACATGCCTGCAATGTTCCCAGGGACCCTGGGAGGGGCTGGGCGAGTCCTGCCACGTCCCCCCTGGTGGCGATCGCCGCCCAGACCCCCGGGAGCGCCAGGCTCGGCCCCGACACGCCCCCCAAGGGTGGCGATTGCCGCCCGGGACCCCCGGGAGCGCCAGGCTTGGCCCGGACACGCCCCCCCCAGGGTGGCGATCGCGCCCCGACCCCCGGTAGCGCCAGGCTCGGCCCGGACACGCCCCCCAAGGGTGGCGATCGCTGCCCGGGACCCTTGGGAGCGCCAGGCTCGGCCCGGACACGCCCCCCAGGATGGCGATCGCAGCCCGGGACCCCTGGGAGCGCCAGGCTCGGTCCTGACATGCCCCCCCAGGGTGGTGATCGCCGCCCGGGACCCCCGGAACTAAGAGGATTGGGCACCGCCATCTTGGTTTTCTCAACGGCCAGATAGGCCACCCGGAGTCCCGCCCCCAGCCTCTCACAGGCCCAATCATGGGCATAGCGGAGGTGTGGTCAATTTGCATGTTTCTCTATTATAAGGTAAGATATATATATATATATATATATATATATATATATATATATATATGTATATATATATATATATATATATATATATATATATATATATATATGTGTGTGTGTGTGTGTGTGTGTGTGTGTATGTGTATATATTTCTGGGCCTGGAGATGAAACACAACTGAGGCCTAGATGTTAACTCTAGTTCTTAATGCTTAAAGGAGTGGTCCTGCAAGGGCTTGTATAGTAGTTGGATGAGGTTCTCCAGCCCCCTTGTTCCTCCACATGACTAGCAACATATTAGGGGAGGTAGGGTCAGGGGAAGGTCCAAAACACATGACCAGCCCTAAGCCAGGGGAGGAAAAGTCACCTTGTGTGTGAGGTCCTTGTTTTCCCAGTTTTGCCCATTGCTAGGATCCTGGGGCTTTCCCCCCTGGTGACCTTCTGTACCTGGCCTATTGTCCTTGCTCTGCTTATGCCTGTCTAATTGTCTACTACAGTGCCAGATGGGTACTAGAAATAAACTATAATTGAAAAAACAGTATATATAGGCCCGATGCATGAAGATTCGTGCAAGAATGGGCCTTCCTTCCCCTGGCTGCCGGCACTGCCTACACTCTGGCTGGAGCTGCCTTTCCGCCTTCCCATGCTGCCCAGAGGCCCAGAGGGGCTGGGGTGGTGCAGAATGCCTGTGTCGTCACCATGGTGACAACACAAGCGTCCCGCCCCGCTCCTGGCCACTCGAAGCTTACGTATGCA
Organism: Eptesicus fuscus; assembly: GCF_027574615.1. Classification (NCBI taxonomy): domain Eukaryota; kingdom Metazoa; phylum Chordata; class Mammalia; order Chiroptera; family Vespertilionidae; genus Eptesicus; species Eptesicus fuscus. The sequence continues at coordinate 39,048,883 of NC_072479.1, forward strand.
AATTAACCTGCCATCTTTGTTGAGTTAATTTGCATACTCACTCCTGATTGACTGGTGGGCATCATGAAGGTATGGTCAATTAGCATGTTTCTCTTTTATTAGTGTAGATATCCTATATAATAAAGAGGTAATATGCAAATTGACCATCACTCCAACACACAAGATGGCCGCCCCCATGTGGTCAAAGATGGCCATCCCCATGTGAACACAGATGGCTGCTACAAGATGGCCAGCAGGGGAGGGCAGTTGGGAGGGACCAGACCTGCGAGGGAAGGCAGTTGGGGGCAATCAGGCCTGCCGGGGAGGGCAGTTGGGGGGGACCAGACCTGCAAGGGAAGGCAGTTGGGGGCGATCAGGCCTGCAGGGAAGGGCAGTTGGGGAGGACCAGGCTGGCAAGGGAGGGAAGTTGGGGGAGATCAGGCCTGCAGGGGAGGGCATTTGGGGGTGCCCAGGCCTGCAGGGAAGGGCAGTTGGGGAGGACCAGGCTGGCAGGGGAGGGAAGTTGGGGGAGATCAGGCCTGCAGGGAAGGGCATTTGTGGGGTGACCAGGCCTGCAGGGAAGGACAGTTGGGGAGGACCAGGCTGGCAAGGGAGGGAAGTTGGGCGTGACCAGGCCGGCAGTTAGGGGCAATCGGGCTGGCAGGAGAGCAGTTAGGCTTCAATCAGGCTGGCAGGGGAGTGGTTAGGGGCAATCAGGCAGGCAGGCAGGCGAGCAGTTGGGAGCCAACAGTCCTGGATTGTGAAAGACAGTCGGACATCCCTCAAGGGGTCCCAGATTGGAGAGGGTGCAGGCTGGGATGAGGGACACACACCCCCACCCCCTAGTGTGTGTGTGTGTGTGTGTGTGTGTGTGTGTGTGTGTATACATATACATATATATATATATATATATATATATATATATATATATTATTAGAGGCCTGATGCATGAAATTTGTGCACTTGGGGGCAGTCCCTCAGCCCAGCCTGCACCCTTTCGCAGTCCGAGAGCCCTCAGGGGATGTCTGACTGATGCCAGCAATCGGACATCCTTATTGCTGCCACAGAGGTGGGAGAGGCTCCCACCACCGCCACTGTGCTCGCCAGTCGTGAGCCCAGCTCAGGGCTTCTGGCTGAGTGGTGCTCCTGCTGTGCATTGAGCGTCTGACCCCTGTTGGTCAGTGCACGTCATAGCGACCAGTTGTTCCACAGTTCAGTTGATTTGCATATTAACTTTTTATTATATAGAATAATGCTCTGGAATGAAAATGTGGATATTTTTAAGGGGTCATCACTCTGCTTATCCAGAGATTCACATTTTACAATCAGAGTCATTTATGGACACAGTATCCTTCAGACACATCTATATTTGCAAACTCAATTCTCACCATAAATGAAGCTAAAAGGACATAAAAAAGTTTTATTTTTATTCCATTTATGATTCTTTATTTGGGTGGTGACTTTACTGTTCCATCTCTTGAAGGTGTCAGCACAAAACAAAAAGTGGGAGTGAGAGAATATTATTGTGTATGTATATGATAGAAGTATATTTGGCTAAAAATTATGGAGGATGAAGAAAAAAAAAAGCATTCCATAATTGTCTTTAGCTGAACATTGCTTTTACATAAGACTTGAGGGTTTCTGTATTCTATCTTGTCTGGGTTCTACTGCAAAATGCATACAGTCCCATCCACTTATCATCTTCAGCAGCTGCTTTTTCTCTTCACTGTGTGTGCCATATTGGGAGTTCAAAGGTGTAGGATTTAAATAAATACAGAAAAAATCAGCTGTTAATCCCAGAGTGCCCTGGATCAAAGTAAGTTTTAAAAAATACAATTATGAAATAGCCTGCCAAATTAATGTATTCTATATATAATGTCCCTTACTTCTCTTTCTAGTAATAATGTCATGTCTGAATATGTCAAGAGAACATCTGATCACTCTTTATCAAGTATTTTCTCCATTCTCTCTTAATATTTCAGGCTATGCCTATCTATTTAAGAGAGTAAAGTTGTATTTTGCTATGAATATGGACATGTACCATACATTGCTTAATACTTTCTCCTTGCAAATATCATATTAAATTTTTAAAAATATATTAAACAATGTTTTAAAAATATAAATATTATTTTGGAAATACCATAAAAGGTCATTTTTATCTCCTAATGCTAAGGCAGATTTAAGTATAATAATTTAATCTAAGTAAATACAAATATATTTCACTTGTTAAAACAAATAGAGAAGAGTTTAAGGGTTTTTTTTCCCCTTAATAGTTTGTAATATGATGCATAGTAAGGCAGCCTGAGCTAAAATATCAAAATAGGAGTTTTGCATAGGAATCTGGACAGCAAAAGTCAGACTCTGGATCTGGAAGTAACTGTATTTACACCAAAACAAGTAAAGAATTCTTTTTAAAAAAAAATATCTCTATATATATATTTATATATATATATATATATATTTGGGGGGAGGAAGATATTTTCCTCTATTCTTTTATACTCTTCTGGCTGGTCTAACAACAACATAATACAGATTAACAAGATAAAATAGCGCGCCGAAACCAGTTTGGCTCAGTGGATAGAGCGTCGGCCTGCGGACTGAAAGGTCCCAGGTTCGATTCTGGTCAAGGGCATGTACCTTGGTTGCAGGCACATCCCCAGTAGGGGGTGTGCAAGAGGCAACTGATCGATGTTTCTCTCTCATCCATGTTTCTAACTCTCTATCCCTCTCTCTTCCTCTCTGTAAAAAATCAATAAAATCTAAAAAAAAAAAAAAAGATAAAATAGCCAAATTTAATTACATACATGTGTATGGGAACCCCATATACATGTGAGAGTCAGGAACCCCACATACATGAGAGGTCAAGACAGAAAGATAGATTTGATTTTTTCTATATGTTGTTTTCTGAGATAAGGATGAGTGAAAAGGCCTTGGGGATTCAGAGGGAAGAAAGGTCATTCACAGGAGGATAAGAAGAGCAGGTGTTCAATAAGTAGAAATTTGTCCTGCCCTATCAACAGGTCATAAAAAGTTATTTCTGGTGAAAATTTTTATTATGGGCAAGGCCCCAAATTCAAGTAATAATTGCCTTAGCTCAAAATTTGCATTCCAATGTAGTACATCTCAGGAAGGCCTATTCTGAACCCCATCACTCTCTATCTACTATAAAATTTGTCTTCATGACCCACAGCAATTTCTATAGGAGTTAGTGAATCTACAGTCTGACTTGTAAATAGACTCTGGCCATTTTGCCATCACAAAGGTTAATGTAAGCATTCACTGTTTCACACATTATATTAATTTTGCTTGTTTAATTGCCCATCTTATTAGTCCAGGTCTTACTGATCTTCTTATTAGCCCAGAAGTAGTACCATGTGAAAAAATATTTAGGAGGAAACTAACTCTATTTTTATATGTGGCATTGATAATCCAAGAGTTGTAATATGTGGATAAAATAAAGCTCTAGTTATAGTTTTCAGCAAAATTTTAAATGCCAATAAAGTAAGAAAAATAACTGTATAAACAGCGAGTAACCTATCATATCTCCTATTTGTAACTTGCTGAATCAAATGGCCTAAGATTTTAAAAAACCACAGGTTCTAATACCTTTAAGGAAAACTGAACTGTAATCTATTCTATTTATAAAATAGTGTCAGATTAGACAGCTTTGTGTCTATTAAATAATGAATCCTTCTTACCCCAAGACAAAAGATTTAGTTTAACTAATATAATAAGAAGGTTCAATAAGTCTTCTGGTTAGAACTATTTTTTATTGTCTGTTAAAAAGGTGTTATTGTTTGTATCCACATGCTACTCTCTAGGCCAAGGGTTTGCAATCCTGACAAATAACATAATTAATTGCATGTGAAGTTTTCAGTAGCAAAGTTTCTTGGCTTCCAACATTAGAGATTTTCATTCAATAAATGCATTCATTTATTGAGCAATTACTATGTGCCAGGCACTATACCAGACACTTGAGAAATAGCAGAGAACAAAAGAAAATAATGTGTTTGTAGAATATATATTCTAGTAGGATAAATTGATAGAAAAAATAATAAATAAATACATTTTAAAAGATTATATAAAGTAAAAGAATACTATGAAAAAAATCTGATCAAAGGGAATAAGAGTTGTTTTAATTTAAATAGTTTACCAGGTAGGCCTTATTGAAAAGGTAACATTTGAAGAAAGTCTTGCAGATACCTTGGGGAAGAGTCCAAAGCTTCTAAGCAAGGGCTTGCCCAGCAGATATTAGAAAAGCTAGGAGGCCAAAGTGACTGAAACAGAATATGTGAAGGTGAGATTAGTAAAAAAAAAATAAATAAATAAATAAATAAATAAATAAATAAATAAAAGGGGGGGGCAGGGGAGGACAAAGGCAAATTGGATTTTGAGCAAAGGGCCCATGAATATGTATTTTATTCAATAAAGATGATTCTGAAACACCACCAAGAATGAGAAGTGTCTAGTATATGTTTCATTAACATTATCTAGAAATAAATAATAACTTTCATTTGCAAAGGGAGGAATTAATGTCAGAAATATTATTTAAAAATTAAGCATTCCTAAAAAAATAAAGATTAAACATTCCTAAAGTTACATAATTGATATAGTATGAGAGGCAAATATGAACCATTTCTGAATAGTTAATCCAAAAATACTCAATGATATTAAAAGATAGTGTGGTGCTCAGTGTCAGTGTGGTTCAGTGGTTGAGTGTCGACCTATGAACCAGGAGGTCACAGTTTGATTCCCAGTCAGGGCACATGCCTGGTTTGTGGGTTCGATCCCCAGTGTGGGATGTGCAGGAGGCAGCTGATCAATGATTCTCTTACAGAAGTGGAATAAATATTCATCAATGACATCATGTATACAAACATATTCATCAAAGGTTAGAAGAAGGAAAGGAATTCTGTGATTAATTGTTTATTCTCCAATTCATCAAGTGGTAACATAAGTATGCTCCCGTTCAACTGCTGACAGGCTCAGAGTGAGGAGTGGGATATTTGCTGGTTCAAACTGTGTATGTTACTAATTCCAAGAGTGAAGTAAAAATCCATCAGTGACATACCAAGTAATTGGAAATGCTTTGGAGGATTTGTCTAGATTGCCTTCTCAGAACTTGCAGTCACATAAAAAAAAAAAAGAAAAAAATCTGCTCTCATTTGTTGATACTTCAGGTTCTATAGGGAACTAGTTATGGGTCAAAGATTGGCACAATTTTGTATGAGACATATGACAGCAAACCTGTTACCGGCCTGGTGCTATCATGTTATTCACTATTTATAAGTAATGTTACAGAAAATTCTACCATCAGAAAATATTGTTATTAAACGTTAGAAGGGTATAATTATACTTTATTAATTATATAACAAAGTATAGTTTGAATTTTTGTAGAGAGTTTTTCCATTTTACTTCTACTCTATGATTGGGAAATATTTTACATAGTTCTTTTACTCTAAACTTCTTCATTATGAATGACATACGTTACACTGGAAAGGGCATAGTTTCTCAAATACTTTTAATTGTATAAAGTTTTATAATATCTGCAGCCCATTCCTAGAATGCCTGCTATCACACTAACAATTTTACATAAAAACTTTATCTAGATTTACATTATCAATGATGCATAAAATGAAGATCTCTGAAATCCAGGTTGCTGAGGACTAAAACTGGACAAGACATGAATGTTTACCAATTGCCTATTTTGGAAAAACTGAATAATATCAAACAAAAAAGGAAATATTTATTGCTACTATACATTAATTTTGGATTAATTGTAAAATGACTTGATGTCCAAGTCTTTATGTTACTTTGTTATTAAAAAAATGTGGATAAAAGAAAAAGTACTTAACATATCCATTTAGATTGAGTAAAACCAAAAACTGTGTCTCTCATAAAAAATAGGAAGCAAATGATCAATTCAACTATTTCTTGCTCTGCTCTTTGATAATACAACTGTGAAAAATGTTATTTTGTTGTTGTTATTTACAATCTCTTAACAAGAATGATTAGAATGAAAAGCCTAATTTCTTCTAGTGACTCTTTTATCCCATTTGCAAAAATTGGTAAGGAAGATTTTTTTTTCATAAAGTAAAGAATTTTCACTCTCTTCTTTATTGATTGATTCAAGTCAAAGCCATTAATAAATGAAAAAAATTTAAATGTTGAAGTTAAAATCTCTTCTCCCTTGCTCCCATTTGCTCAGAAATACATCAAGATTCCAGATTCAAAGCTGTCTAATTAGGAGCATAATATGCAGTCATGAGCTGCTTAACGATGGGATACATTCTGAGAAATGCATCGCTAGGCAATTTCATCCTTGTGTGAACATCTAGAGTGAACTACTCAAACCTGGACGGTATGGCCTACCACACACCTGGGCTATATGCCATAGCCTATTGCTCCTTGGCTATAAGCCTGTACAGCATGCTACTGTACAAAACAACAGACAAATAAAACACAAGAGAAAATTATGCAATCAAGAAATGCATTAAACATGACATGTAAGAGGCTGCTGCCAGCATAACACAGCATAGTGTTTTACAGCATTCTTTTCTTATAAGTAGAAAGAATACACTATTAAATAATGATAAAAATTATAGCATACTAAATACATCCACCAATAACATAATTGTTATTAAGTATCCTGTGCTGTACATAATTGTATGTGTTATACTTTTATGTGACTGGTGCCACAATAGACTTGTTTACACCAGAATCACCACAAACGTGTAATCATTGCTCAATCACCAGGTGACAGAAACCTTTCAGCTCCATGATAATCTTATGAGATCATAGTCAGATGCATGGTGCATGACTGTATTCAGAACCTACATGAGAGGCAAAAAAGTAGTAATGTACAAAAGAAGAAAAGACATTGTAACTACTATTTCTCAACCTTTTTCTATTTCAAAACACACTTAAAAAGCAAATATTTGCATAAAATTCTGGATCAACTGAGACAGTGCTCACAGTCAAAGGCAATCAGTCAAGATTAAAACTCGAAGAACATACCTTCAAATTGGGCTATTTGGGAGTTTCCTGAACTTTGAAGGAAATAAAAAGTTTGATTTGAAGTCTCACAAAGATTTAAAACAACAGGAGAAGAGTTCCCCAAAATAAAACCCGGTGCTTCTAAAATTAATTACCAAAAAATGCATAATTGTCTTACAAAGAAGGTGTGGTTGTATCTTGTCCGTATTCACAGTCTTATGTGGTGATCAGAAGGCAGAAATTAGAACTCTTTTCACTTATGGCTGTCTATATACTTTCAAAAATGACTGGATATTTTAAAAAATGAACACATTTAATATGAATATATATATATATACACACACACACACACACACACACACATACACACACAAATATATATCCTATCTAATAAAAGAGTATGCAAATTAACCATCACTGTGCTACACCCACAAGCCATGCCCACCAGCCAATCAGGAGCAAGTATGCAAATTAACCCAACCAAGATGGCTGTGGCCACAGAGTGAGCAGGAGGCTTGGGTTTCCCCGGCAATGGAGTAAGCCAAGCTTTCTGCACACCTTGGCTGGCCCAGGCCTCCACTCAAGGATACAAAGTTTCAATTATAGAAGATAAATAAATCCCCCCAAAATGGCAGCAGCCACAGAGCTGGAGAGAGCAGGAGGCTAGGGTTGCCCCAAGCAATGGAGGAAGCCAAGCTCCCGCAGCCCTGGCCTGCCTTGGCCTCCACTACAAAGTTTCAATTATAGAAGATAAATAAATTGCAACAAAAATGGCTGCAGCCATGGAGCAAGCAGGAGGCTTGGCTCTGTTCAAGGCTACAAAGTTTCAATTATAGAAGATAATAAATCCCAGATACCAGTGCCTCCACTTGGGTTGCTGGGGGACATGGCCAGCCTGCAAACCACCACAAGCCCCTCACCCAGGCTCCACACACCCCAAGAGAACCCCCACCATGATCCGGGACACCCTTCAGGGTAAACCAGCTGGCCCCCACCCCCACCCATGCACCAGGCCTCTATACTATCTAATAAAAGAGTAATATGCAAATTGACCATCACTCCAACACACAAAATGGCTGCCCCCATGTGGTCAAAGATGGCTACCCTCATGTGGACACAAGATGGCCACAAGATGGCCAACAGGGGAGGGCAGTTGGGAGGGACCAGGCCTGCAAGGGAGGGCAGTAGGGGACAATCAAGCCTGCAGGGGAGGGCAGTTAGGGGGGACCAGGCTGGCAGAGGAGGGAAGCTGGGGGCAACTGGGCCTGCAGGGAAAGGCAGTCGGGAGAGACCCAGGCCTCCAGGGGAGAGCAGTTGGTTGGGACCAGGCCTGCAGGGGAGGGCAGTTAGGGGTGACCAGGCCTGCTGGGTAGGGCAGTTAGAGGTGACCAGGCCTGCAGGGGAGGGCAGTTAGGGGCAAAGAGGCTAGCAGGGGAGCAGTTAGGCATCAATAAGGCTGGCAGGGGAATGGTTAGGGGGTGATCAGGCTGGCAGGCAGAAGTGGTTAGGGGCAATCAGAAAGGCAGGCAGGCGAGCAGTTGGGAGCCAGCAGTCCTGGAGTGTGAGAGGGATTTCTGACTGCCTGTTTAGGCCCAATCCTATCTGGACAGTCGGACATCCCTCTAGGGGTCCCAGGTGGAGAGGGTGCAGGCTGGGCTGAGGGATACACACCCCCGTGCATGAATTTTGTTCACCAGGCTTCTAATATATATGCCTGTGCTCATTGAAATGATGATTATTTTCTAAGCTTTTGTGAAATCTGTATGTTCAACAGGGAGCAGAAGGTTCATTAATTTTACAAACATGCTCTTTAAAGAACTGAACATAGAGTGAATGCAGTAATTACTAAATTGTGCCAAAAGAAAAGAACAATAGCAGTTAAGTGACTAGTTAGTTTTTATTTATATGCTTACAGATTAATATAATAGCTCTCACATATTTTCCTTGTATGATATTTATTTTATGTGCAATAACTAATTCTTTCAGAAAATAACATGAAATCCCTGCTTATATTCACTGTCACTAATATCCATATTGCTGCCATATATTCAATAATTTTTATTAACTTAAAGTAGGTCTTTAATAAGCAATTAAATAAGGTGGTGAAATTCCCATTTAATTATCACAACATTCTTACTTTAAGGCTTTGTTTTAAGAAAAAAGCAGAGGGTGGATGGACAGAAAATTAGCAATGAACCAATAGACTAAGAGGTATGGGTAAAAATGTTGTTTCAGCAAGTATACTCACAAAAACAAATTTCTCTTTTATCTGAAAAAATGTATAGCTGGGCTTTCCTAAAATCCTGATATTCTCTGTCAACAGGCAGAAGTTACATGCATTTATACCAATAGGTACAGAGACATGGAAGATTGGAACAGACTGATAAATATCAGAGTGGGAGGGGGGAGATTAACCAAGTAATTTATATGCATATATGCATAGCCATGGACACAGACAATAGTGCTATTAAATAAAGGACTGAGATGAGGTGGAAGCCTGATGGAGGGGAACAAGGGGAAAGTGGGGGATATCTGTAATACCACAAAAATCAAAATCAATAAATTAAAAAATACCCATGTTGAAAACTCTGCACAAGTTCATTATTTATCTATTTCCAAAGGCAGACACTTTTTCATTGTGAAGGAAAGTAAATAAATGTTTATATTTCATTTTATTTTTTTATTTATTATTTATTTTTATTGATTTTTTTTACAGAGAGAAAGGGAGAGAGATAGAGAGTTAGAAACATCGATGAGAGAGAAACATCGATCAGCTGCCTCCTGCATGCCCCCTACTGGGGATGTGCCTGCAACCAACTTACGTGCCCTTGACCGGAATCGAACCTGGGACCTTTCAGTCCGCAGGCTGATGCTCTATCCACTGAGCCAAACCGGTTTCAGCTAAATGTTTATATTTTAAAGTGAAGCTGCCAAAATATTTTGTCCTTATGACATTTCCCTGAAAGAGGGAATTAAAACTCTTATACCATTGTTCTGTGAATCCATCTGAACTGATAGAACCATTTGTATAAAAGTGATCATCTATAAAGTTTATGAGGCTGCCATGTAGGATACATGTAACTGAAACCAAAATGTGGGGTGTTGGAGTCCAAGTTTGTTGTCTCCTGAAATCGAAGAATGAAGTCACGGACAAAAACAGTTAGTAAAACCAAAGTTTATTGAGAGCATCCATGCCAATTAAAGTCTGTTAGTCCATGTGTAGAGTTCCCACATGGCCTGAGCTATGTGGGCACAGGGAAGCATGTCTCTTGTATCAACCCAAGAATCTAGTGTGTACATTTTTATTTTATTTTTTATGCGAGATATTTCTTCATTTATTCTTTTTTTTAAAATATATTTTATTGATTTTTTTACAGAGAGGAAGAGAGAGGGACAGAGAGCTAGAAACATCGATGATAGAGAGACATTGATCAGCCGCCCCCCCGCACAACCCCCACTGGGGATGCGCCCACAACCAAGGCACATGCCCCTGACCGGAATCGAACCCAGGACCCCTCAGTCAGCAGGCTGACGCTCTATCCACTGAGCCAAACCAGTTTCGGCTAGTGTGTACATTTTTGAATACATGCTTGTTGGCTCCTGATTGGTCCTTTCAAATAATTTTGCCTTAGCAACATCCTTGGGATTGGTTTATACGCCTTACTACCTTGTGATTGGTTATCTGCAAGCTGTCTGTCTTAGCACATTTATACATTTTAAAGCTCATGTCTTCCTAGCACACCCTACTGCACAGTTGGGGGGCCTTAGTAATTCCACCTAGCTGGGTTCCCAGTTTTACTTCCTCTTCCCATCTTCCTGACCCTGTCTACCTAGCATCCTTTTGTCTCCTCATAACCACTATAATTGCACATCAGAAAGAACAGAGATGTCAAATGATAATTGGTAACTGTACAAATGAAAAGTATCTGAGTTTATAAGCACTTTAGTTCAACTATTATCTGTTTTGACTTGTAGATGGAATTGGTCAATAAACATTTGAATCACATATTCAGTGAACAGCAAGGTCCTCTCAGGTAGGTACCTAATTTTATTTATTTATCCATTACTCAGTGTCTTATGATAGCTATCTTTATGATGCTTCACAAATAATGCCTTGAATACATGTTATAACAAGCCTAAATTAAGATTGGATTTTGTTTTACACAAATATCTTTTAAGGGGAGAGAAGGACATAAAATGAGACTTAATATTACTTTTCTTTCTAAAATTAAGTTTAACAATAATGCCAGATTGATTAGGATAGTTTTAATAACTGTGGACATTAGCAGCAGGTAGCAGATGGTAGGCTACCCACCCGACTCTAATTTAAAGATGCATATTAGTGGGGGTTTTTTAAGAGGATATTTTAAAATCTCACATTTAATCTCTTCTCCCACACAGGTTATATTGCAGCTCAGACATGACACATATTGTGTTATTTAAATAGATTTTCTGTCAGATATTAAAAAATAACAGATTTTTAAAAATCTTAATGCTAGTATTTTAAAAATTGTATTTCTCTACTTAAAAATACTGCTTGCTCAAGTCTTTGAGTACATCTAATTTTATTGCACTATCAAAGAAAATGTTTTTACTATAGCAAAAGTCAACCATCAGTACACATTTATGAGAAGCAGGGCATAAAGTCTAATCCTGATTTTATTGTTGATTTGAGAAGTAAAATGAACCTTTCTTAAAAATATATTATGAACTCTCTCTGACTTCCATCCTTCATTTCTTAGCTAAAATTAAATTTCTTCTTGGATAAAGAAACAATATAGACTTGTATGTATGTGAGATATAGTTGGGGCAATAATACTGAACAATTAATCTTTTATTTATTTTTTTTCACTGAGCTAGGTCTTGCAGTTTCTCACAAAAGAACTTTGAAGTAATTGCAGTTGAGAATCTAAATTGAACATAACTTTAACCATAAGTTCAAAACAGTAAAAGGATTGAAAGACTTAGAAAGAGCTTACATTTGGGAAAACTCATTTTCCTACAACATATTTAATGTTTTTCACTTTTTGCTGTCACTGGCAGTCTTCTTGTTCATCACCTCAACATTTAATCTGTGAGATGTCATTTATCACCTGTATGAAACATTATTTTTATTATAAAAATATTTATAAGACATCTGACTTTATATATTGTCAGACCAATTTGCATCATCCTCTTCCTCTTCACCCCATCACGTTGACAACCCTCATCACTTCCACCTTTTCTCTTCCATTCTCTCTGCTCTATTCCTCTGCCACTTCTGATATCCTGAAAAGTCTTTCTTACCAACTGCCAATCTGTTTCACATACACACAAACATATGCTCCTTAGACATTGGGTTTTCTTTCTCAATAATTCCATCAACATTTACTAGTTTGGTCTCATATATCCTTTCAGGACTTTAGCTTACACCTTCTGATGTGATCAATGGAGGAGTTACCATAAGATTCAGTCTCTTCTTTTTAAAAGTCAGATATATTTTAATGATGAGTGACACATTCCATATGTTAATCTCAAACTTTAATTTTGTTATTTTATAAGGTAAGATGCTTTAGATCTATATCAGATAACCATAGATTGTTTGTTTTATCAATAAAGCACTTATTGAACATTTACAATGAGTCAGTTATTAGAATAAATAGTAAAGACAAAATGATGGACAGGTGCTGGATTTGACAAACTCCTGGCACCATGATTCCAGACTTCTAGCCTCCAGAACTATGAAAAGTTTCAGTTGTTTATAAGCTAGCAAGTTTATGAATTTTGTTACAGCAGCTTGAATGGAATACAGCATAGGTTGTTGATGAAACAGTGGAATTTCATCATGTTTCCAAGGGAGAAGAGCGTGTGTTTTCAGGATCATGGTGGCCTACATTATCTAGCATCCTCCCACTGCAAAACAGCAAGTCCTCAATTTAAATGTTTTGAATACAATTCTTAGCACTTAGGGAAATAGAGAGAATTTCTAAAGACCACCAAGTAATCCCTTTCCCCTCGCTACACACACCCAATGAAAAAACAATAAAGATCCAACACATAATCTTGAAACTCAGAGTTGGGACCAATGAAAGAACCAGTAGAAATGTTTCTTTGTTTTGTTTTTTTTCTTCGAACACATATCAATAACAACTCTTTGGCAGAGACTATAAACCTTGGACATAAAATTGACTAGGAGAGTTAAAACTCAGATATCTAAGTCATAATTTTAAAGGAATCAAGAATGGCCCAAGGTTTATCAAGTCCCCGGAATCAGGTAAAGTCATTCACAAATCTTGCAAAGCTATATGAACTGACAATCAAACAAAGAAAAACCAAAAACCCAAGAAACAAGAAACTAAAAAAAAAATGTTTATAAAGGAGAATTATTAAATTACTTATAGTACTTATAAAATCTGGACTGTGGTCTGGCCTGAGGATTTTAGAGTGTTTTTTTTATCAAGCATACATTGTTCTAATTGCTTTATACAGTAGTTATATATCCCAGCCCATTTTGTAGATATGAACAGTGAGGTTTAAATAGATTAGATTATTATTTTCAGAAAAATATTTCTGTTGATTCCAAAGTTTCTCCATACTTCCCACTACTATACTTTCCCATATTATTACAAGGCAAAAATATCTGGGAGGGGATATTTTAAAACATTAATGGTGGTTATATGATGTTGGGATGATAAAAATGTAGTCATTAATTCTGTCTGTAGTGAAAGGTCCAAGAAGGAGAGTCAGGAAAGACTTGGCATTGGAAGTGATGTTAAAAAGATGAAAATGACTAGCTTTGTAAAAAATAAATTACAAGCATTTGGCTATTAGTCCAAAATAAAATGTTAACAGGTGGTAATATAAAATTTCGAGGTTTGTAACCAACAGTTTATTAATCTTTTTTAAATAAATCATTGAAAAGGAGGAATATAAAATTGAAGGACTATCCCTTATAAAGGTAAAATATGCCTGAATGACAACACATGAGGAAGGACTACCGTCATAAACAGAAAAGCAGGCAGGAACTGAGAGGATGCTCATGACTGAAGACCTCAGACAAAGAAGGTACACGTAGTTCTCCAAGTAGAGAACCTACCATTTCAGAAAATGAAAACAATGCATTTGAATTTGTGTTGGGAATGTTTCTGGATCCTGGTTGTTATAAAGGAGAAGCGGGGGAAAATGACTGCATTAATAATCGCAGAAACATTCATATTTCCAGGGAACCATCCTTTATTGATCCAAAGTGAAGAGAAATGTGGCTTTTTAAGGAATTTTTTTCTTCAGAAATCTATTAAAGTAAAAGTGAAAACAAAATATATCCATGAAGCTTTGTGTGATAAGAGATTTTCTGAAGGATGGAAATTGACCCAAGCCTACCCAACAGAAACTTCCTGTAAATAGCTGCTATAGGTAGAAATCACCTCATTCAAATATACATAATATTTTTAAAAGAAACAGTACAAGAATTCCAGGTAAAATAAAATTGTAAGGAAGGGGGGAAGAAAGAAGGAAGGAGGAAGAAAAGGAAGGGACAGATGAAGAAAGCTCCCAAGTAAAAGTAGTACCATGGGACATACATAGGCTTTTACATGGAAATCAAGGGGAGAAAGCACCTCCTTAATGTCAAAGCAGAGATTCGGGAATTTGGGGACTATGCAGAAATACAATAAAAGGAAATTAAAAACTAGCACAATTAAAGAATAAATTCATTTAGAAAAGAAGTCCACATTGGTGCTATACAAAGAAGATAGGTAGTGCTAAAAAGTATTAACGGGCATTGAGGTCAGGATTATGTAAAAAGTGAACAAAATAAAATATAAATTAAAAAATTAGGAAAAATTTAGAAGACAAATGAGATCCAAAATGCATACTTTTATCTTTGTAAAAAAAAAATTCCAAACTAATAAAACTAAATATAATTTGAGAACACTTTTCCAGGGACTAACAAATACTTGAATTCACAGTTTGAAATGGGAAACATATTGTAGGGGAAAGAATTACACACAGAATTATTAATACCCGTATATAAAAAAGTAATAAAAAAAGCATCTTTCAGGGGTTTAAGCAAAAGGTCATATCAGCTACAAACCTAGTCTCTGACTTCCTCATAGAAATATCCAATACTTGACATCAGTGGAACAATGACTACTGAGTACTCATGAAAAAAGAACACTATGCAGGAACTTCATATACCCATCTAACCTTTGGCTCAAATAGAAAATTGAGAGATCAGTGGAACTTAGCTCAGCCAAGCCTTTCTTGAAAAACAAACAAACAAACAAACAAACAAAACAAAACAACCCCACAACTCCTACAGCACTCTTTCAGCCAGCTAAAAAACAATTAGAAAAATACAGTAAAGAACTATTGGAAAGCAATGATTCCATTTTACAGTTTAACCAAGGCTAGAAGAAGTGGGGGTAAAACAAGTTTGAATTTCCTGCAACCACTGTGCTATGAGATCTGTAAGTCATAAAGAGACCACGTGTAGTTCTTTTTGCCCTGGCTCCAGGTGGAATCTCAGCGAATAACCAACACCAACCAAAGGATGTGTATGGACACCTCAGGGTGTTTCCAGTCCCACCACTGAGTGTTCCCAGGGACAGTGCATGCAAAATGATGTCATCCCTGCTCTGTCCTGTTCAAATTTATAGCCCACATGATCAATGAGCATGATAAAATAGTCATTTTATGCACTAAGATTTCAGTGATTTTCCAAGAAGCAAAAGTAAATGAACACCGAAATGACATCAAATACATACCTACCAACAAGTGAATCTAAAAGTCAAGTGAATAAAAAATCTGATGAACAGAATGGACTGATGAATATAATAGAATCACGGTCATAGAAAGGGAGTGGACTGACATTTCTCAGGGGGGAGGGGGTGTGAGGGGTGCAGGAAGAAATTGGACAAAAATCTTACACCTATGGATGAAGACAGTGGCAGGAGGAGGGTAAGGGCATGGGGTGGGGTGGGGAATCAGGTGGAGGGGGGCTATGGGGAAAAAAAAAGAGGAACACCTGTAATAATCTGAACAATAAAGATTTATTAAAAAGTCAAAAAAAAAGTAAATGGAATACCATTAACCTTCCCAATCATTAAAAGTAACACACATGCAGATACACAAAAGATAATAATAGAATGTATTGTGAAATATTTCAAAATGTAAATAATAATATACATCTGTCAAAATTCACAGGTAGTTTTTTATACTTAAATTATGCCTCAGGAAAAAAAAAAAAAACAACTAAAAATGGATGACAGAATTAAGACTATATACTTGCAAATGGGGCCAAATTTACCTATTAGATCAGCTATTATATCTGTACAATATCATGATAGTCAAATATTCAACATTTAGATATTTATTTCAAATGATGCCATTAATATGAATGTTTATAAATTATTTCCAAAAATCATTTAAAGTGCAGAGTAGTGGGATTTGTAATTTGCTACTTTTTTTAAAACAAAACCAAATAGCAACAAAAAGCACAAATACATGTATATATAGAGTACATATTTGAAAATATACATAAATGATAACAGTTTTTTCCAGTGGGAAAAACTGGATAAATAAAGTATATGACTATTATTAATGCATGTCCATTTTAACTTTTTTTTATTTTCTAAAGTTTTACAAATGTCTCCTTTTTCCCCCCATTGACCGCCCCCACCCCTCCCACCCCTGAGGGCAAGCCCCCATGGCCTCAGTGTCTGTGTCCATTGGTATGCTAATATGCATGCATACAAGTCCTTTGGTTGATCTTTAACCACCCCACCACCCCACCACCCCACCCTCACCATTTGTCTCTGGATCTACTCATTTTAACTTTTGTGTTATTAAATAAGTGCATTTGCTTCTTGTTCAAAGAAAACAAATAATAAGCTATTTAAAAATAATTAATTCATGACTGTCTTGCCCAGCCAGAGTGGATCATTAGTAGAGCATGATCCTAGCACAGAAAGCTTGGCAGTTTGATTCCCGGTCCGGGCACATACCTCTGAATTAATTCTGTGATTCTCTTCAATGACTGTTAAAAGCATTCTTTCAAAAAAGATTTATCTTTTAAATAAATACTATTATGAATCACTAGTTCTACTGATGGAAGTATCACAGATTCCTATATAAACTAGTGCTATGTAGGGGTATTTCTAAAATAATTAAAAATATGCTTTATCTTATGCCATTTAAGAAAGTCTTATATTATAAAGAAATTTTTAATTTGTCAAAATACATTTTCAGGTGTTTATGAATGCAAGCAAAAAATATAACAATATAATATGAATAATGGATTCATTTTGTTGATGTCCATAAGCTAAGAATTCTTGAGGATCCAGACTATTAACTTTTTTTCATAAAGTAGCTCTTAGACATTTTTTGTGGTTATATAAAATTGCATATAATCTATAGTCCTTTCTGCCTGTACCACACTAATCGTTGCAGACTTATGATGCGAAAGATAATTTAGATAGCTTGCTCTTCAACTCACTGGGATAGAAAGACATTTTTAAAACATCAATAATATGATGCCATGTAAGACGTTAGTTGCAGGCACTTCATTAAATTTGTTGAATGGCAGAATAGAAAGTGGAGTTAGCTAAAAAAAGACAAATCTATACTAATAATAGAGGAATATGCAAATTGTCTAGAATGCCATCACAGTAACAGTAACAACCAGCAGTCTGCCTGGGATGACAAGGCCAGCCGGGGGGGGGGGGGGGGGGTTAGTGAGGGACAACCAAACGACTGAACAGCAGGCTGTATGGGGTGACCAGGCCGGCAGGGGAGTTAGTGAGGGATGACCAAACAACTGAACAGCAGGCTGCATGGGGCAACCAGGCCAGCAAGGGGGGGGGGGCATTTGGAGGTGACCAGCTGGTGAAGGGGGGCAGTTGGGAGCGACCAGGCCAGCAGGCAGAGGCGGTTAGGGGTGATCAGGCTGGCAGGGGGCAGTGAGGGGCTATCAGGCAGGCAGGCAGGTGAACAGTTAGGAGCCAACATTCTCAGATTGTGAGAAGGATGTCTGACTGCCGGTTTAGGCTCAATCCCCGGGATCAGGCCTAACCCAGCAGTCGGATATCCCTCGAGGGGTCATGGATTGGAAAGGGTGCAGGCTGGGCTGAGGGAAACCCTACCCCCCCACCATGCATGAATTTTGTGCACTGAATCTCTAGTAGATACTAATCTTATATTTACTTTGCGATGTAATAAAGACAAAGTTGACTATTTTCTTTGAACTAGATTTATTCCTTTCATTTATTAACACATTTAGCTAAAGCTAAATAACTAATAAGTATATTTTATGAGTTGTGAGAAGATAATTTTCTCCATTAAGATAACAAAATATTTCTTCTAAAAATATGAAGCCCTTTCTGTTGCTCAGTAAAACTTCCCTCTCATGGGAGATATTTTCTCATCAAATAAATATTTTTTGTTAATTATTATTTTAAACATTTCCCTAATATACTGAGATAATCTTATATTAATAAGAAGGAAGGTGTGTTCATGAGTAAAATTAATTAAATTATTAAGCCAAATTTGTACACAATATATACTGGAAGTCTCACCTATACAGGCATCTTAACTTTACCTGATTAATTCAAACCAATCTTATATGAAACTTAGCACTGCCTCTATTTTCTATATTTAATGTAAATCTCTACCTTTTTTTTCTTTTCCTTCATTCAAATACTCAGAAAATGTTGCATTTTCTCTCCCCTATTCTGAAAGAAAGCTCTTTCTTCTCACAAAATTGTCAACCATCCTTTGTTTCCCAACTATATCAAATTTTCCCCAAATCTGAGGCTCTAAGGTCTACAGTTACATAACTACAATAACTTCTTGCCTCTGCATTTTATTTTAATTGCTTGACCTTTACATTTGTGACTCATGTCTATATGAGGCTCTTTAAAAGCAGAGTTTTTTTGCGTTGTTGGTTTTCTTTGTTTGTTTGGTTGGTTGGGTTTTTTATTTTTGTTTTTTTGGCTTGACACATTCCATTTTTAGTTTTCCATTATAAACTCTCATTTCAAAAAAAATATTAATTATAACTTCATGGTATTATACTATTATAACACCATTGTTCTTTTTGGCAAGTCACCTATCTGTCATTTACTCCTTTTGCATTAAAACTTTGAATTTAAAATAGTATGTCCACAAGATAATATATCAGACATGTATATATATTTTTTTATTATAAAGATATAAATAAGTAGCAAAAAAAGCCACTCCCAATGATAAGATGGATAAGAGGAAATAATGCTGAGACAAGAAAATGGAATGCTTTAAAATATGTGGCTTTTTAGAGACTGACATTTTAATAATACTTCTTTGGAGTTGCATTGTCCCCATTTTCTTTGCAATTCCCATAAAGAGAGGTTATTATCCTAATTAGAGCTGTTAGATCTCAGAAGAGAAAAATGTGTGAGCAAGCTCTTTCTTTTTCTCATCCCAAGGAAAATAAGTCTCCTAAGTTATAAAGATGAAGTCAATAGAATTGTTCATAGAAAATATAATTTTACTTTCCTAAGAAACAGTTTGGGTCTCTAACATAACACTCAAAATTGATAAGCATATATAACATGTTATGTTTGAAACATTTTTGGCTGAAACTCTTAGTGAACTATTTTCTATTGAGCCAGTCCTAAAGAATGAATGTATTTCCTAATGTTCATTATATTTAAATATATGGACCATAGTGAGAAGCAAACAAAATCCCTAGTGCTCATACCTAAAGGATGAACATCAAATACTTGCTTTAATTTGCAATCTCAACTTCTATTTTAATGCTCCAATGCAATTTACTATACATTTTATGTAAATACTAGAGGCCCGGTGCACAAAATTCATGCACAGGGGAGAGGGGATTGTCCCTCAGCCCAGCCTGCACCCTCTCCAATCTGGGACATCCTTCTTACAATCCAGGACTGCTGGTTCCCAACTGCTCACCTGCCTTGGCCTGATTGCCCCTAACCACTTCTGCCTGCCAGCCTGATCATCCCCTAACCACTCCTCTGCCTGCCTGATCGATCCCTGGCTGGCCCAATTGCCCCTAACTGCCCTCCCCTGCTGGTCATGTCACCCCTAACTGACCTCCCCTGCCAGTCTGGTTGCCCCTAACTGTCCTCCTTTGCTGGCCTGGTCAGCCCCAACTGCCCTCCCCTGCTGGCCCGGTCACCCACAACTGTCCTCCCCTGCAGGCCTGGTCCCCCCAACTGCCCTCCTCTGCTGGCCTGGTCACCCACAACTGCCCTCCCCTGCAGGCCTGGTCCCCTCAAACTGCCCTCCCCTGCAGGCCTGGTCCCCCCCAACTGCCCTCCCCTGCAGGCCTGGTTCCCCCCAACTGCCCTCCTCTGCTGGCCTGGTCACCCACAACTGCCCACCCCTGCCGGCCATCTTGTGTCCATATGGGGGTAGCCATCTTTGACCACATGGGGGCAGCCATCTTGTGTCTTGGAGTAATGGTCAATTTGCATATTACTATTTTATTAGATAGGATGTATTAACTTTTCTTTTACCATACTTGGCTGTTGTTTTCTCAAAATCTACTCCATAATACACTAAAAGGAGATTAGAATTATATTAGATACCAGCAGATCATTTGGTTGCCTTTTAAATTTACCTAAATTGTAATTGTCCATTCTACCTTAAAAGATGCATTTTCTCCTGTACTTCATCTTTAGTTGAAGCACAAGTCCAATCTTCTTTTTCACTCAAAATATTCAACATGGCTGAGAAAAATTTTACGTATTTTTACACACCCACAAGCTCTGCTGTAGTAGATAAATAAACATAAATATAAGAAAACTGGTCTTAAACAAAGAATAAAATACATTACCTAGTGAAATAACTGAAAATCGAAATCAAAACAGGCACAGCAAAATTTTTAAATAGCATTAATGTCAAAAATAAATTTGTCATTAAATAAATTTTTCTTCACTATAGTTTTTAATAATCAATATTTTAAATTTATTTATTATTAAATTTATTATTTTATCCATCATTTAAATTTTCAAGGATTAATAAATATTAGACATTGTATTCCATATGCAAGGCAAACAGAGGGAAAATCATGTAATGCTTCTCAAGGAGCCAGCTATTTAATAAATTTCATTTATCAAATGTTGATCATTGAAATTTTATAGTTTGACCAAATAATTTTTCACCATTCAAATGTGATAGCCTTTGATCCTTTGCATGTTTGATAAATACCACATTTTCTCACATTTGAGAAAAAGATTCAAGTTGCAATCATATAAACATGCATTTTATTCTTTACAATTCACTGTTTAGTAAAGAAAACAAATGACTACTAGTATTGATTTTGGCTTTAACCACAAACTTATATGATTGCATTTAACATATATCCAACACACTTTCATTAACCCCATTTCCTTTTCAGGCATTCATCCAGGCTGTAGAAGTTTATATATGTGCCTTCAAAGAGGCTCAAATTTAAACCTTGAAGAGGGCTATATATTAAGGGAAGAAGCAAGTGTAACAGCATAATAATTTTATGTGAAAGTTATAATGAGAAAATTTTTACGTTTTTTTACACACCCACAATATATATATATACATATATATTTCTTCATTATAATTTTCACATAAAATTATTATGAAAATGAAATTAGAAGGTGTATCCCAGTAGCCCTAAGGGAGTCACAGCAGGCTTCAGCGAGTAACTGATGCTTGAGATGATTCTTAAAAGATAACACGTGAGTGTATCAAGTGGGTAGAGCAGTGCATTGCAGTGAGAGATAGGGACACTAATGAAGGTGTGGCCTAAAGCCTTCTTCGGTACTTCTAATGATCTGTACACACTTATTTCCCTGTACTGGGTCTCTTTAAGAAAACTAGAATGGTTTCTGTTTCTTGAAACGAAAATTTAATCTTATATTCCAGACCCAGCAGAAGTTATTCATAGATTTAGAGGCATGGTGTAATCAGAGAATACCATGGAGTTAATAATAACTAGAAGCCAAAGCTAAGTGTAAAGAAACAGAAGTAGGCTTTTGCATGTTATATACTCGTAAAATTGTGAAGGAGCATGTACACTATGGATGGCAGTTTAGATTTTGTGTTAGATGATAGAATGCCACTGGAGTAATTGAAATAATTCAATAACATACACAAAGATGCACTAAGAAATGACTTTAGAAGTGGCATTGTGGCTTTTCTGAAGAAAAGCAAACCTACAAAGGCTGATATGAAGACCAGCTATCATAAGCATTCAAATGGTCCAATAGAGAGATGAGTCCCAGTCACAGCACATACCTACGTTGTGGTTTGATCCCAGTTCAGGGCAGTTAGAGGAGGCAATTAGTCAATGTTACTCTCTTTTCTCTCTTTCTCCCTCCCTCACTCCCATCTTCTTTCTCTAAAATGAATAAAAACATATCCTCAGATGAAGATTAAAAAAATAATATCTGTCACTGTCTGTTTTATTTAGTTCATTGTGTAAGCACTAGAAAATCTTACTACAGGTGTGGAATTTGACATTTTGGGGGTGGTTGGGGGTAATTGAATACTGCATTTTTATTTTTTTAACATAAAGTTTATATCAAATTCCTAACTCAGGTCTCTGTTTTATAATGTGATACATGGGGGAACATTTGCTGTTCAATAGCCCTCAAAACCCTTACTTCCATTTGAATGGTAAGTTGTAGTTTTAAAATATCACTAAGGTCTGACATTAGTTCCAGAGTCCCCTATAAAAATAGAATTTTCACCTTTGTAGCAGAAATAGGGAACAGCGCATTCCATGCAGATAAACAGGTGAAACAGATGGTGAGGATAGTCACTCCTTACTTGATCTAAAACACAAACATTAAAGTCTTTATGGTGAATCTAGGGTTTTTGAATAATCATGTCTTTTTTAAAAACAGTATCACTTTTCTTTTTCTTACCGGAGAGATGAAAATGTTAGATAAATCGTGGACAAGAGAAGAAACATGACTCAATGCTGAATTTTTATCAAACCTGAACTCATCATTGTCTTCTCCAACTGCACACCCATCACCCATTATTTCCTCTGTCTTTCTTGGCACATCACCTCTGCTCCTTCTACCCCAGACAATGTGCTCCCATCTTCACTCTCACGCAGGCCGGAAAGGAAAGTGGAACTGCTCTTTAGAGACACACCTCTCTCCTCATCATCCATATTCAGTTTATTCTTTCCACGGTAGTTCTGACATATGTTTTAAACACCTTCTCTCTATAGTTTAATTCATCAGTAGCATCATTAAGATGTTCCTCATCTCTCTATTGGACCATTTGAATGCTTATGATAGCTGGTCTTCATATCAGCCTTTGTAGGTTTGCTTTTCTTCAGAAAAGCCACAATGCCACTTCTAAAGTCATTTCTTAGTGCATCTTTGTGTATGTTACTGAATTATTTCAATTACTCCAGTGGCATTCTATCATCTAACACAAAATCTAAACTGCCATCCATAGTGTACATGCTCCTTCACAATTTTACGAGTATATAACATGCAAAAGCCTACTTCTGTTTCTTTACACTTAGCTTTGGCTTCTAGTTATTATTAACTCCATGGTATTCTCTGATTACACCATGCCTCTAAATCTATGAATAACTTCTGCTGGGTCTGGAATATAAGATTAAATTTTCGTTTCAAGAAACAGAAACCATTCTAGTTTTCTTAAAGAGACCCAGTACAGGGAAATAAGTGTTTACAGATCATTAGAAGTACCGAAGAAGGCTTTAGGCCACACCTTCATTAGTGTCCATATCTCTCACTGCAATGCACTGCTCTACCCACTTGATACATTCACGTGTTATCTTTTAAGAATCATCTCAACCAACTGAGTCACCCAGTCAGGGCTATTATTTTTTAAGAACCTATTTAACACTGCTTTTGAGATACAGTAGTAGTATTTCCCTCTTATCTACAGTTTCACTGTGATTTCAGTTACCTGAGGTCAACCACAATCCAAAAATACAACATGAACAATTCCAGAAATAAATAATCCATAAATTTTACATTGTGAACTAATCTGAGTAGCATGATGAGATCTTGATCGATCTAGCCCAGCTCTATCCAGGACATGAATCATCCTTTTACCCGGGGTATCCATAAAGTAGACGCTCCTCAGCCATTAGTCACGGTGTACCCATCTGGGTTATCAGATCCACTGGTCAGTAACATAGTGATGCTGTTTAAGTAACTTTTATTTTACTTAATAATGTCCCCAAAGCATAGAAGTAGTGATGCTGGCAATTCAGATATGCCAAAATTATGACTGGATGATCCTGGATCACCTGAAGCAGATAATTCTCCTTCTGACTTGTGTCAGAAGGTCAATAGTAGCCTAACACTAAGTCACAATGCACTTCATTCATCTCACTTGCTCCCATCAGGTGGGCATTTTATCATTTCACATCATAACAAGAAGAAAAAGGTGAGTACAGTACAATAAAATATTTTGGGAGACCACATTTATATAACTTATTACCATATATTAGTAGTAGTAGTATTCTGTTTTATTATTAGTTATTTGTTTAATTTTTTTTTACTGTGTCTAATTTATAAACTTTATCATAGGTATGTGTGTTTTGTAAAATACATAGTATATGTAGAGTTTGGTACTGCATGCAGATTTAGGCATCACTGGGGTTTTGGAAGGTATGTGCAAAGGGTAAGTATGGACTACTATATGTATGTTCATTTCTTTTTCCAACTGCCATGGCTTCTTTGGTTTTATGTTACATTCAGAAAGTTAAGAACAATGATGTGATATTTCAAGGTAGAAGAATACGATAAAAAAAAAATTACAGTGTCTTTTTTTTTTACAAAGATAACTAAGCAGCCACAAATAATATACTCACTGCATAAATGAAGAATAATAAGGAGGTGCTATTAAGTTTACACTTTAGAATGCATGGCATACTAAATTATGAGAAAAGGTAAGGAGTTCAATGTTTCTTATGAATGATTTTTTTTAAATCTTTTGCCTCTATCAATTCATGACCTCACTTTAAAAAGCTTTGCCTTGTGTTTTTTAGAATCTTGGTCCGCAGTGTACTTTTACTAATGCAGAATTCAACACAGATATTCAAGATGCCCAGAAAGATTTTTTGGCCCAGTAATTATCAGAGAAATGGGTCATTCTAAAAATGAAGATAAAACTCAATCAATGTTCAACCAAACATGTGAAGCAATTATGGGTAAAGGCATTATATAAATAGAATGCTACAGTGGGGGTGAGGCTGCGGTGGGGTGGGATGTTACAGGACCTGGAAAGAAAGAGTTAGCTTAAAATATGGAACCAAGGATGAGCTTTAAAGGATATGTGATTTGGAATAAAATGTTTATATTATTCCTTCACTCTCCTTCCTGTTATTTTGAAAACTATCTATATTGAGAAAGTATGTGTTATTTTGTTAAATCAGACTATTAAAGTATCACTTCCCTACAAGCAAAATTTGGGTAATTTGATAGGTTACCAGTGAGACAGATAATATAAAATTATTGATATCATATCTTAACAGGATCTATACTAATGTATATTTTTAGTCAGAATATTTTAAAGTAACCTATAGTGCTTATAATAGGTAACTGTCTTAATTTACTTCATTGTTATATTAATATGCACAATGTCAAAGATATATGTTAATGGTTACATAAACTTTAGCTTTAGTTTATCAGAAATAATTTAACATACATGTCAGAATGATTATATTTCTTTTCTACACAGTAATGAATTAATCATGGGGCGTAATAATATTAAATTTATCCTATATAATTAAAAGGTAATATGCAAATTGACTCTCACACCCTCATGTCACAAAATGGCAGCCCCCATGTCATCACAAGATAGCTGCCCCCACATTGTCAAAAGATGGCTGGCAGGGGATGGCAGTTGGGGACAACTAGGCCTGCAGGGGAGGGCAGTTGCAGGTGATCGGGCCAGCAGGGGAGGGAAGTTGGGAGTGATTGGGCTGGCAGGGAGCAGTTAGGTGTCAATCAGGCCAGCAGGGGAGCGGTCAGGGGGTGATCAGGCTGGCAGGCAGAATCGGTTAGGAGCCATTAGCCCTGGATTGTGAGAGGGATGTCCAACTGCCAGTTTAGGTCCTATCTCACAGGGATCAGGCCTAAACCGGAAGTCAGACATCCCCTGAAGGGTCCCATATTGGAGAGGGTGCAGGCTGGGCTGAGGGACACCCTCCCCGCCCCCCCCCCCCAGTGCACAAATTTCCTGCACTAGGCCTCTAGTCTAATTATAAATGTATTTTGTCATAAAAATAAGTTTAAGAAATTTTAATTCTTTCCTAACACATACAATTTATCTCGAAGGCCAACACAGAACATTTTATTGTTTTACAAAATAAATAAAATAAAAAACTATACATTTTTGGAGAAGGCTTACTAAATTTTCAAGTTATAGATATTACCTATAAACTATTTTGTGTCTTTGAGTACCTGAAAAGCAAAACCATATAACCTTTAAATACCCTTTAAAAATTAAAGAAATTTTTCTCTTTAAAGAATACTAGAGGCCCAGTGCATGAATTTGTGCATGGGTGGGGTCCCTCGGCCTGACTGGCAATCAAGGCATATCAGGGGGCCAGCCAGTCAGGGGGAGGGACCCTGGGAGGCTGGCTGATGGTCAGGGGGGAGGGACCACAGGAGGTTGGTTGGCCATTCGGGGGGCTGCGGGGAGGGACCGTGGAAGGTTGACCGGCCACGGGGGGAGGGGCTATGAGAGGTTGGCTGGCTGGGGGAATAGGGGAGGAGCTGCAAGAGGTAGGCTGGCCAGTGGGGGGTGGGAAGGGGCCATGGGTGGTTGGCTGGTTGGGAGGAGGCGGGAGGGGCCGTGGGAGGTTGGCTGTGGGAGCACACTGACCACCAGGGGAAGCTCCTGTGTTGAGCGTCTGCCCCCTGGTGGTCAGTGCACATCATAGCGACTGGTTGATCGGTCATTCAGTCATTCCTATCATTCAGTCATAATGGTCGCTTGGGCTTTTATATATATAGATACATACACACAAGGGCACAATCAGATATGTGCAGTTTGATGATCACAAATGAACACAACTCTTAACCACCACCAAACTTAGAAATAGAACATCACTGGTAGCTCCCTTTCATGCTCCCTTTCAATGTCTGTCCTTCTGTCCTACTCAAGGTGATCATTTCCCTGACTTCTAATATCATACATTAGGTTCAATATTTTTGCCTTTTATAAAAATGGGGCCATACCACATGTATTATTTTTTTGTTTTTGTATTTCTATTTTTGTGCTGTCTTGTTTTATTTGCGAAATAATCCATGTTGTGTGTAACTACATTTTGTTCATTTTTGTTGATGTATATTAATCCTTTGAATGTCTACATAAATTTTTTTTCTGATGTTGAACAGATAGAATACTATGGGCTGAATTGTCCCCACCTTCACCATTCATATGTCAAAGCCCTAACCCCCGAGTGTGACTGTTTCTGGATGCAGGATCTTTAGGAAGAATTAAAGTTAAACAAAGTCATTAGGGTGGGACCTCAATCTGATAGCATTGTGGTCTTAGAAGAAGAGAAAGAGCTCTCTCTGTCTCTGTCCTCTGCTAAGTGAGGACACAGCAAAAAGCGAGCAATATGCAAGCAAGTAAGAGAGCTCTCATTTGGAAACCTAAGTCTGATGGAACTTGGTTATTGATATTCTAGAACTCTGAGAAAATAAATTTCTATTTTATAAACCACACAAGTCACTACAGGATGGGGCAAAAATAGAGTTCCAGTTGTGATTATGTGAAAACCTGAGTTTATTCTTGTATTATTAATTATTGTATTATTCTATCTAATAAAAGAGTAATATGCAAATTGACTGTCACTCCAAGACACAAGATGGCTGCCCCCATGTGGTCAAAGATGGCTGCCCCCATGTGGACACAAGATGGCTGCCACAAGATGGCCAGCAGGGGAGGGCAGTTGTGAGTGATGAGGCCAGCAGGGGCGGGTAGTTAGGGGTTACCAGGCCTGCAGGGGAGGGCAGTTGCAGGGAGCCAGGCTTGTAGGGGAGGGAGGTTGGTGGAAACCAGGCTTGAAGGGGAGGGCAGTTTGGGGTGACCAGGCTGGCAGGGAGAGGGCAGTTAGGGGCAATTGGCTGGCTGGGGAGCAGTTAGGTGTTGATCAGGCTGGCAGGGGAGTAGTTAGGGGGTGATCAGGCTAGCAGACAGCTGTGGTTAGGATCAATCAGGCAAGCAGGCAGGCAGGCAGGAGAGCAGTTGGGAGCCAGCAGTCCTGGATTGTGAGAGGGGTCCCAGATTGGAGAGGGTGCAGGCTTCTCTGAGGGACACACACATCCCCGTGCACGAATTTTGTGCACTGGGCTTCTAGTTTTTTATATAAACAACTTTATGAGTGATAACAGTTTCAGTTGATCTACACTGTAATCAAAAATTGTTATTGGCAATCTCTTCAATTTTAGTTATTCTGATTTGTGTGTAGCAGTATCTTCAATGACTGTAGAGTGGATCACTTTTCATGATTATTCCTATTGGGATATTGAAACGTGGAGTTCAGGGCATGGGCCTTCTTCCATGGGTTCTTGCCCTACAAAGTTTGAAGAATAAACTCGCAGACAAAAAGGCTTCTTTAATAAAAAAAAATGTAGAAGTTTATTGGAAGCAGATTCAAACTCCATCCATGCAGAGGTGTCCCCAAAGGGGACGCCCTGGGGAGGGATCCCCAAAAGGGAAAAGCCTGCTCTTTCTCTCTCTATGGGAAAATCAGTCTAGAAAAATGTGTCTCATGTCCCTTTGTCTCTGGTTTATATATGCTGCAGTTCTTTGTTTTGAACCTGACCCTTTTTAATTGGTCCCTTTACTTAATTTGGCACCCTCTATGCTTTCCTCATTGGTCATTCTGCTATAATTAGTTTCAAAGTTCAACCTCTTCTTTCTCTCCCCCTTATCTTGCTGGTTGGAGTTGCCTTTGATCTCCCAGATGCTCAGGCCAGAGATATCTATGTCCTTGGTTTATGGCTGTTTTAATTGCTCAGACCAGAAATGTTTCCATCTACCTGGAGCATTTCCCTATCCTCTGTACAAGTAAGACAAGCACCCTGGCGTCTTCAAGTCCCCATTTATACATTCCTCTCCCATGGACCCTCTTTATCGCGAAGACTCCCTAAACCTGCCTATTTTGTCCCTAGCATTCCTTTCAATATAATTTTTCATGAGGTACCTATTCAGTCTTTTAACATTTTATTCTACTGGATCATTTTTCTTAATGATTGGTAGTAGTTTTCAATATTATTTTTCGACAAATACCTTTTCCTACAGATATTCTGATATTATTTAACTAGAGGCCCAATGCACAAAATCCGTGCAAGAATAAGCCTTCCTTCCCCAGGCTGCCAGCACTGGCTTCCCTCTGGCACTCGGGACCCGGGCTTTCCTCTGGCCTCCAGCAGGCACCCAGGGCCCAGGCTTCCCTTGCAGCCCCAGCTTCGTCTGGAACGTAGTCGGGAAGGTTGTCTGGTCTAATTAGCTTATTACATTTTTATTATTATAGAGATATTTTAAGTAAATTACTCCTTAAAGTAGGTGGTACCATTGCCTGGTATGTTATGTGTAGAATGATGCATAACAAGTAGTTTGTGGCCCAGCTGACATGGCTCAGTGTTTGAGCGTTGACCTGTGAACCAGGAGGTTGTGGTTTGATTCTCGGTTGGGGCACATGCTCTGGTTGTGTGCTCGATCCCCAGTGTGGGGTGTGTAGGAGGTGGCCAATTGATGATTCTCATATTGATGTTTCTATCTCTCTCGCCCTCTCCCTTCCTTTCTGAAATCAGTAAAAATATATTAAAGTAGTAGTTTATGTATTTATTACAGAAATGTAAAAAAAAGGCCAAGAGTATCCTTAAAATGGAGACAATTTTCTTTATTTAGCAAAATGTCTAAGGTGAAGGATAGAGTTCTACCTCTACACATGGGTGAAATACCTCTAATGCTTGGCTACACATTTGCTATTTTCTAAAAAAGACCCCTTTCCTCAGGATTCATGTATTTCCACTTTCATAGTCATTGTTGCCAAAGACTCACCAAGTAATGCTTAGTAGGAGACTCCTTTACTGGCAAGACATTTATCACTCTTGGGAGAGAGAGTGTTTAAGGGGTGAGGGAGAGTCTTAAATTAGTACTATTTCATATTTTTTATAATAAAATGGGAATATGATATGACATCACTATTAAAGTTTATTAACATATTAGAAGTAAAGTGGGAATTTTGGGAAGAGCTTTTTTTTTTTATTTAGAAAAAAAAGAAAACTTCATTTTCAGAAAGAATAGAAAGATAGAAAGACATTCATTTAGTGCCAACCTTAAGTGAGTGTTAGCTATATGTCAAAGCCATGCCATAATCATTATGGATTTCCTTGAAAATATAACTTATTTTTGCTGAGTTCTCAATTTGAAAGATAAGATTATAGGTAGAAAGCTATGCAAATTTTTTCAAAATTATATGAATTATCTCTGTAGTATTTTGAGAGTGACAAAGATTTTCCTGTTTATTGAAGGCTGAACTTTACAAAGAAAATTAAACACTGCAGAGTTATTTTGAAGGAACTTCTATCTGATAAACTTACAGTCAACATAAAGTTTTAAAATTATTTTCTTCCTAAAATAGTCAATAAATAAGGTGTAACATATTTTCTAAGGATGGCTAAGATTGAAGAAAAAGAAAATTATTTCATTGTCCTTCAATTCAAAGTCTTGCAGATTGCTGGTACCCTTTGATGCAAGAGAGTCAATTTCTGAATGTAGGAACTGTTAGAGACAGGATTCTGTTTACCAAAACTTACCTTTGAGAAACAGTGTTTAGCATTCATTACAAACAAAACAGTAAGCTAAAGTGATTGGAATTCAATTTTTTTTATTATTATTTATAAGGCCAAGTCAAAGATCCCACCATAATTTTTAAAAATATGTTTTTATTGATTTTAAAGAGACAGGAAGAGAGAAGGAAAGAGAAATATCGATGGAAAAGAAACATCAATCAGTTTCCTCCTGCACGCCCCTAATGGGGATTGAGCCTACAGCATGGGCATGTGCCCTGAACTGGGATCTAATGGATGACCTCTAGGTGCATGGGACAATGCCCGACCAGTTGATCCATACTTGCTAGGGCTCCTACCTTAATTTTATCTGCTAATTCCATCAAAAATATTTTTTTTCATTTAAATTTATTTTAAACTATAGTCTTTTGTGTTCTAGCAAAATTTTCTTTGAAATGTCCAATAAGTTTTTTCATGAGAAATTAAGTCCTCATAATGTTATATTGGAAGAAATTAATTACTTTATATAGCAAAATAAATTGCATGATAGTTGACATATGTTTTCATGTAAAAATCTAGATGAGAAAGTTTCATTGCATTGATCTCACTATACTCTTGATCCCTAAAAGAAGAGAAGAATTAAACCTAATGAAAGAATATTTGAGATTTATTTAGTGGATGAAAAAACTTTTACTTTTTACATGGAAGAAGTTAAACTACTGATAACATTTTAAAGACACATATCATTGCATAAGGTTTTTAGAATTCTGTAAGGCCAACTTATAAAAATACTCCCTTATAACTAGGGTCTTTGAAATTTTTTTGAATAAAAAATAATGGAAGAACTTTCCAATCTTAAATTACGTTACTAGAACAAATAGTTGCATTTAGGTGTGGACTTAGGATATTACATCTTATTTTATTTTTTAATGGGAAAAGAAGTTGTAAGAAACTTGTTGAATGAATTATAGCATAACATGTTTTTCAGGGTCAGTCACAAATCAAATAAGGTTGTTTTGGATACTCTTCCTTGCTCTCATTGCATTTGGCTGAACTTTCAGTGTTATCCTTGGTAACCTGAGAACCTGGTTATAAGTATACATTTTGAAATCAGCCCCTCAAGGATAAGAACAAAGGTGAAACAGTTTCAATTTTATCTGTGGCTGGGTTAAGAGATGGTTATGAAAAAAAAAAATAATAATCCACAAGACACTTGATTGAAGCATTTGCTATCTGTGCTCTTAATATTGTTTTTTAAACAAGAGAAATCTAGAAGTCAAGCACTTTGAAACATAACAGTGAGTATATAAACCCTTCATCCTTTTTTTCAACTTTCTAAACATTTCTAAAACGTTTCCCAAAGAGTCATGTCTAGTGAGTTCCCAAGAAAATCCTCCCTGAGTGAAAAAGAACATATATATTCTAACTAAACTGCTACTAGGATTTTAAAATATTTTAGGCACAAGGTTAAAACTGTGATCCCAGCATTTACTCCTGCCAAGAGTCTGCCTATCCCCTCCTGTACTCTCCTTTCGAGTGGAAGTTTTGAAACTAAACACAGAGGATGCAATAACCTCCCAAAAGAGCTGTTATTCTCTGCCCCATTGCTTTCTGAGAGTGACCATCATTACATGCAATGTAGAAAGATGATCAAAAAGGGGTATAGGATAAGGAATGCTGTTTTGAAATGTTGGCCTTCATCAAAGCATCACCATGCGAAAATGTTTTTAAAAGCTGGAAGAAATGACTTTGAAGGTTTCATTCTGATTTCATTTAAAACTAGAGGCCCAGAGCACGGATTCGTACATGGTTGGGGTCTGGCCAGCCTGCCCCCAATTGGGCCTGTTCGCCGGCCACAGTGCATGTCATAAGGACTGGTTGTTCTGGTCATTCTGGTTGCTTGCCTTTTATAGATAGATGATAGATAGATATAGATAGATAGATAGATAGATAGATAGATAGATAGATAATTACATAGTATTTTTAAAAATCAGGACAAAAAATGTACAAACAATTGGAGTAACAAAAATAATTCCAGGGAGAAAGTAAAGAAACAAATTTAGATAGGATCAGTTTTCTTTATTTGATGTATATACTCAAAGTTTTGGACCCCCAATTCAAAGGAAAATATATACTATATAGTAAATATATATTCAATTTTCTAAGTAATGGTTATTCATATATATATTTATATATATATAAATAATATATAAATACTAAGCATAGATATTAAGTTTGTTACATCAGGGTATTTTGATGGAAAACTGTATAGATCAAGAAAGAGAAAAATCTATCATTGTAGTTTCTCATAACTTTGAAGAGATTGCTCAGAAATATGGGGATCTTTCCCTCTGGTCTGTTACAGGTGGCACTCCAGAGAGAATCAGATGCAAGTCTCTGCTCATCATCAGGTGGAAATTGGAGGCAGAGCTAATCACTTCAGGAAATCTTAAAACAGCCTAGATTAAAAATATATTTAGCAAACTAAATCTCAAACAAATTGTAACAATGAGAAAAATTTCATACCTATAATGAAAAAAGTTTTGTTTCAGTAACAAACAGTGGCATTTATCTTTTTTAATTATAATTGATTATCTTATTTTTTAAGTCAATGAAGGTTTCAGGTATTTTCCTGCATTGATTTCTTAGTGAAAGTACTTAGTTCTACTAGATCTACTCGAGTCTTTCATATTGCTATTGATCAATACGTATATTGGGATGAAATCAGTCATCTTGACTTCTTTAGACAAGTATTTATCTATGAAATTATATAAGACAAGCAATCCTTAAATGATGTTTCAAATTGCAGTTTGTCATATTCAGCAGCATTGATTTGTCTCCTGGTAATACCAATTAAGCCTTTTCTCATTTCCTTTTAAAATTTATCATTTAACTGTAGGTTTAGACCAGTCAAAATAACTTGTATGTTTTGTTTTGTTTTTCTTTTTAAAAAAGATCCCCTGATTCCTGTTTCATCACATGGTGCTTTACTTATGGAGAAAGTGGCATAAGATATGGAGTTAATGTTTTGAACATTTTTTAACAAAAGGAATACTGTTGATATAATAGTTAAACTTTTTTCTTAAAAACTGTGGAGAAAAAATATTGTCTTAACAATAATGGTAGTATTTATTTACTGCTTATGGAATAATAAGTATGGTAGTAGTCTCCTTATTTCTATAAGTTAAATTTACCTGCAAATAAACAAAAAAGAAACAGAAAAAAATATAATGAATTTTTGTGATTATCTTCACTTTACAGATAAGGAATTTGAAGGGAACTAAAGAAATGGGATGATGATCAGATGCCCTGCAACTGGCAGACTTAACAGTTCTGGCTAATTCTGACAGTTCTGGTTAAGAGCAGAAGGCGACAGTGAGCAAGCAACATAATTAAAAGTGAGGTGCTATATTCTGAGCTTACTACTCACCTTAAACCAACAAAAGGAAAGGATGGATAAGAAAAGTGTAAAAAAAAGTACAGAGAGATTCATATTTGCCAATGATACATCTGACAAGGGGTCAATTTCCAAAATATATATAGAACATATACAACTTAACACCAGGAAGAAAAACAATTCAATTAAAAAAATGGCCAAAGGACCTAAATAGACAATTCTCCAACATGGACGTACAGATGGCCAATAGACATGAAAAAATGTTCATCACTAATCATCAGAGAGATGCAAATTAAGATTACAATGAGATATCACCACACACCTTCCAGGATGGCTGCCATCAATAAATCAACACACAAGTTCTGGTGAAGATGTGGAGAAAAGGAGTCCTACTTAGTACACTAAGAATTGGTAAGAATGTAGGCTAGGGTAGCCACTGTGGAAAATAGTATGGAGTTTCCTCCACAAATTAAAAAAGAGTTTCTGCCTTTTGACCAGTGATCCCACTTTTGGGAATATAACCTAAGAATCCGGATACACCAATCAGAAAGAATATATGCACCCCTTGTACATAGCAACATTATTTACAATATCCAAGATCTGGAAACAGCCCAAGTGCCCATCAGTAGATGAGCAGATAAAAAAGCTGTGGTACATATACAAAATGTAATTCTATGCAGCTGTAAAAAAGAAGGAACTCTTACCCTTTGAGACAGCACGGATTGACCTGGAGATTACGTTCA
Organism: Eptesicus fuscus; assembly: GCF_027574615.1. Lineage (NCBI taxonomy): Eukaryota > Metazoa > Chordata > Mammalia > Chiroptera > Vespertilionidae > Eptesicus > Eptesicus fuscus. Next base: position 39,083,772 of record NC_072479.1, read on the forward strand.
GTGAAATGATCCAGTCAGAGAAAGACAAATATGATCTCACTTATATGTGGAATCTAATGAACAAAATAAACTAGTAAACAAAATAGAACCAGAGGATGTATTCCTTAGAGTCTGGAAAATCTTACATCCAGGAATTAATGTGCTTTAAATACCTTCCAGGCCCAGAAATGCCAGTCCTATGCTAAGAAATGCCAGTCCAGTTAGATATCGCTAGCACCTTACCCTGTCTGGGCCAGAAAGAATGATTAGCAAAAAACGAGGACAGAAACATGTCAGGGACAAAGAGAAGAGGATAATCACACACCTTCTTACCACCTCAGGATCCTCACTACCTCATACCATAGTTAAAGGAGGAGAAGTTTTAAATGACATGTAAACTTTGGTTGTTATATATAACTACATATAACTGAGACTTGAGACCAGGGAAGTAAAAGATAAAAACTTAGGATAAAGAGGGAAGCACCTGTAAAATTTACGTTGTGGTAGGACACAGGAAGAACACGAGGAACTAGAGAAAAGATCCTTGCTGCCAAAGTAAAAATAAATAAATAAATAAATAAATAAATAAATAAATAAATAAATGCGGGAAGCTTGGGATCAGAAGAGGTTAGGGAAGAGCTAAATCAGTGGTCGGCAAACTGCGGCTCTTTGGCCCCTTGAGTGTGGCTCTTCCACAAAATATCACGGCCTGGGCAAGTCTATTTTGAAAAAGTGGTGTTAGAAGAAGTTTAAGTTTAAAAAATTTGGCTCTCAAAAGAAATTTCAATTGTTGTACTGTTGATATTTGGCTCTATTGACTAATGATTTTGCCGACCACTGAGCTAAATAATTCAGGTCTCTGCAGACCTAGTGCAGGAGTTTTCTCCTAAGAAAAGGTGCTGGGAAGCCACTGGCATGTGCATACCAAACAGCTTAAGGTAAAACCAAACCATGTTTGCTGTTTCACAAGTGAAATGACTGTGAGGTATGGAGAATGAACACTGAAATTAAGTCCAAAATGTTCCCTTTGTCAGAGGCCCTTTCTCTCTTTTCCAATAATTAGATTAAAGAGATGATCCCACATTGCACTGTGTTCAAAGATCTTTCTAATCTCTTGGCCACTTCAATCTGGACAAACGTGACTCTGGACAAAGCAATTAGAAATGTAATTATCAATTCTACTAGAGGACCAGTGCACAAAATTCCTGCACTGGGGGTGGGGGGGGTGCCCCTCAGCCCAGTCTGCACCCTCTCCAATCTGGGACCCCTCAGGGGATGTCCAACTTCTGGCAGTTGGACATCCCTCTCACAATCTGGAACTGATGGCTACTAACCACTCACCTGCCTACCTGCCTGATCATCCCTAACCCCTCTGCCTGCCAGCCTGATCGCCCCTACCTTGCCCTCCCCTGCAGGCCTGATCACCCCCAACTGCCCTCCCCTGCTGGCCCGATAGCCCCCAACTGCCCTCCCCTATCGGCCTGATCACCCCAAACTGCTTGTGCCTTGGCCCCCAGTCTGGCCTCCCTCTGGGGGCACTGCCCCCATTATCCCGTTGCTGCTGCCACTGCTGGCCTGAGCCTCAGCCCTTTGCAGCTACCCATGGCTGCCTGAGCCTCGGCCCTTGCAGCCACTACAGCTTTGTCTGGAAGGAAGACAACCACTCTAATTAGCATATTACCCTTTTATTAGTATAGATTTGGGGACCATTACCACCACACAGAACTTAAAGAAAACACATGGCCCTGGCCAGTTTGGCTTAATGGATAGAGCATCGGCCTGTGGACTGAAGGGTCCCAGGTTTGATTCTGGTCAGGGGCACATGCCTGGATTGCGAGCTCAATCCCCCAGTAGGGGGCCTGTGGGAGGCAGCTGATCGTGATTCTTATCATTGATGCTTCTATCTCTCTCTCCCTCTCCCTTTCTCTCTGAAATATTTTTTTTTTTTTTTAAAGAAAACACATGATCTTCACTTTGGGCTTTGTCATTTTACAATATCCTTTGTGCAGTATTTTAACTTCCCTCAACTTTCCTTTACCCACCCTTAAAATTCAGTCTATTTTGGGGAAGATGATCAGGAAAGTGATTCTAGTGGGTAGAAATTTTTTTTGGAGGGAATACGGTCATGAAGATATTTAAAAATTGAGCATGGTGATAGTTGTACCACTCTGAATTTACTTTAAAAAACCAGTTCATTGTACACTTTAGGTGACATGTACAGTACATAAATTAGATCTCAACAAAGCTGTTCTTTTATTTCTTTTTAAATAAAGACCAATCTTATAATCAATTGCAGATGCTTTCAGAGGCCCCCCAATATTTGCTTACTGTGTCCCAAATCATGGCTTTGACTCCCAGTTGCCTCCAGTCCTGGCGAATCTGGATGGTGTGGTTTGCAAAGAGAAGGTGGCAAGAGGCTTATGGAATTTCTGCAACCCCCATTCCCCCGGTCTCCTCATAGGGCACTAGGACCTATGTGCCAGCTCTCTGCTCCCTTTAACCTGTTGGGAAAAAGAATCCTGCATGTTCTGGCCAGAAAGTGCATTCTCTCTTAGGTGGCTCGAATGCTTTTTTTAAGGTCGTTTTATGGATACAAAAGAATAAACAGAGATGTGGAAAGCTTTTGTCAAAATCCTTTTACATGGTTCTTCCAGTCTCATGGGAAGTGAGATGTGGCTCTGAATTCATCCCAAAGGGTGTCTTTGGGCAAAAGAACCCAGAATGGTACAACTCCTTCAGGATGCCCTACACACTTCCCTGTCAGGACTCAGGGGGGCTTGAGGGTGAGCGAGGCAGTGGTGCCAGCACAGGACCTGGGAGAAGGTAGCGCTTTCTACACTGCCCAGGCCACGTGGACTGCAGCTGTACCCGCCCAGGTGGGCAGGGTGTTTCTGCTGCTTTGTTTTGATCTGGCTTCCACACCATCAGCCACAGACCTGTGTCTGTACTGAGACTGAACGGTTTGATGGTCCTACTTTTTGGTGGACAATGGATGCACTCCCACCTCCCAGAGACTGGCGGTTAGACACTGGTGGCTTCCGAGTCCCTCGCGGGGAGAGCGAGGCCCTAGGTCAAGAACAGACTCGGGCGTCCTCAGCCAGGAGGCCTCCTTGGGCTAGGGGCCGCCACAGTTTGAAGGCCGGCCATGACCCCAATCCTGGCAGGGGTCTCCTCTGGGGTGCTGGCAGGCCTAGGCTAATGACCACCCATGGTTGGGAGGCTGGACATGGCCCCCAATCTTGGCGGGGTCTCCTCTGGGGTGCTGGCGAGCCTGGGCTCTGGGCGCCGCAAAGGGAGAGGTCCCTGAACCCACTTCCTGCACACCTAGGCTAGGATACATCTCGTAGGAGGTGGCTTCAGTGCCGGGTGGACAGGTCCTCCAGCACCTCACCTCCTGGGCTGCAGTCGCATGTCTCCCAGCGCCCCAGCCTTGGGTGTGCCCCCGCAGTTGCCCACTCCAGCAGTAGCCTCAGCGCAAGCCCCAGCATCCGAAAGTCGGCCTCCCGGCAGCCTGGTCACCACACTCACCACCGCTGGTAGCGCTCCACTGCTTGCTAGCTGCCAAGCCCTTTCCACTAGGGTGAGGGCATGCTCCGAGCCGCTCCCACCCCTGGCGTGTGCCCACTGCCAAGAGGCCCTCCCTCCCTCTGCAGCCTGGCTTGGGAAGTTGGCCTCGTTGCTGGGGCTACGATGCCAGTGTCCTGCCCAGGCCACTATGGGCACCGCCATCTTTGTAGCGGAGTGACAGTTAATTTGCATATCACCCTTTTATTAGATAGGATTCTCTACATTTTTTTGTTATTGTCTAACTTCCATCTACCCATCTATACTAATGAAAGGGTAATATGCAAATTGGTCAGGATGCCCTCACAGTAATGATAGAACAGCAGGCTGTGTGGGGCGACAAGGCTGGAGGGAGGTTAGTGAGGGATGACCAAATGACAGAAAAGCAGGCTGCATGGGGCAACCAGGCTGGCATGGGGGTTAGTGAGGAACAACCAAATGACTGAACAGCAGGCTGTGTGGGGCAACCAGGCCAGCAGGGGGGGCAGTGATGGGTGACCAGGCTGGCAGGGGGGGCAGTTGGAGGTGACCAGGCTGGCATGGGGGGGGGCAGTTAAGGGAGATCAGACAGGCAGGCAGGTGAGCAGTTAGGAACCAGCAGTCCCGGATTGTGAGAGGGATGCCCAACTGCCAGTTTAGGCCTGATGGAATTGGGCCTAAACCGGCAGTCGGACATCACTTAGGGGTCCCAGATTGGAGAGGGTGCAGGCTGGGCTGAGGGACCACCCCTCATGCACGAATTTCATGCACTATGCCTCTAGTTAGTCACATAAAAGATTAAGTAATATCTAGACTGAGAGTTCTGCAAAGAGGAAGAAAGGGGAAATTCGGCATATATATATATATAAATTTTTTTGGTAACCATATTCTTTAAAATAACAGGCTAGAATTTATTGATGTTTTGAAAAGTAAAAGGAAATGATGTTATTTGCAGAACTTTGAAGATTTATCAAATGAGGAGGGAGCATTTTGAAGAGTAGCTCTGGGGATTTGTCTGGAGAGATGTTTACTGTACAGAGAAGATCCTCAGAGCTCAAAGATACATGCATCAAATACATTGATAGTTTGAGAGTTGCTAAAAATAGAATATTACTACTGTGCAACCTAAGATAAAAGCATAGATACAATAATTGTCAGTAGGAAAGAGTGAAATCTATTATCACTTGATGTGATCTTAAACCTACTAATTTGTGTTTAATATATATAATCAGGCTTTTAAACTCTCACCATTTATTTTAGGCATATCTAGTCTGCACAAGTTTAGGACATGTTCAATCATTAAGATGTCCATTTTTCAATGCTGAGAGAAAAATAAACCTACAAAAAGAAGTTTCCTAGTGTATTGTTAGAAATGAATCAACAAACTCAATTAAATTCTCAAGACATACAAAGCTCAATCAATCCACTGGTAATGACTTACACCATTTCATGAATGTGATTTGTGTCTCATAGTAATAAAAATCGTAGTGAATATATATATGGTGCATGGCCAAGTTGAGTGTTATTTTTTAAATATCTAGTAAATTAAGATAAAAAGGCATTTCAAATTCTCTAACACTTATTGTTGTAGAACAAGTGATTGGACCCAAATGACTTAGCTAATGTACCTCTCTGGATAAGCTTTCTGTTATTTAGTGACCCAACCTCCCTGGAAGAGTTACACAGCTGTGACAAATTTTATGGCTTTCATAGTATCATTACCCACCAAAAAATATACATCCATATAAATCTATATCTTGTAATTTACATAATATACAATTAACATGCAGTGTACAAAGACATAGGTTAAATATTCAAACAATCACATACTAATCTCTGACAGTGCAGAATATGATAATGTTTTTAATAAGCTTATTAAATTAAATGGAATGTTTCATTATTAATCATTACATATTTGGATGGATTCAAACAAATGATCTAATATATAGCTTAGGGTAAATTAGCATATAAAGACAGAATTCTGTAAGAAAGTTTGCCTGTTCTTGCCCACTTTGGATAACATAATCCTATCTAATAAAGAGGGAATATGCTAATTGACCGTCACATCGTCCCAAAGATGGCAGCGCTCACAGCCAATAAGGAGGGAATATGCTAATTGACTGCCCCACCTTCAAAGATGGTGGCACCCACAGCCAATAAGGAGGAAATATGCTAATTGACTGCCCTGCCCTCAAAGATGGCAGAACCCACAGCCAATGAAAAGGAAATATGCTATTTGACTGCCATGCCCTCAAAGATGGCAGCACCCACAGCCACAAGATGGCAGTGCCTAGTCTCCTCAGCCTCGCTGGGGCAGCAGGCATGTGGCAAGGCTGGGCCCGCCCCCGGGCGGGCCTGGCTACTCCGTACACCTGCCTCCGGAGTCCCCCAGTCCCCTCAGCCCCCCAGCCACCCAGGGCTGGCTGGAGGCACAGGCAAGCCTTGATAGTGGCTGCCCAGCCACCCAGGGCCAGCATGAGGTGCAGGGAAACCTCAGATGGCAGCTTCCCAGCTGTCCAGGGCTGCCCGAGGCTCAGGTAACCAGAGCCGGCCGAGGCTTACGCTGCCGGCAGTGGCAGCAGCAGAGATGTGATGGGGTGTCGCCTTCCCCTGATTGCCGGGTCACCTCCTGCCCCTGAGGGGTCCCAGACTGTGAAAGGGGGCAGGCTAGGCTGAGGGATCCCCCTCTAGTGCATGATTTTTCATGCACCGGGCCTCTAGTTTTAATTATAAATGGTTGAAGATTAAACCTACTGAGACACATGAATGAGAGCATCACACTCTCAGACTTAATGAAAATGAAAAAGAGTTATCAAATCTGAAATCAAATATTGTAAGAGAAATATTAGAAATTTTTGACACTCACTTTAAGTTCAACCTCAATGGAGATTTGATGGTGACCATTATCCCACATGACTAAGAAAATAGATTTAGTGACTAATATCTTTGGTTCTCCCAACTCTTTCAATACTTTTGATCAGATAGCATCTTTCCACACTTTTAGTGTACTGAAGTATCTCATTCCTGCTTTTAGGGCCCTTAGTATGGCTAAGTTAATTTTATATACTAAATTTTAACCAATTTATATACAGGAATTTTTTTTTCTCACACTCAAATTCTTTACCATGCTGATTGGCTACTTTATTCATTAATTAAAGTAACTGCATAACTCTGGAGTTTTTGTATATATATATATATTATTTATTTTTTTATTTTTATTATTTTTTTTTTCCCTGAATGCCTTGCATCTAAGTTTTCTCTGCTTTTATTTTCTAACAATCTTGGTAGTATTTTCTTCATGCTCTGCATCAAACCCAAAAATGTATTAAAGACCATGAGGCTTCTATGTATTCTAGAGATTGCTGATTGTCCACAAAATTCAATTTTTCTCTTGAACTATTCCTTGAGGATTAGTTCAGCACATGGCCACCCCTCTGGAGTCTATAATATTTTTCCCAGTGGAAAGTAAACAGAGGCACTTCCAGATTATGCCTCTAAAAAGGAATGCAAAATTCACTCATCTGTTCTTTTCCCCTTTTGAGTTCACTGTATGGGCCTATAGGAGCAATACAATCCTATATAATAAATTAAAGGGGAAAAATTAGCTTTATTGGAGGCCTATACAGTCTCAACCAATTGTATTATTCCTATATCCCAGTTTTCCTGTGTTTTATTTTCTTCTAACATGTCATGCAGATAAAACTTTGTAGACCATTTCAACTGTAATTCTTATCATTACATCTCATTTATTAATTATAGAATTGGTCTAATCTGAATTTAACCAAATCCATCCTTTTGACCTCGCCTGAGACATACTAAGATACCTTAGCAACAGTATTAAAATATTATTATGTTCTGTTACACAAATTTCTATCACATTTGTATTATTATGCTAGGGCTACCATAACAAAATAGCACAGACTTGGTAGTTTAAAAAATAGGAATTTTTTTTATCACTCCTCAGGAGGCTAGAAGTCTAAGATTCTGTAGGTTTGGTTTCTCCTGAGGCCATGCTCCTTGGCTTACGAATGGCTACCTTCTTGCTGTGCCTTCACATGGCCTTTCCTTTGTGACTACGCATTTCTGAAGCTTCTCTCAGTGTTCAAATTTCCTCTTCTTATAACGACACCAGTGAAATTAAATTAAGGGCCAATGTACTAACACATTTTTACTCTTTAAAGACTCTATCTCCAAATATAATCACAATCTGAGTACTGGGAGTTAGGACTTCAAGTTCACAGTCAGGTTTTGAAGATGATAGAACAGAAGAGCTGGGATAATCCTTTGGCTAAGTAAATTCTCTAAATTTCAAGGAAAATAAATGGTCAGTGATTAATTTAAGCAAAAGGGAGACTTATTGAGGAATAAGGCATTGTTAGGTATCTTAAGAAAACTGAAAAGTCTAAGGAAGCAGTTTTAGAAGCAATGAATCTAGAATTATAGCCCAAATTACGCTTTAGAATTAGTATGATGAATACATTGCTACCAACACTGAATGCCTCTGGACACACCAACTTGCACTAATGATGCTACAATGAAACTCTCACACTGTTGATCTAATTGTCGCCATGGCTAGTTTATAAACTGGATGTCGCCTGTGCAACTTTTTTCATGAATTATCAGAAAGTACTTTTCCTGGTTCCTGGATTTTGGACTCATCAAGTCATGAGCCAAAATTCAGGGGAAGTTTTCTGACTGGCTGAATATACTCCTGCCTAAACTGAGTTTCTGGCATGTTTATCTTTTAAAGAGGAAAGCAAGATGAATAGATTACAAAATGTAGAGAAATTTCCCAACTATAAAAAAGAAAATTACGTGAGGGACAGACAAAATTTTAAAAATAGTAACTATATTATTCTTGCAATATTGTATGTAATGGAAGAGGGATGATTTCACAAAAAGAAATTGAGATTTCTTTGTAGCAGATGAATAAATACAAGCAACTAAAAAGTCTCTAATTAGTTAAAGAGCAGTAAATAAGAAAAATGAGTCAAACAAAAATTTCCAGAAAGAATTTTAAGTCTCTAGAAAAGAGCTATAAGAAATAAATGAAGGAAGGAAGAAAGGAAGGAAGGAAGGAAGGAAGGAAGGAAGGAAGGAAGGGAGGGAGGACAAAGAAACCCATTAATAACAGTTATTAAACTGGCTACTGCAAAGATATCAGATATCACCAAAAAGGCAGCTAGAGTAGAAAGTAAATACCCAGGAGAAGAGAGAATTTCAGAGTGCTCAGCCAGGCATTTACAGTCTTCTCTCCCCAGAGGCATCTGAGAACTTCAGTAGAGTTGTTGATTGACTTGTGGGCTAAAAGAACAAAAATATAAGTTTAAGCTCATCCAGAAATCCAAGATACTGGTAAAAATGCTGAAGGCTTTGGATTAGAATGAAAAGAGGTTAACCCTTAGGAGTAAGAGTAACCTGAAATAGACTGGCCTATACAGGGATCTAGCTTTGAATCATCTCAATCTGTAAAATTTGATTAAGGTCACTTAAAATTGCTGGTAGCCACTGATACCCATGGAAATAAATATGAATCATCCATATCTGAGAGAAGATATTATCCTGTCTCAATATTTGACATAATAAGAATAAACCGGCACATAATAAGAAAAAAGAATTTAATAGAAAACCAAGGGAAATGATCCTGTCTAGTAAAAGAGTAATATGCAAATTGACCATCATTCCAACACACAAGATGGCCACCCCCATGTGGACACAAGATGGCCACCACAAGATGGCCAGCAGGGGAGGGCAGTTGGGAGTGACTGGGCTGGCAGAGGAGGGCAGTTGGGGGGTACCAGTCCTGCAGGGGAGGGCAGTTGGGGGGAACCAGGCATGCAGAGGAGGGCAGTTAGGGGCAACCATGCCTGCAGGGGAGGGCAGTTGGAGGTGACCAGGCCAGCAGACGAGGGCAGTTAGGGGTGACCAGGTGGGCAGGGGAGGGCAGTTAGGGGCAATCGGGCTGGAAGGGGAGCAGTTAGGCATCGATCAGGCTGGCAGGGTAGTTGTTAGGGAGTAGTCAGGCTGGCAGGCGGAAGCGGTTAGGGGCAATCAGGCAGGCAAGCAGGCGAGCGGTTGGGAGCCAACAGTCCTGGATTGTGGGAGGGATGTCCAACTGCCCATTTAAGCCCGATCCTACTGGGATTGGGCCTAAACAGGTAGTCGGACATCCCCTTAGGGGTCCCAGATTGGAGAGGGTGCAGGCTGGGCTGAGGGACACCCCCCTGCCCTCGTGCTGTGCATAAATTTCATACACCGGGCCTCTAGTACATAGTATAAATAGATTTACAAAAAAAAAAAAAAAATCTCTGCTGACTATAGAATTAACAGCACAGATTTTAAATGACTGTGTTTAAAGCAATGAAGAAAATAAAATACGCGATTGAAAATTTTGGCAAAGAACATGAAATTGATAATAAGTACCAAATTATACTTTCACAACTAATAAATAATATGACTGAAATTAAGAAGTTATTAGATGGTTCAATAACAGATTAGTAATAGCTGGAAAGAAAATGGTTAAATTGTGAAATAGGTCATAAAATATTTAGAAAAAAAGACAAGAAAGATAATAAAAAGAGAGAAATGGAAGGGTGACAAACATAGAAGAGAAAAAAGACAAGGGTATATAGTGAGAATGTCTAATAGTGGTGTAATAGGTACCCAGAAGAAAATGAGCAAAAAATAAAGTAAAATGATGCAGAAGAAATATTTGAAGAGAAAATAACTGAAAGGTTTTTTTTTTAAACAGACAAGTCATTAAGACACATATTTAAGAAGCTCTAAAAAACCAAATCTGATTACATAAAGAAAACCAAACAGCACAAAGACATATCACAGGACTTAAAGAATGACCAAAAGAAAATCTAAAGTGCATGCAATGCATTATTTACACCAAAACAGTGGGTACTTTCAAAGAAGTATAATTTGGTTCACAACTGACTTCTTAACAAAAATAATGTAAGCCTAAAGACAGTGGACTGGTAACTTCTGAATGAAAAGAACTGCCATCTTAAAATTGTATGCTCAGTGAATCAGCTTTCAAAAATAAAGGTGAAATAAAGATATTTATAGATACAATTTTGAGCACTCACCAAACCAAAGGAAAAATTTGAAGTCAAGGTATTTTTATATCAGAAGAATAATCCTATATAAAAACGTCTGGATGCAAAAAGGAAGAATAAAATTGAAAATATGTATCTACACTTGTTATTGCTTCTTTTATTGTTAGCAGCCATTCTAATAGGTCTGAGGGGGAATATCTTTTAAAATATTTAAAAACATTTATTCATAAAGATATATGCACCCCTATGTTCATTGCAATATTATTCACAGTGGCGAAGACATGGAAACAAGTGAAATGTCCTTTGATAGATGGCTGAATAAAGAAGATGCACATATATCAATGCAATATTACTCAGCCATAAGAAAACTTAAAATGCTGACATATGCGACAACATGGGTGGATCTTAAAAGTATCAGGCTAAGTAAAATAAGCCCGACAGAAGTCAAGAACCATATGATTTCACTCAAACAAACAAACAGAAACTCATAGACACAGACAACAGTTAAGTGGTTACCAGAGGAAAACGGGGGTTAGGGGGAGGTAGTAAAAATGAAGGGGGTCAAATATATGGTGACAGAAGGAGATTTGACTTTGGGTGGTGGGCATAAATGCAAAATACAGATGACGGATTATAGAATTGAATACTTAAAACCAGTATAATTGTATTAGCCAAGGCCACCCCAATACACTTAATAAAATATAAAAAAAATGTATCTAAAATCCAGTAAAATAATATGTACTCTAATATCTAAGTGGGTTTATATATGTAGAGAGAGAATTAAAACTCACAATAATAACATATATCTTAGGGGATGGTGAATGGAATGAAATTGTGCTAAGTTCCAGAAAGAAATAAAAGTAGCAATTCATATACTTATATAATTAAAGGATGAGTACTGAAACCTCTAACTACTAAAATATAATCAAAAGTACCAAGATTGTTATACTATGCTAAGATATGTGAATTATTGTAAATAAGGTTGTTTTTGTTTGTTTGTTTTTTTAAGGTGAGAAACAAAGAACATGGAGCATTTACTTATCAGGGAAAAAAAAAATCGGGTTCTTATAAATTTCCATCAGCTCAGCCCAAAATCTTAGGAGAACAAGATAAGATAATTTATAAAAATGACCCTGACAGTGCAATTCCCTCATCAACTAATTTAACAGTTAACCCAAGTATATATCTAGTCACATTTAGAGAGTAAATTAGTATTTCTGGAGTATTAAAAATATATTGATTCAAATTCAGAGAAAAAAGTTAAGTAGAATTCACTTATCACAAATTTTCATGTGTATTAAAGTTAGGCAGTATATACAGTACATAATTTGCTTAAAGCAGAACAGTTAGAGATGTAGAACTAATTTGTAAGTACCAAACTTAAAAAAACAAATTATCAATTGTATTATAATCTAAGGTCCTACCATACCCAAGTTAAAATCAAAACAAGTGCACAAATTTAAAAAAAAAAGAAAAAGAAAAAGCACAGTAATTGAACTTAACTGCCCAGCCCAGAGTTACTTGTACCCTGAAAGGCATAAATGCCAAAAATAACAGCAATTTTGCCCTTACTCTCTGCTGTCTGGGAAGTGAATGCCTTGTTGAGTGACTACTTGACAGGTTGCTGGATTTGTTGATGCCTAGAGAAGTAGTCTGTTCCCCCAGGCTTATTGCTGGTAAGCAGGCACCAATCATCTCATTTTTTTTTTTTTTTTACCATCTCTTTATATTACACTGCAATCTTACTCTTCCTTGGGTTTTTCTATTAATATTTTTTTTAAAATGTTTCTTCTCTGTTAAATAGTTAAAAAGCATATTTTTCCTCATTTTTGCTTATTTACTCCTCTTACATGCCATACCATTTTCACCTAGCAATTTAAAAAATGCTTTTTTGTACATCAAATATGATATTTAGGAACCTATAAATCTAAGAATATACCAAAAATAGTTAAAGTACTATGCTCATTTTTTTCACTTGTTCACCAAGGCATTATTTACCACAAAAACAGTGATTTCTGTGTTAATAAATGAATGACATTTTGAGGGGAAAGTAAATGTCCAAGAGCTAATACAGCCAAACATTTTGTCATTTAAAGCTAAAACATAGGATGTACTTATGTATTTCAATTATGCTGCTATTTCTCAAAATATTCTTGGAAAATTTATTATATATATATATATATATATATATATATATATATATATATGCTATTTTGATATGAGCATGTAACTGGAAAAATTTTCAAGGTATTCATTTTTTTGCTCCCTCCTTCGCCTCTACCTGTCTTCTCTCAAGCAGGTAGGAAGCTTTGCTTCTTAGGGGAAGTATGTAGCAGAATCTAATTAGAAGTAGTCCATAAGACATCATTTCCCAGATGCTGTGGAAATCAGTACGAAGGTTCCTCAAAAAGTTTTAAAAATAGAACTACCACATAATCTAGCACTCCCACTTCTAGGTAATTTTATAAAAGAATTGAAATCATGACCTTGAAGAGATACTAGCATTCCTATGTTAATTGTAGCACTAGTCACAATGGCTAAGATGTGGATACAATTTAAATGTCCATGGACAGATAAATAGGTAAAAAAAAAGTGATATGTACATACAACGTAATACTATTCAGCCTTTAAAAAGAAGGAAATTCTGTAACATGGATGAACCTTGAGGACATTAGGCTAAGTGAGATAAGCCAGTTACAGAAAGACAAATACTGACTAATTGCACTAATATGAAGTATCAAAAATATTCAAATTTATAGAGCCAAAGAGTAGAATGATGGTTGCCAAGAGCAAAGGAGAAGGGGGAAATGGGGAATTACTAATCAAGGGGCATAAAGTTGCAGTCAAGCAAGTTGAGTAGGTTCCAGAGATCTGCTGTAATACATTATACCTACAGTCAAACCTATATAATAAAAGGCTAATGTGCAAATCGACCGAACAGCAGAACAACCGGTTGCTATGACACGCACTGACCACCAGGGGGCAGATGCTCAATGCAGGAGCTGCCCCCTGGTGGTCAATGTGCTCCCACTGTGGGAAGCCGGGCTCACAGCTGGCGAGCACAGCAGTGGTGGCAGGAGTCTCTCCCACCTCTGCAGCAGCACTAAGGACACCTTGGGGGATATCCAACTAAGCTGGCAGTCGGACACCCCCCAAGGGGTCCTGGACTGTGAGAGGGTACAGCCCAGGCTGAGGGACCGCCCCCCCCCCCACAGTACACGAATGTCGTGCACCGGGCCTCTAGTAATAATATATTGTACACTTAACAGTTTGTTAAGAAAGTAAATATGTTAAATGTTCTTTCCAAAATAAAATAAAAATAAATAATTCAGCTAACGAATTTAAAAAAGCCATTTCCATTTCCACCAAGAAATCCTAAGCCTATTATTGGAGAGAACAGATAATAGAGAGACTTTCTGCAGACCAGAAACAGATTTTAAATTCCTCTCAGCTGAAAAGAATAAAAAGTTTAATGATATTGGGAGAAACAGCATTTGGTTCTTTGATTCTGGCAGTTTTTCAAAAGAGGAAGCAACAACTAAGAGAGGAAATGACCAAATAATGCATCTGAGAGAGAAGAGCCAGGACCATAAACCAAGGTTATGAAACTCATACAATTTCCTGGGCCCCAAACTTGAATGCAAGCAACAGAATGAAAATATTTGAAGGAACTATGCCAGGAGACATTTTTGGCTATCTCAATGGTAACCATACTTTGCACTTGATAAAAATCTCAATAACTTTGTGCAACATTATAGAAGAAGAGTTCATGCATCAGGAGTTTTCAAATTTCTGTAAGCCTGTTATGATGTACCTTCTGAAACAAAATTGGTCTGACTTATTAAAAACAAAAATGTGCCTGGCTGGTGTGGCTCAGCATCAACTTAGGAACCAAAAAGTCACCTGTTGGATTCCCAGTCAGGGCACATGCCAGTTGTGGGCTTGATCCCCAGTAGGGGGCATGCAAGAGGCAAGCAATCAATGATGTTTCGCTCTCATCTCATCAATGCCTCTATATCTCTATCCCTCTCCTTTCCTCTCTCTCTAAAAATAAACAGAAAACATATTTTAAAAATTTGAAAATTTTTAGCATAAATTTGTTGACTGACTTATAGCTATCACAAACCTAAAATTTTTAAGCTTTTTTTCTAATCAAAAGAAATAATTCATGCTTCTTTTCAATTGAATAAGATAATATTTATAGTGGGGATTCTACCTTTTAATATGCCAAACACTTCCAGAATAATGATTAAGGATAGCTATGGTAAATTGTTGCTGTACTGGCCATCATTTATTCACAGCTCCCACACCCTGGAGAAGCCACTCCCATGTGAATTCTGCATTTGGGTATGTAACTTGTTTGGGCCAGTGAAATCTGCAAAACTTAGAAAACAAGCAGACTTGACAAATGTAGAACTGCCATGTGAAAACAGCTGGGCTAGCTACTAGAGAACATGCAACCACATCAAGCAGAGGAGTGTCAACCCATAGGAGTCCTACGCACATCAGCTAGATATATAAATGTGGCCACCTTATATCATCCAGCCTAGTTTTCCCAGACTAGGAAAACTTCTGAAAGTAGAAGAACCATCGGCCAACCCACAGAAAATGAGATAATACATTATAGTTGTTTCAAGCCACTACATTGTGGAGCAGTTTTTATGCAACAAAGCTAACTGAAGAAATATTCTATAGTTGCTGGAAATAATGGTTAATTATTGATAGTGCTCCTTTTCATTCTCAAACACTCAGGTCTGGGTGGTAAATTATATGGCCACCATAATAAAAAAAAAAAAAGAACCAGTATTCCAAGATTCAATCAGAAGCAATTTGTTGTATGTGGACTTTGAGAGGTCCCTGTATAAAACTCTTATTTTCTTCATGAGTTAAAAACTATTTAAGAGCCTGGATGGCATGGCTTAGTGTTTGAGCGTCGGTCATGAACCAGGAGGTCACGGTTTGATTCCTGATTGGGCACATGCCCGGTTTATGGGCTCAATCCCCAGTGTGGGGTGTATAAGTGGCAGCCAATCAATGATTCTCTCTCCCTTTCCCTTCCTCTTTGAAATCAATAATATATATATAAAAGAATTATTTAAGAGATGGTTACAGAAATCAGACAGATGAAAATGAACATATTGGCTTTGTCATTGACAAATGCTATTTTGTCATGTGGTTTATGACAAATGTGGTTTATGAATTTGAAAACAATAGGTTAGCAGCTAATTCTTCACCTCAGAATTAAATGTACCCACCCTGACAGAGATAGCATAGAAAAACCACAGAACCACAGAGCTATAAAAATGAATCAAAATCAAAGAGGGACTATATGGCCAATATTTATAATTTGCCATTAACCAGTAACTAATCTAATTCTGGGCTTCTGTGGTTCAATTAAAAAGAAATAAGGATTATAATAATCCTTCATAAATACAGCCCGGTATGTAGTGAACATTTGATTAAATTCCACGTTAGTTATATCTCTTTAAAAGGACATTTCCTTATAAGGAAGGCAGCACAGGAAAATTCTCTAACGTCATTAATAGAAAGTCTAAACAGGCAACCTTTGTAACAGCAGGTCACAAAGAGGCATCCTTCATGCTGCAATTGCTGGTCCACTTACTTTGCTTTGACAACCCTTATTTCTGCTTACACAAGATTGACTAGTTTGGCTCTCTGCCTAGTCCATGCTACTTGCTTGGACTTTGATGATCCTGAACTTTATTGGCTTGCCATAATCCAAAATAACTACAGACCTCCATGAGCCTCAAGCCACTGGGACCCCAGGTTATCAATTTCCAAGTCTTTCTTAAAAAAAAGAAAGAAAGAAAGAAAAAAACTATCAGTTGAATCAAGCCCCTTAAGCTTCTGCTCTTTTCAGTGTCATAACCTGCTTGTCTCTGACTTATTGCCTTATCACATATGTCAATCTATCTTCTAGCCTCATAATTTGACCAAAATTGATCTGCCAAACTATCAGAGACGTCTGGACCAGTGAAGCTAACAAACCTTTGTCACTTCATTTTTCCCCATCTCTAAGCAGCACTCAGCATTATTGTTGATACCTTCTTCCATCTTGAAGCCATCTCTATGCTATAACACAATGCTCTCATTTCCCTTGTATGTTGGTAACATCTCATTTGCAGATTTGTCCTCTTTTATACCACCTTTAAATATTAATATTTCTCAAGTTTTTGTTACAGGCCATTCCTTTTCTCACTATCCTTATACAATCTTCTTTATGCTTGTATGTCGACACTAAAATCCAATTTATATCTTTACTTATACCTCACCTTTAAGCTTTAAGTACCTATTAAATTAATACTCCCTAGGCTGTCTACTTGCAGGTTTTCAAAAGCAACTCAAAATCAGTATTGAAAACCAAATTTAAAATAACACCCAAATCTTGCCTTTCTTCATTATTTCCAACTTAGTAAATTAAACCATTAACTATCAGTTTTAAATCAGAAACCCATAATTATCTTTTAAATCTGTTTATCTTGAACCATATTTTAAAGTTATTTCTATTGAGTTTACTAATAAAAAATATTTAACTTTGTCATCTTTTCTCTAGGCTTGATATCAATAGTTTAATCCAATCTCAGTTACCAAAACATGCAAATTATACTTATAAACTAACAGCATTGTGTTTCTCTACTAAATTGTACTTTTTAGTTATAATTTTAAATGTGTTTAAGTGATTATGATAAACAGAATTCTGAGGTAGTTTCCACAATTCCCATGACCTAGTGTTTACACTGTATAATTCCTCTCCTTGAATGTGGGAACTATACTAGCCAACAGAAAATGAAACACTGAAGGGGTTTTGCAGATGTAATTAAGTTTATTTTTAGTTTAAAGAGGAGAGGCCTACATGGCCTGAATTAATCAGGTGAATCCCCTCAAAGAGGCACTTGATCAGTTGAAAGCTCTTAAAAGAAGTCAGACTCTCCTTGTAGGTTTGCTGAACTTGCAGCTTTGATGGAGAAGTTGATCTGACAAGGAGCTGTGTATAAGCTCTAGGAGCCAAGGGAGGCCTTCAGACTACAGCCAGCAAAAACTCAGGGTCCTTAGTGACGCATCTGTAAGAACACAAATTCTGCCAACAACCTGAAGAAGCTTGAAAGTAGAGTCTTCCCCTGTCAAGCCTCTGAATGAGTACAAGCTGGAAAAAGCCATCAGTTACAGCCTTTGGGAGTTACTGAGAAGAGGATGCTGCTAAGCCATGCCTGGACTCCTCCTAAACCACAGGAATGGTGAGATGATAAATGTATATTGATTTAAGTTACTAAATTTGTGATCATTAAAAATTAGTTTTGTTGCAGAAAAAACCCTCAATTTCAAGAGTTAAGAAATTACAAATTAATTTCTTGCTCAAATTCAGTAGGCTGCAAGTTCTGATAGAGTCAATTCATTCATTACATAAGATGAAAGGAAGAATCTCTGGATATGGAAATAGGTAGGATGGTAGTTCTGGTTGTTGAGAATAAGTCCTTTTCAGATCACTTACATTTTCCAGAGAAGTCAGAAGCAAGTAAACTAAGAATAGATTGAAGAGTAGGTGTAAAATAGTCATCTCAGAGAGAAAGAGAAAAATGCTATAGGATTGCCAAGAAGTTAGAAAGACACACTTGAAGTTTGTGATAATACATTTAAAGTGAGGTCAGTCTGCATGTTTTTTTTATTTATCTGTCTCCAGCCATGTTCAGCTACTTGAAAGAAAACATGGCATGAGCAAATAATATAATTATATATATCTGAGGTTATTCCTGGAAAGAATGATAGAGGAAGTGAAGACAAGGGAACTGAGATGCATGCAATGGAATGATTTTAATGATGCTGCATGAAATGAGTTGAGTAAAAAGGAAAATGACAATATGAAGAGAATAGTAGATGTGAAATGTGGGGCATCAATGATAGAGGGGGTACTAGCAGGGTTGAGCAACTGTTGAAATACAGGTATGAGAAATACAAAGAGACAATTATACGAAGCAGTGCCAAGACAGTAAGGTGCTTGAAATTGAGTTTCTAGAAATGGTACTGTTTTCTGATAAAGACAAATTTGACAGCATGGGTGTGGTAGTCAAGGAAATAAAGTGAAAAACAGTTACTTGAAGCAAGCAAATCAATGAGATGCATCATTCAGATGCAAGAAATCATCAGGGATAATGACAGTAGTGAGTGAGAGAGGGTAATACAAGTGCTAAAATCTTAAGGAGATGTGGGGCAGTGACTATTAGAGTGTTCAATAATTGCAACATGGAGAGATTGTGTGTAACCATCTGATAATACATATTATGGAGGCTATAGCTTTTTTATGTAAAAAACAAATTTTAAAGTGTTTTTTTTTAATTTATCTTTATTGTTGAATGTATTTACAGATGCCCCTTCCCCCCTCCCCTCATTTACTCCTTCCACCATGTTCCTGTGCCCTCTCCAGGCCTTCCCCTCACTCTTGTCTGTCCCTGGGCTATGCATATATGCATGTAAATTCATTGGTTAATCTCCCCGTCCCACTCCTCCCCCTTCCCTCTGAAATACATCAGTTTGTTGCATATTTCAATGTCTCTGGATCCTTTTTGCTCATCAGTTTGTTTTGTTCATTAGAGTCACAAATAAGTGAGATCGTGTGATACTTGTATTTTTTTATTTTGCCTAGCCTGAAAATGGCAATGAAGTCATATAACATACTCATACTATCCTATGGTTCAGTTTCATGTGAGCTATGGGAAAAATAAAAGCCACTATGTGAAACAGCTGTAGGAGACTCCTGGGGTTCAGTGATCTCACCAGAGGTATTCAGAGTTCAGCCACTTTTCATAGCTACTACTGCATTGGTCCTGCAGCAACGGGAAGTGGACTGTTACCAATAACTCTGCCCTAGTTCAGGGCCATAAGTTTTTCTTTAATGTTTCAAAAGGTTCCCAATGATCCCGTTCCCACTCTTACTCTCTGCTATACTATCTTCCACACTGTGGCAAGAGAGACATTTCCAATTGAAAATCTCAATCACTCTTGTATGAAAGTATTCAATTATTCTTCCAAAGAAAGTAGAATTAATTTTCAATTCCTTAGCATTGATTAGCACTTCAAGCTTTTGATATTTTGACATGACCTCTTTATCTATTTTCACTCTCTACTCATCACTTTACTCAATATCTGTTTTCTGAATGTGCCATAGTCTTTTATGCCGGGGCGACTTGTTACTTCTGTTCTTCCTGACTAGAATTCCAAGTCATCTTTAACACATAAGATAACTTTGTGCAATTAAAACAAGAATAAAAACAAAACCAAAACAAAACCAGTGGTCCTTCTACACTAATGTAGCCCTTTGGCAACATGACTTGGCCAAGCAACATTTGGAGAATGAAGAAAGGCATCCCTCCCTCTGGGTAGAAACAACTGTAGTAGAAGTGACCAATTTGGGTACATGACATAAGTGGAGGCCCTGTTCTGTAGAGAACTCAAAAGCAGCAACAAAAGTAACAAAATTAGTCTATTATTTTCACCATTCACTAGCAATTTAAACATTAGCAGTGAAAAAATAAAACTAAATCATTCTTTATGTTTTAAACAATCATTACAATTACTCTTTAGTTTTAATTTTACATACTCTATATAATAAAAACGTAATAATCCAAATCGACCGAATGGTGGAATGACTAGTTGGCGGGGGGGCAGGGCCAGTAAGCAGGCAGCGCCAGGCCAGCCAAGGTGCATGCCAGTGGGCAGAGGGAGGGGACGACAATAAGGGGGAAGAAGGGGCGGCGGCAACCAGCTGTGCCGTCCCCTGATTAGCCCGCCCAGTTGCCTCCTGCAGAGGGAGGCCAGACTGTAGCTTAGGCCCTGCTCTGGGAGCAGGCCTAAGCCATCAGTTAGACATCCCCTGAGGACTGCTGGACTGCAAGAGGGTGCAGGCCTGGCTGAGGGACCCCCGCCCCCCCAGTGCATGAATTTTCATGCACTGGGTCTCTAGTATAATTATATATTTAATGATGTATAATATATAGATGTATAAATTCTATGTTTATATTATTATGTTATATATTTATATGTGTTATACACATGGACACACCTGTGTGTGTGTGTGTGTGTGTGTGTGTGTGTGTGTGTGTGTTTACACTGATGTTTAAATGTCAGAGTTTATTTTATATTATTTTAATTTTTTTTTAAATATATTTTATTGATTACAGTGAGGAAGAGAGAGGGACAGAGAGTCAGAAACATCGATGAGAGAGAAACATCGACCAGCTGCCCCCTGCACACCCCCCACCGGGGATGTGCCCGCAACCAAGGTACATGCCCTTGACCGGAATCGAACCCGGGACCCCTCAGTCCGCAGGCCGACGCTCTATCCATTGAGCCAAACCGGTCTTGGCATTATTTTAATTTTTAAAAATTTTTTTTTTTCAACTAGAGGCCCGGTGCATGTAATTCATGCACGGGGTGTGTGTCCCTCAACCCAGCCTGTACCCTCTCTAATCTGGAACATCCCTCTCACAATCCAGGGCTGCTGGCTGCCAACCATTTGCTTTCCTGATTGCCCCTAACTGCTTCAGCCTGCCAACCTGATCACCCCCTAACCACTCTCCTGCCAGCCTGATAAATGCCTAACTGCTCCCCTGCCAGTCTGATTTCCCCTAACTGTCCTCCCCTGCAGGCCTGGTTGCCCCCAACTGCTTTCCCCTGCCAGCCTGGTCCCCCCCCCCAACTGCCCTCCACTGCAAGCCTGGTTGCCGCTAACTACCATCCCCTGCAGGCCTGATCCCCCCCAACTGCCCTCCCCTACAGGCCTGGTCTCCCTCAACTGCCCTCCCTTGCAGGCCTTGTCCCTCCCAACTGCCCTCTTCTGCTGGCCCAATTATCTCTAACTGCATTCCCCTGTTAGCCATCTTGTGGTGGCCATCTTGTGTCCACATGGGGGAAGCCATCTTTGACCACATGGGAGCAGCCATCTTGTGTGTTGGAGTGATGGTCAATTTGCATATTGCTCTTTTATTAGATAGGATTACAATTATTATACAAAATTATATTAGTTTTGGGAGTATAAACTAGTGATTAGGCATTTATATAACTTACAAAGTGATCACCTCAATAAAACTTGTACCTATCTGACATCATACATAGTTTTCACAATATTATTGACTATTTTGCCTATGCTCTACTTTACATCACTGTGACTATTCTGTAATTACCAATTGTACTCCTTAATCCCTTTCCCTTTTCCACCCATTCCCCCAACTGCTCCCTTTTCCATCTGGCAATCATCAAAATGTTCTCTATATTTATGAGTTTGTTTCTCTTTTGCTGTTTGTTTATTTTGTTCAGTTCTTTCATTTGGGAAATGTTCCTTTTTCTACTGATTTTTGGCTGTCTCCCTGTGTTTATTTCTATGTATTAGGCAGATGTGCTATTTCTCCTGGTCGTGGTAAAATGGCCTTATGTATTAGGTATCTTGTGGGGCCCAGCATCACAATCTTCTCTGTTACTGAGCTGAGTGCTTCATGTGTATCTCTTGTGTGGGTTGGGTGTGCCCTCTTGTTATAGTTAAGTCTTGATTACTTATTTGTTGCAAGGATTGGCCATGGCTACAGAGGAAGAGTTGTTGTGTAGGGTCCGAACCTATGGGGCAGGATTTGCTTTAGCAGGACTCTGGTGCCTTCTGAGTCTCTGCCCTTTGGGTGGGTCATTTGTGGAGTTGGTTTGGTGGTACTCTGGTGTGGTTTAACACTGTCCATAGGTTTTGTTGATTCTGAGAAATCTTGGAAGGGGCTCTGGTGCAGGCTAAAGTCAACATTTGCCTATGTCCTGCCTGAGCCATTTGGAATGAGCTACAAAGTGATCTTCAGATGGTTGCCACTTGTACTGGGCTTGGATGAATCTGGAAGAAGCTAAGCTGTAAATTGAGGCTGGTTATTGCTACTGCTGGTCTGGGTACTGTGCTCAAGAGCTATGAGGCACACTGAGGCCAGATGCTACTCTTTGGCATCTGTGAATCTTTAAGAGATTTTAGGAAATTCTACAGCATGAACCAAGACAGACTGTTTGGGTGAATCTGTAAGTTGGGTCAGTCAGTTCAGAGATATGAATAAGAAAATAGCAATGACTACATATCTAGTTGTAATAAAAATGCTTTAGAGATGTCTGAAAGAGGTGGGGAAGATAAAAAAAATAATTAAAGAGGTACCTATGTCACCATGACATACTCAGAAAACTATGATGCAAATATAGGCTGTGTGTGATTAGAGGTCAAGAATACAGAAGAATTTCAGCAATAAAATAATAAATACTTCACGTGATAAGCAATGAGATCTCAGAAATTAACCTTTATCTCAAAAGTTTAGAAGCATTGAGTAGTTTTAAACAAGAAATGATGAGATAATATTTAAATTTGAAAAATTGTCTTGTCTACAGTGTATAGCATAGAGAAAAAGAAACTATTGCTTGAGGTAATGAGAGCCATTATCAAGCTTTCAAGGTAAGTGAAGGGAGGAAGGAAGGAAGGAAGGAAGGAAGGAAGGAAGGAAGGAAGGAAGGAAGGAAGGAAGGAAGGAAGGAAGGAAGGAAGGAAGAAGGAAAGGAAGAAAGAACGACCTAAATAAAGAACTGAGTTTCCAAGAAGTTATATGACTTGCTATATATTTTATAGCCAACAAGTGCTAGAATTAGAACTTGCTGTTTGGACTTGCTCCAGGGTTCTTTCTAGCATACTATGTTGTCTTAAGATAATGCAGTTAGTGTACTCCTGGTCAACCCACCTCCTCCTCAGGACCACCTCAACAGGATTTAACAGAATTGCACAGAACTCTGAATGTTTCTGGTGAGCACATCAATCTCCCAAGATACACCAGAAATTTCCCTATGTGCCATTGGTGTGGCCTGAAACTGATTGCCCAATATAATTTGATAAAAATAATGCTACTGCAATACTGGCCCTATCCTTTAAGAGAAGCAATGGTTTCCATTTTGCTATTCTTAGAATGCTATCTTGGACTAAACCTTGACTGCCTTGAGGCCACCTTCCTATGTGGAGAGGCCACATGTAGAGAAAGGCCAGCCCAGATATCAGTGAAGAGGCTGTTTTAGACAAATCAGCACCATTAAATACCAAGCGGAGAAGATATGTGGTCTTAAACATATTGACCCATTCGAGCTACCTGAAACCTCTATAGCTAAGATAAGTCCCAACACACAATTATCCTCACAATTGTGAGTATAGTGAACAAGCTAGTAAGCCACTAAATTTTGTGATAGTTTGTTCTGCAGCAACAAATAATTGAAATTATTCATTGATTTATCCATTTGTTCTTTATTTTTGTATCTTCTTAAGTTGATACTTTTATGAATGTCAGGACTTGTCTATTTGTCTCATTAATATTAACAGTTCCTAGAGCAATAACTGAAACATAGTAATAATTAATACATAGTTATTGAAGGAACAAATTCAAATGGATTAAAAAGAACACAAAAGAACCCTTCAGAGAATGCATACTACTTGATAACTGACTGGATACAGCTGGTTGGTAAAAAGAAGATGTAGTTTGCCTCTAGATTTTAGGTCTTTTCAACTAATACAAACAGAAAAATCAGAAGAAAACTGGTTAGAGACTATAAAGTAATACATTTGGTATATATTCTAGTTCAGCTATTAGGACATCTAGGAGATAATGGTAAGTGGTGAGTTCCATAAAAAACCTTAGATATCAACAAGTGGTATCCTTGACACAAAATGAGTACAATTTCAAAAAAAAAAGAATAGGTATTGTTTTAAGTTACAAAATAAAAAATAGGAAGAAGATAAAACTGAATGAAGTCCATTTGGTTTTATATGTAGAAGGCCATTTGGAAACTATTTTAAAACAGATTCAATAAAATAATGGAAAACTAACTTAATGGTAGTAGGTGGAGAATTAATGCAAAAATAAAATATAGATACATCGAATATCAACTACTCTTTCAAGAAAATTAAGTTCTAAACAAAACACCAAAAAAAAAAACAAACACACACACACAAAAAAAAAAACAAAAAAACAAAAATCTACCAAAGAATGAGAGTTCTAAAGAATGATTATGATCCTGATGATCCCACCATTTGGTATAAAATATGAGAGCTTGTGAAAGAAGATAAGTAAACTCAACCTCTAACTATTCCTAAAGTAAATAAGAAAATTGAGAACTTGATGACATGTCTCAATATTGAAAAAAACAAAAAGTCATGGGGATAAGTGAGAGCATAACAGGGGCAAACTTTTGGCTCCTTAGTACAATTTATAATAATACTAGAGGCCCAGTGCACAAAATTCATGCACTGGGGGGGAGGGGTCCCTCAGCCCAGCCTGCACCCTCTCCAATCTGGGACCCCTTGGGGGATGTCCGACTGCCGGTAGTTGGACATCCCTCTCACAATCTGGGACTGCTGGCTCCCAACCGCTCGCCTGTCTGCCTGCCTGATTGCCCCTAACCGCTTCTGCCTGCCATCCTAATCACCCCCTAACCACTCCCCTGCCAGCCTGATTGATGCCTAACTGCTTCCCTGCTGGCCCGATTGCCCCCAACTGTCCTCTCCTGCTGGCCTGGTCACCCCTAACTCCCCTCCCCTGCTGGCCTGGTCACCCCTAACTGCAATCCCCTGCAGGCCCAGTTGCCCCCAACTGCCCTTCCCTGCTGGCCTGGTCACCCCCAAGTGCACTCCCTGGTGGCCATCTTGTGGTGGCTATCTTTCACCACATGGGGGTGGCCATCTTGTGTGGGGGCATGAGGGTCAATTTGCATATTATCTCTTTATTATATAGGATTATCACTGCTTGAGAAATATTATATAATTTCCTAAAGCAATATATAATATATCTGAGATCTATTTTATGTCTAGGCTATTAAAAATCTGATATAAATAACAAATAAGATAATATTTATTTTAAAAATAATTTTACTTCTGTCCAGACTTCAAAGAAATTATTACTAATAATCAAAGATCTAATAAAATTCTATTTATAAAAGCACTGAACAGCAAGCATAAAATTATTGAAGCAGACTAAAGACTACTAAGTCAAATTGATGATTATACTGCTTTCATCTTAAAGTGCAAATAATAGCAGCTCATGAGTCATTGTGTCATTACGTCTAATGATAAGATATGCTTATATTATCTTGCTTTTACTAGATAAGCAAATGTAATTATACTAGGCAAAGTGTGTGTGTGTGTGTGTGTGTGTGTGTGTGTGTGTGTGTGTGTATTTAAATGTGTGAAGGGGAATCAGGACCATATTATAAGTTTTATAATTCTGGGAAGATAACAGGTACTTTAAATGGTCTGGAAATATTTGTCACTTTGATTATTTTAAATGTATCTCAACCATTTATATATAATTTAATACTTAAAGTTTTCCAATATGTAATAAAACAATTGTGAATAAGTTGAAGACTGTATGATAAAAGCAATATATTCCTATTCTCCGTATGTAAAATAAAATGAGGGAGAGGAAGGAAAGAGAGAGACAGAGAGAAAAAAATGAGATGGAGGTCAGAAGCGTTTATAGATAAGAACCTGATATGCTCCAAAATGTTATACTTTTACTAGACAATAGCCTGGAAAATTAACCTCCAGAATATATTATTTTAGAAAGAAGAAAGAAGTATAATAGACTAACATAAAAAGTGTTCCTCGGCATCCCTGTCTCCCCTTAGGAAATATATGCTGTGTTGCTGGGCTCGGTACTTCCCTTGGGCTAGATTTGTTTTCCAAAAATGTGGAAGTACTTTTGACCAACTCATTAAATTCTATATCTTTTTTATGTTAGAAATTCTAATTTATGAATTATATCATGATTGATAGTGACATCTATTATGAGCATATGAATAGGAAGTGATGGCATGTACCATATATACAGACCCATACAGTTCATTTTGGAACTGTGATCTTTAAAATGTTATATAATGTTATCTCTGGGCCTAGATTTTATTATATATACCATTAGAGTAATGGATCAGGCCTTTATAAGCCAAAGGATGTCATTAAAAGTGGATAAAAAAAAGAATGTTTTTTAAAAAACTTATTTATATGATTAAGTTAATATTAATAGAATGAGGAAGGAGAAAGAGAAAAATGTTCACTGCTATTCAGAATTTAAGATTTCTATGTTGCCTTTCTAAAACGCTTACCTCTAGAATATTACCAGTACATTATATGGCTACTTACACAAGTCACCTAAGAAAAGATAGCACAGGCTAGTCTCATTCTAATTTGCAATCATTCACCTCCTTGAGTCTTGTTGGGTCCAAGCTTGTGTTGGCCAAATAAAATAAGTTCAGTATTCAGTAAAGAAAGAGATAACTGAATTGCAGCCAGTCTAAGAGAAATCTTTTCATTAGAATCAATGTACATCACACTCCATTGGCTAGTGATTGGTTATGACAGGTAATGAGAAAGAAATCCCAAACTTTTCAGTAAGAAGCAAACGGTGTAAAAACCATACAGTGCACAGATGGTGGTGAAATGAGGCTTTCAAAGTGCTAAAATACTGAGTAATTCTGACAGCACTGAGAAGAATGAGCTGTTCATCACTCATTTTTATGTGTGACACTCAACTTAGCATGCACACCTATTTCACATGGATATAATTAACAGTGTATTATCCTCTCTTGTTAATTAAAATGACATACTATAAGTTGCAGTGGGTAGAAAGTATTATGCTGATTAAAAGTTATCCAAGAAAAACTGTGTATAAACAATTTAATTAAAAAATCATACAAATCATCAAGTTATATTTTGAGTTTTTAATTTAAATTTTATTATTAAATGAAACTCAGTTTATGAAATGTTATCAAGTTAGATGAAGTTTTTTCCCCCTATGATTATAATTATTATGTTTTTTCTAAAACCTTTACAAAAATAAGTAAAGGAATAACAGTCCACAAATGGACCACATAGTTGATAATCAAAATGTATATCAGAAATTATTTGACTATTATTTTAGTGACATGCAAATTAAATACACTTTAAGCATTTGGGCAGTACTAATTCACAACCATTATTTTACTCATCATAGATTAAAGAGAACATGTATTATTTGTTCTTGTTTTCTATTAATGGGTCATAATTTTTTCTATTTATATTAAAAAAATTGTGTAACATAGAGAACCATAGAGGCCACTTTAAGTGTTAGAAACAAAGTTTTTTTCTAATAGATTTTGGTTAAAATATCAGACAAACTTCTATGCATGAAGATATACAATATTTTTAACAGTAAACAAAGAGATCCAAAATATCTTTTATTTTCATTGAAATATAAATGACATATATTATACCACTAGTGACCCGGTGCATGAAATTCATGCATGGTGGGGGGTTCCCTCAGCCCAGCCTGTCCCCTCTCACAGACTGGGAGCCCTCAGGAGATGTCCCACTGACGGCTTAGTCTGGCCACCCTCTGTGGGAGGTGACCAGGCTGATCAAGGGAAGACACCAGTCCCTGCAGCCGCCAAGATGTTTTCATCAACATGGACTCCAGTCCCTTCACCATGAAAAAATGACAACTTTCTTTAGGCATTTTCAAGATGTGTCTTTCATAAGATATGACATTTCTTTCTTTTTTTTTTTTATCCTCACCTGAGGATATGTTTTCATTGATTTTTAGAGAGCGTGGAAGAGAGAGGGAAAGGCAGAGAGAAACATCAATGTGAGAGGGACACTTTGATTGGTTGCCTCCTGCATGAGCCCTGACCTGGGCCCCAGCCAGGGAGGAGCCTGTAACGTAGGTACATGCCCTTGATCAGAATCGAACCCGGACCCTGCAGTCAGCAGGCCAAGGCTCTATCCACTGAGCCAAACCAGCTATGGCAGGATATGACATTTCTTAGCCCCTCCAGCAGGGGACCTTTGTTTTTTCCTCCAGGAGTGTGGTAGAAAAACCCTAGATCACCTTCTTGGATTCTTATAACCCAAGTTACCAAGAACACTGCCAGTGGCAGCATACAGGGAGCTTAGCCAATGAGCAGTCAGAAAAGGTATTTACTCTCAAACTGGTTTGGCTCAGTGGATAGACTGTGGGCCTTCAAACTGAAGATTCCCAGGTTTGATTCCTGTTAAGGGCATGTACCTTGGTCAGAGGCACATCCCTAGTGGGGAGTGTGCAGGAGGCAGCTAAGTGATGTTTCTCTCTCATTGATGTTTCCAACTATCTATCCCTCTCCCCTCTTCTCTGTAAAAAAATCAGTAAAATATATATTTTAAAAATAATGGAGTTTCCTCTGCAACTCATGCGGCCCCTGCGTTGTATCCACTGGGCTAGGGGGGTGTCCCCGCCACCTGGTGGTGGCAGCCGGGGTCCCCATACGCCCCAGAGACCGGCAGCTAGGCCCCCGTCATGGGCACTGGGCTGGGGGCGTGGATCCGAACCGCTGCTTGGCGCCGGAGCACGTGCAAGCAGCTGCACCCATAGTCCCGGAGTGGCCAGGGGGGTGTTCTGGGACCCCTGCCACTCAGGGCCTAAGTGCGGACCTATAGGCTAGGAGTGTTCTGGATCCCGAGGATGTTCCCGGGACCCAGGCCACTCGGCGCCTGTGTATGCAAATTAACCTCCATCTTTGTTGGGTTAATTTGCATACTCACTCCTGATTGGATGGTGGGCGTGCCTTGTGGGCATAGCAGAGGTATGGTCAATTTGCATGTTTCTCTTTTATTAGATAGGATTATATAATACTAGAGGCTCAGTGCATGAAAATTCATGCACCCGGGGGGGGGGGGGTCCCTCAGCCTGGCCTACACCCTCTCACAATCCAGACCCTTAGGCCTGGCCTGAGATCAAGGCCTATCAGGGCTTTCCTTCCCCAGGCTGCAGGCAGCTGGCCCCACCCCCACTGCTGCCACTGCTTGCCATCTGTGCAGCGCTGCCCCCCCCCCTTTCCTGCCACCAGTGGCCTCCCTCTGCAGGTGACAGGCTGAGGTGCAATGGCTTGGCTAGCCTGGGCCTCCCTCTTTCTTTGCTGGGGGGCGGGGCCAGCCCTGCGAGGGGCCGTCTGCCTACCTGATCACCCCTAAGCACTCTGCCTGTCTTCCTGATTGCCCCTAATGCTTTCTTGGGGTCAGGTCCAGCCCAGCTAAGGGCCATCTGCCTACCTGATCTCCCCTAACTGCTTGCCTGCCTACCTGATCACCCCTAACCACTCTTCATTCTTGCCTAATTGCCCCTAATTGCATGCTTGGGGGCAGGGCCAGCTCAGCGAGGGGCCGTCTGCCTACCTGATCTCCCCTAACCTCTGGTCTGCCTACCTTATCACCCTTTACCCCTCTGTCTGCCTGCCTGATTGCCCCTAACCACTTACTTGGGTGCAGGGTCAGCCCGGTGAGGGGCCGTCTGCCTATCTGATCTCCTCTAACTGCTGGCCTGCCTACCTGATCACCCCCAACCACTTACCTGCCTACCTGATCTTCCCTAAGCCCTCTGCCTGCCTGCCTGATTGCCCCTTACTTCTTGCTTGGGGGCGCGGCCAGCACTGACTTTTGGTTGGTCAGCCTCTGGTAGTTACTGCTCAATGCAGGAGCTGCCCCCTGGTGGTCAGTACACTCCCACAGCGGGAGTGCCACTCAGCTAGAAGCCAGGCTCATGGCTGGTGAGCGCAGCTTCGGCAGTGGGAGCCTCTCCCGCTTCCACTGCACTGCTGCCCAGTGGCGGCGGCAGTGGTGGCAGACACAGTGGGGCCAGGATGAGCGGCAGCAGAACTGCCCCTGGCTGCCTGCTGCTTCAGCACTGCTACATCCCTCAGGGGATGTCGGCCTGTGGGGATTGGGCCAAAACCCGGCAGCCCAACATCCCCTGAGGGTCCCTGATTGCGAGAGGGCACAGGCCAGGCTAAGGGACCCTACCCATGCACAAAACCATGCATTGGGCTTCCAGTTCAATAATAAAAGAAAATACTCTCAAAACTTAGGATCATCAAGTGGAAGAACATAGAAGACCCCTCTATAATAAACTCTAATTTTCAGCATAAACATGATCTTAAATTTCAAATTTGATAATGTGCCCAATGCTTTAGAAGTGCCTGTTGCAGTTCATGTATAAAATTTTTTAACTTTGGGAGTGTTGTCTAAAATATCACAGGTCTGGAAAAACAGATTGAAACCATTCATAAAATGTTCCCTATTATGGAAGATAAGTCCAGATGGATGGCGTAGAAGATAGCCATGGACCTGATGTTAACAACATATTAATTTTATTATAAGTAGGTTGGCTTACAAAGTAAAAGAAACTTAAAAAAACCCTAATGGGCATATGGGAACATCAGGAAGGGTATTTTACAATGGTGAATGGTGTATGGATGAAAGATGATTGCCTAGTTATTTCTAATAACCTTTGCCAGAAAGTATTAAGCAGAATACATTATGACTATTTAAGCTCATGAAATAGTGCAAAAGAAGAGCATGGGCTATGGAATTTTGGCAAGCATCCAACAACAAAAAATAATAATAAAAAAGTAGCTTCTTGTCTGGTATGCCAGCTTTTATAACATGAGAATATGAAAGAGATACTAATGAGAAAACCAGCAGCTGTCAGATTTGGGAATGAGTTGGCGCATGGAATTTCTAGATATCATATTGGCATTTACTTACAACTTATTATATTATATTCAGAAAAGAAAATTTCTAATTCTTTAACTGTGTTCATTGAGATTTACTTTATGAACAATCATTGTTATGGGTAATATTCTGTAAATGCTGATTAATGTTGGTTGATATTGTTGTTACTAATATTTTGTCTTGGTAGTCTCTCAATTGCTAGAGAATATAGTGTAATTA
Organism: Eptesicus fuscus; assembly: GCF_027574615.1. Taxonomy (NCBI): domain Eukaryota; kingdom Metazoa; phylum Chordata; class Mammalia; order Chiroptera; family Vespertilionidae; genus Eptesicus; species Eptesicus fuscus. The sequence goes on from NC_072479.1 coordinate 39,115,149, forward strand.
TCATTGTATTATTTAGTTGGATATCTATACTTTTAACTTTCTTTTAGATTTCGTGTTATGTGTTTTAAAGCTCTGTTATTAAACAGAAACAAAGAAAACACAGCCTTTATTCATAATATTGTTCTTCTGTTAATAATGTATTATTTTTTTCTCATTTTTTCAAGATTTCTTTACTTCAGCTGTTTTAAGAGATGTGGCTCTTTTAAAAATGTACCTTGCTTTGGATTTGCAGAGATTTGTATACTAGTAATTATAATTTGATGTTTTTAATAACATTTGATAAAATCTGCCCCAATTCTCCCACTCTTCTTTTCTTAGTTCTACATATCTTAGATCTCTTAATATTACTCCACAAGTCACTGGAATTCCATCCATTCTTCAAGTCATTTTTTTCTAGTTCTTGACATTAGTTTCTATTAATTTATCTGCAAAATCAACCCATTTTTCTGCCTCCTATTTCTCCTATTAAACTTATCCAGTAATTTTATTTACCATGTCAGATATTGCAATTTTCAATTCTAGAATTTCTACCGAGTTTGCTGCTGTTGGTTTTTTCAATTATGTTCAATTTAACCAAGTTATAAGTTCTTGAACCTATTTTTTATATCTTCTTTAAAGATTTTGTTTGCTACCTCCACATCTGGATTATCATTTCACCCTTTCTGGTATATATTTTTTCTGAACAGTTGGTCACAATATCTTATTTATTATCACATTGTATAAATTTATGTTGTATGCTAGACATTGTAAATAATATTTGTAGATTTCCTGGATTCTATTATGTTCTGATAAGGGCTCAATTTTGCAACTTTGCTTAAGCAGACAATTAAGTCACCGGCAATTTATCTTGAAATTGTGGAAGTTTTATTTTATACTTTACTAGAGCAGACTTTTGGAAAACTCAAGGTTTTTAGTAAGTACTTGTAACTTGACAGGACTTAAACTCCAAATTTTGCCCCCTCTTTTGGGGAGAAGCTGAAATCTCTTCTTAGTCTTTCTGTTCTCCAAATTTTGTTTTATTTTTTATTTTCCACTTGGCTCTTTGGAATGGCCTACATGCTTGTGCAGTTCAGAGGAAAGTCATTGCTTTAAAAGAGTTTAAATACTATTGGGTGGAGGGTTTGGGGGGTGGGGAAGGCAGGCCATGCTTTGACTTTATCCTTTCTGAGATTTACCTCTTTAACTCCCAACCACTCTGATTGCCTAAAATTATGTCTGATGAATCCCCAAGCTGATAGAACCCATACTTTTTGCTTGAGTTGTAGCCTCCATACTTGCATGGACTAAGGCAAAGATACCTAGACTTTGGATCTCACCCAGTTAACTTACGTTGTAAGGATTGAAACCCTTGAAATTGAATACTGATTTGAATAGCTCTCTATTGTGTTCTTATAAATGTTCCTCCTACCACCAGAGTTTATAATTGTTATCTTTGGGCTGGTTATTCCAATGTGAGCTACTTTGCCATTTTTGGAACTGGAATTCACTAATTAACTTTTAAAAAGACAATATATAGGCATTGCTGTATCATTCACTTAACATATTTATAATTCAGATTTTTATTAAACAGATATTTAGACAGATAAACCACAGGGAACATATATAAAGAAATACATTTCAAAAAATAATAAAAAATAGTTTAGTGGTAACACATTCAATTACTGTGTGACATATATGTAGTTGAATTCACTGTCATTTTCTCTAAAAACCTAGCTAAAAATAACCAATTTATATTTTTAAGCTTCTCACTCTTTCAAATTTAGTGGCTTGAGATCTAAATTTTACAAGATCACAAAAAGATGACAGTTGGTTTTCCATTTACAGGATATTTATTATATCTTATATACTTGGTTCCTCTGTTCACAACATGTCCAGAAATGAACTGAGCAGAAAAGGTAATATTTACAAATTAATAAATAATAATAACAGTAACAAAAACACCCCACTGCAAATATGTCTGCTAACAACAATATGATTGTTAAACTTCAGTAATATCTATAACTAAAATTATAATACATGGTTGCTTTTCAACAACAAAGAAAAATATGAGTCTTACAATTTAGTACCCCAAAGGTGCAGTTAAGTAACTTTTTTTTCTTTTAGTTAAGGAAGTAAATGGTTGAAGATAATGTTATTTTTTCAGGTAGTTAATATTTTGCCAAATATCAACATCCTTCCTGTTGCAAGTGCTCATAAGAAATATGAAAAGTAGCAAACTTAGTTAAGAAAACATTTTGCTAATATTCCTTCAAGTTGATGCAATACTCACACAGGCTCTTTTCTCACTGTTGCAAGGTGGCTGCAGCTGCACCAAACCTCTTACATTTTTTCCAGTAGTAAGAGGAAAAATCCTTTCCCTAAATTTCAAGCAGTCACTCTTTCTAATTAACTTAGTTGTCATGTGAGCATCTTTCTGGTCATAGAATTCAGAAGTATGTGATGGCTTGATTCTAAGGGACATTGCTCATATAAACCCTTGTTTGTCAAAAGACATCTGGACTTTTACCCAAAATACAAAACTAGGAATGGGCAAACACATGATTTCCTTGTTTTGGGAATGAAAATGTAACTAATGTTCACTGAACAGTCAATTTACTGGGGTGTTTTTAACCTTTGGACCCCAACTAGGGAAATGTATCATCAAGCTATTATAGACATGACTTTAGTCGGGATGCATCCCCCTTAAGCAAACTTTACCAAAGTGAGGTTTCTGCTAAAAGAAAAGAATAAAGCATTACATTAGCTTGTTACCATGAGGTAACATAGAGACATTCTATTAATAATGGGACTCACATTTCATTTCCCTTAAGCTATTTCCCTTCTTTTGTACATATTAAGCTTCTCACACTGTGCACAACAAAAGATCCCCACAACAAAAAATGCAGGTAATAATCAATATGCATTTCTATTCTGTATTCTTTCTCTTTGATGTGTCCGGGTTGGATGGGGGGCTGGAGAAGTTCCTGGTAGGGTTAGAGATACCTTTAAGCTGCTTATTAACAGGCCCTAATTAGCAGCTTCTTATTACCAGCTTTCCCAGGCAGCTGTGACATGTTTTGAAGAAAACTCTCTTGTTCCATGGAAATCATAATGCCTACTTAATCTGCAATGAATTTAACAAAGAGAGAGAGAGAAGAAAAGGCCAATTAAATTATAAAACACCTCTAAAGGCACTGCTATACACCACTAACTTTTACACCTTAGACATAGTAAATTACAGAGCCATTAATGAAAAATTCTATTTTGCTTTGAAACCAGCCTGGCAGCAGTAATAGGTACTTCCATACAGTGATAGGCGCCAGAAGTGTAAGCAATGCCAGTAACCCCTTTAGAGCTCAAAAGAACCCACAAATGAAATGATTTTAGAGAAGCCCGTATTTACTAACAACACCTTAAACAAAAGAAAGCTCTAATATTGATGTGTCAAACAATTTAATTACAACTTATTTTGTACAATCAGTTCATCAGACATTCCGGATCCTCCCTTTCTTTCACGTTTGTAAATATAAGTCATTTTGATGCTCACCATCTCAGTCATCGCTTTGTATGCATTGTAGGTAATGACAGCTTTAATCCTTAAAATGAAAACGTATTGTCACTACTCCCATTTCACCGTGAAGAAACTGGGATGTGGAGAAGTCACAGAATTGAGCACTGTTACAGCAGCAGTTATTACAAAACTAGGGGTCCTAGGCCTGGCCAGCGATCAGGGCTGATCAGGGCCTTTCAGCTGCCGGGTGGGGCCTTCCTTCATTCCACGCTGCCCCCTGGTGGTCAGCGCACACCATAGTGAGCAATCGAACTCCTGGTCTCCCAGTCAAACTCCCGAGAGGACACTTTGCATATTAGCCTTTTGTATATATATACTAGAGGCCCGATGCATGAAATTCATGCAAGTGTAGGCCTTCCTTCCCCTGGCTGCCAGCACTGGCTTTCCTCCAGCACCCAGGACTCAGGCTTCCCTCCAGCTGCTGGCAGGCACCCAGGACCCGGGCTTCTCTTGCAGCCCTGGCTTCGTCTGGAAGGTTATCCAGAAGGATGTCTGGTCTAATTAGCATATTATGCTTTTATTATTATAGATAGACTAGAGGCCCAGTGCACAAAATTTGGGCATGGAGGGTGGGTTCCCTCAGCCCAGCCTGCACCCTCTCCAATTGGGGACCCCTTGAGGGATGTCCGACTGCTGGTTTATAAGGCCTAAACCAGCAGTCAGACATCCCTCTCATAATCTGGGACCACTGGCTCCTAACTGCTCACCTGCCTGCCTGCCTGATTGCCCCCAACTGCCTCTGCCTGCCTGCCTGATCACCCCTAACTGCCCTTCCCTGCCAGCCTGGTTGCCCCCAACTGCCCTCCCCTGCTGGCCAATTTGGTTCTGATTGGTTTCTATGCCAGTTAGCGTCATAAGCTCCGCCTCCTAGGCAGCCATTGGTTTTTCACAGCACCCACTTTTGGTTCTAATTGGTTGGTTCCTATGCCAGTCAGTGTCTCTGGGCCTATCAGTGGGGCCTGATCAGAAAGGCAGGGCTGATCAGCAGCCCTGGTGGAGGCTTGGAGAGAAATGGAGGTGCAGCCAGACTGAGAGAGAAAGAGAGAAACAAGTGCTGATAAGAAGCTGCCAAAGAGGCAACGGATCAGTCCCTGCTTCTCTCTTCAGGCCTCCCTCTGGCCCTGATTCACAGCCCCCTCAGCAGTCAGTGCTGGGGCACCGCACCTGCAGCGGAAGCAACCCAGCGCTGACTGCAGGACCGTCTTCCAGTTGGTTGAGTCTTTGTCGTTACTGGTTGTTACAATCCAGAGTTTTTATATATTAGGATGTGATGTGACCTGTAGGTAGTCTAGCTACAGTATTTAGGCTATTAACCCCTAGCCCACCCTAACTCTATTTAAAGGGCAATACATGTATTTCTGAAACTTCTTTTATGAACCTTCCCCTAAGCCTCACTTCCCCAGATCTCTAAGGTGGTCTACAGTCCCACTTAGCAGTTCCCTTTAATGTTGTCCAGGCTTCTTACTAGAACCTCCACAGACATTTTAAATATTCTTCTTTTCCATCCCGTGACTTTGCTAATAGGATTCCTTGATTACTGAAATATATTTGAGATACTGTTTAATGACCCAGATACCGTACAATTTCTATTAATAAATCTATTCTAGTTTATCCCTTCAAGATTTGGTTCAACACTCACTTTCTCTAGGAAGCAATATGTAACATCCTTTTATTCTGTCCTCACACTAGCCATTCCTGACCTCGTGTCTTATTACTAAAATTTGCATTGAGCATTATGGATGCATTTATTGTTCCTAATGCACATGCACAGAATTTTATGGTGAAATGAGTATGGGATTTAGAATAAAAAGATAAAAGCCAAAGTTAAATAATACTAGCCAAGACATTTATTGTAACATATATTCCTTCTTGCTACCAAAATGTTAATAGTAGCAATTATAATACACTTTAATTCATATGATACTAGTAGGATGAAATATAATACAAATACAGATGTTTTATAAAACCATATAACATAAATACTGTAGTTTCTATCCTTATCCGGGACCCAAACCACATCTACATAGCCCTTAAAATTTAACCAGTCATTTGCAATTGATCATGCTCTGTTTATAAATCATGATATTTCAGCCTTGTGGACATTTTAGGACTGTATTGTTAACTTTAGGTAGTGTGGTTTATAAGTCTCAGGCTGTCTATATTAGAAAGATTACATGGATGACAATATTTTTTTAAATTATTAAAACCAGTGATATAGTAATTGTAGCATCTGCAAGAGTATCTCGTCACCCTTCTCATCTTCCATGTTCTCATTGTCCACCTTCTTCACAGGTTTCTTAAGCTATTATTGTTGTACATTGAAGTGCACATCATTAAAATATACATTTTAAAATTTTTTAAATACATATATATATTTAAAATAATCACTGCAATTGAGATAATGAATATAGGATCACCCATAAGTTTCCTTAAGACTCTTTGTTGTTTATTTCTCACTCCCTAATTCCTCTGTCTCTAGGCAAACATGGATCTGATTTCTATTAGTGTAGATTTGTTTTCACATTCCAGAAGTTTGGAAAAGTTGAATCCATTCCAAATGTACTGTTTTTTTAAATTGAGGAAAGAAGGTAGAAATAGAGAGAGAGAGAGTCAATCAGTTGCTTCCCACACTTACCTGCCTGGGAATCAAACCTGCCACCTTTTGGTATAATACTGATGTGTATGTTAAAAAAGAATTCCATAAATGATTTTAAATAAAAGAGTGCATAAGTGATCAAGGAATAGAAAGATATTTCTGGGCTAAGACTATATAATAGGGGAGGCTGAGAATAATAGGAAAGAATATGTCGAGCAAGCTGCATCTGCATAGGCATCCCCTTACCTGAATAATCCTGAGGGACTCATGCATGGTGAAATGCTAAGTGAATAATGTACATGGGGAACAGTCTCTGTGCTACCAAAAATCACAGCAGGTTTATTCCTAAGTGACAATATGTATACTTTCTGATAAATAATCTATGTTACAGAAAGCCTGAGAAACAGAGAAGAGCCACAGTTAAATTCCAGCAATTGGCTAATAATTTTGTAGAAGAAATTTTGCTTAGAACTTTGAATTCGGTTTATCCATCCTTATCCCTCTGTCACTCATGTTATTTCAAAATCACCACAGCAAGCACGAATTCCTTCTTGCTGCCATGTTTCCTATACCGCCTTTCCTCTATTGTTCAACACCACGGCTCCTTTAATAACGCTACTGGCCAAGTCTGCTGTGCCTTGTTAGAGGCCCTGCTCAGTTGTGAACAACCTCTTCCTTTCCCTGCCATCGCCTGCCTCCAGTCTCATGACTTCCTTGCTGACCTTTACCTGGAGAACGTCCAAATTGTCATCTGTAGGAGACTTTAGGCCCAGAAGTGCATTTCAAACTGCTTGCAGGTCATGGAAGATGTGCACTGAAGCTACTAAAGATGAAGCTTGAGACCCCTCATTTGTACTGGTTTCTTTCAAGGGCCCTAGAAATACGTTCACACGTTTTTGTAAAGTTCGCCCCAGTTAGGTCTTTGACTCCAACCAGTTAACACCCCTTTCAGTTAAGATTCGCGTTACTGAAAAGATTTTATAAATTTGCGTTCATTTACTTCAAAGGGTCTCCAAAATTATATACATTTGAAGTACAACAAAACCTGAACCTACTATTATTATTAAGTTAGAGGCCCAATGCACGAAATCCGTGCGCCGGTAGGGTCCCTAGGCCTGGCCAGTGATCAGGGCCAATCAGGTTCCCCGCCTCCCCGCTTCCTCCTTCCCTTGCTCCCTCAGCACCCCTCTCCCACCACTGCTGGCCACCCACCATGTTCCGCACCGCCCCCTGGTGGTCAACACACGTCATAGCGAGCAATCGAACTCCCAGTCTCTTGGTTGAACTCCCAAGGGGACACTTTGCATATTAGCCTTTTATATATATGGATAAATGAAAAACCTTTCTGTTTTTTAAAATATATTTTTTATTGATTTCAGAGAGGAAGGGAGAAGAGAGATGGAAACATCAATGATGAGAGAGAATCATTGTTTGGCTGCCTCCTGCATGCCCCCTACTGGGGATAGAGCCTGAAGCCCGGGCATGTGCCCTGAATATGAATAGAACTGTGACCTCCTGCTTCATAGGTTGTGCTCAACAACTGAGCCATGCCAGCTGGGCAAACCTTTCCATCTTAAAGATTAACAGGAACAATTGTTTGATTCAGAATGTTTCCCAGCTTGTCACCTAGGCTATGCTAAGTCACCTCAGAAAGTGTGTGCTACTTAATATTGTTATTATTAGATTTCACCTCAGTAAACCATGATTAGTAAAGGTAAGATAGGGAAAACAACATGTAGTGTATTGTAAACTAAATTATATATTTTGGATTAAATATGGTTTTGTATTGTTTGTTCTGTTGGTATGGATGAGTACAAGGAGGCATATCATTTCATTCTGTTTTTCCTGAGCAAAGGTGAGTGCTACATTTGTCAGGGACAAGGCTTGACCCACATGCTGGAAACTTCCCATACATCTGAGCTGGGGATTGAGGTCTGATATCTGACACAGGTTTACAGAATTTCACTTGAAGTCTGACCTCTAAAGTTTGATTTTGATTTGATTTTAGGAGTAGAGGTGGCACTATGATTTTATCTATAGCATAACATTTCATGTAATTATTCAATTGTATTTTTAAAAGTAGATTTTTTTTGCATTTCAATGGGCATTTTCCATTTGAATATCTCACTGACAGCCTGTATTAGAGTATATCATAAGTAGGAACATAAAGAACTATCAGATAAATGCTCAAAATTTTTAAAATTATTTTGCTTTTAAAATATGGTCTATATGCAGAATGCATATACTAAGTTTTATATCATGATTATTTTTAGCTAAGCATGCATATTAAATACTTATTACTTAGGAATACTATAAATGTTTTTGAGTGATTATTATTCTTCAAACTTAATACATAGAGAAGAAAAATTGTTATAACCTGGGATGATACCAAAAGGAGTCACAGAATAGTGAAAACACCTGACCTGTAGTACCATTTAATATGTGCATAGCATATCTGAAATAATTCAATAATGTACTCTTTTCTTTAGCTTTTATATAAATTCCTTTGAGAAAATTTACTTTACATACTCTGTCTCAATACTTGCCTGATTTTAACTCTCCAAAGGGATGAGCCCATTTTAAAAACTACTTTGATCTTTTTACTTTAAGAGAATGATTGCTAAGTATTTTATGTTACTATTTAGGACATAGTTATTTTTCCTAAGCATTTAGTAATAATAAGTAGGAAAATATATCGCCAGTACTATGCAAATGGTGGTGTTTATTTAGTATAAATACATGTTAATTATTAGAAAAAGGGTAAAAATTAAATCTTGGGAGTAAGTGCAGCTAAAATTGGTCAGTCTTTTACTGACCAATAAAACTAACATTAATTATCTTAATATTCTTATTATTTTTCATCTTGGTAATATTTTGAAATTATTTCTCATTATCACCTGCTTCTTTATATCTGAGTAAGTTCCATGAGCTATGTAGCAAAACACCCAGGAATTTCTTGAAACCCTGTTTTCTCCAATTCATTCAGTTTTCCAAGCCATCCTAAACACAGCAATATTACATATTCTAAAAGATCTGCTATAACTTACATAACAGCACTTTAAATTTTCTGTAGCCTTCTGTGAGCTCCAGGGTCTTCTAAATATATGTAAGTTTACATTGTATTCAGAAGACAAAAGTAAAAGAAATATTCAAATTCACTTTTAGATTGTGAACCCATGCAATCAATGTAGTAAATTCTTGGACTTCTATCTTCCTTACACACCTTGCCCATTTATCTTATGTGCTGATAATGTTGATTCTGATCAACAAAGTGATTATTTTTATAAAAAGATAAATAATGTTTTATTACCAACTCTTCCAAATTATTGAAGCCATTTGTAGGTCACCTGAAAAACGTGTGATCAGAACTACTCCTCAGAGTGTCTTTCAAGGTGAGCCATGTGGAAGCTGCATGATGGAATAGAGCCGTGTTCGGCAAACTGTGGCTAGCAAGCCATGTGTGGCTCTTTGGCCCCTTGAGTGTGGCTCTTCCACAAAATACCACAGCCTGGGCAAGTCTATTTTGAAGAAGTGGCGTTAGAAGAAGTTTAAGTTTAAAAAATTTGGCTCTCAAAAGAAATTTCAATCACTGTACTGTTGATATTTGGCTCTGTTGACTAATGAGTTTGCCGACCACTGGAATAGAGCATAGAAAGCTAGAAATGCAGAGATTTGACTGGAACAGTAACTCTATTAGGCAATCTCTCCAATACTCTATGATTTCCATTGTTTTAATCAGATTTATTCATTCCCAAGATTATGTAAATACAGATAAACATTACTCTCTAAATTGATTAAATTTATTATAATTGATTATTAAGTAAATTTATTTGATTGCTCTATCTTGGGTGTAATACTTTAGAAAAAGTCTATTGTAAATTTTTTGTTAAATAATATCTGTACATGAGTAGATAGATACCTTCTACTTTGTTTTCTTAATCTATATTTCTATGTCCTTAATTTTCTAAAAAAGCACACCCACTTATAATTGTGCCTAATTTAATTATATGCTTTGGTTTTCTTTTATTTACATGATCACAATTTTATCACCTATATTATGAGTTTTTAGAAAAAAATATATATGGTCAAAAATGTGATTTACAGATTCTTGGTTGGGAGATTTAAAAATATGTTTAAAACCAATGGAAGGTTATAAATAAGATCATGGTAATTCAATTTTTATATTGTAACTTTAAAATAAATTTATATAGACCACTTATTTTAATTAAAAAGGCTGCTAATATATACTTCTTTTTTAAAAAATATATTTTATTGATTTTTTACAGAGAGGAAGAGAGAGGGATAGAGTTAGAAACATCGATGAGAGAGAAACATCGATCAGCTAGCTGCCTCCTGCACACCTCCTACTGGGGATGTGCCTACAACTAAGGTACATGCCCTTGACCAGAATCAAACCTGGGACCTTTCAGTCCGAAGACTGACGCTCTATCCACTGAGCCAAACCAGTTTCAGCTAATATATACTTCTTAATAAGGTTGATTTTTTTTATCACCTTCATCACCTCACATAATTAGCACTTTCTTTTTGTGGTGAAAACATTTGAGATTTATTTTTTTATCAACTATCAAGAGTATAATATCAAGCCCACCCTGTATATTCTTTTGAATTAGTATTTTGAGTTCCTTCAGATATATACCCAGAAGTGGAATTTCTGGGTCATAAGGCAATGCCATTTTTAATACTTTTTTTTTAGGAACATCCATACTGTTTTACATAGTGTCCACACCAATCTGCATTACCACCAACAGTCATATGGGTTCCCTTTTATCCACATTCTTGCCAACACTTACTGTTTGAATAAGATTGTTGTGTGTTTCTTTTTTTGTAATTATAGGCTCTCACTTCACTGATGAGACAGTCTATTATTTTTTTTTATAGCAACAAGAAGGGATATGTTTAAGCCTACCCACCTTTATTCATGTTGCTTCTTCCTCCAGAAATGTCTTTCCACATCATGTATACATTTTTAAAATCCTATAATTTTTTTCAACAACCAGCTTACCATATTCTCCTTTCTTATGTATTCTGTAGAATCCTCAGTTAAAATTAATTAATTCTTAATTTTCATAACAATTCATAGCTCAGTTTTAACTTTTTATCTTATATTTTTCCTCACAGTTATTCAGTTTTATGTCAGTCATTATTGTGATTTGAGGGCAGATTGTTTTATGTCCCCAAGGAATCTGGAACATTGTAGACAACCAATAAAAGTGAAATTGTATGAACATAAATCAATTTAATAGACTAGTGTAATCCGAACCCCAAACCTTAATTTCTTTAATTTTATTTTCTTCTTATTTTTTAATAAAGGATTTTTAATGGTTTTGTTAAGGTATAAATTACATACCATAAAATTCATCTATTTTACTGATTTTAATAAATATGTATAGTGTGTAGCCATCATAACAATTCAGGTTAAGGATCCTATCATAACCCCAAATCCCTTGTGCTCTTTGCAGAAAAGCCCCAAACATCATATATTAGATTCTGTCTGTCTATTTTTTCCTTTTCCAGGAAATCCATATTAATGGAATCATATTATATGTAGTTTTCTGTATCTGTCTTCTTTCATATGGCATATTTTTTAAGATTGAACTGTTACAGCATGTATTAGTAGTTCCTTCTTTTTGCTAAATTATGTACTCAATTATGTTAATACTCGTGGCCCAGTGCATGAATTCATGCACAGATGGGGTCCCTTGGCCTGGCCTCTGATCGGGGCTGATTGGGGCGTCTTGCCCAGTCCTGATCAGGACTGATTGGGGCCGGCCGGTGGGGGGGGAGGGGGGTGCGGCTGGGGGCTAGGGGCCTCAGGAGGTTGGCCAGCCGGCCAGGTGTGAGAGGCTGTGGGAGGTTCCAATCAAGGCAATCAGGGCCAACCAGTTGGAGGGAGGGGCTGTGGGAGGTTGGCTGGCTTGGGGAGGAGGAGCTGTGGGAGGTTCCAATTGGGATGATTAGGGCCAGCTGGCCTTGGGGAGGGGTCATGGGGAGGTTGGCTGTGGGAGCTCACTGACCACTAGGGGGCAGCTCCTGCATTGAGTGTCTGGCCCCTGGAGGTCAGTGCTCATCATAGCGACTGGTCAACTGGTCATTCCAGATTGTTCTGGTTGTTCAGTTGTAATGGTCACTTAGGCTTTTATATATATATATATATATATATATATATATATATATATATATATATATATACTACTAGCCCTGCTAACAAATCCATGAGCCATTAGCTCGCCAGTAGCTCACTGCTGCCTTCCAGTAGCTCCCCGCCCACTGCCCCACCCTCCTGTAGCTCCCCTGCCCCCCCTTCCTCCACACTCCCCCCTCATAGCTTGCTGCCCTGCCCCCTCCTGTAGCTCTCTGCCACCCACTTGTAGCTCGCTGCCCCACCCTCCTGCTGATTCGTGATCCGGTCGTTACGTGGTTGGTCATTATGCTTCACTGTGTAACAACCATTTGCATATTACATCTTTATTATATAGGATATTATACTTATATACCACATATTGCTTATCAATCTACCAACTGTTGGATGCTTGAGTTGTTTCTAACTTTTTGTTGTTATAAATAATGCTGATATTAATCTGCATAAAATAATTTGTGGATATGTATTTTCATTCTCTGGAGTAGACTCTGAAGAGGGGTGTGCCTGAATTACATGGTTAAGTATATGCTTAGCTTTTAAAAAAAGACATATTGTTATTTCAAATGGCTATGCCAAGTTCCCACCAGCAAGTCTTATTGTGATTGTAATTTGTGTTTCCTTAAGGATTGTTGGCCATCTTTTCATATCCTTCTTGCTCTTCAATAATATTTTTTTGGGAGGAGGAAGGGATTGTTTATTAAAAATATTTTGTCCATTTTCATGAGAATTTTTAAATCCTTATTTTTGAGTTTCAAGTGTTCTTTATATACTTTGTATATTTAATATACAGGTTTTGTAATTATTTTCTTACAGGCTATTGCTTATCGATTCATACTGAAAGATGTTTTAATTTCAATAAAATATTCTCAGCCATTTAAAAATCTTAGTGCTTTTTGTGTCATATTTAAGAAACCTTTGCCTATAACAAGGTCATAAAGATTTTTTCTCTGTATTCACCACAAGAAATTTCATACTTCTATTTCTTACATTTAAATCTATAATTGACTTTCACTTGATTATTTGTATGGTGTAAGGGAGGAATTGATGGTGATTTTTTTTCTTATGAATATATCAATATTACTATACCATGTTGAAAAGAATAATCTTTCCTCACTTAATTACCATAGCACTTTATCCAAAATCAATTGACACTTTGTGTGAGGGACACTTTTGTACTCTTTCTTCTGCTCTATTGAACTATATGTCTATTCTTATGCCAATGCTAAACTCTTTTGATTTTGGTTATCTTCAGGTTTTTATGTTTCTATATAAGTATTTTTTAAAAAATATATTTTTATTGATTTTTTACAGAGAGGAAGGGAGAGGGATAGAGAGTTAGAACATCGATGAGAGAGAAACATCGATCAGCTGCCTCCTGCACACCCCCTACTGAGGATGTGCCCGCAACCAAGGTACCTGTCCTTGACCGGAATCGAACCTGGGACCTTTCAGTCCGAAGGCCGACGCTCTATCCACTGAGCCAAACCGGTTTCAGCTATATAAGTTTTAAGCTTAGCTTTTAAATTTCTACCCCCCAAAAGTCTATTGGAATTTTATTAGAGTTTGTGTTAAATCTATAGGTCAACTTGGGAAGAATTTAATTATTAGTATATTGTATCACCTATTCATGAATTGGAATATGTGTATGTATTTAATTATTTGCCTTCTTTAAATTCTGTTGGCAAGGTTTCATACTTGCCAGTATACAGGCCTTGCTCTACTTTCATTAAATATATTCCTAAATATAGTATTCTCTTTTGGTATTATTTTATTTATTTATTTATTTATTTTTAAATATATATTTTATTGATTTTTTACAGAGAGGAAAGGAGAGGGATAGAGAGCTAGAAACATCGATGAGAGAGAAACACCGATCAGCTGCCTCTTGCACACCCCCTACTGGGGATGTGCCCACAACCAAGGTACATGCCCTTGACCAGAATCGAACCTGGGACCCTTCAGTCCGTAGGCCGAGCTCTATCCACTGAGCCAAACCGGTTTCGGCTCTTTTGGTATTATTTTAAATGGAGCTATTTTTAAGTTCATGATCATACTTATTTTGCTATGCAGAAATACAATTGATTTAGGGGTATCGCTCTATTCTGCAACCTTGCCTAACTTATTATTGGTCCTGATAACTTTTCTGTAGATTTGTTATGATTTTTTACATACAAGATTATTTTGTCTGCCAAGAAAGATAGTTTTATTTATTCCTCAACAATCAGCACATTGAGTATTTAATTTTAGGCCTTACCAGCCCTTATTATTTCTAATGATGTTTCCATTTTTCCCTGTATGTTATCAGTCATTTTTTTTATTACTACTTGACTTTTTCATTTTTATTTTTAATTTCAGCAGTTTGATTACTATGTGTCTGAATGTAAGTATGTAAGTATGTAAGTTAGAGGTTTTAATTAACTGTGAGAAATAATTTGGGCTCATTATTATTTCTTTATTTTTGTCTTCCCCTTTCTTTCCTCTTTTTCTGTGACATTTATTACATATATTTTAAAATACTCTGAGGTGCTATTCATTTTCTTTCAATCTTTGTTCTCTCTGTTATTTGGAATGGGTAATTTCCATTTATTTATCTTTAAGGTCATATTTTTCCATCTCCCATCTCATATCTGTGAATGAGGTCATCTACTAATTTTTTATTTTAGTTATTTTAATTTTCATCTCTATGAGTTCCACTTGGTTCTGTATGTATTTTCCATTTCTCTCTTGAGAGTCCCTATATATAGTCTCATTGTTAATATATTTCCTTGAAATGCTTGAATATATTTTATTTAATTATTTTCCTTATTTATAATAGTTGCTTTAAAGTTTTCATTTACTAATTATAACATAGGGAGAGATGGGACCATTTTGAGTTATGTTCCTTTTTTTTTTTAATTTATCTTCATTGCTGAAAGTATTACAGATAAGCCCTTTGTTTGATTGTTTATTTTTTCCATTGACACCCTCCACCCATAACTGCCCCTCCCAGGCCTTCACCACACTATTTTCTGTATCCATGGGTTATGCATATATGCATATAAGTTCCCTAGTTAATCACTCCCCACTCACACATTCCCTCTCCTGCCTTTCCTCTGAAATTCATCAGTCTGTTCCATGTTCTAATTTCACTTAGCATAATACTTTCCAGGTCCATCAATGCTGTTGGAAATGGTAAGAGTTCCTTCTTTTTTATGGCTGCATAGTATTCCATTGGATAAATGTACCACAGCTTTTCTATCCACTCATGAAGTTATGGGAACTTGGGCTGTTTCCAAATCTTAGCTACTATAAATTGTGCTGTTATGAACATATGGGTGAATATGTCCTTTCTGATTGGTGTTTCAGGGTTCTTAGAATATATTCCTAGAAGTGGGATCACTAGGTCAAATGGCAGTTCCATTTTTAACTTTTTGAGGAAACTCTATACTTTTTCCACAGTGGCTGCACCAGTGTGCATTCCCACCAGCAGTGCATGAGGGTTCCATTTTCTCTTCAGCACTTGTCATTTGTTGATTTGTTGATGACAACTATTCTGACAGGTGTGAGGTGATACCTCTTTGCCATTTAAATTTGCATCTCTTTGATGATTAGTAACATTGAGCATTTTTTCATATGTCTCTTGGCCTACTGTATGTCCACTAAGGTTTTATTTTATTTATTTGTTTTTCTCTCCCGAAGAAATGCCACATCACTTTCTTTGCATATGTAGGAATTTTGCTTATGTCCTAACATTTTTAAATGATATATTATACTAACTCTGGGTTCTGTGTTCTTATTCTGAGTGTGTTCACTCTTTTAATATCTTTTTCAGGAACTAAATTATATAACTGAAAGGAGTTTTAGGGATGAAATAGGCAGATTTAGGGAGTTTTGGGAATAATGGGGTCCATGGGGGAGGAAGGCATAGGGAGGGCTTGGAGCTGCCAGAAGGCATACATTCACAGAGAAAGAAAAAAAAAAGAGGTGCCACAGGATAGGAGAGAGGAAGACACCCATTCACAGAAGATAGGGGAAGGCCACAGGATGTGGGGAGAAAAAGGAAACAAACCTTCACAGAGGATAGAGAAATGCTGACAAATGGGAGAAAAGAGGAAAACAGATTTTCACAGGAGATAGGGGATTCTACCACTGAAGGGGAAGAGAAAGAGGGGGCCACCATGTGGGGTTTGAGCTTTGAAGCTGATATTCTGCCAAAAGAGTGAGCAATGAGAAGGGAGTATCAAGAAACAAAGAACTACAGCCTTTACAAACCTTAGCAATAAAGAGCTTAGTGGGTTACCCCTTGGGAGCCCCTACCTACATGGGAGTCTGTATCTGCTTCCAATAAATTTACACCCTTTTCATCTACCATCTTTTGTCCATTGCTTTATTCTTCTAATCCATCTGGACAAAAACCCTGGAAAGAAATCACCCTTGAATCCTGCTCAGGAAAACAACCCGACTCATAACCAGACTTCCTCTCCCTCATGGCATTCAGCTGTAGTTATCTCTGTGCAGCTTCTCTCTCTCTCTCTCTCCTCTCCCTCTCTCTCTCTCTCTCTCTCTCTCTCTCTCTCTCTCTCTCTCTCTCTCTTTGGTTGGGGGCGGGGGGCCAGGAGGACTAATACCTATGTCTTCATCATTTAGTAATCAGCCAATGAGCTATGTGGATGTTGTGCTCATACACCTCAAGTCCATCATGCTTCTGCCTTTAGCAAACTAAGGTATGTGTGACTTGAGAGACACCTACAAAGTCAAAGCCAGGTCTCAAATCTCCCAAGGTTTCTATTTTTTCAGCATCCTCCCAGATTTCACACATAGTTTGGAAAACATCCTGAAACATTTGGAGAGCTCATGTCAGCATTTCTATTTTTGTCTCTCTGTTAAGTTATTCCTTTCACCTCTCACCATATACTTGGTCTATAACCTCCAGATTGGGAAACTAAGCTTTCCCATGTTTACAAAACCAAGTGAGCCATATTTAGCCAACAAAACCACAGGTTTTTGCAACTTACTACTGACCCTCAGCCTCAACTGAACCATCCATCTCAAATTTCAGAGTTTCTGAGTTTTGCCTCAGCCTAAAAGAGTGCTGACTTGTGATCTTGTAAATGACACAGAAATCAAAGAATGGTATAAATAAAAAGAGGAAACTGCATTCTGGAAATAAGTGCAATTTCATGGAAATTTCCCCCATAATTTAACTTGTGGAACACTCAGTAAAAGTTTTTGCTTACATGACAATGTTCATATTTCTAACTATCT
Organism: Eptesicus fuscus; assembly: GCF_027574615.1. Classification (NCBI taxonomy): domain Eukaryota; kingdom Metazoa; phylum Chordata; class Mammalia; order Chiroptera; family Vespertilionidae; genus Eptesicus; species Eptesicus fuscus. Next base: position 39,132,699 of record NC_072479.1, read on the forward strand.
TAAAGTGAACTTTTTTTCATTTTTTATCAACAATAACAATTGATAGAGAAAATGTAAGTTTTAAAAATTATGCATCTTATATATCTCTATTTTGAATAACGAATCAGCATGAAAATGATAGGTCAGCAGAGTCTACAGTTTTTAACTTGAAAATGTAATGGTGAAGGATATCAGGGGAATATATTTGCTGTATCTCTGTGTAAAATTTGCATGTATAGTGGTGACAGCAGGTATTGACAGCTGGCTGGGGTAATCTAACACCTGCTAATAAGCTGCAGTGCCTGGGAAGGCTCTGGAATAGTTATCAAAGGATTATATAAATTGGATTTTGATTTCTTCCTCCTTAGTCAAGTTCAGGATGTTCTATAAATCTGCAATTGGCACACTGACATTTGGAATGGTAAATCTTTGTTTTATCCCTGTAAAGGTTTTCAATGGGAAAGATTTGTTTTTTTAGGTTTGCAAAATCTCAATATTATGAATGACAATTAAAATGCATGTTTGCTTTGTGCAAGCAAAATTGGTTCATGAGAATGTTTTTAATTTAACTCATTATAGTATCTGTATATGTTTACCCTTGTATTTGCAGCCCATAGTTATCACTGTGAAAAGAGAGAAGGCATAAACAAAATGGAACAGAATTTATCACTTTTCCAATTATAACCAGTTTGGGCCAGATGAAATAAAAGTTATCTAAGTAACAAAGTAATTGATGTGATTATAAATCAGATACTTGCAGACATTGCCTTTTCCCACTTGTGTCTTCATGTTTGAACTGAACTCTAACTTACCTGGTTAAAGGAGCCCTTAATTTGAAACTTTACCTTACCTTTTTATATATATGTATACCAGATATTTGAGGACCTGACTTATTTCTCCACACTGGATTATACATTTTCTTCTTTAACATAGTAAGGCCTTTTTAATATCTGATAAAATATATTTTTGTATGTTTTCCAAAGAACAATTTTGACCCAATTTTAAGTATATATTATTATTGTTGTATATATAATTGCATGTGACATATAACTACATATAATAAAATAATATTTAATATATCATTAGTGTACACAAATGTAATAATTATTGAATACTTTCTATTTGAAAGTTACTCTGAGGAGAAAAAAAAACAGTAATAAAAAAACAAAGCTGATTTCAGGAGGGTGTCTCACATAGAATAGAAACATGTTGGCAATTATAAGGAAACACATAATGGCATGTGAGAAATAAAAACAGATTTCTATGAGAATGCTTTAAAAATAAATTAAAAATTCTTTTAAAAGAATCATAACATTTTCATTGACTTTTACAAATTTGCTACAGAGATAGAGACTACAAAAGTGCAAGTGATTACAACTGCAGTGTTTAGATGCTATAGTTTTTACCTAAAAATGTTTATAGTATTTTGTTTTTAAAAGAAGACATTCAAATTTGGTGTGTGTGTGTGTGTGTGTGTGTGCGTGTGTGTGTGTGTGCACATGTGTCTGTGTATTCTAACCTTTGAGAGCTATGGACCTTGGGCAAGTTACTTCAGTTTTCAAAACTTACCCTCTTAGAATATGGATGATCATAATATACCTATGCTTACACTTATTATCATTTAATGAAAAAATGTATGTGAAATACTTATGTCCCTTATTAAATAGCGATGACAAAAAGTGTTGGATCTTATTAATTCCTGTTTACTAACTCATTGCTTTCTAAATCTAAAGTTTGAAATGGCTACCTAAAAGGGTCTGGAACTCATTTGAAGGGGCCATTTTCTAATAGCTTTCTTCTTAATACATTACTTTAACTTAGAAGTCCTAGCGCTCCAAAGCTATAAAATCTTCACCTTGCATTTATAAAAAGTCCATGCCTTTCTTACCAACTTGCAGACTTGGCAATCTTCAAGTATTAAAGGTTAGAGGCATGCCTTACCCTTACAGGACATGGGAGTAAAAGAAGCTATGAAGAGATCATCACTGTTTCCCTAGGTGTAAAGCAACTCTTCTCAAATATATCTTCTTCCTCTTCCCTATCTCTGCATAGAGATAGATGATAAATAGATGATAGATAGATTATAGGTTGATAGATAGATAGATAGATAGATAGATAGATAGATAGATAGATGATAGATAGATAATATGTGCATGCATACACACAAACACACACAATGTCTCTAGGGACTTAAATGCACTTGGAATAAGTGTAAAGAAATATCTTAGAATGTGCCCTCTTTAAGAAAAAGTTAAAGTGTTTTATCACTACATATTTGGATGGTAGCTATGAGGTTGATATATCATAGATTATGTGTTTTATAATATAAGCCATTGAACAAATAGCATAAAACATAGGTATAAGAACAAACAAAAAACAAAAGTCCTAAAAATATATTATTCAAACCTCATTAATTTGAAAGTATCCCATATAATAAAAGCACAGTGACTGAAACGGTGGAATGACCAGAGACCAGAACGACCGACCGCAGCCCCTCGCACCAGCTGGCCCCCACCCCAGCGGGGACCTCTACCCCAATCCGGGGTTGTGGCCAGCCGGCAAATCACCGATGGCCCCTTGCCCCGGCCAGCCCCGCCCCCCCTCCCCCCGTAGGGACCCTCACCCCGATCCAGGGCCCCTATCAAGGCAAGCCAGCTGGCCCCCACCCATGCACTGGGCCTCTATCCTATACAATAAAAGGGTAATATGAAAATTGACTGTAACAGAATGACCAGAACGACTGCTCAACCAGTCACTATGAGGTGCACTGACCACCTCTGGGTCCTTTTCCCTGGCTGGCAGGCTCCGATCGCCCGATGGCAAATGGGGAACCGGAGGTGGGTGGCGGGGGACATGGGAAGCACCAGGCCAAGGCCCCTGCCCCACCTGTCGCCCCACACACAGAGGGTGACCTGCGGCGGGGGTGGGGCCGGCGAGTGGGCGGGAACGGCCAACCTCTCGATCCCTTCCCCGGCCGTCAGGCTCTGATCACCCAATGGCGAATGGGGAACTGGGGGTGGGGAGTGGTGGAGGGCGGGCCGGCTGTGGGCAGCTGGGGAAGATGGCCCTGATTGCAGGCCACACCTAGGGACCGTACCTGCACATGAATTTGTGCTCCGGGCCTCTGGTTTTATTATATCTATAAAATGTAAGTAATGAAAGCAAGAGACATAAAGTTGATAGAAGATTCTCTCTTACTCCTCCATGTATACTTTGCCACAGCTCAACTGGTCAGCACTTCTACTGAATGAGTATTCTTAGGTCACTCTCAAACTGGAAGAATTATTCTTGTTCACTTAAAATTTTATTACCAAGCTATTGTTCCCATTTCTCTGTGGAGCCAACCTTTTAAATTTTAATGAATTGCCAGGTAAAGTCGCATATTTACTCATGTAATTGCACTACCTTGTTTTTGGTATTTAAGGCACTTACCTCAAAATGAGGGTATGCCAAGACATGTGTATGGCATTTTATTTTCTTCACTCAAACTTCTAATTAAACTAGAGGCCCAGTGCATGAAATTTGTGCATGGGTAGGGATCCTAGGCCTGGCTGGCAAATAGGGCCAATCGGGGCCTTCCAGGTGTCGGCCTGGTCCTTCCTTCCCCTGGCTGGCAGCTGCTGGCTGCCGGCTTGGGCCTTCCTTTATTCCACACCTCCCCCTGGTGGTCAGTGCACATCATAGCGAATAGTCGAACTCCCAGTCGGTCGAACTCTGGAGGGGACAATTTGAATATTAGCCTTTTATTATGTAGGCTGGTAATGGGGTGAATCAATGGGAGTAACTGAAAAAGAACTTCTAAGTACAGAAAGTTGTAAATTGTGTTTAAAATACTAGCATACTCTTGCCTATGAATCAGAAGTATGCAAGTAGTCTAGATGAGCATGAGGTAACTAGGAAAAATCATTAATGGAAGACTGTAAAACATCATTCTGGATTTTTTTAAATTAAATTTTATTTTATTGTTTAAAGTATTACAAATAGTAGCACATATGTCTCCTTTTTTTTCCCCTCCATTGATCTTCCCCCAGCCTCCGCTACCCTCCAGCACATGTCCTCACCACGCCGCCCGCAGTGTCTTGTGTCCGTTGGTTATGCTTATATGCATGCATACAAGTCCTTCAGTTGATCTCTTACCTCCCCGCCCCCCGCCCAAATACTCCCAGTGTTCCTGATGTAGTTTGACAGTCTGTTTGATGCTTCTCTGCCTCTGTATCTATTTTTGTTCATCAGTTTATAATGTTCTTTATTATCCATAAATGAGTGAGATCATGAGGCATTTTTCTTTCACCAACTGGCTTATTTTACTTAGCATAATGCTCTTCAGTTCCATCCATGCTGTTGCAGTGTTGATGATAGCCATTCTGACAGGTGTGAGATGGTACCACATTGTCATTTTGATTTGCATCTCTAGGATGATTAGTGACTTTGAGCATGTTTTCATATGTCTCTTGGCTTTGTAAATATCCTATTTCAAAAAGTGCCTATTTAGGTCCGTCCTTTGCCCATTTTTTGATTGGATTATTTATTGTTCTTTTGTTAAGTTGTATGAGTTCCCTGTAAATGTTGGAGATTAAACCCTATCGGAGATAACATTGGCAAATATGGTCTCCCATGCAGTGGGCTTTCTTATTGTTTTGTTGATGGTTTCTTTTGCTGTGCAGAAGCTTTTTATTTTGATGTAGTCCCATTTGTTTATTTTCTCTTTAGTTTCCATTGCCCTAGGAGCAATATCTTTACTGATACAGCTCCTAGGGCAATGGAAACTAAAGAGAGAATAAACAAATGATGTTGATTCTATCAATCCATGAACATGGTATATTATTCCATTTGTTCATGTCTTCCTCTGTCTCTTTTTTCAGTATCCTGGAATTTTCTGAGTACAGGTTCTTTGTCTCTTTGGTTAAGTTTATTCCTAGGTATCTTAATTTTTTTTTGTTGCAATGATAAATGGGATTGCTTTTTTAATTTCTCTTTCTGTGAGTTACTTACTGGTGTATAGAAAAGCCTTAGACTTCTGGGTGTTAATTTTGTATCCTGCTACATTGCCAAATTCATTTATTAAGTCTAGTAGTGTTTTGATGGAGTCTTAGGGGTTTTCTAGGTACAATATCATATCATCTGCAAATAAGGACAGTTTTACTTTTTCTTTTCCAGTTTGGGTGCCTTTTATTTCTTCTTCTTGTTTGATCGCAATGGCTAGGACTAACAGTACTATGTCGAACAGGAGTGGTGAGAGTGGGCATCCCTGTCTTGTTCCTGTTCCTAGGGGAAGTGGTTTTAGTTTTTGCCCATTGAGTATGATGTTGGCTGTGGGTTTGTCATATATGGCTTTTATTATGTTGAGGTATGATCCTTCTATTCCCACCTTGCTGAGAGTTTTCATCAAGAAAGGGTGTTGGATTTTGTCAAATGGCTTTTTTTGCATCAATGGATATGATTATATTGTTTTTATCTCTCAGGTTATTTATGTGGTGTATCAAAGTTATTGATTTGCAGATATTGTACCATCTTTGCATCCCCAGAATAAATCCCACTTGATCATGGTGTATGATCTTTCTAATGGAATGCTGGATTCAATTTGCTAGAATTTTGTTGAGTATTTTGGCATCTATGTTCATGAGGAATATTGGCCTGTAATTATCTTTCTTTGTATTGTCTTTATCTGGTTTTGGGATTACGGTAATGCTGGATTCATAGAAAGAGCTTGGAATTGCTCCTTCCTCTTGAATTTTTTTGGAATAGTGTGAGGAAGATAAGTTTTATTTCTTCTTTGAATGTTTGATAAAACTCCCCTGTGAAGCCGTCTGGTCCAGGACTTTTGTTTGTTGGAAGTTTTTTGATTATTGCTTCAATTTCCTCCATAATTACCAGCCTATTCAGATTTTTTTATTCCTCCTGGTTGAGTTTTGGAAGGTCATATTTTTCTAGGAATATGTCCATTTCTTCTAGGTTGACCAGTTTGTTATAGTAGAGTTGCTCATAGTATATATATTTTTTAAGATTCTTCTTACTTCTGTGGGGTCTGTTGTTATTTCACCTCTTTCATTTCTGATTTTGTTTATTTGGGTCTTCTCTATTTACTCTTGGTGAGCCTGGCTAGAGGTCCATCAATCTTGTTTATCCTTTCAAAGAACCAGCTCTTGGTTTCATTGATCTTTAGTATTGTTGTTTTTGTTTTGTTTTGTTTTGTTTTTGGTCTCTATGTCATTTATTTCCACTCTGATCTTTATTATTTCCTTCTATCTGCTCACACTGGGCTTTTCTTGTTGCTCTCTTTCTAATTCTTCTAGTTGCAGAGTTGGTTTATTACCAGTTTTTCTTGTTGTTGTTTTTTTGTTTGTTTTTTTTTTTGAGGTAGGCCTGTAATGCTATGAACTTTCTGGATTGTTGTGTTTTTATTGTTGTTTGTTTCCAGGATGTTTTTATTTATTTATTTTTTGATCTCTTTGGTAACCCACTCATTGTTTAATAGTATGTTGTTCAGCCTCCAAGTGTTTGCATTTTTGTGATTGTTTTTACTGTAGTTGATTTCTAATTTTATGCCATTGTGATCTGAGAAGATGCTTGATATGATTTTAATCCTCTTGAATTTGGAGAGACGTTGTCTGTGTCCCAACATGTGGTCTATCTTTGAAAATGCCCCATGTGCGCTTGAGAAGAATGTATATTCTGTAGTTTTGGGGTGCAATGTTCTAAAGATGTTGATTAAGTCCATCTGATCTAGTAAATTGTTTAGGATTGATGTTTCTTTGATAATTTTTTGTGTACATGATTTATTCAATGATATTAATGGGGTATTAAAGTCTCCTACTATGATTCTGTTGCTGTCAATCTCTCCCCTGATATCTTCCAGAAGTTTTTTTTGTGTTTGTTTTTGTGTGTTTTTTTTTTTTATGTATTTGGGTGCTCCTGCATTGGGTGCATAAATATTTACCAGAGTTATATCATCTTATTGTATCAATCCTTTTAGAATTATGAAGTGATCTTTCTTGTCTCTTGTATGGTCTTCACTTTGAGGTCTATTTTGTCAAATATAAGTATTGCTATATGCTTTTTTTTTCATTTCCATTTGCCTGAAAGATATTTTTCCATCTCTTCACTTTCAGTCCATGTGAGTCCCTTGTTCTGAGGTGGGTCTCCTGTAGACAGCATCTATATGGGTCATGTTTTCTTATCCATTCAGTCACTTGATGTCTTTTGATTGGAGCATTTAATCCATTTACTTTTAATATTATTGATAGGTTCTTGTTTGTGGCCATTTCTGTACTTTATGCCTGTGTTCCTTCTTCCCTTTCTATTTCTTCTTTTTACAGCATTCCCTTTAGCATTTCTTGCATTGCTGGCTTGGTAATGATAAATTCCCTTAGCATTTTTTTGTTTGCAAAGCTCCTGATTTCCCCATTCAATTTTGATTGATAATCTTGCTGGATAGAGTATTCTTGGACTCAGTCCTTTGCTTTGCATCACTTTGTATACGTCCTTCCATTCCCTTCTAGCTTGATGTGTTTCTGTTGAGAAATCATTTGATAATCTGATGGGGGATCCTTTGTAGGTAACTCTCTGTCTCTCTCTTGCAGCCTTTAAAATTCTCTCTTTGTCTTTAACATTTGCCATTGTAATTATGATGTGTCTTGGTGTGGGTCTTTTGGGATTCATCTTGCTTGGGACTTTCTGTACTTGTGTAACTTTTTTCTTCCCCATATCAGGGAAGTTTTCTGTCATTATTTCTTCAAATAAATTTTCTAATCCTTGCTGTTCTTCTTGTCATTCTGGCAGCCCTATTATATGTATGTTACTTCATTTTGTGTTGTCCCAAAGCTCCCTTAGGCTCTCCTCCTGCTTTTTAATTTTTTTCTCCAGCTGCTGTTCAGATTGGGCTTGTTTCTCTACCTTATCTTCTAACTCACTTATTCGTTCCTCTGATTCTTCTAGTCTACTGTTGAAACCTTCTGTGGTGTTTTTGATTGTAGCTATATCACTTTTGATTGCTTCCTAATTTTTGCATAAGTTGTTGATTTTCTCATCCATCCGCTGTATGAACTGTATGACCATTACTCTGAATTTTTTTCTGTCATGTTGCATGCCTCCATTTCACTTATTTCCTTTCTTGGAGATTCCTCTTTTTCTTTCCTCTGGGGATTATTTCATTGTCTCCCCATTCTAACTATCACCAGAAGGTTCAAAGGCCGAGTTGCGGGGGCCTGGGCCATGTGCAGTGAGAGCTTCACACTACCTGAGTGTCACTGAAGAGCTCTGACACCAAGACGTGTAGCTGCTATGGTCTGGTGGGAGCCACACTGCCCAGGATCAGAGTAACCAGTGCTCAGTGTGGCCTCGTGCACGCACCTAGAATCAGGAACCCCGCCTGAGCCACACTGATAAAGAGAACCCGCTGGCGTGTGCTGAAAATCAGAGTCCCCTAGCACATGCCAGGAGTCAGAGTCCCCCTGTGCCTGTGCCAAGAATCAAATATTGGAATCTCTTTTGCTTGGTGCAGCCTCACTCTGAGAATCAGGTTCCCTGTGTGCACATGTGCCGAGAGTTGGATTCACTGGCTCTTAGTATGCGTGCACTGGGAATCAGGGATCCCAGGCGCGCATGATGAAAAACAAAGTCAAGTCACTGGTGCTCAGTGCTGCCTCTCATGCAGAGAATCAGGGTCCCTGATATGCTTGGGGGACCAGGTTGCACAGCCATCCTGTGTCGGCAGGAGGTCCACTCCTGTGCTGTGAAAAACAGACTTCCATGTGTGCTTGCCCAGAATCAAAGTCAGGTGGCACTGCTGCCCTATGTGGGCGTGGGGTCTGGTCGTGAGAGTGTGCTCTGTGGGAAGCAGATTCCCCGTGTCCACGTGCCCAGGCTCAAATTTGGGCAGTGGAGCCGGAGCCGCCCTGTGTGGGCAGGAGGCCTGCTTGTGCGGGGCGGGTCTAGCAGTTCCTATGATGCTGCAGCGAGCCTTTGGGAAGAGGGATGGGCTCTATGACTCACAGAAATCTGTGGCCGGGATGTCTAGATTCTTGGTGTCTATGGGTCTGCAGCTGTGGTCGCAGGTCTTTGTCCCTAGTGGCTGCAGGGTCCCGGTTTGTGTCTGAGACCAGATTGGGTGGTGGTGAGGTTAGGATCCTAGTCTCAAGCAGTTATGTTTTTCAAGATGGCGTGGTCTCTGTGCTGATGCTGGCCACCTCTGGAGTTTCCACAGTGGCAATGGGGTTTTGCCATCTAAGACTGTCCATTTTGGCAGCCCCTTGGAAGACCTGCAGGATCTAACTGTCCCTAGCTCACACACACACCCCACACACATCCACACACTCCTCTATTGCTCCCTCACTCTCTCATACACTCTCTCTCCCTACCTTCTTGCTAGTAGCCATCCTCCACTCTGGATTTTGAGGACATTATTATTTTTTTTAATTTATTACAGTAATATTTGTTGAGCAACTACTGTTTCATTGGTGAACAACATGAGGTGTACAGATAAATAAGCAATTGAAATGTAATGAAATAATGAGAAAACAAGGTGTTTTATGCAAGCATGTAGGAAGAACAGCTAGAATCAGTATAGCTTTTATTTAAAAGACACTGAGGGAGACCATTTGTAGCAAATACAATTGGTACTCTGCACTTTGACATTACCACTTTAATGCCTGCTGCCCAACTTGCAAAGAGTATCCAAATTTCTTTGTCAGAGGCTTTCTTATGAGGGGAAACAAACCCTTGTGGCAAGACCCCAGCGGGCTAGGAATACCAATGAATTAATATCACTCTCCCCCATTCCCTAAGAACCAACCCTAATCAATGACAAACTGGAGATAGAGGTTAAAGACCCCAGCTCATTTGCCTCTCCTATGGAATAAATGTGAGGTATGTGTTTTATACCATTCCCCAATGTTTTCTCCAGATCTAAGCTCTAGTCACCCACAGTAGCTGCTCCCTTTATAATATCCTCTTTATTAACTGCATTCCCTTCCTTGTCTTACTTATCACATTCCTTCAATGTTTCTTGCAAGTTCCAAATAAGCCACTTTCCCTGATATTGTCATATCAAGGTTTCCTCCTGGGAAACACACATTAAAGCAACCTCTAACCTAACAACTTTAAAAGTGGAAGAATCCCAATTATAAAGAGCATTTACAGATATAAAACCATACTAAACACACATGATATAAAGTTAACTAATTCTCTCTTTGTCTTGTTTCATGAGTTTGTTGGCATTTCCTTTTACTATGTGTGACAATAAAACTCTGAGTCAAGAAAGTATTATCCCTTTTGGGAAGCAGAAACAGCAAGACAAAAAAGAGTGTAACTGGGCCATACTGGGTCATTTTTAGCAATAATTTAAAAACTAGCTAGAATTTTGCATCAATTGTCAAAGTCGCTTCTTAGGACAAAAGAAGAGTTTTTTTTGATTTGTGGATTTTAAAGATAAGGACCTTAATTTTCCTCTATTTAGTTAAATTATTTTTGCCCAGTGACTTTCAACAATGGTTAGGAAACACCAAGATTATCTCTGATTATCTCAAAGGATACTACAAGACCAGTTGGCAGGACATAAATCAAAATATATTCAAGCAGTTTTCTAAATATTTGGGTGCAATAGGGATGTTTGAAAATGCAAAAGGAGAGGAAAGGTAGAAGTTGTATACTCTCATTCTCTACTTTTTCTGCATACCCTTAGCTACTGTTTGGAAAGCTCAGAGACTTTGATTATATCGTCTCATAGTTTATTTTATTGCCTGATAGACAATTTTAAAATATCCACCATTTGGTCCCACTTCTCCCCCAATGAGCCATATTAAACTGTGTACTTAAAAAAAATTTTTTTTTTTATTTTATTGAGAGGAAGAGAGAGGGGGAGACAGAAAGAAACATCAATGATGAGAGAGAATCATTGATCAGCTGCCTCCTGCACGCCCCCTACTGGGGATCAAGCCTGCAACCTGAGCATGTGCCCTTGGCCGGAATCGAACCTGGGACCCTTTAGTCTGCAGGCTGATGCTCTATCCACTGAGCCAAACCATCTAGGGCTAACCTATGTACTTTGTTTCTGGAATTGTAACCCATCCAACCCTGAACCACCTAAGACTTTTGGGGAGATTAAAAATCATAAGAATTTGAAACTAAATAATACTGAGGATTTAGACATTAATATTATTTTTTATCTCAGCTTATCCAGGAGAAAATATATTCATTATCACTAATGAAAATCTTTCTTCTGAAAGATCCTCAAGTCCTAGTTGTGCCAAGGATTGTGGAATTTGCAAAAATATAATTTTGACATTGTTCTCAAGTATACTTCGAATTGCTGAAGTGCACATAGGAAAATCTTGTGCACACACATGACTCCAATACTTCATTGTGCAAATATAAGTAGCATAGAGAAAAAACGTTGAAAAAAGATAGAAATTGCAAGGCCAATTGAATATTCATCAAAAAAGGAACTTAGCTGTGAAGATTTGATCCAGTTTCACAGGGGGATGGTGAATATTTATCCACATGACTGAAGTGCTTTTCTACACAGTTAAAGAATTACTATTATTAACCCAATGCACATTAATACTGAGTGCCTGAATAATAGCAAGAGCAGCAGCAACAACAATAATAAAAATGGCTAACATTTACAGAACTCTAAATATGTGGGAATGAGTTTTCTAAGCATTGCACCTCTATGTATACATTAATACATTTCATTCTCACAGGAGATTCATAAAATTATGTTGGAGGAAACTGAGACACAGAATAATTTATTTATTAACTAGAGGCCTGGTGCATGAAATTCGTACACTGGAGGGGGTCCCTCAGCCCGGCCTGCACCCTCTCGCAATCTGGGACCCCTCAGGGAATGTCTGACTGCCAGTTTAGGCCTGATCCCTGCCTGATGGCCCCTAACCACTCTGCCTGCCTGATTGCCCCTAATCACCTCTGCCTTGGGCCCCACCATGGCGGCTTCATCCTGAAGGATGGCTGGAAAGTCGTCCAGAAGGTCATTCGGCTGTCTTGTCTAATTAGCATATTACACTTATATTATTACAGATTTGCTCAAGATCACACAGCTTTAAGTGGCAAAGCTAAGATTAGAACTCCAGCATTATGCATTACAACCATTATGCTCTTCTAAATGTATTTATATTACAACAGTTATTCCACTAGTATACAAATTATGCCAAAAAAGTTTTCCCAATAAAGCATAATATTGAGCAGTGTCCTGAACCACTTATCCCTTTCTCTGAACTGACTTGATACAAACATTTGGAGTTATTTTGAAAGAAAGGAAATTAGGTTTGCTTGAGAGAATGGTACCTTGTCAGCATATTGTAGACATAGACAGAACCTCCAGAGGACTGGGATGTGCAAAAATATTCCGCCTTTGGCTTTAAAAAATGAGATTTTCAAATAGACGTTCCAACACATATTAAATGCATATTTCTCAGATTTGATGTTATTCATTAATGATGGAACAAAGATACTGGTAGGAAAGACATTCTTGTATGAATTACCAGAGTTAAGAACCTAAAATCACAAATCTGACTGGATTCAAATTATAACAAAGACTGAAAACATCTCTCAAGGTGAACAAAAAAGTTTTTATTAAAATTAAAGAGTGTTATGCCTATGTTGAAAGAACTGAGTTTTTGTCTGTTATAGCTGTAGCTGAGTTGATCTATTCTTTCCCAACTCTCAAAATAATATCAGTTTTCATGGCTAAATTAGTTGTGCAGTTAATAACATGGAAATACATCCCCCAACACATCCCTACTGACATTTGTGGACCAGCTGTGCCACAGTCAGTTCATTTACTTGATCCTGATTTAGTCTAAGTGTCAAACCTATAATCAAGGGGAAACAAAATAATAATAATGATAATAATAATAATAATAATATATTGATAATATTGCCAGTGATTCTACACTAAATATTTTTCTTAAGGAAAAAAAAAAGTGTTGTAAAACTGTTTCTTTTTTTTCATCCTCAAAGGACAGGCATACTGAAATAGAACTTCCACTGAGGAAAGATGTGAGAACAAGCAAGGGAACAAATGAAAGGGTGACACAGAGAGTGCTGTGTTCAGTAACTAACACTGTCAATCAATGCAGACTTGTTACTTTAATGAATTCTCAAGTGTCATTATTAAGAGAAACAAGTGTCTGTTTTTTTTTTATTGTAATGTAAAATAAAGTAATTCCCTACCAAATAAGAGAACTCTGACAACTCTCACTTTTCGCTCTATCGTTATTATGTACATCAATGTCAGAATAAGGTATATTTCCACTTCGGGCAATGTTCATATGCAGATACATGTAGTAAGCTTCTTTTATGGTAAAGCACAGCCCTTATTTACTAGAAAATTTTTTATTTTATTTCTGACCCTATGAGTTTTGCTGTCAGAGAAACTAGAATTTCTCTGTGTATTGAGCTAGTTATTTAACCATGGGCTTAAGTTTACTCAACCAAAAAATGATGGTAACATTGATTATGTCATGGGTAGATATTGTGAAGATTAGATGACACTCACACATGACAGCTTTACATACTCAACATGGCTTTTCTTGTGAATTCGCAGTTTGCTTTCACCATTAAGACTTGGAAACTACAAAATCAATGACGATCCAATAATCAAATCCAAATATAGAGTTTGTTATAGTCTCTATGGAATATTTTAGTTCCTTATTCTAACATCTTTTGAATCTTTAGATATTTAGTACTATTTTTTTCCATTGACCTAAGAGGGCAGTGTACCCAGCAGGGATTCTCATTCTAGACAAAAGCACATGCAATAAATATATATATTTAAACATATCCTGAGTGTAAGAAATGACAATTAATGTAATCTTGCTCTGTAGATTCCTTGGAATTTCCATAAATAAATGAGGCCACACTCTCAATAAATGTGAAAGTTTTGGCTGTTTTCCCCTAGCCCATACTATATATATTTTTTCTCTTCTTGCTGCTTCACAGAGAATGCAAGCACTAAAAAGTGTTTGAACATTCATTCATATAGATGTCTTGTCCTCAGCTTTCTTATATATTCAAGAGAACTGATGCTCTAGCATTTCTAGCTTTTTCAGCTGTGTTTGGATGTGATCAATGTTTTCTTGCAATTCTACAGCCTCGTCTTGTCTTCTCTTTTGAAGATTATTTTCACTGTAACTAAAATTCAAGTGTAAGAGGAATTTTCTTTCAAACTTCAACAATGTAATCCCGCTGACTTCTAGCTTTCATCATTTATTTGACAAATCAATTGTCAGTGTTGTTTTTGTCCCTTTGAAAGTAATGTCTCTTTTTTCCTTTGGCTGCTTGCAAGATTTTTTTCTTTTTTTAAAAAAAATTTTATTTCTCTTTCTGGCAGTATTATGGTCATGTGCCTACGTATAATTTTCTTCTTTTTATTTTTATTTTTTAGTCCACACATAGTTTATAGGTCTTCTTGAATCTTAAGGTTCATGTCTTTCAATATTTTTGGAAAATTTTTAGACATTTAATTCTTTAAATATTGCTTTTGCCTCATTTTCTCTCACTCTTTCTTCCAGGATTCTTTTCACTGAGAGATGAAGGATGTATATTCTAACTATTTCACATATAAATCAAACTATTTAATGCATGCATTTGTTTTCTTCAGATTTAACACATATATTGTTATCTTTCATTATCTCAATCCAGTCTTGTCCTATATAGAGTTTCTTTTTAATAATTTTAGCTACTGTATTATTTAAATCTAGAATTTCTATTTGATATTTTTATATTTGAGTTTTCTTCATTTTAAAACTTTCTCCATTTATTTCTCTAGCTTCTTAGATATATTAATCATAGTTGTTTCAAAGAACTTATTTGTTAACTTCTTCATCAGGATTAATTTAGGGTCTGTTTTTATTGCCATATGTTTATATGCTCCTGTCTCTATGCACTGTAAGTCATTGGTATTAATATGAAAACAGCAAAGTCTCCTTAAAATATTATCTTCCCACTCAGAGAGTGTTCCCTCTATCCTAACACATAGTGTGGGCTCATTTCTTTAATTCAGTATAAAACAAAAATAAAATAAACGTTGGTAGGAGTTTTGAAAATTTGTCATCAACCTCGATCTGCTTACTACTTTGCTTTAGGGCTTCTCCACCTATTTTTTTATCCTTCTATTTGAAAGTTATAAAAATATATTTGGATTAGTTTGAGTTCTTTCATTTATGACTCAAAACTCAATTCTAACTAAATTAAAAATATGGAATTTCTTCTAGGATAATGGAAAGATGAAGGATTGAGCTTGCAATGAAGGATAGACAATGTCCCATAAATTAGGGTATTACCAGTTAGATGAATATTAGCAACTATATAACCATCTTATTCAGGTGTCTTGACATGAATCACCTAAATTACAGTAGGTAATTTTTGTTTCTTTGTTTCCCTTGTATAAGATAAACAATTTCTTGTATTTTTTTAAGGGCCAATTATATTAGATAACTTTGGTATGGAAATATAGAACCTCTGAGAATATGTATTAAAGACAGATAAATCTGGTGTCTGATTGACTAAGAAAATGTTTCTTATAACTAAACAAAAGGGCAAATGTACAAATATTAACATTTACTGTTATTATCTCATTTATATAAATGTTATAGTACATACAGAATGATTGTATATTTTATGTATGAAAATAGAATATGAAATACCTATTAGTGTGTGAAGCTAATATAAGTTTCCAGGATGGCAAGTTATTTTTAGTATTTCTAGATGGCTGACAAGGATCCAGAATTTTATGGCTCTGGTGCATGTGAAAAGTTTTATCTCTAAGGTAAGAGGTATTAAATTCAAAAGATGTATAGCTCTTTATCTGATAGGTTTAAGTTAATCAAATTGAAAAAAATGATAATATAAATATGTTATGCTAATATTTAGTAATATGAAGAAATTTTCACTTTTTGCAGTACGAATCATGGAGTGTTATTGCTGGAAGGGACATTAGAGACCAAATAACCCTAACATATCATTTCACATTAATTATCTCTCTATATAAAAGCCTAATATGCAAATTGTCCCAGCGGGAGTTCAACCAGGAGACATGCGCTGACCACCAGGGGGTGATGCGGAATGAAGGAAGGCCCCGGCCAGCAGCCGGAAGGCCCCTATCTGCCCTGATTGCCAACCAGGCATAGGGACCCTACCTGTGCCCAAATTTCATGTACCAGGCCTCTAGTTCTGCATAAAAGTGCTGAGTCAGTGTGGACTGTGTGTGGAATGGGTTCACTTTTGGTTTTACAAATTCGGAAATTGTTGGGCCTTAGGTCCCAGAAAGTCAGCCTATTTGTTAAATCAGATGATTTCTCATTTAGTAAATTAAATAGTAAAATTATTTTTACCAAGCCTGTAGTTTCTATAGGAGGAATATTGCACAACGAATGGGGATCTGAAAAGAGTGTTTTAGTAATAATAGAGATTATAATTTTTAAAACTTAACATTTGAATAGCAAATAATATTTTTCCATTCAATTTTCTCATCCTTCACAGCTACTGTTTTGTGGCATTGAGTGATGATTGTTCTCCTTTAATAGTGGCTCCCAAGTTTTAGTTACAACCCAGTAACCCAATAAGATATAATTCTTAGCCTCTTTTAGTGTAGATGCACCCGTGTACTCACTTGGGCCAGTGGTATATGCAGGGAAATTATGTGAGCAACTTTTGGATCATTACTTTAAATATAAAGCCACTAACCCTGAATTTCCTCATTCACCTCCTTCAGGTCTGGAATGTGGATATGGATGCTAACTAACATTGATGATGGGATCAAGGACAGAACACTTAGAGCTGATAGAGCAAGATGAAAGAAGCCTAGATCCCTAAATGTTTTCTTGCAGCCGATAATTTCCACCAGCCCTGAATAATTTACTTCTGTACTATTTTGTATGAGGTAAACTCCCATGTTTTTCAAGCCACTAAATGTGTTTTTGTTGTTACAACAGCATAGCCTGAATACTAATGCAGGAACTGGTACCTGAAAGTGGGGCTTTGTAGCAGTAAAATTTAAACATATGGGCTTTGTCTTGGTATGTGGACAGCAGACAGAAAAAAGGCTATCCAGCCTGATGATTAGCTTGTGATACTTGTCTTTAGGAAAAACATTTGGTGAACTATAACTTGTAATAATTGGGAGTCACAACAAATACCTTTGAACTTGTAGCTGTAAGGGAAGAGGATGGATCACAGAATTCTGAGTCCTGCTACTTTTGACAAAATTCTATGAGAAAGACAAGCCCAAACAAGTATTTGCCAGTGTTCAAGCAGAGGTGGAAGCGAGGGTCTTCCTGCTTGCGGCTGGGTCAAATGCACAACTTTGATCTCCCCTAACATCTAATAAATTACTTCTCTGCTGGTGGGCTGCTAACACTTTTATTTTTTAAAAAACATCCCAGCTGATTATTAGAGACACTGAAACTGGAAAGTAATAATTTTATTTTATTAAAATAAGTTAATAATGAATGTGAGACATACATGTTTTCTTTTTCTTTTTATGACAATCAGCACAGTGTCAATGACAAGCAGGCACTAATTGTGCACATTTGATGATGAGATTTAAAATAAAAAAATAATATTTTAAAATTACTATGACTAAAACTGGCTTCTATTAATCTAGAGATTGTCAAATAACAGTATGACTATATCTACTTTTTCAGTAGATAACTAAACAAAATCACTTTCAAATGTCTTGTTATAGAAAATGAAAATAATATGCCTACTTATTTAAAATATAAATATTTTGCCAAAATAATTAACAGTTTCTAAACTTTTGATGAGAAATACCAATGAGAGAGAAGAGAGAATTTGTACAGTCCTTCCTTAGGAAAAAGAGCAATCTAGTCATCAAGTTAATAGCAAGAGATATGTATACTTACAAATGAGTCTTTTTTTGTTGTTTAAATTATTACAAATAGTAGTACATATGTTTCCTTTTTTTCCCCCCAATTGACCTTCCCCAGCCTCCCCTACCCCCCGGCACATGCCCTCACCCCCCTCCCAGTGTCTTGCATCCATTGGTTTTGCTTATATGCATGCATACAAGTCCTTCAGTTGATCTCTTACCTCCCTCCCCTGCAAACCCTCCCAGTGTTCCTGCTGTAGTTTGACCAACTGTTTGATGCTTCTCTGCCTCTGTATCTATTTTTTTTCATCAGTTTATAATGTTCTTTATTATCCATAAATGAGTGAGATCATGTGGTATTTTTCTTGCACTGACTGGCTTATTTCACTTAGCATAATGCTCTCCAGTTCCATCCATGCTGTTGTCAATGGTAAGAATTCCTTCTTTTTTATAGCAGCGTAGTATTCTATTGTGTAGATGTAGCATGGTTTTTTAATCCACTCATCTGCTGATGGGCACTTAGGCTATTTCCAAATCTTAGCTATTGTAAATTGTGCCACTATGAACATAGGGACGCATATATTCTTTTTGATTGGTGTTTCTGTTTTCTTGGGATATATTCCTAGAAGTGGTATTATTGGGCCAAATGGCAGTTCCATTTTTAATTTTTTGAGGAAACGCCATACAGTTCTCCACAGTGGCTGCACCAGCCTGCATTCCCACCAGCAATGCACGAGGGTTCCTTTTTCTTCACATCCTCTCCAGAACTTGTCGTTTGTTGATTTGTTGATGATAGCCATTCTGACAGATGTGAGGTGGTACCTCATTGTTGTTATGATTTGCATCTCTCGGATGATTAGTGACTTTGAGCATGTTTTCATATGTCTCTTGGCTTTATGAATGTCCTCTTTCAAAAAGAGTCTATCACAATGGCATTAAATTAGAAATCAACTACAGTAAAAACAATCACAAAAATTCAAACACTTGGAGGCTGAATAGCATACTGTTAAACAATGAGTGTGTTACCAAAGAAGAAATAAAACACATCCTGGAAACAAACAACAATGAAAACACAACAATCCAAAATCTTTGGGACACAATGAAAGCAGTACTGAGAAGGAAGTTCATAGCATTACATGCCTATCTCAAAAACCAAGAAAAATTGATAATAAACCATCTAACTCTGCAACTTGAAAAATTAGAAAGAAAGCAACAAGAAAAGCCCAGAGTGAGCATAAGGAAGGAAATAATAAAGATCAGAGTGTAAATAAATGACATAGAGTCCAAAAAAAAAACAAAAAACAATACAAAAGATCAATGAAACCAAGAGCTGGTTCTTTGAAAGGATTATCAAGATTGATGAACCTCTAGCCAGGCTCACCAAGAAGCAAAGATAGAGGATCCAAATAAACAAAATATGAAACAAAAGAGGTGAAATAACAATAGACCCCACAGAAGTATGAACAATCATAAAAAAAAAAATACTATGAGCAACTCTACTCCAACAAACTGGTCAACCTAGAAGAAATGGATATATTCCTAAAAAAAATACGACCTTCCAAAACTCAGCCAGGAGGAATCTAAAAATCTGAATAGGCTGATAACTATGAAGGAAATTGAAGCAGTAATCAAAAATCTTCAAACAAACAAAAGCCCTGGAACAGACAGCTTCACAGGGGAGTTTTATCAAATATGCAAAGAAGAAATAAAACCTATCTTCCTCAGACTATTCCAAAAAATCCAATAAGAAGAAACACGTCCAAGCTCTTTCTGTGAAGCCAGCATTATCCTAATCCCAAAACCAGATAAAGACAACACAAGGAAAGAAAATTACAGGCCAATATTCCTCATGAACATAAATGCCAAAATCCTCAACAAAATTCTAGCAAATTGAATCCAGCATTACATTAGAAAGAACATACACCATAAACAAGTGGAATTTATTCCAGGGATGCAAGGATGGTACAATATCTGCAAATCAATAAATGTGATACATCACATAAACAAACAGAGATAAAAACCATATAATCATATCCATTGATGCAGAAAAAGCATTTGACAAAACCTAACACCCTTTCTTGATAAAAACTCTCAGCAAGGTAGGAATAGAGGGATCATACCTCAACATAATAAAAGTCATATATGACAAACCTACAGCCAACATCATACTCAATGGGCAAAAACTAAAACCATTTCCACTAAGAACAGGAACGAGACAGGGATGCTCACTATCACCACTCCTGTTCGACATAGTACTGGAATTTCTAGCCATTGCAATCAGACAAGAAGAAGAAATAAAAGGCATCCGAACTGGAAAAGAAGAAGTAAAACTGTCCTTATTTGCAGATGACATGATATTGTACCTACAAAACCCCAAAGACTCCATCAAAAAAATACTAGACTTAATAAATGAATTTGGCAATGTAGCAGGATACAAAATTAACACCCAGAAGTCTATGGCTTTTCTATACACCAATAATGAACTCACAGAAAGAGAAATTAAAAAAGCAATCCCATTTACCATTGCAACAAAAAAATTAAGATACCTAGGAATAAACTTAACCAAGGAGATAAAGGACCTGTACTCAGAATATTTCAAGACACTGAAAAAAGAGATAGAGGAAGACATGAACAAATGGAAGAATATACCATGTTCATGGATTGATAGAATCAACATCATTAAAATGTTCATTCTACCCAAAGCAATCTATAAATTCATGCATTCCCCATTAAAATACCGAGGGCATACTTCAAAGACCTAGAACAAATTCTTCAAAAATTCATCTGGAATAAAAAAAAAAAGACCCCAAATAGCTGCAGCAATCTTGAGAAAGAAGAACAATGTTGGAGGGATCACAATACCAGACATCAAGCTATACTACAAAGCCATTGTTCTCAAAACTGCCTGATACTGGCACAAGAATAGACATATAGACCAGTGGAACAGAACAGAGAACCCAAAAATTGACACAAGCCATTATGCTCAAGGTAGGCAAAGGAGGCAAGACCATACAATGGAATCAAGACAGTCTCTTCAATAAATGGTATTGGGAAAACTGGACAGATACTTACAAAAAGTGAAAATAGAACAACTTACACAATACACAAACATAAACTCAAAATGGATAAAGGACTTAAACATAAGATGGGAAACCATAAAAATCTTAGAAGAAGCCATAGGCAGAAAAATAGCAGACATTTGTCATAGCAATATATTTAATGATACAGCTCCTAGGGCAATGGAAACTAAAGAGAAAATAAACAAATGGGACTACATCAAAATAAAAAGCTTCTGCACAGCAAAAGAAACCATCAACAAAACAACAAGAAAGCCCATTGCATGGAAGAACATATTTGCCAATGTTATCTCTGATAAGGGTTTAATCTCCAACATTTACAGGGAACTCATACAATTAACAAAAGGAAGATAAACAACCCAATCAAAAAATGGGCAAATGACCTAAATAGACACTTGTCGAATGAGGACATTCAGAGAGCCAAGAGACATATGAAAACATGCACAAATGAGTCTTTAAAAAATCCTTAACTTCTTTTCTCCTTAGGCTTTAAATAATAATATGAAAGCCACTATGATTTTAGTAAACTTACAAACCTTTTTGTTAAAAGTGAAGTTATATTTGAATTCAAATAATTTATACCAAAAAACAGTTAAGTTACAAAAGAACAGAGATATAAAACATGTCTTTGAAGAATCAATATTAAGCATAGTAAATACCAAAATAGACTTTGCTGTTAGCACTTTAGAAATCTTTCATGGGAATTTTTGTCTGAGCTAATTTTTAATTGGATCAGCAAGCTTTTGTGTGATATGTATATTAGCCTGTACAGTTAACTCACTAATTAAATCAAATATTACTTGAGGTAGAAATATAAGTTTTTTAAATAAATAAGACTGTATCATGTTACAATTAAATATTAAAATATCATTTGGGTCATTTCCTAGGAAAAATAACATATGGTAGCTATATTACATACTGAATGGATCTACCAGGAGAATGACCACATATCTTAGGTCAGTCTGTCTCCTCTGCTTTGGTATAATTGCTTTGTTTGTGCCACAGGTTTTTTAAAACTATTATTATACTGTTAATATATTTTGCATCTTAACTAATTTAAAGTATTTAACACATTTTAGCTTCATAAAGACTTAGTTGTAATTTTAACCCAAATAACCACATGTTTTAAATATGTACTTTTATTAATCTAATAGCAAGTCTACTAATTAATTTGATCTGGAAGCATGGTATCATCCAACTCCTTATAAGGCTTATTTCAGCTATTTCATCTCACTACAAGATCTGAACACCTGAAGTACTCCAAGGGTTTCTCTTAAAGAGAGGCACGTCTCTTAAGCAGGCCTTATGAGGGCATAGAGAAGTTACTGAGTAAGCAAATACATGATCAGCTATCTCCAGTTGACAATGTTTGTTTCTATGGAAACAACAGTATGACATGATGTTAATGAGTTCCCTTTCTTCTTGAAAAGCACTGCAGGAAGAACAGGAGTGTTATAGCAATTACCAAGAAAATGGTGGGGGAGAGACAGAGGAAAAAGGGAACTAAATTTAAGTTAAATAAGTGAGTGGATATATAAATAAAGGATAAATAAAATGAATGTAATGTAACATTTTAAAATATAGATTTGTTCTTGAAGCAAAGACAAAACGAGTCAGGCTGGGCTGGTCAGAACCTAAAATTGATCTGTGACATGTCTACAGTGCAAATGTTCTGCACACTGGCTGCAGAGGGCCCACACTCAGTGGACTGCCTACCTCCAGTCATCTTTCTGGGAATGGTGGGTGGAGGGGGCAAAATTTGATTTTATGTCCATGATCTATTTTTATCTACATCTGTCACCATTATAATATATTTTATAAGATTATTGTTTAATGTGGGAATTAAATTTAAAATAATATAAAAGAACTTTGAAAACTTGAAATGGACTTAACATGCTTTTCCATAGGACATATGGAAAATAGTTCCTGACAACAGGAACCCCTTTTATTTTTTATTTTTTTTTTTGAAATATATTTTATTGATTTTTTTCACAGAGAGAAAGGGAGAGGGATAGAGAGCTAGAAACATCGATGAGAGAGATACATCGACCAGCTGCCTCCTGCACACCCCCCACCGGGGATGTGCCCGCAACCAAGGTACATGCCCTTGACCGGAATCAAACCTGGGACCTTTCAGTCCGCAGACCGACGCTCTATCCACTGAGCCAAACCGGTTTCGGCAGGAACCCCTTTTAAATCATAGTCTCCATCCAGTAGCTCAGTACTTTTAAAACATATTTTTCCATTAGTATAAAAAATAAAAATATAGTGAAATGGCTATTTTATTAAATTATCTTGTATTTTAATCTTTTTTTACTCATGGACTTCAGAGACAGAGAGAGAAACATTGATTTATTGTTGTACTTATTCATGCATTCATTGGTTGATTCTTGTATGTACCCTGACCTGAGATAGAAACCAACTGAACTGCCAGTCCAGAGCATATTTTAATCTTACCACCACTATTTATTAATTCTCAGACAATCATTATTTTATAAACAGATTATCATAGCTTCCATATTGTACCTAAAAAAATGAGAAGTGGCCCAGTGGTTTTGCTCAGTGGTTGAGCATTGACCTATGAATCAAGAGGTCAGGGTTCGATTCCCAGTCAGGGCTCCATCCCCAGTGTGGTGTGTGCAAGAAGCAGCTGATCAATGATTCTCTCTCATCTTTGATGTTTCTATCTCTCTCTCCCTCTCCCTTCCTCTCTGAAATCAATATAAATATATTTTTTAAAGTGAGAAGTAAAAGATATAGTCCATCCCAAAGATATACTGGTAAATGTTTAAACTGCTATGGATTAGAGTGGAGTGGTATGGCTCTACTCTTTGGAATTTTCTTGATGTAAATATTCTCAACATGGCTCACATTAAGCTACCAACGTGCTGCCAACTAGCTGGGAAAATTCTTGGAAGTTTAGCAATCAGCTCTTGTGATCAGTATGAGCTATTTCCACTCCACTACACCACTGACTCAAGCCCCTCATAATGTAGTTGATTTCACCTGTGATGTTAAAATATATTCTAGTAAAATATTACTATTCATTTGTGGATTACTGTAAGATATGTATGAGAAAATATTTTCTAATGTGTATAATGTACAAATTTTATTTGCCAATAACATTTATTAATCCTAATATATAAAATCCCAGGGTCTGTAACATCCAAAACAACTGAAGGCTTGACCACGGGGCCCCGACCCAGCACTGACTGCCAAGGGGGCTGTGGATCAGGCCCCAAGAGAGGCCCGGGGAGAGAGAAGCAGGGTTTGATCTGTAGCCTCCCATGGCAGCTGTTGATCAGCACTTGCCTCTCTCTTTCTCTCAGGCCTCCTCCGATGGGGCTGCTGATCAGCCCCGCCTCTCTGATCAGGCCCATTGATAGGCCCAGAGACACTGACTGGCATAGAAACCAACCAATCAGAACCAAATATGGGTGAAGTGTGAAGGCAGAACCTAAGGTGGGGGCTGAGGAGGGGTTTTAAGGGCAACAGGTATTTGGTGTAAGGTGTAAGAAAGTGGTTCAATTTTTTAATGACCAGTTGGCAGTATAGTGCATATGACTGGCTATCAGTCCAGATATAGGGATTATGTATTTTTGTCTTCCAAGAGCATCTCCTCCTAATGAAAAAGGCTTTCTCACCCCCATTTAAGCAATCCTTTCCTACATAATCTATCTACACTACTAAAAGGGTATTATGCTAATTAGACCGGTCGACCAGCCATCTTCCGGACGTCCAACTTCCTCTGAACAAAGCCATGGTGGTGGGGGCCGAGGCAGATGCCATTAGGGGTGATCAGGCCAGCAGGAGAGGGCAGTTGGGGGCAAGATCAGGCCAGCAGGGGTGGGTCATTGAGGGTGAGATCAGGCCAGCAGGGGAGGGAAGTTGGGGGAAACCAGGCTGGCGGGGGAGGGCAGTTGGGGTGAGATCAGGCTAGCAGGGGAGGGCAGTTAGGGGTGATCAGGCAGGCAGGCTGAGGCAGTTAGGGACGATAAGGCACTCAGGCAGAGGGGTTAGGGACAATCAGGCAGGCAAGCAGAGGCAATTCAGGGCAATCAGGCAGGCAGGCAGGTGAGCAGTTAGGAGCCAGCGGTCCCAGATTGTGAAAGGGATGTCCAATCGCTGGTTTAGGCCTCATCCCACAGGGTTGGACATCCCACAAGGGGTCCCCGTTTGGAGAGGGTGCAGGCTGGGCTAAGGAAACCCCCCTGCCCGTGCACAAATTTCGTGCACTGGGCCACTAGTACTTACATAAAATTAGCTATGTGGTTTCTTACATTAGCATTTTCCAAAAATAAAATTTTGGAAACAATACATGAATTCATGTGTATTCTATGAATTTTAAAGTGGTTTGTTTATGGTGAAGAAAAGGTTGTCATTTCTTTAATAATCTGTGATAAATTTTGTGGGCCTTTTAAATACAGTTGTGAAAATGAATCTCTTTTTATTTTTTATAACAATGGGGGAAAGTTATTATATTGATATTCTCATACACAGCAACTAACTTGAAATATTTATGTTCACAGCTAAACATGTCTTGTATTTACTGGGACAGAATTTAATATGGCAACTTGTTTTAAAAAACTCATCTGATTTTGGATTTTCAGATTGAAAGTGAAAGTGGTTTAGCTTCTCTGTTAGGATTAGCAAATATGGCATTGCTTTTCCATTAGGATTAGCTGTCAACCATCAGCAGTAATACTAGAAAAATCACAGCTCTACTCTGAGCAAGCCCACAAGATGATGCCAGGAAGTTCCTATCAGGTTCTATACAGTATGCAGAGTCAGAAAACTTAACAAAGAGGCAAAAACCTCTGTCGGGTGTTTGGCATAAACAAGTTTGCATTCCACTTCCAGTGAGTTTATTTTGATCTAACTGATTTCATTTAAGGAAACATTTTTAGGTTTTATTTTGTCACTTTATCTAAATTTGGCTCCTTTGCAGATAAATACAACGAAGGTTGCATTGGCTGTCTTTGTAAATACAAAGAGAATTCCCTATTACAAAGATGTCATTTCTGAAATACTATATCTGCTTAAAATAGTTACTATGTAACTCAGAAAGGAAATATCATTCTAGTATTTTATATAAATACTAATGACCCAGTGCACAGATTCGTGCACATTGAAAGGAAATTAATTAGAAGGTGGCCAGCGGGGTGGGACTGGGCAAGATGGGCCGGACATGCCCTGGAGCCAACCTCCTGCAGTCTCTCCCTGGCATCTGTGGAGTGAGCGGGATCCCTCCCGCAGGTGGGGTCCCTCAGCCTGGCCTGCAGGGATCAGGCCAAAACTGGCTCTCAGACATCCCCTTAGGGGAGGGTACTCTGCAAAGTGGTTGTTGTATAGGGTGTGGAATGCAAACGCAGCGTGCAGTAAACCATATTCAAGGCCAACAGTGTCCCAGCAACAACATAACCCATGACTGAAAGTGGAATCATGTGGCTTTGTGAGGAATCGGGCTCCCTCCTCTCTGGTTTTGTGGTGCATCAACCAAGAACCGCCACTGCCAAGTAACTGCAGCTCGGTAGCTCCTGCATTGGCATCTGTCCCCTGGTGGTCAGTGTGTGTCATAGCGATGGGTCAGACAGTCAGACACTTAGCTTATTAGCCTTTTATATAGATAGATAGACAGACAGACAGACAGACAGACAGACAGACAGATAGATATAGATATAGATATAGATATAGATATAGATATAGATATAGATATAGATATAGATATAGATATAGATATAGATATAGATATAGATATAGATATAGATATAGATATAGATATAGATATGTGTGTGTATATATATATATACATATATATTAATATAAATACACTCAAAAGCTATATCTGCTTAAAATGGTCACCATGTGACTCAGAAAGGAAATATCATTCTAATATTTTATATAAATATTAATATAAATACATAAACTTTTATATCAATGTATTATGTCCATATATATATATATATATATATATATATATATAGATATATATATATATATGTGTGTGTGTGTGTGTGTGTGTGTTTACACACACACATATATCAGTGTATCTATACACATTAGGATATATTTTCCATGGCTAATTTTATTCAGCAAACATTTGCTAAATATTTAGAATTTTCAAAGAAATGCCCTAGAACTTGAAAAAAAAGAGTGACTAAAACACTCTGAAATAAAAAGATTGAATTTCTTAGTAGAGAAGACTGGCATGTACATGGGAAAGGAGATGATTTATGAGGCAGTGTGGAGGAAAGGAACAGCACTGAGTATAAATGGCCAAACCAGAAGCGGATTTATTTAAAATACTAACTCAGCAGAATGTTTGTGGGTAGACAATTCTATTAGGTCTGGGGAGGGTGAGATGAAAAGTTTATGCTTACATCCTTTTCAAGGCAGATCTTGACTAGACATGGGAAGGCTGTAATACAGTCAATCATGAAGCTGGTCATGGGATAAACTTTTTCAGCGGATATTTTCTAGTACCTAACAATTCCTAAAATGTACATATTTTTGATATAGCAATTTCACTTCTAGGAACCCCTTCTTCCATAACCAGGAAGCAATAGCTTGTTTCTCCTGAGAATACTCAAATGACATTTTACAGAATGGTACAATTAGAAACCACCTGCTTAATTTTCCAAAAAGGAAAATTTTAAAATGGCATATGTTACAACCATACAATACAATCATCTGGAGGGAAAAATCGCAGTTATTTTGTTTTAAAATGTACTTAGTATTACAAAAGTGTTTCAATAGTTATCAGAATAGACCAGTGCTTGACACAGAGTTTATATTCTATTCAATAACATTTTTCATTTCTAGGATTGCCTTAAGGATCGAATATTTTAAAAAGAATTTAAATTTGAACCAAAGTACTGCCTACTGGTTTTATTTCATTTTTAAATTTTTTCTTTCTTTCTTTATATTTTATTAAGTTTATTGGGGTGGCTTTGGTTCGTAAGGTTTCAAGTTTCCAATTCTATGATACATGACCTGTGTATTGCATTGTGTGCCCACCACCCAAAGTCAAATCCTCTTCTGTCACAATATATTTGGCCCCTTCACCCTTAGCTACCCCACCACCACATTCCCTCTGGTAATCACTATACTGCTGTCTGTGTCTATAACTTTCAGTTTTATATCCCACATGTGAGTGAAATCATATGGTTCTTTGCGTTTTATGGCTAACTTATTTCACTTAGCATAATATTTTCAAGGCTCCTCCATATTGACATAAATGGCAGTATTTTATCTTTTCTTATCGCTGAGTAGTATTTCATTGTATATATGTACCATATCTTCTTTATCCATATTCTATATGGGACACTTAGGTTGTCTCTATGTCCTAGCTATAGTGGATAATACTGGAGTGAACATAGAAGTGTATATAACTTTGTGAGTAAATGTTTTTGAGTTTTTCAGACAGATACCCAGAAGAGGGACTGCTGGATCATAGGGCACCTTTATCCTTAATTTTTCAAGGAACCACACTACTCTTTTCCATAGTGACCCTACTGGTTTACATTCCCATTAGCAGTGAATGAAGGTTTGTTTTTCTCCACGACATCTCTAACACTTGTTATTACTAGTATGTCACTGTATGTTTTTATATATTTTTATTGATTTCAGAGAGGAAGGGAGAGGGAGAGAGAGATAAAAACATCAATGATAAGAGAGAATTATTGATAGGCTGCCTCCCACAGCGGGGAGAGACACAGAGAGAGAAACATCAATGTGAGAGAGACACATGGAGAGGCTGCCTCCTTCAGAAGCCTCAACTAGGGCTAGGGTATGTGCCCTTGGCTGGAACTGAACCCAGGACCCTTTAGTCCATGGGGCTGATGTGCTATCTACTGAGCCAAACTGGCTAGGGCGCAAGTTCATTCTTGATCTCTTTTATTGAGTTCTTCATCTCCAAAATTTCTGCTTGGTAATTTTTTAAAGTTTCAATTTCTTTGGTAAAGTACTGGTTTTGTTTTCTGAGCTAATTAAACTGCCTATCTGTATTTTCTTGCACCTCATTAAGTTCTTTAAACACTGCAAGCTTGAATTCTCTCAGTCATTTAAATCACATATTTCCATGTCCTTTAGTTTGTTTTCTGGAGATTTTAGAATTTTCTTTCTGAGTTTCCTTGCTATCTTGGTTATTCCTGGGTTTGATGGATTCCTTCTCTATTGAGGCCTCTATGTATGATCGTCACTTCTCTGGTCGATTGATACACAGAAGTCTTTCTATTATTTTCCAATAGGTGATGTTGAATCACAAGTTTTTAGCTCTCTTGCACTTCTCTGGCATTTCAGATCTCTGTGGGATGCAGGAAAATGGGAATGTAGGTTTTATACCTGTGAACTGGTCACCCCAGTCCCAGGGGGCAACCCCACATGGAAACGAGGTGGGGGGTGGGGCTCCAAATCCCTGAAACCTCAGTGTAGTTCCCTGTAGCCAGAGGCTGCTGTCAGTTAACCATGATGCATGGGGGTGAGGTGGGCCTGGGTAACTAGGCAGCCTTCTAAGTTGCTTTGCCCTCCCAATAATGATGACCTCTGACCTCTGCAGAGTTTCACCTGTCCCCCCAATTCTGGGACCAGTCACAGAGTATACTTTGCTCAGGGAAAAAGTGATTTTGTAGTAACAGTTCTTGGGTTTGCAGATAATGTACTCGGAAACGCAAAACCAAGGGTGAAGGGAGGGAGCTCTGGGAGGTTAAGGGGCGGCCAGGCTCTGAGGCTTGTTTCTCTGTTTGGTATGCTGACCACTAGACAGATGCGGCAGCGCCTCTGTGCTGTGCCCTTGCCCATGTCACTGGGATCAGCCATAGTTACTACTGCCCCCACTCCTGCAGGAATGCCCACCAACTCTCTTTGCTTCTCCTGGCTGAAGAGAGTGCCAGCCACAGCATGATTCCTCTCCTTCCAGGCTGAGCCCCACCTTAAGCTCCTGGCTGTAGGGCTGTGTCTATGGCTCCTCCCAGCTTTTTTTACTTCTCTCTTCCCTGGTTCCCCAGTTCGCTCCCACTTGCCCACTTTTGGATGTTACAATAAGTGGATCTCTCAGTTGTGTTTATGCGTTGAGCAGGGCATCCTTTGTTGAATTATAGCTGTTCTAATTGTTGACACTTCAAGGTGAAAGACCAAGGGGATCTCTCACACTGCCATTCCTCTGACATCTCTCTGATTTAATTTCATTTTTTGATGGATATTAAATGCCCCATACATGTGTTGGTGGTTAATGACCCATACATAAAATTTCAAAATGCGTATTTATTTTTGTAGTCAATTGGATCTCATGGTGATGTGAGTTATACATAATTTCAAAATCAAACCATAACTGCGCATAGGAAATATTTTCCAAGCATAATTGTCTTCCCCTAATATGACTGGTGTGAGGGAAATCAGAACACCTTCTAAATTCAGATGAGATTTCCACTGTGGTGAGTACGTTATTGAGAGCTAGACGCTGTAGGAAGAAAGTAGCCTTGGGTAAGTAGTATGTCACATCACCCTTTAGATTGTTAGAATTTCCAAGTGTTGAATATACTTTAATTGAATTTCTGACTCACCTCTATTATTCCCCTAAAACAAACAAACAAAAAACTCTCTTGAAAGTGTTTTCTTTAATTCTGGACCTTTTTATGCTCTCAAAGGGTTTTCTTTTCTCTGGTTGTTTCTATAAACACATTAAGTTTTTGAGTTATTTTCCTGAATAGGGAATATAAAGCAGCAACGCTTAGGAGCATAATAGATAAGTGTTTATTATTTGTTGCCTCAGTTGATATTCTAAGATATGCAAAGTGTTTGGTTTTTTTGGTCTGTTGATGCATATTTCTACACCCTAGAGCTTCCCTTTATACAAATAGCCCCCTTTTATACTACTACAGATCAGACTTTACACAAATGCTTTAAATTCTTTACTATATGCCAAACAAATATGTTTATCTGGCACAGACATAAAACAGTGTCAAAAAGAAAATATCTGGCAATGTTGTTCAGTTCATCTGTCATTCTATAGTTGTGCATGCACTTTCCAAAGCCTATTTCAATCACAAGTTTAATTTAAAGACATAGTTGACCCAAGTTCCTTTAGCAGAAAAGCCTAAGCGAAGATCCAACATAAATTAGCCAATGGAATGTTCCTGAATTTGTATTAGACCTTAAATATTGAGTTTATCCAGATACTCTAAGAATTTTTGGGTATCTCTGATCTAACGTCAAATTAAGGCATTTGCTATCACTATTGAAAATATTCTTCTGAAGCTTTCTAAAAATGTTACATTTGGAGAAAAAACTGATTTCAATAGCTCTTGGACATGGCTAGAAGTTTCTTTTTCCTTTTATAAAATTTTATCAACCAAGCTATTTTTAATTCATTGACCATTGGGGTCCCTCAGCCTGGCCTGCAGGAATTGGGCTGAAATGGCAGTCTAACATCCCCCAAAGGGTCCCAGATTGCGAGAGGGCACAGGCCAGGCCAAAGGACCCCACCAGTGCATAAATCCGTGCACTGGGCCTCTAGTATACATGTAAGATCTTTGGTTCATCTCTTCCCACCCTCTCTCCTCCCCGCTTCCCTCTGAGATTCATAAGTCTGTTCCATGTTTCCATGCCTGTGGTTTCTGCTCCTGTGCTGAGCGTCTGACCCCTGGTGGTCAGTGTGCATCATAGCTACCGGATGGTTGGCCAGTAGGTGGTCACTTAGGCTTTTATATATATAATAGATAGAATTGATAAGAGTCAAAGGTGATCCACTTTGCACCTGATAGCAGGGGGATAAGGGATGGGCCCAGAGACAGCCAGGAGTTGGCAGGTTCCTTTCAAACCAATAGAATCTGAACTAGCTTTTTATACTTAATCCAATTCCCTTTGCACCAATTTCCTCTGGGAAAGTATCTCTAATAATGCGTTTAAAGCAGGACAATAACTTTATCAAATAATTGTCTCTAATTGAAGGTTCTTAGTATACATAGTTTTCCAATTCCTCCTTCCAATACATGTGTATTTCTAGTTGGTCTTTCAGGTGACCCTATTAACAGCATAGCTGAGAATTCACAGTTAAGAATCTTGTTCAGACAAATTAATTAAGTGCTTTTTCCCTTCTGGGAGGAAATTGGTTGTTTAGATAAATATATTAATTGAGTGTTTGTTTCTGTTTATTATAGTCATCCACAGAATCCCTTGGCACAATTATACCTTGTACCGGAACCCTCCTTAACATATTTCTTTCAGATTTTTCAGTCAGCTTTTGAAGACACCTAAAATTTTCTCATCCATAACAATAATTTCTCAGATACTTCTCCAGACTTACTCCAGGCTCATCAGCCTTTGGTTTTGCAGTAATTTCAGGTGACTGGTGATCTCAGGGTGGTTCTGTGTGTAGTTATTCATATAAAATAGGACTTGGATCTTTTTTTTTTTTATTTCCTTGAAGTCTGGTAACCAACATTACTGAGATGAGTTTGCCATGATGCCATAGGAGAGGCCACATCACAGGTACTGCACTAAAAGAAACAGAGTGTACAATGACAGATATGATGTAACCCTTGCCCTCAGCAGATATAAACAACAAATAGTGAGAAGTAGATGTGGAATGTATATTAATAGGGGAAAATGTTTCACAGGAGCACTAGTAAACATTATAAATTTGGGGAGAGTGTGGTAACTGCACTCAAAATACATGAAGGATGAGAAATGTAATGGCATGGTGAAGAAATAGCGAAAATCTAATTTGGCTAAAATGCCTTCCCTGGACACCTAAGTGTATACAATGATCAATGCAGGTGAAAAGTAAATTTGAATCCCAATCCTGGAAATAAATTTAATTCCTATATGGGAAGTTTGAGTTTTTACATGCCATGGGAGTCTTATAAGGTTTTTGCACTGGAAGGAAATATGTTCAGAATTGTGATTTGGGAGATAATCTGATATCATAATTTCTTTTTGGTAGCATCAAAGGATAGTTTCCTAAATAATGGCCATATTTGCTTCACCCAACCATCCTTCAATCATTGTATTATTCAAATTAAAAACAAAAAAAACAAAGAAACAAAAATTTGTTAGGAGCCTGTTGCTGTATTAGTAATATAGTATCTGTTACCTAATCTGACAGATATACTATATTCATTACATGGTATACAAAGATGAATCAGATATGACACTACCATTCATAGTTTAGAAGACAGGATAAAAAAGTACATAAGTAACTGTAAATTTCAAGAGAGGTACAAAGAGGATCAAGGAAAGAAAGTATCATGAAATGGTGGCCTAAGCATTAGATTCAAGTAAGTTAGGTTTTTATATTTATTTTAGAGGTCATCCTAAGGTGAAAGACATATAGATTAAAAAAATGTTTGATTTGAGGGATTCTAGATTAATCTACTACCTGGAAGTACCTGCTAAAAAAACACAAAAGTTTATTTTCCTTTCTTTTCTTTTTATTGAATGCAGTTTGTTATGGGTCACAAAAAGAGTAGCTCCCCAATGTGCTACATTTTTATAATGTCTTAGTGTAAATTAGTTTATCAGGTCACATTTTTCCTAAAAAGTAATTTCAGACCAAAAGAAATTAGAATTTTGATAACATAGGTGCTAAAAGATCACGTACATCACAGAGTCAAGATGAGAAAGATGATATGATGAGTGAACCTGAAAGGCTAGTGGGAAGCTTACTAGTAAAGGCAACAGAACACGGGTCAACAACCAGGTGTGTAAAACTTAAGAGAAAAGGTTATTCAATCAGAAAAGAAGGAGGCCCGGGAATTAAACCAAGCCAACCACACTGTTTTGCTTACCACTCACTGGTCCAACTCAGGACAAATATTGGCTGGGCAGGTGCCAGTTCAGTTGCTGATTGCCAGCATCTGTTCTGACTGGTCAGTGTTCCTGCAGTATCTACTGTTAACTATACTGGTTCTACTTCAAGCTCACATGGTACCTGTGGTTCATATGGTAACTCCTAATAAATATTTCGGTTCTATTCCAAACTCATTTTAAACTAAATTCTTCACGCAAACACCAATGCTTTTGAAAAAACTGCAGTCTGTCACTTTGTTTTTTGTCTCCTTGAAATTCTCATTTGGTTTGAGGAAATTATACAGTCAAGCTTACTACAGTAACTGGCTTTAGAGTTGCTTAGCCCATCCAATTTTTTTTTCCTTTCTGGAGACTGGCTCATTTCCTTGTTTCACAGTTCACTGAAACCCTTTGTGGTCAGTGAGTCCCATCCATCTTATTTGGGGTTGACTTCATGAATCTCACACAGTTAGAGTAGGCGATAGGGATAAGTAGAACCTGGGAACAAAGGTCGCACACGGGATAGGCATGCGGCACCTAAAAGCAGATTTGACAAAAATGAAAGGAGACAGCGTGGATGTGATAGATGTGGTAAATCTAGCACATCCTGTGATCTCGCAAAGAAAATATTTACTGTTTCTGTTGCAGTACAATTATGTTGATGTGTGTTTTCAGAATGTCATATTTTTAACAAATTAGCACATATCAGCATCATTTTAAACATATTTGCTTTCTTGTATGTGTTTATTTGGAGTTAATTTTTTTTCCAAACTTATCAAATTTTCCAAACTGCCCCCTTCTATATCTTTCAAACTCCATCTTTCCTCTTTTTCATCAGCCTGTTTTTCTCTTTTCATCTCTCTGACCTGTGTATTTTCTGATTGTACCTCTTTAGTTTTGTTTTTTATACTTAGCACTTATTTGAGGCATTTAATCTCAAAGCTCCTGAGAATATTACCTAATTAATCCTCCCCACAGTTTTATAATGAAGACCATTATTTAACTTTCTAGTTTTACATGCAGGAAAAATAAGGTGAAGGTTAAACGACTCACCCCAAGTCACAGAGAGTGAGTTGCGGCCTGCACTGAGGATCCTGTGCACCATCACGTTGCCCCTATGTCTTCCTTTGGCATTTTCTTCCTGGTGTTCTCTGGTATAAAGCATCTTATTTTAATGTTGTAATTCCACGTATTCATCTACAATAATAAAAGTATAATATGCTAATTAGACTGGACAGCTGAATGACCTTCTGGACCTCATTCCAGACAAAGTCACGGTGGTGGGGGCTGAGGCAGAGGTGGTTAGGGGTGATCAGACAGGCAGGCAGAGTGGTTAGGGGTAACCAGGCAGGCATGCAGTGTGGTTAGGGGCAATCAGGCAGGCAAGTGAGTGGTTAAGGGCAATCAGGCAGGCAGGCAGGCAGGCAGGTGAGCAGTGAGAAGCCAGCAGTCCCAGATTGCGAGAGGGTGCAGGCTGGGCTGAGGGACACCCCCCCCCCGCCCCCGCGCCGTGCACGAATTTCATGCTCCGGGCCTCTAGTGTTTTAATATTTGACAAGGAACAATGGATTTCTTTTAATAATAGGTTTTCTGTTAATTACATGTTTTCCATTTTCTCGGTGCTTGTTTTTGACTTATCCTCTTTTGTGCTTACTTGTATTTTTATGTTTTTCACAACCTCTTTTATATTCTTTTTAACTTATTTGCTATATTACTTTAATATAAAACTTACTTAGCCACTTCAGGATTATAATGGAAAAAAGCAATAGTGTAATAATCATAGATTTAGATTGAATACTGACTTTTCCATTTGCTTTATATACATTGGTCAAATAAATGAATGCATCAGATACAGAATGTCTTTATTTATATGTTAGAAAACAGAATATACACTGAGTGGCCAGATTATGATCTCTGAATGCATAATAATCTGGCCACTCAGTGTATATCCTATATAATAAAAGGCTAATATGCAAATTGTCCCCTTGACCAGGAGTTTGACCAGCAGGCAGGCCAGCCAACCGCCCATGTCCCCTCCCCCCGGCCAGGCTGGCACCTCTCCCCACCCATGCACGAATTCATGCACTGGGCCAAATACACACACACACACACACACACACACACACACACACACACACACTGAGTGGCCAGATTATTATGCGTTCAGAGATCATAATAATCTGTCCACTCAGTGTACATTCACTGGACTGCTGTAAAAACGAAAGAGATAACACATACAAGGTGGGGCAAAGGTAGGCTTACAGTTGTAAGTAAGCAAAACAGAGTTAATTCTTATATTATTACTTATTAATCATTGTATTATTTTTCCATATGAACAACTGTAAGCCTACTTTTGCCTCACATTGTATACAATTTATAGCACAGCACCCTCACATAGTTGTTTTAGTTCTTCTTTCACTAATAAAGGTTAAAAAGTTAAGATCTTAACTATACAATATTTATGATTTTTGACAAATTTAAACACCAGGGTAACCATTATCTGGATCCATTTATAGGATTTTTCTATTGTCCCTGAAAGTTTCCTAATGATCATTTCCAGTCAATACCTCTCCCAAGGTAAGTGGTCAGATTATCCTCATTTGTTAGTGTTGGCTATTCCAGAACTTCACAAAAATAGAATCCTTCAGAATTTATGCTGTTGCATCAATCTTTCACTCATCATGTGTTTTGAGATCCATCAGTGTGGTTGGATATTATATCTATAGTTTCTACCTTTATTATACTTCTAATTCTCCTGATGATAGACATTTAGGTTGTTTCCAATTTAGAGTTATTATTAGTAAGGTTACTATGTATATTTTTATGGAAGACTTTTTGTGATTAATATTTTTATTTATCTCAGCAATAGAATTGCTGCATCTTAAGGCTGACTTTGTAGACTCTGCCAATTACTAGGTGTACCGGTTAATAAGGCAATTTTTTTTCAATAGATGGAGTTACACATATGTTGATATATATGCGATTTGATATGTATGCTCTTTTGTCAAAACTTCATATGTCAAATTTGCTGAAGGTGTTAACATCATAGATATTTTTATGCTTAAAAATGTCGAATTTTGTGCCAAAAAATAGCATTTGTGGGAAGTTATAATTCATTACTTTATTTTTAAAAAAATGCTGCTGAAAGTGATCGTATACTTCAGGAAGCTTATGGTGAACATGCTTCATCTAAAGATAGTTTTGAACACTGGTTTAAACACTTTAAAAGTGATGATTTCGATGTGAAAGACAAAGAACGTCCAGGTCAACCGAAAAAGTTTGAAGACCAACAATTACAAGCATTATTGGATGAAGATGCCTGTCAAACTCAAAAACAACTTGCAGAAAGATTAAACGTTGCTCAGCAAACAATTTCCGCTCGTTTACAAGCAATGGGAAAGATTTTAAAGGAAGGAAAATGGGTGCCACATCAACGAAAGACAAATGGAAAACCGAAAAGTTATCAGTAAAATGTTGCTTCAACGGCATGAAAGAAAGTCTTTTTTGCATCGAATTGTGACTGGCAATGAAAAGTGGATTTATTTGAGAATCCCAAATGCACAAAATCACGGGTTGACCCAGTCAACCATCAACATCGACTACAAGGCCAAATCGCTTCAGAAAGAAGACAATGCTCTGCGTTTGGTGGGATCAGGAAGGTATGGTGTATTGTGAGCTTCTAAAACCAGGTGAAACCATTAATACTGATTGCTACCAATAACAAATAATCAATTTGAACCATGCTTTGATTGTGAAATGACCAAAATGTTCCAGAAGACATGGCAAAGTAATTTTGCTTCATGATGACACACAATCACACACTTCAAAACCAGTTAAAAACACATTAAAAGATCTTGCCTGGGAAGTATTAACCCACCCACTGTATTCACCAGACCTTGCTCCTTCAGATTACCACTTGTTCTGATCGATGGCACACGCACTTTCTGAGCAGCACTTCAAAACGTACGAAGAAGTGGAAAATTGGGTCTCTGAATGGTTTGCCTCAAAACAAGAAAAGTTCTATTGGGACGGTATCCACAAATTACCTCAAAGATGGGAAAATGTGTAGCTAGCTATGGAAATTACTTTGAATAAAGCACTTTTGATGTTTCTCTTGAAATCATCGTGTTTTCTTTGATTACAAAATCTGCATTATTAACCGGTACACCTAGTAGTTTTCCACAGTGGTTGTACCATTCCATCCTGCCCCAGAAATGTATGAAAGAGCAGTTGCTCCAGGTTTTTACTAACACTTAATACTGATTTTAAGTTTTAGTCATTTCATTGGGTGCTTAGTGGTATTTAATTTTAAATTTTTCTTGCCTTTCCTTGATCACTAATGATTTGAGCAACACTTGGCAAAATTGTTTTTCTAGAAGAGTTCTTACTGTTATTTCTTCTTTTAGCATCATTGTTATTTCTCAATATATATTTTATTCAAATTTTGAGAAAGTAATAAACAGATAAGAATGTTTAATTTACTTTTATAGTTTTAACTTTATAGGAGTTATCATGACAGAGATTTTTCTTCTAACAAAAGCAAGAAAAATATATGACCAATATTCTGATTTTAATTATCAATATTCCCAACATAAAACTGGCAAGAGCCAATAATCATCCCTTCCTGATAGAGCAAGCGTTGAACCTTCTTTTGAAGACAGAACAGTCTTTGAATTTTTTAGGGTTTAATGAAAACTGTTTTTTTGTGTGTGAGAATGAAAATGAATGCTGGACAAATTATAACTGAACAAATATATATTTTTTAAAGCTATGGAAGAGGTTTTGGGGCAAAGCATATTGAAAATGGGGCAGGGGAGATATTTTTATGTTTGTTAAAAGTAGACATGAAATGGTTTGAGAAAAAATGACAGAGAATGACAATTCAAATTTGTATTTGCTTATTAGATAGATGTCAGAGATTAAAAGAAAAAAAGATCAGAAACCACTTAACTGGAGTTCAAGTTCCTCCTGAGAAGAAATCATCAGAATTTCTGTTATATCTCCTCTCACTTTCCATTCCCGAGAACATATTTTCCTTTGAACAGGAAATACTCAGAATAAATAACTATTATTTTACTAGCTGTCACTGCAAAATAAAGTGCACTTCAGATGTTTTCTTTAACACAGTTACTTCAACCTTTCTTTTCCACTTGTCATTTATCAACCACTCACTTTAGAGAGTACTGAAATATGAGTGTGATTTTTTTAATAGGGTAAACATATACGTCATAAAGAGAAGTTTGACATGGTGTATATAACTGATTGAATGTAAGCTTTCTAGTCTGGTAATAGCACAGTGGACCAAGCTGCTGATTTCAGCTAACTTAACTACTAAACCAAGTCAGATATTGGTGATATTATTGATTTCTCAACATACTAAAACATGGAAAAAAGATAACATGTCCACAGTACTTTCATCCTATAATTTGAGAGGTATACCCCATACAACCTATCTGCCTATCTATAATAGATAAATGATAAATATGTAGGAAACTAATATATTGATTGATATGTAGATAGATGATAGAGATGGAAAGAAAAATATGAAAAGAAAGTTTTTAGTAGGCACTTCTCTTAGTAACTGTATTGACACAATTAATAATATAAAAAAAATTGCTTTCATTGGTTCCTAAAATTTTCTTGAGTATTCATAGCATTCCAAGATGCTATGCTCAAACATGAGTTAACAATAGGAAACTGACTGGAGATAATCCATATCCACATGTCTTACTTTTCTGTCTGGGTTTGGAGTAGTTGCTGTGTGTGTGTGTGTGTGTGTGTGTGTGTGTGTGTGTGTGTGTGCCCATGTTGTCCATAAATATAACTCTCAGACACAAAATGTGAGAAGTTATAGCCATGGAAAGAAATAGACAATTCTGTTGTTAGTTAAGGGGAGAATACTAATAAATTTTCAAAAATACCACTGTCTTAGTTCAAGTTCCCGAAAAACAGACCATGAGATGGTATTAATGTGCAAGTGATTTACTAAGGAAAGTGCTCCCAGGGTAAACCAGTAAGGGAGTGGGGCAAGCAAGACATAGAAAGAGAATCTAAGCAAGAGTTTGATTCCAAGTGATTCCAATTCCAGTCCCCAGGCTAACCCAGCAGGGGATCCCTTGGTATAAATTATATCTCAGTTTGCCCACCTTCAGGCAATGGAATTGAGCCTTCATTTTCTGGCACCAGTCTACCACTGCCTATGAGCTGCCTCAAGGGATGTAAATAAACTCTCAGCCACTTTCATCTTTCTGGAATCTCCAAGGATAGTCTGCTGAGCTATCAATGGTCCCAAGTAAGAGCACCAGCAAAGAGAAAAAAAGAAAGAGAGAAAAATTCAGTCCATGAGATTGCTCCCGCCCCTGGGAATTAGCATAAATTTAATATGTTTCATCTACTTAGGTTGGTCATAAGGCAAAGAAATATGTAAACAAGAATGAGTGGAATAAGGCAAATGTGTATGGAATAAAAATGGATACATCTATTCATTCTCAGAAATAGATAAGAGTGAGCAAGCCTAGAAAAGTAATTACATTCCTTGGTTTGGAGTTTAGCAAGGAAAAAACAAAGGCACTTTAGTCTAAAAGTTGAAGCTCTCGGTTTTTCCAAAGAAATAGTTATTGATCCTGTGAGTGTTGTAGGAAAAAATCGTTAACCCTTTGCAAAGCCATTAGAAACAAAGCACGAAGAAAGTAAGAATAGATGTGTAGAATCTATAAAAGGGATCCAAGGGGATCTAGGCAGGGCATTAACAGTGCTCAATACAACGCTCAGATTTGGAGAGAAGCAGACTAGGCTGTTCAATAGGCATCCCGGGGTGCTGGGTAAGCACTGGCAATATCTGCCAACGTGAAGCCCCTCTGTTCCACCAAATCATCTCAGAGAAAAGAGAAATAACTTCAGTTGTTCACCATTTCTCTCTGTGCCATCCTAGGATGAAAACAGAAAGAAAGGTAAAATAATCATAATGATATGATAAGTATGCCAAGAATAACAACTTCATGGAACTTAAGACAAAAATAAAATGCTGAAATGAAGAGGCCACAGGAGCTCAGTTGAATCTACCCCTCCAACCTGGCCTGTGGCCTGCTAATGATCTGGTGAAAACTTCATGGTTACAGACAGGTGACAAAGTTCACAAGCAACTACTATGACGAGATAGGTGCAATGAAGGAATATACCACTATCTACCACTATTAAGTGAGAATCAACCCAATAATGTGATTCTTTCATATCTATTAATGTTATAGACAATATAGGAGCAGGATAGTTTTTTTTTACAAAATTAAGGTGAATGGCTGTATACGCATAACTATTTAAAATGAAAGATGAGGTACTTAAATTTATTATGTAAGACCTAGAGGAAAATTTACTGGGAAGAGAATGAAGTTTGAATTTCAAGGCCCTTACTTGTTTCATCTCATTCAGTTTCCTAGGAGGGACCTCAACAATGTGTTCATATAATTATATAATTTTGTTAAATTTGTAAAAATAAGATGCTTTTACACAGTTGGTTGAGGATAGCATCTCAATGATTAAGTCTACTTCCCCCCATCACCCACCCTTTCTGACTGGTAACATTGGAATGAGCAGGTGATTTTAGGGTCTGGCTAAGGTACATTAGGAATAGGGGCACATTTTGTTTGCATTTATTAGGAACTATGATATGAATTGCAGCCAGTTCCCTGTATAATTAAATTATTACCATCCACTCTGGTATAAGGATAGCTTCCAGAAAAACCTTACCCAAGTGGTACTCTATTTTGGAAGTATGTGGTTTACTAGAGGA
The DNA here is from genome assembly GCF_027574615.1 of Eptesicus fuscus. Classification (NCBI taxonomy): domain Eukaryota; kingdom Metazoa; phylum Chordata; class Mammalia; order Chiroptera; family Vespertilionidae; genus Eptesicus; species Eptesicus fuscus. Next base: position 39,174,172 of record NC_072479.1, read on the forward strand.
TAAACAAGATTTGAAAAGTTTGAGGCCAAAAGCTGATATATGAACATTTCAAATTGGTAAACTGACAAAAGTGTAAGTGAATAATTTATTTCACATCTACTTCTTGTTAAAACTATCAACAATAAACATTAATTTAAATCAATCATGCTAAAGAAATGTCAATTGATTTTTTTTTATTTCTAAAAAATTGCAAAATTGTCATTATATAAAGAGGTAATCAAAAATATTTATCAAAAATGTATGGAAGCCCTGGCTGGTTTTGCTCAGTGGATAGAGCATCAGCCTGCAGACTGAAGGATCCCAGGTTCAATTCCGGTCAAGGGCACATGCCTAGGTTGCAGGCTCGATCCCCAGTGGGGGACGTGCAAGAGGCAGCCAATCAATGATTCCCTGTCATCATTGATGTTTCTATCTCTTTCTCTCCCTTCCTCTCTGAAATCAATAAAAATATATTTAATTTTTTTTTAATGTATGGAAAATGTATTATAGTAGTACTAGAGGCCTGGTGCACAAAATTTGTGCCGTGGGGTGGGGGGGCGTTCCTCAGCATGGCCTGCACCTTCTCGCAATCCAGGACCCTCAGAGGATCCCTGCAGGATCAGGCCTAACTTGGCAGTCAGACATCCCTCTCTGAATCCAGGACCACTGACTCCTAACCACTCTGCCTGCCTGCCTGAAGCCCCTAACTGCTCAACTGCCTGACTGATTGCCCCTAACCGCTCCCAGGGAGGTGGGGCCAGTCTGGGCGAGGGGCCATGGTGTTCTGCACTTTGGAATGTTTTAATAGGCAGTCTCCAAAAACTAGAACTGGAAAACCTAAAAGTAGAGTGCTCAGATTTCAGGCATCAGGTGCTATTAGCAGGATTTCTATCCCAATTAAACTCTAATTCTGAGTTCTCAACTGGACAAACTGCCCTTCACTCTCTCCAAAGTTTCCTATTCGTTGCTATCCCATTTTCCTCCACTTCAAACCAAGGTAACAAAGGAAACTTTTAATTCTGATCTTCCTCACAGCAAAGGAACAGCAAACCTCAGTCAAAATAATTTCCCTCCAGAAGTTACGCCCTAATACTGTGAGACTGAGGACTACTAGTATAGGGCTGACTATGTACATGTGCAATAACAGGCTCACATTCTAGCAGTAGGTGCCCAGGCACCCTCCACAATCCTACAATCCTCTGGTCTCATACTTCCGGTTTTTCTAGTTCCTCCTTAAGTGGTGTTTCCTTCAGTCACATTGCAAAGTCCAGGGCCTCTAGTTGGAGAGGATTTTTGTTTTGCCGTTAATAGCTGTTTACTATTTGGAATCAGTGCTGTTTCGAGAGTACTGCCATTGCCATGAACATGTCGGTCCCAAGTGCACTCATGAAACAACCGCCCATTCAGTACACAGCTGGCGCTGTCCCGCTTTGCAATGAGAAAGGTACCTGTGCTGAGCCGTTTTCCAATCGGATCTTCCTCTTCCTTCCCCAGCACACTCCAAACTTACTCCGGGCCAACCACACCAACCCTGCAGACCCTTAAGCCTTCTCCCATATTTCTTAGACTTTCCCCCCATCAAACTCGCACCCTATCGCGTTGCCTAGGGGCACCCTAACCGCTCCCTGGGGAGCGGGGCCAGCCTGGGCAAGGGGCCGTGGTGTTCTGGTCTCCAGTTGTTTTGGTTGTTCTACCATTTCGGTCGCTGGGCTTTTATTATATAGGATGTTAGGCAGTTAAAAGAAAAAGAGTTATATTTCTTGATTTCATGATACATTTTTTAGCCTTTTGAGTATTAGATTTATTCAAGTTCTTTTTTGACTCTTAATATATATATTCTTTTTAATACATAATTATGTATTTCCAAGTTTGGATGAATCTGATGAACAAAATTAGAGCCAGAGGGGAAAAAATATTCTAGAATATAATAGAAGTAATCTTGTTATTTGCAGATTTGTAACATTTCCTATAATTTTTGTGCTATACTATATTAGTACAGTTTTGGTAATATTATTATACTTAAAATCCTTTTATTATTGAAATATTAATGTTTATTGCATGTAATATTATTATATGTAAGATCATTTTTCTTGAATAATTGGTGTCTATTGCATGTAACATCATATTTAAAATCGTTTTTCTTGAGATATTAATGTTTATTGCATGTAACTATTATATTTAAGATCATTTTTCTTGAAATATTAAGGTTCATTGGTGTAACATTTTAAAAAAGGGAAAAATAATAACATATAAATTCCTTGAGAGCAGGGACTATGACCTATTTAACTTCCTTATAAATTTACTGTACATTATGCATAGCAGGTATTCAAAAATATATAATTGACTTGTTTTCTCATTGAATTTGTGGCAAATCAGTAGCCACACAGACAATATAATACATATCATCTGTATTATACAACAGAACATACAAACTTTCCTGTACTCTCTCTCATACCTATCTGACACCATACATAGTTATTAGAATATTATTGACTATATTTCCTTTGCTGTACTTGATACCCCCATGACTACACTATAACTACTTATTTGTACTTCTAAGCCCCTTCACCTTTTCCACCCTCAAAATCTCCCTCCCATCTGGCATCCATCCAAAAGTTCTATCTGTGGGTCTGTGTCTCTATTCTGCTTGCTTATTTATTTTTATTTTTAGATTCAATTGTTGATAGATATGTATTTATTGTCACTTTATTGTTTATATTTTTATCTTCTTTTTCTTATTCTTCTTAAAGACCATTTAACATTTCATATAATATTGATTTGGTTGTGATGAAATCCTTTAGCTATTTCTTGTCTGACCTTCATTTCTAAATAATGGCTTTTCTGGGTAATCTTGGTTGTAGGTCCTTGCTTTTCATCGCTTTGAATGTTTCTTGTCACTTCATTCTGGCCTACAAAGTTTCTGTTGAGAAATCAGCTGACAGTCTTTTATTGATTTCTAGAGAGGGAAGAAGTGAGAGAAAAAGAAACATCAATCTGATAGTGAAGCACAGATAGACTGTCTCTTGCACCTGCCTCTATCTCCTACTGAGGATGGAGCAACTCGGGCATGTGCCCTGACCTGGAATGAACCAGCAACCCCTTGGTGCATGGGATAATGCCCAACCAACTGAGCCACACTGACCAGGGTGGTTTTAATAAATTTTAAAGGGTCTAAAACATTTCATCCTAGCTATCAAATTTATTAGCATACCTTTAAAATAATATTCTATTATTAAAATTTTAGTATCTATGATATCTGAAAAAAAGAAAGAAATGCTGCTAGTAAAACTGTTAAATTTTCTTATTATGTATACTTTATTTTGTGTTTATTGATATTCTTTAGTATAATGTTATACTTTTGTTTACCTTAAAAAGAAAATATAGGTACAGTATATTGGTTAAAGTGCCATTAAAACGTTTTCATATTCAGTGTCCAAATCTTCTGAAACTCTTCAACTGTGTGTGTCTGTGTGTGCGCGCGTGTGTGTATTTCTACACATTATCCTTTCTGCCAGTGAGAGTTTCTGTACTACAGCATTTCTTAAAAGTGCTTTCACTATGTGTCTGGGTTTTCTTCCAAGATAGTTAAAATTATTCTGTAAGTTTTGATGCAATGTGCAGACAAATGAGTACTTTATAACTCCCACTTGAAAAATCACAATTAAATGATGAATCCCAAATTCAGAAATGTTAAAAAAAATGACAAATTTTGAATTTTATCATCCAAACACTTATGATACCAATTAAATATATACTATGTAAGTGATTGTTCTTTGGTTGTCTTGATATATTTTGTTTCAGTGAGTAGTTAAAATGTATATGTGCATACATACATGTATGTCTCCTTTTATTAATATTTTCCATTAAATTCAATTTCCTTGGGTTTAGTTTTTATCTCTAAGGCTTTCAGGAATCGAATTCCAGTAGTTGGGCAGAGATTATTTAAGTGGTAAGTAATATTGAACTGATAAAAGAACCTAAGACAATAAATTGCCAGACTCCAACTTTTAAAACATTTAGCTACAGTGAATTTAGTTGCATTATTTTCTATATGAATTGTGAAAAATTGATTTATATCCTGAAGTAGGCAGAATACTGTCCTCCCAAATATGTCTACCTCCTGATCTCTGGAACCTATTAGTATGTTATGGTACATGGGAAATTAAGGTTGCAGATGAAAATAAAGTTGTTAATCAGCTGAACTTGGGATGTGGAGATTCTCCTTAATTATCCAGATGTGTCCCCCTCTAACTACAAGGATCCCTGTAAGTGACTGAGGGAAACAGGACAGTCAGCATCAGAAGGATGCAGTGTAAAAAGAACTCAACTGGTCATTGCTGGCTTTCATCTGGGAAAAAGACCACTAGCCAAGGAATGCGGTAGCTTTATAAGGTTGAATAAGTAAGAAAACAGATTCTCCCTAGAGCTTCTGGAAGGCATACAGCCATGCCCACAACTTGATTTTATTCTGGAGAGATCAATTCAGATTTCTGACCTTCAGAATTATAAGATAACTAGAGACCCGGTGCATGAAAATTCATGCACTGGAGGAGGGTACCTCAGCCCAGCCTGCCCCTTCTCACAGTCCAGGACCCCTCAGGGGCGAGAGGTGACCAGGCAATCAGGGGAAGGTGATGCCCCCATCACACCTCTGCTGCTACCACTGCGGGCAGTGCAAGCCTCGGCCGGCCTGGTTACCTGAGCCTCGGGCGGCCCTGGGTGGCTGGGCAGCTGACATCTGAGGCTCTCCTGTGCCTTGAGCGTTGGCTGGGCAGTCGCCATCCGAGGCTTGCTTGCACTTTGGGCTGGCCCTGGGCAGCTGGGCAGCCGCCATTCATGGCTTGCCTGTGCCTCAGGCTGGCCCTGGGCAGCTGGGGTGCTGAGGGGACTTGGGGACTCCGGAGGCAGGCGCACAGCTGGCCTTGCCACACACCTGCCACCCCGGCGGGGTTGAGGGGACTGGGCACCACCATCTTGTGGCTGTGGGCACTGCCATCTTTGAGGGCGTGGCAGTCAATTAGCATATTTCCTCTTTATTAGATAGGATACAGTTATGTTGTTGAAATCCACTAAATCTGTGAAAATCTGGTACAGCAGGAATATAAAATGAATATAATTCTTTAGCCAACCCATCCTGTTTTCAAAAAGAATGATAATAATTAGTAGATATCTGTAGTCATAAAACCAAGATTTTTCACAATTTTATATATCTAGAAAAATACCGCGATGTAACAAAAGCTAGTAAGCATGGCTTGATTTTTTTCCTCTAACATTTTAAAGGAAAAAAGTGCCTATCTTAATCCTGGGCTAACTAGAGTCATTATTATGATTGAAAGGGAGGGAAACACTCAAATCTTTCTGAGAGTATCCTTGATTGGATAAATCACAGGTTAGTTAATCTGTCAGGCAACCTTTCCAGAGAATCAAAGATCTTATTACCAAGAATCTGTTCGGCAACAACCATTGCCAGTAATCTAACACAAGACCCTTTCTGACAGTGGTCATTAATAATACGGATTTATTTATTGGTCTGTAAAATTGCCAGAGTATGTGTTTCCCATTACAATGCCATCTTTTTAAACAAATAAACACAAAAACTACTCATCACAAAGAGTGTCATTAAGCATCATAAAATTTATAATAATTCGTTGATGACTTTCCACTGTCCTTAAAAATGAATTTAGCTTGTAACCTCCAGCTTATAAGAAAAATGAAAAGAAAGGAAAAGAGACATGAGACTGAGAGTAAAATAATGTGGCATTCTTTCTCCAAAAAGCTTCATATCATATCTTGTCAAAGGTGATGGGAATCTGGGAATATGCTAAACAACAGAAATAGTTAATTCAACACAGGAAAGCAACCGCCTCACTGGAAATTAACATCTACCTCTTCTCTCGTTAGCCGTTCTGTCTCATCACAATGATATGTACTACTCTCAGACTCAAAGATAATGCGAGGCCAGCCATCATTAGCTAATATAATTTAAAATGTTTACTGACCAATTGTAGCAATAAATAGCAATATAAATCCTAGAAACGGGGCAAGGTTTAGGGGTTAGGGATGTGGGTCCAGGAAAAATATGCAGAAATATGTGCTTCCTTGCAAATGTTTATCTAGTTATTCAAAACATAGTCCTGCCTCTCTACCTTGTTTTCCAGCTCACTAAGTATGATTTTACTCAACAGCAAAGACTAATAAAGTAGAACCTTTTGATGAACTCTAGATTTCTATGAATGCCTTTGGCATTTCTCAGTAGCCAGTTACTATAACAATTGTAGAGTCTGAATGAGCAATCTTAGAGGGGCTAAAATGGGTAAGTATTTCTTTTTATTATTATTATTATAGCAGGTTAATTAAGGGAAATATAGGGCTATAACTTTCACAGATTTACTATAAAATCCTGTGGAAGGTCACTTTGCTTTATCTTATGTAGAAATTCATTGGGTATATCATAATCTGTTATAGCACAAGTAATAAGTTGTGTAGAAGGAAATTGTTTCATTAAAAAGCCTTTAAAATGTTGGGGAGGGGAAGGTAAGCTGTTGTGTGGTGATATTGCCAAAAAATAGTCACAAATGTAATATCTGTAATATCTGAATATACTATAACTCATATATATTATATCCATTCCTCTTCTCTCATTAGCAGAATATATATGTATATGTATATACATATATGTACATATATATACATATATATTCAAATTATATGTGTTTGCATACTTTTAAATCACTCTAGAAATTCAATTGGGATTGCTTAATGCACACATTAAAACTCTAAGCAGCAATGTTATTTACAGAAGCGTGACTTTGCCACCCCTCCTGGCATAGTCTGTGGCACAAGCCTATCACTCCATAAATATCAATATAATTACCAACGTTTTTCCTTCTGCATAATTTCAGTTTTGTTCCCTTATCCTTCACTCTGTCTTTGAGAAAACATTCCATTATTCTTTTGATGTGTTGTGTCACTGATAGTCCAGTGTTGTCATGCAGTAATGAGGGGCTTAATTCCTAGGACCCAGCTAAGCTTGCCTTCCTGAGGCAACAGTTCCTGTGAGCGATAAAGTCTTTCCTCCGTCTCTTCCTATTACCACTATACTTTCTCACAACTAACCAGCCATGTGTTCCATTCCATAAAACATTTTCTATGTTAGGTGGGAAGCTAATTCCAGATCCTTTTCCAGGTTTTAGTAGTGGTTTGTAACAGCTTACGATTCTACCTGTTCCTGGGAATATCTAGGTAAGTAATACCAGCGCTCTGCTAGATACATGATGATGATAATAGAAGTAGAAGTAATCCTACCTAATAATAGACAAATATGCAAATTGACCATACCTCTGCTACACCCAAGCCATGCCCACCAGCCCAAGCCATGCCCACCAGCCAATCAGGGCAAGTATGCAAATAAACCGAACCAAGATGGCTACAGCCACCGAGAGCAAGGTTTCCAAGGCAACAGAGGGAAACAAGCTTTCCGCCTGCCCTTGACAGACCTAAGCCTCCACTCAATCTACAAAGTTTCAATTATAGAAAGTAAACAAATTCAAACAGAATGGCAGCAGCCACGGAGCTGGAGAGACCAGGCCAGGGTTGCCCTCGGTAACGGAGAAAACAAAGCTTTCTGCACACCCTGGCCGGGCTCAGGCCTCTGCTTAAGGCTACAAAGTTTCAATAATAGAAGGTGAATTAACTCAAACATAAATGGCTGCCGGTGGAGCATGCAGGAGGCTTGGCTCTGCTCCAGGCTACAAAGTTTCATTGTAGAAGGTAAATAAATTCCAGATACCAGGGCCTCCGCTTGGGTTGCCAGGGGGCGTGGCTGGCCTGCAAACCACCACAGGCCCCTTTCTCAGTCTGTCCCATGCCCCAAGGGAACCCCCACCCTTACCTGGGACATCCTTCAGGGCAAAGCAGCTGGCCCCCACTCCTGCACCAGGCCTCTATCCTATCTAATAAAAGAGTAATATGAAGATTGACCACCACTCCAACACACAATATGTCTGCCCCCATGTGGTCAAAGATCCTGCCCCCATGTGGACACAAGATGGCCACCACAAGATGGCCAGCAGGGGAGGGCAGTTGGGAGGCACCCAGCCTGCAAGGGAGGGAAGTTGGAGGCGATCAACCCTCCAGGGGAGGGCAGTTAGGGGTGACCGGGCCAACAGAGGAGGAAAGTTGGGGGCAAACAGGCTGGCAGGGGAGCAATTAGGCATTAATCAGGCTGGCAGTGGAGTGGTTAGGGGATGATCAGGCTGGCAGGCAGAAGGGGTTAGGGGCAATCAGGAAGGCAGGCAGGCAAGCAGTTGGGAGCCAGCAGTCCTGGATTGTGAGAGGGATAACCAACTGCCCATTTAGGCCCGATCCCAGTGGGATTGGGCCTAAATGGGCAGTCGGACATCCCTCGAGGGGTCCCAGATTGGAGAGGGTACAGGCTGGGCTGAGGGACACCCCCCTCCAGCTCCGTGCACGAATTTCGTGCACTGGTCCTCTAGTAGTAAAAATAATAGCTAAAATTATGGATCCTGCATTCCCAAGTACTCTGCTAAGGACTGTGCTTTTATTTTCACCTGTCTCTTGTATTCCCTACCAAAGAGTCACTTTTATTTATCCCACCAGTCTCACAGGGGAAACAGCAGAGGCTCAGGTAATTTAAGCAATTTGTTTAAAATCATCCACTTTAAGCATATTGGTCTCAGAATGAGAACCCAGACATCTGATTCCACAGCTTTAGAATTTAACCAACATGTTGTATTTAATTGCATATGTCTATTACTGTGGCAATTTGGTGATAGAGATTCTAAGACAGTAGGTTGTTAACATAAAAGTATACCACATATTACATTGGGTATTGTCCTGTATACTCAGCTGGAGCTCAATATTCAATAAGTTTTAGCTTTTGTTATTAATTATAAATGAGCCAAGATATTTGTGCAGAATCAGTTATCATGAAAATACTCTCTGTTACTTTAAAATTAGTTCAACCAAGGCACACTGCAAGCAATAGATAATCCATAGTTAATGATCAGTAGTACCATCTGATTATTTGCAGATTCTGATTTTCTGACATTTGCCAAGCTTTCTGATTTTGAAAAGAATTTACCTTTCTATTTATTTAGGCAATGTGTGGAAAAGCATTTTGCACCTCGATTTCTCAGCTCTTTCCACCTGCTGGAAGTATAGTTTTTAGGGGCATATGTGAAATTTTGGTCTTGATTCTCATTATCACCTGTTAATTACCTACTGTGAAGAAGTGTTACCTGATAATGACACATTGTAAAACATTGATCAAAACTTTCCTTGCACACAATGTGAACATTTTTGTTTTTAGTGACTAGGCTGTCATCAACGGGGAAACATTTTAGGAACAGCTTATTTCATGAAATCTCCATTGCCTCTCCATACAGAGGATGAGGAAAATAAATGATCTTCAAATGGAATCCCTAATAATATGAAGTAATTACATAGTCATAGCCTTGGAAATGCTGGGAAGCTTAAGTGATCATCAGACTCTCTCTGCATGGTATTCATATTTATCACATGTTGCATATCTTTATGCCTAAATTAATATCTTTATACATATACACTGAGTGGCCAGATTATTATGATCTCTGAATGCATAATAATCTGGCCACTCAGTGTATATCCTATATAATAAAAGGCTAATATGCAAATTGTCCCCTCAACCAGGAGTTCGGCCAGCAGGCAGGCTGGCCCATGTCCCCTCCCCCTGGCCAGGCTGGCTGGACCCCACCCATGCACGAATTCATGCACTGGGCCTCTAATATATATATATATATATATATATATATATACACACATACATACACTGAGTGGCCAGATTATTCTGCGTTCAGAGATCATAATAACCTGGCCACTCAGTGTATGTATAAATAAATAAGTTTGTGCCAACAACTGTTTTACTAGAGCATGCTTTCATATCCCATGGGTAGTTGCCTCCAAAGCTGGTAGCAACTATAGGAAATACCACTCTACTTTTAAAATTAAAAATATAGAGTAAGCCAAAACCGGTTTGGCTCAGTGGATAGAGCGTCGGCCTGTGGACTGAAAGGTCCCAGGTTCGATTCCGGTCAGGAACATGTACCTTGGTTGCGGGCACATCCCCAGTAGTGGGTGTGCAAGAGGCAGCTGATCGATGATTCTCTCTCATCGATGTTTCTAACTCTCTATCCCTCACTCTTCCTCTCTGTAAAAAAATCAATAAAATATATTAAAAAAATATAGAGAGAGTACAATGAATTTGGATCAAAATGTAAAGACTTGTCGATAATTTTACTTAAAAATATGACAATAAGACCATACTTAAAACTGGATTAACAGAGTTTAGAATGGCGAATCTTACATTGGCTAAAATTCATTCTTAAGTGTAACATGGTGGTTAAGTTCTGAAGTTCTAGAACCAGAAGATTGGCTTCTCGTTCTAAATCCTACATTCTCAAACTTGGTGATTTGGGGCAAATTGCTTAAACTACCTGAACCTCTATTGTTTTCCCTGTGAGTCTGATGGAGTGAATAAAAATGAATCTTTTATAGGGAGATACAAGATTGCATCTATAAGTAAATCATATGGTATTTGTATTTCTCTCCCTAGCTCATTTCACTTAGCATAATACTCTCCAGGTCCATCCATCCTTTCGCTAAAGGTAAGATTCTCTTCTTTTTGCGACCAAGTAATATTCCACTTTGTAAATATACTGCAGCTTCTTTTATCCACTCTACTGAGGGACAGTTGGGCTGCTTCCAAATCTTAGCTATTATAAATAATGCTGCATGAACATAGGGGTGTATATATTTTTTCAAAGTAGTGTTTCGAGTTTCTTTGGATATATTCCCAGAAGTGGAATCAGTGAGTCATAAGGCATTTCTGTTTTTAATTTTTTGAGGAAACTTCATACTGTTTTCCACAGTGGCTGCACCAATCTGCATTCCATCCAGCAGTGCATGAGAGTTACCTTTCTTCCAGTCCCGATTTTTAACAATTTGTCCCACGTCCCGCGGCATTTTAAAAAAGTCCCGATTTTTGGAAAGAATGCACGACAAGCTAGGGAACAGTGGGAGAATGGGAAGGGAATATACGGTTTCGGCGGCCATGTGGCTATTTAGCCAGGATAAATAATGCACTAAAAATTGTGGAATACACGCTGTTTTTACCAGGAGCTAATGCTGCGACTGAACGCATTTTTTCTATGGTAAATAAAGTGTGGACATCAGAAAAATCACAATTAAGTGTTGAGACTTTGAAAGCCATTTTATGTGTGAAATATAATTTAACAAATTCTTGTGAAAAATTTCATGACCTTTTAAATGACAGCAATCTACTAAAAAAAAAAATTCACTCAAATGAGAAATATGCCAAAGAATAAAATAATACTATACATAATTTTATTTATTTATTATATATTTGTAAATTTTACTTATGTTGAAATTTTAAAAAATATATTACAATACTATTTTTGCGTTCTATGAAAATTTTTGTTGTTCCATATAGACCAAATTTTTAATCAAGAACCCCCCCCCCCCCCCCCGTCAATGGTGTCCCACTTTACCAATGTTAAAATCTGGTCACCTTAGATAGACGGAGACTTGACTTTGGCTGGTGGACATACAGTACAATATGCAATGATGTATTACAGTATCGTACACCTGAAATCTATATAATGTTATTAACTAATGTCACCCCAATGAAACAGAAATTTTAAATTTTAGAAATTTTAGAAATTAAGGGGACCATGGAGGAAGTGCAGGGCTGCAGAGCAGCAGAAGGTATATCTCCATAGAATAGGGAAGCTGAAAAGCTACAACAGGTACATTTCCATAGAATGAGGTATCTGGGAACAGCAGAAGGTCTATATTTACAAAATAAAGAGAAGGAAGCCCTTCAAAGGAAGAAGAAGAAAGCCCAAAGGGAATGGGAAAACAATAAGAAAGGAAGGGATGAAAACCTCACAAGTCCCAAGTGAGGTTCCACCTTTGAACTCAGGAGTTACCATAGTAACCAGTAAAGGGAATAGTGACCAATCACAGGGGACATCAAGGCACAAAGGTCTGCAGCCTTTATAAACAGTAGGGAAAAGGAACTCAGTGGGACCCTGTCCCCCTCCCCACATGGGAGCCTGTACTTGTTCTTCAATAAATTTCCACCTTTGTTATACCATCTTCTGTCCATGGATTTATTCTTCAACTTCCACAGACAAAGAACCTGGGGAACCACCCTGCTCAGGGGAACACCACATGTTCCAGTCCAAAAATCCCGCTTTGCCAATAAATTCAATTAAAAAAAATAAACAACCACCCCCCCCCCCAAAAAAAAATATAGAGAGATATGAGAAATACAGGTTAGCATAAAAGTAAAGTCCTTAGTAGCATTCTTAGCAGTGGGGGTTCTATAACATTTACCTATTATTTTTATTGTTGCTTCTATGTTTACTATAGTGCTATACTGGAAAACAAACAAGTAAAAGTTTATTGGTGTTTCTAAAGTTTATCGAAGTTTATTATATTTTAGTCTCATGAATGCCCAGATACCTAAGACATAGCTGTTTCAAAAATTACTGGAAAAAAACAAAATAAGAATTGCTAAAGTTTTTCATTTTTCTCAACTAGGAAATCACTAAGATGCTGAAATCAGCAGCAATTCCCAAGCCAGAATAAATATCAGAATTATCTGAATGAAAACAATAACAAACCACAAGAAACATAAAACAAGTTCCTTTCTCTCTCCCAAGCTCAGGCTGGGAATCACTCCTGTAGTCAGGTGGGTAGGCATGCTTATTGCAGGATTAGTCATAGTAAAGCTGAATTTCTCAGCCTGCAAAGGTTTCACAGAATGGAAATCTCAGGGCCCTTAAGGAAACTGTGGAGGGAAAAATACTGGTGAAGTCTAGATATTTGTATTTTTTAATATTCCCCAGGTGTTTGTAGATCTGAGTTCCATGGAAAAGTCTGAGATATATTTTTATTTGTTTGTTTTTGCATTTCTCTCTAAGTTTGATTCTTTTCTGGGAGATGTTTTTTCATATCAATTAAGATTAATAAAAGGAAATATTCTATCTTCCCTTAGACATTTCCTCATTTTTTTCCCAGCCTAGAGTCAGTTTCTGTCAGTAGTCTTTCCCTCCTTCAATATATGTGACCACTCCCAAGTTTCATATACTCTATCTAGGTACATCAACCTCTCTCCTATCAAATAATCCAGATCAGTGATTCTCAATTGCACTAATACTATAACATGCACCAATATAGAAACTTATTAAATTTCAGCTTAATTGGTTCCTCACCCTGGATTTCTGATTCAGAATTTTAATTTCTAACAACAAAAATGATACTAATGCTACTGGTCCCAGAAGAGCCACTGTTTTAGAGCATTGGAAAATTTCCCCAAAAGAGGAAGAGGATTACAACTTTGAACAATCTTCTTAGTAACTGAGTTTCCAGATTTTAGGTATTGCTTTAAGTTGAAATGCTATCCATGATTAAAGTTGCAAAATTTTAAAATTGTAACAAACCAAACAAAAATGATTGAATTAAATATAGACTTGTTTTATCAATATAACCATAAGCCAAATATATTACTTTCATATATTCATTGAGTACAGTAAGTCTTTTTTTAAATTTGTATTTTACATTATGAAACAATGTCAGTAGTATCATTTTAAATATACTCAGTAATAATTACTTATATACTATAAACTCCCTGGACAGGAACTTAAGTTCTTATCCCTTTAAAGTAAATCAACAAATATTGAGCATTCTTTGAACATCTCTTTCTAAGACCCTGGCCAAGGCATTGGCATTATATCAGTAATGTATTTTTAAAGTAAAATATACTGATTATTGTTGTGTGAAGATATATTTCAGTTCATTAATAAACTTGGAGTTTGGGGAATGAAATTACCTTAGATATCAATTAGTTCAAGAAATCTGAATTAGAGACCAAAATACTAGGTTTGAGTCTTGAACTTGTTTCCTATCTACTTCTTATTGTAGGGTAATGTTTTCACCAATCTGAACCTCCTTTTATTTGTTTACAAAAATAGTATTTTTGTCAATGGATATGTAAATGAATGCATGTATAAACAAAATAGGGTTTATATGTACAATGGAATATTATTCAGCCTTAAAAAGAAAGGAAACTTTTGTCACATGCTACAGCATGAATATTAATGAAGCACATTGAACTAAGTAAAATAAACCAGTCACAAAGATACAAATATTGTATGATTCCACTTATATGAGTTACCTAAAGTAGTCAAATTAATAGAAACAGAAAGTAGAATGGTTTAGGAGAGGAGATAATGGGAATTTTTGTTTAATGAATGTAAAGTTTCATACTTGCAAGATTTGGAGATATGTTTCACAATAATGTGAATATATTTAACAGGTTAGAGGCCCAGTGCATGAAAATTCATGCACTGGAGGCGGGGGTCCCTCAGCCCGGCCTGCCCCCTCTCATAGTCTGGGAGCCCTCCAGGGCAGGAGGCGACTCAGTGATCAGGGGAAGGCGACGCCCCCATCACACCTCTGCTGCTGCCACTGCTGGCAGCGCAAGCCTCGGCTGGCTCTGGTTACCTTGCCTCGGGCTGGCCCTGGGCGGCTGGGAAGCTGCCATCCAAGACTTGCCTGTGCCTCGGGCGTCAGCTGGGCAGCCACCATCTGAGGCTTGCCTGCACTTTGGGCCAGCCCTGGGTGGCTGGGCAGCTGCCATCTGAGGCTTGCCTTTGCCTCAGGCCGGCCCTGGGCAGCTGGGGGGCTGAGGGGACTGGGAGACTCCAGAGGCAGGCACGTGGAGCGGCCAGACCTGCCTAGGGGCGGGCCCGGCTGTGCCACATGCCTGCAGCCCGGTGCGGCCGAGGAGACTGAGTACCATCATCTTGTGGCTGTGGGTGCCACCATCTTTGAGGGCGTGGCAGTCAATTAGCATATTCCCTCCTTATTGGCTGTGGGTGCCACCATCTTTGTGAGGGTGTGATGGTCAATTAGCATATTCCCTCTTTATTAAATAGGTTACTTAACATTAATCTTAAAAATGGTTTAGATGATAAATTTTATGTAATGTGTTTTTACCACAATAAAAATGTTGTATTTGCAAGAAAGAGGATGTGTGTATATACATATCTATCACCATAGTTGTCATATAGGGTTAATTCCATGAAACAATGGCATACTGGCTAGAATAGAATAAAAGTTTTTCTTGAGCAATGTGAGGAATAACTTGGATTAGAGCTCTCTTGCTACTCAATCAGGTCAATCTTTCTCCTAGATCTTGAGAGAGGGTCAGGGATATAAAAAGTCTGGCATCTGAAACAAGAAGCTGGTATATTGGACATAGTGACATATACCCAAGTCCCTTATCAAAGAACTTGTTGCCTTCACTGTCAGTCCCTCCACGAATTGTCTCAGCTCAAAGAGCCCCCCTGCCACAAGGTCACATGTCTCCTTGGATACCTACATTCAAAGAGTGAAGAAGTAAGAAAAGTAAAAGCTTGGTCATGTAAGCCCATTAGAGAAAAATTCTAAAGGGTCATTTAGCTTTGGAACTACCGATGGGGTCAGCTAAGGCTGTAACTAGCCACCTTGCAATCCCTCCTCTTCCCCCCTCCCTGCCCCCCGCTGCCCCCGGCTCCCTTGTGTACTCTGCTTCCTCCAGTTTCCTTCCACAGGCATTGATTCCAAGGCCACTTCCTAGGATCATCTCTAAACTCCATTGCAGAGTCAGCTCCTCCAACACCAAGACACTGACTGTAGCAAGAGCATCAGCAGGAGCAACAAGAGCTTCTTAAATCCTGTATGTGGATTATCAACCGTAAGACATATTCTATGCGCGATTATTTTTCTCCTGCTGTCCTTACAACATGTCAGATACATTATTATAACACCATTTTGCCAATCAGAGCATGAAGGCTCAACGCTCTTAATACATCTCATTAGATAAATGTAAATGGAGTGAAGAGTGAAGGGAGAGAAGTGTTGAGAAAGAATAAACTATTAACTCACTGGGCAGAGGCTTTCCTGGACAGCCCACCTATCTGCCACCATGCTGTGTCTGCTCTAACTCCACCTTTTAAAAAAACGACATGTACTTCCCAGCTGATGGATGAGCTTTCTTTTGTACATGTTCTGTCCTATCACTTTTTGGCACTGTAGTAAAAGACAATGGCATTTTTTTCATCATTTTTTTCATTGAATGAACCATTTATTCAGCATCTACAATATTCTGGCATTATTCTCAGTATTGAGGTTATGGCATAGAGCGAACAAGAAATGCAAGGTTCCTGCTTTTGTGGAGTTTGTATTCTCCTGGCGGAAATTTAAAAAAAAAATAATGTACATGCTAAGTAAAATGATTTGGATGGGAATTGATAAATGCTGTAATGAAAACACACCTGGGGAGTATAATGCAGAGTAACCTGTGCAGAATCCTATCGAGTGGCCACTTGACATAGTCTAGTTTTGTCTCTAGCTTTTAATTGAATGTGATTTATTTCAGTCTCTGTGCTGAGCATGCGCTTCCCGCCACAGGAGGAAGGAACAAGCTGTTCCCTTTGGCCTGAGATGGCCTTCAGAGGGCAGATCCTTCAATACTACCACGGGGAAGCTTAGCTTACCTTAACAATCAGGTTAAATTCTCTAATACAGACAGCTTTGGCTGTCATAACATTGGTCATGACCATAGGTTACCTTTGTTTGCATGTTTAGTTGTTGCATAGTTTTTGAGTAGACTGCAAGCTACAGGAATGAAGTAGTAGTAGTAGTAACCTCATCTTTCATATTCCTGGTACCGGAAAGAGTGCAAGAAACAAACAGTAACTCGACCAATTAAGTGTCAGAAATGTGTTCACTGCCTGGGATACAAAATAACAAACAAACAGTTATAACTGAATCCCAGACCTCCATGAGCTCAGAGTATAGAGTGAATGAAGAAACACCAACAACTGCAGCATAAATTGGATGCTCTGTTAAGAATTACAGTTTTAATATTTAATATATTTATGTGTGTAATAATTCTGGATAATTAGATATTTTACAATATCTATACAGGTACAAACATATGCTCTGCTCCAGGTGTTATTACATGGTATGGTTATTCAAACTACTAATTTAAAAAATATTGACATACTATGATACCAGTTAAATAAAAAAATTGCATTGTAAATTTTATGCTTATCTTCTCCTTAGCTCATTAATTATTTATTCCATTTGGGAAGGTATATTACATAGCAGAGATTCACACAATTAGGGATATGTGAACTTATTCTTAACATTGTGTTATTTTTATTGACAGAACACACAAATAAGTTATTCCTTGCTCTCTTTAAGTAGACCTAAAGAAACATCATGTCTTCTGACTTCAAAACAAAAATAAAAAATTCTGAATGATTGGTTTTATGCATATTTATGCAGCAGCATAAAATACAGAGACTACCAAATACAGACATAACAAACCAATTCTATTGCAATCCATCCTGCTCCATTTCAATTGCGTAGCAACTAGATCTTCCAAAGATATATCTAAGTATATCTTTGGGGTGATATATCTAAATTATTCTAAAGGCTAAGATCAAAGTTTAATTCTTTCTGCACTACACACACACACACAAATACTTCTTATATTATCTCTCAAGATTTTCATTTTTCAATGCAGCTACCAGAATTTATCTCCAAATCATTTTAACAGTAAATTATCTTTCTGCAAGTGTCCAACCAAAACAACAAGGAAGCTTAAAAAAGACATGATCTACTGGCATGTGGGCATAAAACTAATATAGAAAGCTTATGTGTTTTTTAAAAAATAAAACTCAGATAAATATAACATCTCCTGGAGATATATGATATTAGAGCGTAATTTTCCTTCAGAAAAATCTGGTGAAAGTGTTGATTAATTGATTCAACCAAGTGGACCAACTATTCAATGGCAGAGCTACAGGGAAAATTCTGTCTTTAAACTTGTAGCTCTCTGCATTTTTGCTAACAGGATGGTACTTCTACAACTTTAATTCATGCTACTACCCCAAATCCTGAGATATTTGTAAAACATTTATCTTCTATACTTAATGTAAAATAAAATGAGCAATTTCAAGATAGATTAACAGTTCCTTAGAAACAGTAAAAAATTCTCCACTGAACAACATTTTCTAATGAGCAATTTACATCTGTCTTCTCTAAACCAGCAGAAAGCACATTGAGAATTTATGTAAGACTATCACTTCATCCTCTAAGAACAAACCTCTAAAATTTTGTGGTAGTCTGATTTTTGCAATCAGGTTGCAGGACCTTTCATTCTTTTTAGGGTAATTTTATGTAGAAATACTGAAATCACAGAACAAAGCAATCAATATACCTATTTCTATTAATTTATATTTTTCTTTTTACTGAAATGTGCATTCTCCATTGTCCCATGAATACTTACAAAAATAAGAAATATTGAAGGCATTATGTTATTCTCAATTTAAAAAAAAATAGTTTACATGTTTAGTAGAAATACTTTTAGACCCTTTGATTAGTTTTGTACAATTTATGGGAATTGATATCTTGAGGCAAGCAAAATACTAGGGTATCTTAAACATTCTCCACTGAGAAGTGATCTTTCAAAAACCCGTTACCCTCACCACTAAGCTGAAAAAACTATTTCTAGCACTAAATTCAAGAGTGAAAGTAGGTTGATTGCCCTTTTTTTCCCCCATTTTGGAATGTAGTTCTAGTTCCAGGATATTGGATCAGTTTAAGATCACTGGGGACCTCAGATTTTCGCCTGATAATGTAATAGCTTGAACATGCATTTTATTTCATTGTAAATATTTAATACAATACAATGTGCAGGAAAGTGAACCTATTAATAATTGTGATAAACCATTCTGTTACATGAATTCAGAGACAATTTTAATAATTTTGTAAGTTTTCTGAGTTGATCGTTTTTTAAAAAATGACACATACAAATTAATTACTTATAATGGTAGAAAACTAGAAGCAAATGTTAGCACATTTTAGAAGAATATGAAATTCCCTTATACATAAAATGTATAAAGTATAGGTAGCCAAAAGAATCATCTTCATTACTAATGCCTTGAGAAAAATCAAAGTTAATATTTTGCTTCATGGATCAAGAATTTTTCTAATTATATTTTAACTAACAATGAATATTATGCTTTAACTGTCTTGTTATAATATTGTTCTCTGAAGAATTAATTGACATAGAATGTACAATACCAAGAGTGATCCCTCCTGTAAACCATGGATGAGGGATGATGAAGATACTGGGTGATAGATAACACTTGACAGGATCAATGTAGGTTCATCTATTGCAACAAATATACCACTGAGTATGTTGATAGTATGGAAATAGTGAGTATATGGGAATTTTCTGCACTTTTCACTCAATATTGCTGTGAACCTAAAACTTTCCTCAAAAATAAAGTTTATCTAAAACATATATATTTATATACTCATAGAGAGATCATCTTGTGTCCAATAAATATACAATGTATAATTATTATAATATTTCACTATTTTGTTTATTTAAATAAATTTATTTTATTTTTGTACATATGTGAATCACTGCAATAAACATACTTATATCTAACATAAATATCTAGATATAGAATTATCAAGTCAAACTGTTCATTCCAAATATTTTAACTCATATTGCTTTACTCCTTCTACAATGTTTAGTCATTGTTCATTTTTTATCAATTTAAGACATATCTCATGGTGATGTTAATTTGCACTGCTATGATCATTTATGAGATTGACCTTTATGTAATTCCTTCATTGTTTCATTCTTTCAACTAAAATTTCTAGCTCTAACTAACAACTGGTAATATGCTAGGTCCTGTATATCCAGCCACCAACAAAAGCAACAGAAACCATTGTCTTTATGGAGCTTATATTATAAAAAGGAGAAACAATTAATAAAAATAATAAGCAAAATATATAGTGATTGATAAGTGAAAAAGAGGAAAAGGTAGCATGGAAGGGAAATTTTTGGATGTGTATGGCTGTGAAAATTTTACATGGGAGCCCAGCCGGTGTTGCTCAGTGGTTGAGCATCAATCCATGAACCAAGAGGTCACTGGTTTGATTCCAGGTCAGGGCACAGGCCCAGGTTGTGGGCTTCATCCCCAGTAGGGGGTGTGCAGGAGGCAACCGATTGATGTATGTCTCTTATCAATGTTTCTTTCTTTCTATCCCTCTCCCTTCCTCTCTCTCTACAAATTAATAAAAGCATATTAAAAAAATTTATATGGGATTCTTATAGAAGACTCAAGAGAATATGGAATTTGAACTGATATTTAAAGAATCTGGTAGATTGATTCAGGAAAATAATGACAAAAGTGGTGAGAAGTATTTATATTTTGGTATGCTTCAAGGTAGATCAATGAGATTTGTTGATAAGCAGATAAATATATGGGGAGAGGAATCAAGGATACCCCAAAGTTATTTGGTCCAAGCAACTGTAAGAATTGTCATCATAATAAGAAAGAAGGTGGTTAAGAGCAGGTATGGGAAGAAAAATTTGAATTTATGCATATTACATTCTAATGCCTATTAGATATCAAATGGACATGTCAGCAAGTCAATTAAATGATTCTGAAAGTCAGTGGTAGGCGGCCTAGATTGATGATACACAGATGGAGATTTTTAGTGTATCAACAGCAATTAAAACCATGAGCCTATATAAAAACATAAAGGAAATACACATAGGTAAAGGGGAGAAGAGGGCCTAAGTCTGAGATCTCAGATATCCCAGATATTTGGAGGTTGGAGAGATATTGAAAGTCATTGAGAAATAGCAAAGTAAAATAAGACAGCCAAGAAAATGTAACATGGAAGAATAAAGGTAGTGTTTTATGAATGAGGGAATGATCAACTGGATTACATGCTGCCAGTAGGTCAAATAAAATAAAATTTGAGAATTGGCCATTAAACTTAGTGAGATGGTGACATTGATAAGCAGTTTCTTTAGAGCTATGAAAGTAAAAGCCTAACCTGAATGGGTCAAAGGGATAAAAGCAGAAGCGGAACTAGGGAATATGAGTATACATATTTTTTTACAATATTTTCTCCTCTCAGAGTTCTAAAAATAATTATAAATTCAAAATTATTATTGTAAAAAAGAAAATAAACTATACATATAAAGCAAAATTCCTCCTGACCATCTACTTTTGTAATAGTTGCCCTCTCCTCAGGGGCTATTCATGTTTACTCTCAAAATTAATCTACTAATATACTATGAATCTAATAAAATTAAATAATGAGTTAATTTTCAAAATTAATGACTGAATTTCCAAAACTAATATATAAAATTTTGGATTTTATTTATTTAGTAAATATATTGCTACTGAATAAAAGTACCTTATTCCTTTTGTTTCTACTTCTAGGTATAACTTTTATTTTTTATTAATAATGTTACTTTTACTCATTGTAAGGATTAATACTTGTATTTTTGTTTCATGCCTCAAGTCTGTAAATGAGAATGAAGACAGAACCTATCCTTATTGTAGTTTTAGTAATTTTTCATTAAATTATGATGTTGGCAATTAGCTTAAGATGGTTAATTTATCATTTTTATAATACAATTATGGTGATGATGATGACAGCTAACATTTAATGAGAAGCTGTAACAGTATGTTGTATACAATATAAGTATTTTACATACAGTCTCTAACTTCACCTTTTTAATAACCCAATGGCATAATGCAGAAACTAAGAGTTAAAAATTGGCCAGGATCATTCAGCTTGTCAGTGGTAGAGGTGAAACTCAAAATTAAGTCTGTATAAATACAAATAGTTCATGACTGACTTAAATAGCTACTATGCTCTTTATCTAATAACTAGAGGCCCGGTGCACGAAATTCGTGCACTGGGTAGGGTGTCCCTCAGCCCAGCTTGCACCCTCTCACAATCCGGGACTGCTGGCTCCTCACCGCTCACCTACCTGCCTGATTGCCCCCTAACTGCTTCCTTGCTGGCCTGATTGACCCCTAACTGCTCCTCTGCGGGCCTGATTGCCCCCAAATACCCTCCCCTGCTGGCCTGATCACCCCCAAGGCTTTTATTAGTATAGATATGACCCTGCACAGAAAATTTTACTAACCCTGCTTTACAATAAGGGCTTGACGATTGAATCATTAGGACCAGACACCAAGATTTCCTTTCTTTAAATAGTGGAGGGAATACTTATCTTGTATTTAAGTTGCCCGGAAATTAAAATGAGATAATGACTTAGAAAAGCATAAAAGCACCACATAAAGACAACTGTCTTTTTAATGAAGTGGCAAAATGAAAAACACTTTTTATTCTCCCCTTCCTTCCTTTACAGCTTTTATTTAATCTTTGAAATTCATAAAAATTTCACTCCAATTTTCATTTCTTTACATTCAACATTATTTTGTATTGGTTTCAGGTTTTATATTAGTTACAGAATAGTGGTTAGACAATCATATACTTTACAAAGTGTTCCCCGATATTTCTAGTACCCACCTGGCATCATACCATCATTACAACACTACTGACTATATTCCCTATTTAAGTGACAATGGGTTTACAGGTTCCTTTCAATCTTTCTTTTGTGTTTTTTTGTCCTTCCTTTTCTTTCTCACTTCTTCCCTCATTTTCTTTATATAGTATCTCAATTGGCCATCAAAGCTCAATGAAGGCACTGGGACACGCTTCATCCATTTTACAGACCAGGAAACTGAGGCCAATTCCAGTTGGCTGTGGAACTTGACTCAGGAAGCCCTCAGAGCACACAGGAAGCCCTCAGAGCCATGCTCTTTGCGCTTCCTAAGGGGCAGCGGCCCAGCAAACAGAACAAACCTTCCAGTCAGGCTTCCGAGCCTCTTTCTCAAGCACCTCTTCATTGTGGATGCTCCACATTCTTTCCTCTCCCCCCATTCTTTACTGCCCCCCCTTCTCCGAAGCAGGTGGAAGGCTTCCCACTCACTGCCTAGGCATGCTCTGCTATGGGGCAGGGTGTAGCGAGCTTGCTTTTGGGTGAAGGCAGGAGCAGGAGTCACTGCCTCTGAAGTGTGAAGGCCACCTGAGCGAGGCCCATTAGCACTGGGAGCTTCTCTGAATCACATCAGTCAGTCCAGTACCCTGCAGTGCAGCACCCCTTCACTGAGGTGGCTCCACTCCTCAACCCCCGCCTCAGGGGTGAGGGTCCTTGCCCCTCGGCCAGGAGTCCTTCCATGCCCCTTGATCCCTGGCTGGGCCCACCCACGTCTTGGGGGCACTGCAGAACCTCTGTCTCTCTGCAGATAAAGCAGATCCCTGCCCTAGGTCTCTGCAAAGCTATGAATCTGTGGCCAGAGGCCTGGTCTGGGAATCAGCAACAACATGCCTGCAATGTTACCAGGGACCCTGGGAGCGGCTGGGCAAGTCCTGCCACGCGCCCCCCCGGCCTGGATCACCCTCAGAGAGCCAGGCTGTGCCCGGCCACGCCCCCCGGGTGGTGATTGCCGCCTGGATCACCGCGGGAGCGCCATGCTGTGCCCAGCCACGCCCCCCCCGGGTGGCGATTGCCGCCTGGATCACCCGCGGAGCGCCCGGCTGTGCCCGGCCACGCCTCCCGGTGGCGATCGCCGCCTGGATCACCCTCAGAGAGCCCGGCTGTGCCCGGCCACGCCCCCCGGGTGGCGATCGCCGCCTGGATCACCCGCGGAGAGCCCGGCTGTGCCCGGCCACGACCCCCGGGTGGCGATCGCCGCCTGGATCACCGTGGGAGCGCCATGCTTTGCCCGGCCACGCCCCCCCGGGTGGCGATTGCCGCCTTGATCACCCGCGGAGAGCCCGGCTGTGCCCGGCCACGCCCCCCGGGTGGCGATCGCCGCCTGGATCACCCGCGGAGAGCCCGGCTGTGCCCGGCCACGCCCCCCGGGTGGCGATCGCCGCCTGGATCACCCGCGGAGAGCCCGGCTGTGCCCGGCCACGACTGCCCGGGTGGCGATCGCCGCCTGGATCACCGTGGGAGTGCCATGCTGTGCCCGGCCACGACCCCCCGGATGGCAATCGCCGCCTGGATCACCGCGGGAGCGCCATGCTGTGCCCGGCCACGCCCCCCCCTGGTGGCGATCGCCGCCTGGATCACCCGCGGAGCGCCCGGCTATGCCCGGCCACACCCCCCCCGGGTGGCGATCGCCGCCTGGATCACCCGTGGAGCGCCCGGCTGTGCCCGGCCACGCCCCCCCGGGGGCGATCGCCACCTGGATCACCAGCAGAGCGCCCGGCTGTGCCCGGGCACGCCCCCCCCGGGTGGCGATCGCCGCCTGGATCAACCGCGGAGCGCCCGGCTGGGCCCGGCTACGCCCCCCGTGGCGATCCCGCAGAGGACCCCCCGGAACTAAGAGGATTGGGCGCCGCCATCTTGGTCTTCTCAACAGCCGGAAAGGCCACCTGGAGTCCCACCCCCAGCCTCTTGCAGGCCCAATCATGGGCATAGCGGAGGTGCGGTCAATTTGCATGTTTCTCTATTATAAGGTAGGATGTTCGTAAAGGTCTATAAATGATTAGAGAACCAATTCCCAAAGCAGGTACTTTTAAGTACACTAAAATGGCAATTATTCAAAAAGGTAAACAGGTTATTTTAAAAACAAGGACAAGATTAGTTGAACTTTCCTTCCTCACTGTTTCTGTTCTGTGTTTCTCTGTTTCATCTCTGTCCCGCTTAAATTACACTTCCACAAAATAGAGTTGTGACCTTTGAGACAGTTGAAGTCTATAACGTTAGAGCTGAGTTCATTGCCTTGCCTGTGGGCCATTGTACATTTGACCACCACCTATATTTTGATTACACTACATGGTCACGTACAAGTTCTGGCCTTGTTGTATTCTTAGGTTCTACTTTTGCAAATATTTAAGCCTTTACATTTTCCTTTATCCTACTAATTTATCATTGTTTTTACATTGGACCAATATTATATTTATTTATATACCATTGTATTTCCTGGTTTGAAAACAAGACAAAGAGTAAAATCCAACAACCTTTGCCAGCATTCTACTGGACATTTAAAAAAATTATTTGGACCCTGGCTGGGTTGGCTCGGTGGTTAGAGCATCATTTGGTGCATGGTCAGCAGGTTTGATTCTGGTCAAGGGCACGTACTTGGTTGCAGGTTTCTCAGCCCCCATACGGGTGTGTGTGGGAGGCAGCCAATTGATGTGTCTCTCTCATGTCAATATTTCTCTCTCTTCCTCTCTTCCCTCCATTCCACTTTCTCTAGAAATCAATGGAAAAAAATATCCTTGGGTAAGAATTAAAAAAAATTATTTGAGCTTTGTGTAATTCTCCTAATAACATTCCTTTTGATGCCTATTGCTTACTTTTAAAATAGTTTGTTCTAAATATTTGCAAGTGGGAGGCAATGTAGTATCACTCTTAATAGACAGCAGTATACCTAAGCAGGGCTGGCTTAAAAACAGAGCAAACACAAGTATTTGTCTTGAGTTGTAATACAAAAGACCAGCAAAGCCAGTTTACTTCCAAAACCCAAAATAAAAATAAACCAGGAAATCTAGCTAGTGATGGAGGAGGTAAAATGAGAGACCATAAATTTAGGAGTTGGATAGACTGAAGTACAAACACAGCCACATCAATATCAGTTATGTGATATTTTTGAAAATTACTTAAATTCTGAGACAAATTTCTTCATGTTTAAAATGAAGACAATTCAACTTCAGTTGTAATATTTAGATTAGATATAAATATTAAAGGCCAGCAAATATCTGACACACAGTACATTGTAAACCAGGATTACCTGGTTATCTTTTATAATTAGCAGGGGTGCATAGTTGAAGTAAATTTGCAAGGCATTCAGAATGTAATGGAATTGTGAAGCCGTGTATTGAATATGAGAAAGGCTGAGGTTGCTACTGGCAGAGATGCCAGAGGCAATGGCCAAAGTCCAGCTGGCTCACAGCTCCATGGGATGCACACGGTCCCTGTGGAACCATATTGGCCGTGACTCGCCTGCCTTGGCTGTTCCTCAAGCTTGATTCTCCAGCTTTCCTATTGGTTCTATCTATAGTTCACCTGAAACCCTTCCAGGAAAACTCCTTTCCCGCTTAATTTATTTCTGTTTTTTGTAACCGCAAACCATGACTAGCATAAAAATTGGAGTAGCTTCTCAGAGACCTGTAGGGACATAGAGAAATCTGGGCTTTGTCTTCCGGCAAATCTGGGCCTGAAAAGAGTGAACATCCAATTAGCATTAAAAAATAGAGATTTGTGATTTCACAGCATACATTGGGAAAAAATATCTGATCTATTTCTCTGGTCACCTGGAAAAAAAGTGCCCACTGAAAATAGTCTTTAAGGTTTGAGTGGCAATTGCTATAAACCAGTCAATATCATACATAATTTGAAAGAAAATGCCAAGGTCAGATTTCTAAATTCTCAGCTTAATGTAAAGATTGAAACATAAGCCTTTCCTAGGTTCCTTTTACAGACACCTAAGGAGTGTCAGTAAAAGAAGTTAGCATTTGCTCCAGGGGGTTGTCAGATTGTACAAGGAAATAATTCCCCAGCCTCATAAGATCCCAATGTGAAATGTAAGACATTTGTGGGGGATTGGAATATTGATCATTGAAAAAGAGATATATAACAGATTAGAAAGACTCAGGGTATGCTCAAACCCAAGTGATCTTCTTTATCTGGAAAGTTATTCTACTGCTTTAAAGATTCTATGACAACCTTGGCTGATAGAGTTACCTTGAAGAGAGAAACCATTTCTCCTAATGCCTCCCACTCTCCACTCTGCTTTCTCTCTCTCTGGTAAGTCCAGATTCCAGCACTCACCACAGTAATGTTAAAACAAACAAAAAACTAGAAGGGAAGTTTTGCTGCCTGAAAACAATTCTATTTCTCTTACTTGACAGAATTTCATTGGATGTGTGATTTAGGATGGATTCTTAGGGTGCTGAGTCAATGTAAGACTTTTAAAAACTAGTCTCATAGACAGAAAAATTTATTGATATTTTCCCACTATTGTTAGTGAAATGAAACAAAAACTCCAGTAGTTTGGAAATAAAATTCCAGAGTTACCAGGGCCAGTGGCAGCAAAACCAGCACAAACAGTAAACATCACAATTCTAAACCCTGAGCTTCTGTAATGCCCTCTTATTCTACCCTGTTCTTCAGCATCCTTCCTGAACCAGTTCCCAGCCTTCCCATTGATCCTGTCACCTGCTAATAGACTTCCAATATACTTCCTTTTGCCTTGAGTTAATCAGTGTTTGTATAGGACTAGCACACCATATATATATCTTAAGCTCTGTTACTAATTCTTGGAAAACTGTCATGTAAATATATTGTATTATTCTGAATAATAATGATAATGAATTAAATTACTTAATGGCAATCAAGGTGCATTTTGAACTTTCTAATATGTAATTTTCTAATAAATAGAATATAAAGTAAATCTTACAAAGACATTCAGCAAAGAAAAAATAAATTATTCTATTGCTACTATTAATCTCTCACCTCTTTTCAGTTATTATGGAATTAAATTCAGGATTTATTTGCACAGTTATAATCTTATTATAACTTTCCACAATAATTGTCAAAATTTTTCAGAATTAGTGCTCTATGATATAAATAGAAGACGATGCCTAACAGTAGAGCATATATTTTAAGTTCCATATGCCACCCTAAAAAAGTCAGTTAATACTTTTTTCAACTCTTAATTTCCTAGTTGTCCATTAAAACTTTATTCAAATAACTATATTTACTAGAATCATAATCTTAATTTGAAATCATCCATCATAAATGTCAATAGAAGGAAATATGGCTTTAACTTTGACATAAGTTAAAATACTATTTATTTGATTATAATACATTAAGAAGTTTGAAGTAATTCATTGATAATCATTAACTGGTGGGTAATATATATTAAAATGCAGTTAAGAAGTAAACTTTTTATCAATGTTATTAATAACCCTAATGATATTTTCAAAACAAAGATTTCAATATTATAAATTTTAAAAAAACATTTTAAATTATAAAAATCTACCTTTTCTGTAATATTTTCTTTCCTGTTCAAAACTTATCACATAACACTATAATTGTTTTACTTTACATTCATCATTATCTAAAATTATCATATTTATTTAACTTGTTTAATTTCTGATTTTAATCCAGGAAGCAATTTCCATCATGCAAATACTTTGTTAGTCATTCTTTTCACTATAAACCCATCACTTACAGAAATTCAGAACAAAGCAAATATTATATAAAATCTTGTTGAATTTTTAGTGCCTTTAGTGCTAAACTAATGTATACTCCAATTCAGAATTTACTAGATCTATGACTTTTGATAAATAATATTATTTGTGAGCCCCCTTTTGCTCATAGGCAAACTACAGTATGCTATTGCAAGTATAAAATTAGATGTCAAAAAAAGACTGATCTAGAAGATGCTCAACATGTTGTTTTCTTTATTTCAACTATTGCATTTATTATAAACTAACTAGAGGCCTACTGCATGAAATTCGTGCACAGGCAGAGGGGGTTCCTCAGCCCAACCTGCACCCTCTCACGATCCGGGACTCCTCGGTGGATGTCTAATGTCCGGCTGCTTATTTAGGCCCGATCCCACAGGGATCCCTGAGGGATTGGGCCTAAACTGGCAGTCGGATATCCCTCTCACAATCTGGGACTGCTGGCTCCTAACCACTCGCCTGCCTGCCTGATCACCCCTTACCACTCTGCCTGCCTGCCTGATCGCCCCTAACTGCTCCCCTGCCTGCCTGATCACCCCTACCCACCTCTGCCTCAGCCCCTGCTGCCTGCCATGGCTTCGTCCAGAAGGACATCCGAAATGACGTCCAAAAGGTTGTTCAGCTGTCTGGTCTAATTCCATATTATGCTTTTATCATTTTAGATGTATATATTAGTTTCATAACTATTAGTACTAATACTAAATATAGAGAATAGAATTAATAAATTAAAATGCTGTAGAATAATGGACTAAATTTTTTATATTGTTATAGTCTATATATTTCAATTAATTTACCGCCAGTTAACAAATTCATTAAATTAACTGACACATCATTTCCCCCATAAAGTTCACCAATTGAAAATTATGGCAAAATAAATGCTTATGGTTAACACCCTCATGTACTTTGTAACCTTTGCATTTTTTTTGTCTGACAATTCAATTTGCATGCTTATCAAAAGTCATTAGTTTTTTCTTTCTATGTTTAATTTATGCAAATTGCCTTATTATATTATGTAATTAGTAAAATGTAAAATAAACTGATGAAATTAAGTCATAGACATATAACTGCAAAAATAATGCTTCAGGTAAATTAAATAGAATGGCTTTAAAAATTATAAATATAGTAGTTGCTAAAAAAAATTAATTATGCTGCCATATTTGCTGTGGGTAAGACAACCAAAAAGTTGAGGGGCGAGGGGGGAATTGCAAGATTTTAAAAGGACTATACATTTAAATTGCTTCTCAAGTATTTTTAATTCTCTTATTCCATTATTAAGGAGCAAATATATGAATTTTGAGCAAGGTGTTATGCATGTAATTTATGCAAAAATAGATTATAAAGTTGTTATTTTTTTTTTTACCTTATTTAGAGAAAGGGGCTCGGACTTGCAAAAATTAATGGTCATTTATATGTTTCTTTTTAATTAGACATTTACTTTATGCATATATTTTGTGAGCCCCTTTATAACCATCTTTTTCAAACTGCAACAAATGTCCAGTTGATTATGTCTGATAAAAATATTTCTTCAAAATTCTTCTCAGTGTGGTAGTTGGGCAATACATAAGCCCTCTCAACCTCAGCTAGATGCTAGACAACACATTAATTCCTTCACGCAAATACTTTGTTAGTCATTCTTATCACTATAAACCCATCACTTACAGAAACTCAGGACAAAATAAATATTATATAAACTCTTGTTGAATATTATTGAATAGATAAGTTTGACAGTTTTGATATAATGTAATGGAAAGAACAGCACAGGGAACATGGAGTTTGATTATATATATATATATATATATATCCATTAATCTATCCATAAGTATCTAGGTTGCTTCCATATATTGGCTATTATAAATAATGCTGCAATGAACACAGGGGTGTATATGTCTTCTGAATTAGTGTTTTGGATGTCTTTGGGTAAATACCCAGAAGTAGAATTGCTGGGCCATAAGGTTGTTCAATTTTTACTTTGGTGGTTCCATATAAACTTTAAAATTATTTGTTGCAATTCTGTGAAAAATGCCACTGGTAGGGATTTCATTGAAACTATAGATAGTTTTAGGTAGTATGGACATTTTAATGATGTTAATCTTTTCTATTTTGAATATAGTATATGCTTCATTTTATTTGCATTGTCTTCAATTTCTTTCTTCAATGTCATATAATTTTTCAAATACAGGTGTCTATCTGTGTTCTTGGTTAAATTTATTACTAGGGGGATCCAAAATGGTGGCAGAGTAAGTGGAAACTACCCTGAAACTCTCCCAGGACCAAACTGGAATTACAACTAAAATACAGAAAAAAACATCCTCAATAATCAATGGAAGACTCACTGGAGAGAAGCCTGATAACCAAGGAGGGAAAGTGGAGACCAAATAGCACAGAGAATGGTAGGAAGTGCGGAGGTGCAAAAGGGCTGGCTGGGCTCCCACAGACAGTAGCTGAAATTCTGGAGAGATATCTCAGCCTTGGGAGGTTCCACTGAGAACTCTGCCATCACAAATTTCATGTGCAGCCACTTACTTTGGGCTCTGGCAGAGGGAGGGCAAAGTGGACTAGAGCTGTCTGAGTGGAATCTAGGTTTGGGGCTTCTAGGGCTGGAGCTCAGAGGGCAACCACCTGGTTTCCTATGCTGAGTCATTCCCTCATGCTGCAGAGGACATCTTTCTACAGCAGACCATTATCATCCAGGCAGCTTTGCCTGAGGAGGAACCAATTGCCCCACCCTGTTGGAAAACCTCTCACCCGACCCTGTGGTTGATAGATTGTGGCTAATCAAGACTGAATAACAATCAGACTGCAGGCAGAGGCGGATCTCTGGAGGATTTGAATCTTTGCCTGATCTCATTCTGGGCCGGGCTAGGAAAAGCAGACCTTGGTGCACATCTTGGTCCTTTTCTGAAGTACCCAGTCCCAGCAAAGGGAGCCACAAGCTGTGGATTGCTGAAAGATACAAACAGGGCTAGTTAGAAACAGTGTCTGACATTGTCCTACAGTAGAGATTGGGAGTTGTAGCACATTGACCTAATACATAGACACAATCCCAAACAGGCAGCCAAAATGGGGAGACAAAAAAATCAAGCCCCAAATGAAAGAACAAGAGAATTCTCCAGAAGAAGAGCTAAATGAACTGAAGATAAGAAATTTAACAGATATAGAGTTTAGAATAATGATGGCAAAGATGCTCAACAGCATGAGAAAAGATACAGTAACTATGAAAAAAAGACCAGTCAGAAATTAATAATGACCCAGCACTAATAAAGAACACACTGGAAGGAATACACAGCAGATGAGGGGAAGCTGAGGATCAGATCAGTGAATTAAAAGACAGGTGGAAA
Organism: Eptesicus fuscus; assembly: GCF_027574615.1. NCBI lineage: Eukaryota > Metazoa > Chordata > Mammalia > Chiroptera > Vespertilionidae > Eptesicus > Eptesicus fuscus. Next base: position 39,205,722 of record NC_072479.1, read on the forward strand.
AAAATCAATCAGAGAACCAAAAAGAAAAAAAAACAATTAAAAAACAGGAGGACAGCTTAAGGGAGCTGTGGGACAACATGAAATATAACAATATTTGCATGATAGGAGAACCAGAAGGTCTAAAAAGTGAGTAAGGGATAGTGAACATGTTTGAAGAAATAATGGTAGAAAACTTCTCTAACCTGGTAAAGGAAAAAGTCACATAAGTTCAGGAGGCACAGGAAGTCCCAAGTAAGGCGAATCCTAACAGGCCTACACCCAGACACATCATAATTAAAATACCAAAAATCTAAGACAAAGAGAGTATCTTAAAGGTAGTAAGACAAAAGCATTCATCTACTGCACCATCCTGACCAGAAGTTCTAGTGTTTCCTTTTAATGTAAAATATAAAGTTTTAAGCCCCAAATAGAATACCACATATACCCAGAAAGGTTGTTTTCCTTCCTTCTCTTTTAGGTAATGAATATATATATATATTTACATGAGCTATATTAAATGTCAAATAACTATATTCCATATTTGTTTATAGAAAATATTTTTAAACTGCCACTCATAGCAAACCTCACAATAGGTCCTTACATGTTTTGAAGTAAAATAGAAACTTACTTTCACTTTATGTATGGAATATTGACAATTTGTTAGTTCCAAATTCCAGCAAACATTTTTTTTTCCTTTCTAAGATTGAGGTGTTCTTTTATCAACACTGCAGGAAAGAGAAAATCTGTGCTTTTTCTCTATTTTTTTTTTTTTTTTTTTTAATGATAAGCAGGAGGTAGTCACAGTTTAAGTACTTGTAGTCTTTGCTTGGTTTGGGGAAGAGGTTACTTGGAAGAGAAAACTGAGTTAATATCTATGGAATAAGAAAATACCACCCAGCACAAATCTAAGAGTTTTTCAATTAAGCCAAGTAATTAGATTTTGGAATGCATCCAGTGAACTTCCACTAAACAATCTAACTCATGAAACTCAATGATACTTTCAAGAAGGAAGTGTAAAAATAATAAATAAAAATAGAACAGAAAATGGTCAGTGAATTCACCTATGGCAAATGTGCTCCAGGAGCATAGAGATAAAACCATGTTTCCCAAATTTTCACTTCATGATAATTTCTAATCAACTTTACAATGGAATTATACTTATAAAAGCAATACAATTGAATAGTTATATGCTTTCATAATAAAAGCATGCCTCTCTGAAATAGAATGGCCTTAACCTACTTATGATATTTTATACCACTGTATTATGCAACACAGATTCTCACAAAAGTATGTTGTCTTTTCAATTAGTATTTTTGCCATTATAAAAATAAAATCAACTATTTTTTCTTGATATTAGATTAGTTGATGAGAAAATATTGGAAACTATAAATCGGAAACTGCTTTTTTTGTGGAGTTTAAAGAAGCATCTTTGATAGACTTTCCAAATAGTGTAATTTAACCCTCATAAAATCTCTGAGAAGTAAAATAGTAAACATTTCTTATATTTAATTCATGAATGAAATAAAATAAGTTACTTTTAAAAACATTCTTTCAAATTTAATTTAGCATTGGAAATGCCTCACAGTATGTTTTTCCTCATGATTTCACCTGTACTTTCTGTATCTTCTCACATTTACTTTTTGTCTTTTTTTTTAGAAGGGAATATAATAGAGTCAAAATGTTTTGTATGTATTTAATTGCCCTCCCTCTTCCAAATATCTAATATTGTGCACTTCTATACTATCAAAGAAGATCAATATTGGCAATCTTGAGAACTGTTCAACAAAATAAAACCATATTTATTATAACAGCCCAAGAGTTACTCTCATGATAGAATATAAGTGTCACCTGTGTATGTCAGAGCATATATAAGACCATTTAAATTTAAATACCTCCTAATCAAGAGAGATAGTTCTTCAAACACCCCATACTTATGGACAATGCACTGTTAGAGGTTCTAGACAATATCTGGATATTCTTCCCCCAGACATATAATAGTCCCTGAAGGTGCCCTGTCATTTTCCTGTGTATCTCCCAGAAATAGGAAAGATGTGTCAGATCCTATAATGCACATAGTGCCAATATACAATGGTAGCAGAAAAATGAAGAGTGAAAAGAAGAGAGATGATACTTATCATTTTTCAGTGCTGTGGAACATGCTTTTATACTCTAAAGTGACAAAAGGGGGAAAATAAATTCATGTAGAATGAGAAAGAGAAGCAAGTATAAAAGCATCAAACATAACTATTATAAATATTGCTTAGTAAAATGTTTTATTTTTCTTCATAAAAATACAATGATATTTGCCTGAGAACCTGCCACAAAGCTCTTAAACAAAGACAATTTTTGACCATGTAGGTATCTAAGATTGACTTCTGAGGGTTCTATATGAGCTAAAAAAGAAAAAAAAAAATAGAGGAAAGTGGTCATGGCCCCCTAGGAGGTCACCCTACCTATCCTTTCTATATGACCGCCAATAGGAGACAAATAGTTATAAGATTTTGAAACTTCTCTCTGGAGAGCTGTCTATTGGACTCACTTTACCCAGAGAGAGTGTTTCAGCATCTCATCACTGGAGCTAAATGCTGCGGGTGGTCCCTGCATGCTCATTGACATGACATTACTGGGAGCAAATATATCATCATTGAGAAACAAGATGCCTTCTCCCACACGAATACTGCAAATCTCTGGCCTTTGCCATTCATGACCTGCAAGACCTGGAGGCCAAGAAGTTCCAACACAAGTTCTGAGTCAGCACTGTACACATCTACCAGTAAGACAAATTCTCCTTTTGTTCTGCAAAAATTAATTGGTGCCTGTGGATGTGGCCCAATGGTTGAGTATTGACCCATGAACCAAGAGTTCATCAGTTGGATTCCTGGTCAGGGCACATGCCTGGGTTATAGGCTCAATCCCTGATAGGAGGCATGCAGGAGGTAGCTGATCTCTCTCTCTCTCTCTCTCTCTCTCTCTCTCTCTCTCTCTCTCATCAATGTTTCTCTCTCTCTCTCTCACATCAATGTTTCCCTCTCTCTCTCTCTCTCTCTCTCTCTCTCTCATCAATGTTTCTATCTCTCTCTCTCTCTCCCTAAAATAAAGAAAAACATATTTTAAAAAAATGAATTGGTGGATTGGAGGAATTCATGAGCTCAATTTGTCCTGATACTGTTAGCATCTAGTTTTTTTCTGTAAAGCACACACTATTTGATGTCAAAAGGACTGCATTTAAAACAAAACCTCATAGACACACACAACAGTATGGTGATACCAGAGGAAAAAGGGGTGGAGGGGAAGTGAAGGGTAGAGGAGATTGAGTGTATGGTGACAGAAGGAGACTTAACTCCTTCTGGGTGGTGGGAAGACAATGCAATATATAGATCAAGTATTATAAAATTGTCCACCTGAAACCTATATGACTTACAAAATTAATGATAAAAAGACATGTGTTTACATGTTAACTGCAGGACTCACTGCTTGTGTAGCCTTGGAAAGTACTGCTACTAAAAAGAGGAGGTTGCTTTAGTGATATCCAATTTGGGCCGCAGCGTCTTAGTGAGAACTTCTAGTGAGCACTCAGGTCAGGGGAATAGGAATAAAAACAACAAAAGAACACACACACAAAAAAAACCCACTGTCTTGTTGGTCATAATCCCATTTTGTTGCAGGCTTATGTTTCTTTTTAAGACTTTTAACTCTGAGGTTGGAGGTTTGGGGGCAATTACTATGTCCCTGAAGCATCCCTACTACTCTTCTATATTTGCCTTAATTTTTTTTCAGGGTACGTCTTGGGAAATTTTCCCTGGTAAAGAAGACCTCCACAATTTGAAGAAGCTGTGAGTGGGTCGATGCGGAGGGAAGTTGAGGTATTAGAGCTGATTTCAGTGTAGCCTTCACTAATATTGCCCTTGTATTTATCCGGACATCACTCAGCTCCAACTCACAAATTGGAAAGAAACCTCAATATAATGCATTAAAATACATCTCCATGTCAATTTTTAATAAATTGCCCAAACTCAAAGTAGCAGAAAGCAGCAGTTACTGGGTAATTGCCTGAACAACAAAGATGCAATGCACTCGTGAAAAGAAACATTTTGATTGAGGCATATTTTACATATCATAAAACTCACCCATTACAGGTGAACAATTTGATGATATTTTTAGTAAGTTTCCAAGTTGTGCATCACCATAAATCAGTTCTAGAACACTTTTATCACTGATAAAACCCTTCATGTACATTTACTGTTAATCCCTGTCCCTCCTCCCTCCCCGGGCATCCATTAATCTATTTACTCTGTCTGTAGATTTTAAAGTCTAGGTTTGAACAGCCTTTGATACCATGCTTAAATATTTTGACCAATGGGGATTGTTAAAGAAGGGAAAGCAGGAGAATAGCATGTTTCAGACTCTTGTTCAGAAAGTCCTCTGACAGCCTGGGGATGAGAGATTAAAGAGGAGAGCCTGGACATCAGGAGACTGATTACCAGAGTGTTGGGAAAATCCAGCTCCCAAAGACGAGGCAGAGAACCTGTGGTCAGGGCCTGGCCATGCTCGGACCGTGTATACTCAGAGTAGGCAGCTTTCTCTGGAACAGTCTGAGCAAGGAGAAGGTTTCCCAGAGAAGGTGAGTGGTCTGTGAAATGAATAGTAGGTGAAGAAAAAAAGAGAGATTTTGTAGTTGTATGTTTTCTAGGAAGTCTATCCCTAAGAGCATCAGAGAAGAAAGTAAATGAGCCGTGTTCATGTGTGATTTACAAATGATTGCACACAGAGGTTGAAAGTGTAGCACTGCTGAAAGTGCAACTGAATGTGGAGCTCTCTGGGGGAGGGGAGAGTCCAGGGAAAGTCCAAACTAAGTTGATCCCCCATAAATATTACTTTTTCTCAGCAGAGGCAGTTACTAGAAATCATGCTCATCCACAACTATTTCTTCCACATTCCAGTCCAGGGATTCAGACTTACTCATTTCCTTATAGATAAGCTTCCATATACACTAAATGAACTCTAAAAGTGAGACTGTCCTTCTGCATTTTTTAAATTTGTCCTGGTGATGTCTTGTAGTGCTTCCATTATTTTCCTCTTCATATCAACCCATCGATTGGCAGACAGTTATTAAAATATATTTGTTCAAAAAACGCTGTGAAGTCCACAAAGAAGTGTTAAATAATGATGACCAGGAGACATATAAGGAAGCCACAAGTCATTCTTTTCTTCCTCACTAGCAAAGCCCAATTTTATTCAGGGTAAGGATAGATCCAACTAAAAATCTATTATTTCCTAGCTTTATCCTAGTCACTAAAAGTGCTTACATAACATAATATAATCGGGAGTAACTATTTGATTATTTATGAGAAACAACTCTAAAGAGAAGTACCATAGACAGCACATACCTTCTACCTTTGGCCGTTCTGGTTCCATTTGCCCAAATTATGGTTGTGATGCTGAAACTGGAGCAGCTCTCTCATAACCTTGATGTAATCTCTATAAGCTAACAAAGGCTAATTGAAAAGGTAGGTATCGGATACATTGTGGTTCACATTTCTAATTTCATTATGTGAGGGGAACAAAACCTCATAGCAGAAATCAATTGTTAATTGATACAGGACACCAGTGTCTGTGTCTATATAAGAAATAATAAGAATAAAATAATATATGGTTATAGTAAGACATCCTTAAAATCAGCCAGTTGTATTGGGGATGTCAAAAGGTACATAAATAATTACAGTTTTATAAATGAGATTGATTCTGTAATAGTTATGCAGCCATTATGTTACAGGCCACTTATTTGACTCGAGTGAATATTTCTCAAAGGAGATATGACTTGAAGATTAAGAAACTGTTTTCCAAGCAGTCCTAGAGAGGCATGAAAGGGATCCCTGGGAAGGGAAAGCAGACAGAGAGATAAGTCTGTGAAAAGGCACAGGTCTGATAGAAAGGATAGAGAGAGGTGCAAACAACTGGAGTCCTGGGTGCATATCACAAAATGATGGGAATATGATCTGAGTCAGAGGCAAGAACCGGATGCATAGGGCATGGCAAGGATTTGGGACTTTATCCCATGGCCGAGATTAGCAAACTGGCAGCTAGCAGTAGAATCTCTGTTTCGTTTGGCAAATACAAGGTTTTATACATTTTACATTTGAATGTATTTAGGTAGGGTATGCTTTACACCCTTGCCACAGGCCCCACTACTTCCTTTTAATGTCACCACATATTCACATTAGAAAACTGGTTCCTGAAAAGACTTAAGTTTGTGACCTCTAGAGAAAAAAAATACCTGAGGAAGATGGGAAATCTTGAATGTGATTGAGCAGATTGTTTTGAGGTGTGCAGGGTTAAGTGGAAATCATATACCTCTAATGAGAAAAGGCTTTATTTGATAGACACAGAAAAATAATCATAAGTGCCAGGAGAAGGAAATGAGAGAAGTCAAAGATATTGTTCTACTTATGTATGCATTCATTGGTTGCTTCTTGTATGTGCCCTGAACGAAGATCAAACCAGCAACCTTGGTGTATTGGGAGGGTGCTCTAATCAACTGAGCTACCTTGCCAAAGGCTCAGCTCTCTAATTTTTAAAAACATTTAATGTATTGATCTGCTGGTTAAAATGCTAAATACTTGATTATTAACTCAATGGTATTTAACAAGTGCAGACATAAATTCCTAAACTTTTGGGAGACCTAATGTTACTTTTTTGCCTAGTAGATTTTATAGCTTCTAAAAACCAAGCAGTAGAGACCACTCTGTATTTATCTATTACTATCAAAAGAAATAAGGTGGGTAGGAAAGAAGAAAATAAAATATAAAATAACACATTGAAAATAGTCAATTTACAAGGTAATAATAATAAATTATCAAGTTATATCAAAATGTATTATTTAACCCAAATAGTTTTAGCATCCTCAATATTAAATACAATATATAACATGCACAAGTAGAAAGACACACATGATATATCCTGTGAGCATTTTACCAGTGTGTTAATGACCTGCTTGAGTTAACAACTGAGCTTTGCCTCCAGTCTTAAAATCCAGGCAATTATTACTTGCTTACGTCTATATCAGCACATTTTAATTAGACTAAATATACTCTAAGGAGAGGTTAATATTATACTATTTCATTTTCATTCTCAGCATCTAAAATATTCATAATTCAATTGTACCTATAAGTGAAAATCATGTATTTGTGACATTGTTTAAGTTTCTTGACTCATAAAATTAGAAACATCAGAGTCTGAAGTAAGTTTAAATATCTTCTTATATATACTTAAATCATGTAATGTCATTTTTCCCATTTTCTCCATATTAGTGATATCTTAAATCTTAGCTTTTTGAGATAAGACCTAGTACCTGTTACAAAAAAAAACACAACAAACCCAAACATGACTGGGATTTTAAAGCCACTGTCAACTATAATGAAGGCATACAGCATGCAGAGCAAACTTCACTCATTGAAGTAACAACTGTCAATTTGTTCATTATTTGGACTAACTTCCCCTCCTACCTCTGGGCCCATAGCCAAAAAGCAATTTGCATTTTATTATTTACTCACCACTTGTTGAGGTGGAAGGGAGTGATCTTTGAAGTTTCAAATGGTCAATGCTGTCTTTGCATTCCTTATTCTTTCAAACTAAAAGTAGATAACATTTGTATAAGCAGCATCTTGTTGGATAGCTGAGAGATTATTATGTTTTAAGTTTTAGAATTGCTTAAAATTGTAATAAGATTGGGGTCAATATCATTCAATACCTTGTCAGGACTTTGAATGGTACAATTCACATTAGTGATAATCTACACTAATAAAAGAAATATGTGAACTGACTGTACCTCCATCACACCTGCCAGCCAATCAGGAGTGAGTATGCAAATTAACCCAACAAAGATGGAGGGTTAATTTGCATATGCAGGCACAGGAGCAAAGACTGAAGACTGAAGACTGAAGACGACTGAAAACTGAAGACTGAAGAGGCTTGGCTTCTCTGCTGCGGCTGGAACGAAGGCCTGGGTCCTGGGTGCTGGAGGAAAACAGGTGCTGGCAGCCAGGGGAAGGAAGGCCTATTGCATGAATCTTCATGCAACGGGCCTCTAGTAATAATTATAATAGCCACATCTATTAATTTACTTAAGCACATAAATGTTTCAAGTACTGTATTAAATAATTTTTCATATCTCATTTGATCTTCAAAAAACACACCTACAATGGTAAGAACTATCATGTTTTGTTTTACAGATAGTAATAGCCAGTACTTACTAAATTCAAATCCCAATGAGACTGTTACCATTTTCTAGAACAGACAACACAGATGTAGTGTGAGAAAATGATTTTCCTAAATACCCATATGTGGTAAAGTTGGAGCCAGGACTCATTTGCAATTTAAGAACTCATGTTCTTAACCACAATGTCATGGTTATCAAATGGATTAATCTCATGAAATAGTAAATCTAGATCATTTAACACACAAGCTCCAGAATCTTATCACATTAACAAAATAAAAGTTACATTGTTTACTCAGGTTACGGTCCAACCTGAATTACAGTTGAAATGTTGTCTGTCACTAATGGAATCTGAAACATCAAATCTAGCTGTGTGTCCAAGAGAGAAATAAAGTAGTTTGGGTATAAATATGGCATTTTTCTGTCATACCTTAATTTCTATGTTATAATTATGACCATAGTGATATTGCAGAGATGAGTCTATTTTTCAGTCTACACATGGCTGAGAGCAGAGAAGGGGAAGCTATTTAAGGAGATAAGTTTCCATGAGAAATGACAGGAGCAGGAGCAGGAGCTAATACAGTGGCTGTAGGAATTAAGAGAAGAGCTAGGTAAAGGCTCCAAAAGACATTTAGGGGATAGAATCAAAAGGAGTTACTGAATACTGGGTGTGGACAATTAAAGAGAATAAGGGCCGATGATATTTCTGAGGTTTTAGGCTTAGGGCACTATACGGATGGAGTTAAGGAATATAATGTAGCAGTGACTTTTCCACATGAATACAATGGTTCCAGTCCTTTGTTACCTAGGCAGACATATTGATTGTGCTGCATGTAGGTTTGCTTGTTTGCAATGCTATGAAAACCTCCTAACAGCAAAACCAAGACAAATTAAATAAGTGGTAAATTAATCTGACTTATTTCATTCAATTATTCCCATTCAACAAAATCATATGAATTGTGAACTGTGAGAAATTAGAGGAAACAAAAGACACAACCTCTGGGTTCAGGGTGTTTAGGTTAAGTGGAAGACAATCATGATTTAACCTAATCAGCACTCAATAATATCAAATGGGATGTTCTAGCAATTCATAGAAACTGCATGAAAACCCAGAAGAACAGCAAAGAGAGCAAAAATATCTTTCTAATAGTTTGAAGGGGGGATACGAATTAGTTAAGCTAAAAAGAAAGGCATGCTTATGCTGAAGGAAAAACATGTACATCGACTCAGAAAAAACACGGAGAGTGCCATGATTAAAGGACAGCAGGAAGGAAGCTGAAAAAGAGATGGCAAGAGATAGAACTTGGTAGGTAATAATTGTTAGGATACGAAAAATTCTTACATGCCAAAGTCTTTTGAAGACTTCACCTTAAAAGTTAAAGAAGCCACTGAAGCATTCTTAGCAGAAAAATGGCATGGTCACATTTATACATCATAAATGGAACCCGTCATGGGGATTCTAGTAGAGCCCAGAAGAGAGGAGCTAGAGATATGAAATAAAGAATTATAGTGAGGATGGGCAGGAAGGAGGAATTTAAGAAATGTTAGGGCAAAATGGATAGTTGTATCCCCAGTGATATTAAAGGCTAAATGAAAAAGAAGAAACAGGATAAATCTCAACTTTCTAACTTAGGTATAAGTAAGTAGGTATCTGATGGTACTATTCAACAAGACAGGGAAGGCAGGTCAAGGAAGGGAGGAAGAAAATAAACTTATGCATATAATTATCTCTGAAGCATTTTGATAGATATGTCCAACAGGAAGTTGTATGTAAATTTTTAAGTGTAATATAATGTAATAGGACTTCATGTGTTATCTATGTCTGTCCTTTGTAGCTCAGTGCTTTAATGAGGTCAAGTTAAGGGTCTCAATTTCTTCTTCTTGACTTAACTGACAGACTTCTGCCAATGCCAAGTGAGACTAGTAAGAGAGAACAAAAGATTAAATGCAGGTTGATGCCGGCGGCCCGGCCCGCTGGCGGAGCGCGATGTCATGTGCCAACCAACCCACCGTGCGGATCACGGAGCTCACCGATGAGAATGTCAAGTTCATCATCCAGAATACGGACCTAGCTGTGGCCAATTCTATTCGGAGGGTCTTCATCGCCGAGGGGCCCAGAGTAGCCATTGACTGTGTTCAGGTTGAAGCCAATTCCTCGGTCCTTCACGACGAGTTCATGGCTCAGAGGCTTGGATTGACCCCCTCACTAGTGATGACATTGTGGACAAGCTGCAGGACTCCCGGGACCGCATGTGCCAGGAGTTCTGCCCCGAGTGCTCGGTGGAGCTCACTCTCCACGTGCGGTGCAATGAAGACCAGACTCGTCAGTGTCACATCTCGGGACCTCATCTCCAACAGCCCCCGGGTCATTCCAGTGACATCCCGAACCCAGATAACGGCCCCAATGACTATCTGGACCAGGACGACATCCTCATCGTCAAGCTGCGAAAGAGCCAGGAGCTGAGACTCCGCGCCTATGCCAAGAAGGGCTTTGGAAAGGAACATGCTAAGTGGACCCCGCCTGCAGGGGTGGCTTTTGAATGTGATCCCGACAATGCCCTGAGGCACACGGTGTACCCCAAGCCAGAGGAGTGGCCAAAGAGCGAGTACTCAGAGCTGGGTGAAGATGAGTCCCAGGCTCCGAATGACCCCAATGGCAAAGGAGAGGTTTGACTACAATGTGGAGTCCTGTGGCTCTCTGCGCCCTGAAACCATCGTCCTCTCAGCCCTCTCTGAGTTGAAGAAGAAGCTAAGTGATTTACAGACCCAGTTGAGCCACGAGATCCAGAGTGACCTCCTCACCATAAATTAGCTGCAGCTCATCCCACCGAGCGGAAAAGGATCCGAGCAGCAGCTGTGTGCAGGTCTCCTGAGACCCTCCTAGCTCCTGAAGTCCTGACAGTTGTACTTAACTGCTTGGCAAGCCATCAGCACCAACTGGAGAGGTAGCAGAGGGGAAGGGTGCCCCTCATCCTTGCTTGGTCCCAGGTAGATTACAGGGGTGCCCCTGGTATTTGAGGCAGGACAGTCCTTCACTGAGCATGCAGCATCCCTGGCCTTACCTGCTGATGGCTAGTCTCCCCAGAACCCAGACCTCCCTCCCGCCTTGTCTGCTTATAGAGGTCGTACTGCTTCCCTGTTGAAAACTACTGAGCTAGACGCCCCTCTTTTGGTCATTTCAGCTCTTGACTTACTTTCTGTGTGAAAGTTAGCATTTCACAGTTGTTCCTTAGGTTTCCGCTGTTAGGATTGAGTGTTAGAAGTCTCATTCAGGCCGCCTGCAAACCCAGCCCCTGCCCATGGTCAGCCTATGCTTCGCTCAAATTCCCAAGTGTCTTTAGACCCTGGCCGCTCCTCCCTACCCCACCCCCAAATAAACCCTGTATTTCATTCTCTACCCATCAGTTACGACTTCACTGCCAATGATCTGCTTAATTAGTTTGGGGTGGGGAGGAAAGGGGAGGGGAAAGGGAGGAGTGGGCAAGGGCCTTAATGAAGGTCTGGCCTTGACCCCTTAGTCTTATTGGTAGGAACAGACCCAAAGCAGTTAATTAGGCAGTCTGGCGGGAGGCATTGGAGAAAACCGAAGATACAGTACAGAAAGGAAGGGATATTTATTAACAGTAGAGTTTTTATTTTTGGCAATAAAAAGCACACAAAAAAGATTAAATGCAAATACATTGTCATAAGTCATTGTTGGTCAGTAGTATTATCTTCTTTTTTAGTACCTATTTATAAGTTGAAGAAAGTAAAAACTTGCCTTTTTTATATCTTATGCCTGTTTGGAAAGGGAAGTAATTTGAAAAGAAAAATCTAAGTCACAAATAAAATGATACATAAAAACCCTACAAGGTAAGAGTTTACTATATGCTGATGCTCATATATTTATAATTATAAACTATTATAAATTGAATCCAAACTTTATGCTCTTTCCCAAAAGGAAAATAAAATAATGACTATGAAAAGGGAATGGATGTCAAGTCCTAAAGAATGTTACATAATACAAATTGTAAAACCACAATGGAGTAATACAAAATTATGATCTTCATGAGATAAGATGAGTGTGTATTCAACCAAAGAGCTGCATAATTGCAAAGTAGAGTCTGAAGCAGCTGGATTAAATAATGGGAGTTCTTTAAAAAAGAATTATTTTTAGAAAACATAGCTTTCTAAAACTTTCGCAAAAGATACTATAGTCTACATAATTTTACATATGTATTTAAAAATCTAAATTAAGCAAAGTTGACCCAGGAAAGTTTGAAATTTAGCTCTTTGAAATAAAATTTAGAAGAGAGTCTTTCCATAGGCTTCAAACATATGGGATGGGAGGGCTTCCAGACAGATGAAGCAGCTTAAATATTTCTGAGTATTGATATCACTATTTCAAAGTCTCAGTCACTGCTGGCCATAGTGGGTGTGTGTGCCAGAATTCCCAACCTCCTGCCAGCCTCAGGGGTAAGCTCACACAGGAGTCCTCCTTGCAAGAACACTGGAAACCTCAACCAGCCACCATAAAGTTCTGTAAATATTAGGGGAAATTTTTCTTTTTGCAAAAGAACCAGTAATTTTCAGTAACATGCTTTAGAACATTGCTTTCTTTACTCTTTGGTATGTGTAGACATAGTACCAATAGTTTCAATCTGTTCCCTTGCTCCTTTATGAAAATAGCTTGTCTGAGAAGACTTTTTTCTTTTAGAAATTATGACTATTCCAGTTCATAATTTGAGATCATATAATCTCTAAGGGAGCTCTTACATTAGCACTTTAATCAGAAAATGTTTCTACTGAACAAAGTTTTGTTATTAATATGCAAATGAATGCTGTAAGGCAGATGACACTTTTCCCCAAACCACATTCAATTAACATAACCAATAACTGTAGGTGCTCCTAGTGTAATCAGAATTAGTGTTTTACATGACAGATTTTTTAACACTTCCTCTTTTTGAAAATAAAGACTATGAAGCTATCATTTACTATTATGATGCAAGTGCAAAACATATAGGTTGAAAAAATGGGAAAACATCCAAAGATGACATAAATATAACAATGATATAAATACACCTTATTCAGATTTCAGAATTGTTTGCCGAAATAGAGAATCCCATGATCACCTTAAAGAAGGCATTTGGCATTAAAATTAACAATTGTGCAATGGTAAGATATGTATACATATAATACCTTAATAAAATAAATAAATAAAATTAGCAATTGTACCTGTCTGTTACATTAGGATTATGTAATCAAGTGCTCTGTTACCTACAAGTGAAATCTAACAACAACAAAAAAGAAATCAGAACAGATCATGTAATAAATTGCTCAAACTCTTTAAGTACCACCTAAAGCAAGTTTTTATAGTTGAAATATTTTAAGAAATTAAAGTAAACAATTGAGAATTAATTTGAAAACATTATCTGCAGCCTTTTAATATTAAGTGGAAAATGAGTTATTTTGCCCCTAAGCATATTACTGATCAGTGTTTCTTGACTAAAGACTTATCTACCTGCCATCAGGCAGGTCAAAATCAATATGGAACAAAACCCTGAAGTCTCTTGTTTTACTTTCTATGTGTCAGGAAATAATTTTATGAAATTTATTTACTCAACAACCACTTATTTGTTACCTGTTATATAGTCACTGCTGTAGCTATAATGTAAAAAAAAAAAATATCTTCATTACTTAAACACAGCTCTTTTATATATTGGATATCATTTTAAAGAATCAAATTTATATTTTATAATACACATTGCTATTGTCATGGATGTAAAAATGCAGCTTTGTAGGGATTTTTACTAATTGTTTTGAATTACTCCATGTTATTTCACATGACTTTTTTGGAGCATTCAAGCATATCCGTTTCTAACTGAATTGTAAAGATCTGTGTGTGTCAGCATATTTGCCAGTGTACTTAGTATTTTCTGAGTAGTGTTGACTTTGATAATGGTCTCCTGGGAGAAAGGCTGGTATCACATTTCCCTGTTCCAACACTTAGTTTCAATGTGAATTTAAATCATACAAAAACAAAAAATTACTTGACTGAACATTTCTGGTGCTCATAGTCAGCACTTATGTAATTAGCATTAAATGGATCAGAGTAGCTCCTCTCTCGTCAAAACCAAAGATTTCACATTCATTTGGGTTTCAATATATTTCTTACTGCAAACATTAATTTGGGGGAAGCCTGTTCAAAACATAATGTAGAGTACAGACATTTAAAACAGAAAGTTGATCCCTTAATGAAATGTAGCACTCTCTACACTCAATACACTCAGAACCTAAAATATATAATTTTAACTGTATAACACTCAGCCTAAGCCTTTGCATCTGCTTTTTGTGTTTTATTAGAGTATTATTTTTGCCACTCACATCACTGACATCTAATATGCTGCCATCCAACAACAGGTAAGCAACATAACTTTTAACAGCTCCTGTTGGCATGCCACTATTTGTTGTAATTGCTTTTAGAGGAGTACCACATTCTCTTAAAACACTACTCTGTACTCTTTATGTGCACATATTATTTTGAACACTAGTAAAAGTTTGAGGAGTATTTACTTTTAAATTAGAAGGAATTAGAGGCTAAAGAAGGATAAAAACCTAGGGATATGAGACACACAGTCCTATAACCACAGATTTGGTTGTTTTGGCTTTTTGGGGGGTGAGGGTGAAGATGATGATGGCATTGGTGATTTTCTCAGTAAAATTAAGTAAAATGTAAAAGAAAAAGCAAACAAAGAAACCCTTGCTAGAATACTTCTTATCTAAAACCTACCACTCTATATTCCAGTCTTAAACCTAATCACATATGTCTTTATCTTACCACTAGAGGCCTGGTGCATGAATTCATGCACAGGTGGAGTCTGGCCGGCCGCAGTGCCTGTGAGTCACAGCTACTGGTCGTTTCTATCCTTCCACTTGTTCCGGCTGTAACGGTCACTTGGCTTTATATACACAGATGATGTCAGCAATCAGTATATTGAATGGAAACCTTTTAGTTTTTATTTTAATGAACCTCAAAGTGGCATTTGACTCTTGTTTACTTGCTTTCTTTTTGAAACACACTCCTCACGTGGCTCCATGACGCCACCATTCCCTGGCTTTTCTTTTATCTTCCGCTCCCCTTCTTCTGACACTCTGCAGACTGACCTTCCTCCACCTGGGCCTTTCATGAAGACCTCCCTCATGAATGTTTCTCAGTGTTCTCCTTTGGGAATTTCATCTACTCAGCATTTTTATCTTCAGGAAATATCTTCCTCTAAGATTCTAATCTTAAAATCAAACTCTCTGATTATTTACTCCTTTTTTGGAAATGTCATAAGCACTTTCAGTTTTATATTTCCAAAACAGAACTTTTTATCATGATTCAGGCCTTTAAATTTATCCCTTTTCTTCTGCTTCCTTTCCAATGAATGGCATCATCATATGTTCAAAGCTGTCATTTCAGAAACCTTACTGTTCACTAAATTTCTCTCACTCTACCCCTGTAATCAAAATATCATCAACTTTTGTTGATTGTCTCTGTTAAATATCTTCCAAATTCATACACTTTTATTTTTCACTATCTCATCATCCAAGTCCAAAGAACAATGGTTTCTCATGAAGAATGCTACAGAGTCCCAGATAGATGATAGATAAATCTCATTTTTCCATATTGAATGAAAATTCTTTTTAAAAAAATATTTTAAAAGATGTTTTTTTAAAAATATATTTTACTGATTTTTTACAGAGCGGGAGGGAGAGGGATAGAGAGTTAGAAACATCGATGAGAGAGAAACATCGGTCAGCTGCCTCCTGCACACTCCCTACTGGGAATGTACACACAACCAAGGTACATGCCCTTGACTGGAATCAAACCTGGGATCCTTGAGTCCGAAGGCCAATGCTCTATCCACTGAGCCAAACCAGTTAGGTCTTAAAAGGTATTTTTATTATGCTTCTTTTCTCTCTCTAACTCCCTTCTCCCCACCCTCTCTTTCTCTTGCACACACACACACACACACACACACAGACACACACACACACACACACACAACTTTTTCCCATATTGTGGTACATTAGGTTAATATGCATAATTTTTACTGCTTCTCTTTTCCCAGTACAAGAGTATATTTCCCTACCCCTTGATCTTATATCCAGCCATATGACTTGCTTTGGTCAATAGTTGAAGTTGGAAGTGAAAGGGATCCAGTTCCAAGCCCAGGTCCTAGTGATTTTCACCTGTCTTCTAGTGCCTCCACCATCACTAAAAAAATCTTATCTGGCCTAATTTATATTCCAAATGAGAATAAGAGACATGAAGAGAAGATTTAACTTAGCTCACCCCCCCAAAAAAAAAACAAAAAAAAAACCCCACATAGTTTTATCAGGTAAATAATCTTAGCATTATTTGCTGCTGAGATTGGTGCATTTGCTAATACTGTAGAATTATTGAAGCCATTGCTAAGTGATATTTATGGTTTCTTATTGTTCTAAATATGAAGTAAAATATCTTGAATATGGTCAAAAAAGATCTGGTGTAGTTAGTCTTTGTATGCATGTTCATTCTAATTTTACACCAAGCTCCCTCTAATTCTCTGTGCCCAGTCACAGTGGCCTTCTTCCAGGTCTGTGAAGTCATCAATAATTCCTCATATGACAGGGACTTACACCTTATGTCTCTTCTTTCTTTACTTAGTTCCTTCTCATCCTTTAGACTGTCAGCTGAAGCACCACTACTTTAGGATTAGCTTGAAATAATTACTATTCTACATTTGTTTGTGTGATTTTGCAAATTGGTTTCCACCATTAGACTTTAATAATAATAGGGCTATTTAAATGTTAAATGAAGGAATTAATGAAAGAGTTGATCCAAGCCTGATGTGATTTGACTTTCAAGTGTCCTAGTAATTACAATTTTTGACATTTGCTAGTCCAATAATACATACACAGTAGTTTTTTTTTGTTTTGTTTTGTTTGTGTGTGTATGTGTATGTGTGTGTGTGTGTTTGTTTTTAATCCTTACCCAAGACACGGCCAGGCCATTGTGGCTCAGTGGTTAGGCATCAATCTACAAACCAGGAGGTCATGGTTCAACTCCAGGTCAGGGCACATTCCTAGGTTGTGGGTTTGATCTTCAGTGTGGGATATGTAGGAGGCAGCCTATCAATGATTCTCTCTTATCATTGATGTTTCTATCTTTCTCTCCCTCTCCCTTCCTCTCTGAAATAAATTAAAAGTTATATTAAAAATAATAATAATAAAATAAATATAAAAAATTTCTTACTTGAGGATATGTTTTTATTGATTTTTAGAGAGAGAGGAAGGGAGAAAGAGAAATATCAATTAGTGACCTCCCATATGCAACCTGACCAGGGATTGAACCTGCTACCTGGGTATCTGCTCCAACCAACTGAGCCACCAGGCCAAGGCAAGTAATTTTTGAAAATAGTTATGTGTATATTAAACAAATTGTAAGCAATATAAAACAAATTTGGTATATACATTTAGTTATCTTTTTCTCATCATAAGTCCAAGCAAGTAAAAATTATACATTTATCAGCTTCACTTTGATACAATAAATTAGTCAGATTGAGTATCCATTCATCCCCTTGCTCTGTGATTTCTTGGTATTTTCCCATGAGATATTTTTCTTTTTATCAATAAAAACACTAACTTCATCTTCAGCATCAACTTAAGCCTCTAATATTTTTGTTTACATAATAACAGATATGAGTTACACATTTATAGCTTTATTTCCAGCTTCTAGCCTAGGAAGATAAATAATCTCTTATATTACTGAACTAAACTTAAAATGGTTCTCCACACAAGAATAGCATATTTATGATTTAGAATCCTGGTGCATAATTATTTCATACTTAGGATATGATCAATATTTTAAACTACTTTTGGGATGTTATCGGGAGCCTGAAAAACCCAGGGAATCTACAGCTACGGCACCCACCGAACAGCTGCGAACCCGAGAACACCGGCTCCCAAGTGGCACAAGCACGCAGATTCAGAGGAGCTCTACACTCCACCATGGAAAGGAGAGAGAGAACTACATAACCAGACACCTGGAGAAGAGAGACCATGGGGAGACAAAGAAACAACTCACATATGGAAGAAAAGCAGGCATCACCAGAAAAGGAAGTAAATGAAATGGAGGCAAGCAACCTGTAAGAGAAAGAATTCAGAGAAATGGTCATTAGGTGGATGAAAAGAATGGAAGACAAATTCAACAATATGTGTAAGAACCAAGAGGAAATGAAGAAGAACCAAAAAGAAATGAAAAATGACATCGCTGCTGTAAAGAACTCAATAGAAAGCATCAAGAGTAGACTAGAAGAAGCAGAGGACCACATCAGTGAGCTAGAAGACAAGGTAGGAAAAAATACCCAAGTAGAGCAACTTATAGAAAAAAAAAATTAAAAAGCAAGAGGAGAGCCTAAGGGAACTTTGGGACAACAAAAAACAAAACAACATCCGCATAATAGGGGTGCCAGAAGGAAAGGAAACTGAGCAAGGAATAGAAAACCTGTTTGAAGAAATAATGACAGAAAACTTCCCTGATATAGGGAAGAAAAAACCCACACAAATCCAAGAAGCTCACAGAGTCCCAAGCAAAATGAACCCCAAAAGACCAACACCAAGGCACATTATAATTAAATTGGCAAACACCAACAACAAAGTAAGAATCTTAAAAGCGGCCAGAGAGAGACAGAAAGTTACCTACAAAGGATCCCTAGTGACTGATTTCTCAACAGAAACACATCAGGCCAGAAGGGAATGGAATGAAATATACAAAGTCATGCAAAGGAAGGGTCTGAATCCAAGAATACTGTACCCAGCAAGGCTATCAATCAAAATTGAAAGTGAAATCAGGAGCTTCACAGACAAAAAAGGACTAAGGGAATTTATCACCATCAAACCAGCAATGCAAGAAATGCTAAAGGGTCTGCTGTAAAAAAAAGAAATAGGAAGTGAAGAAGGAACACAGAGATAAAGAATAAAAATGGCAACAAACAAGTACCTATCAATAATAACTTTAAATGTAAATGGATTACATGCCCCAATCAAAAGACATAGGGTAAGGGATTGGATAAGAAAACATTACCCATATATCTGCTGTCTACAAGAAACCCACCTCAGAAAAAAAGATGCACAGAGACTGGGGGTGAAGGGATGGAAAAAGGTTTTTCAGGCAAATGGAAATGAAAAAAAAAGTGGGGGTAGCAATACTTATATCTGACAAATTAGATCTCAAAGTGAAGGACATAAAAAGAGATAAGGAAGGTCACTTCATAATACTAAAGGGAGCAATCCAACAAAAAGAAATAACTCTGGTAAACATATATGCACCCAATACAGGAGCACCGAAATACATAAAAAAAAAAAACTCCTGGAAGATATCAAGGGAGAGATTGACAGCAATACAATCATAGTAGGAGACTTTAATACCCCACTATCACCATTGGACAAATCCTCTAAACAAACAAACAAAAAAAAACAGCAAAGAAACATCAATCCTAAATGACTCACTAGACCAGATGGAATTAATTGACATCTTCAGAACATTTCACCCCAAAGCCACAGAATATACATTCTTCTCAAGTGTACATGGGTCATTTTCAAATGTTTTAAACTACTTTTAACCCAGTCTCTTGTTCATACATTGTCAGAGTGCAGATATGTCTCCCTAATTATATTTTAAGCTCACCCCTCTTCTATTATAAAATATAACATAGTTTTAAATGTATAACAAATAATTTATGTTTGTTGACACTTTAAAACATATTAGTTATAAGAAACTCCCTTTTCCATACATACCATGTTGGGTCCAGGACAAAAAGAGGGGATGATCATCATTGCTTCTTTCTACTCTAGAAAATCATACTGCCACATTTAAAAATATCTCCTTATTTAAAGTCCATATCATGATTTTACATCTCCTCTTCCATTGTTGTCACAGTCATCCTTCACTCTTCCACACACCCCACTTTTCTAATAATATTTTTGTCTATTGTTCACCATTTCCCCCTTTACCCAAATTCTTGTTAACATTCTGAGATATTATATCAATTATTCAACATTCTTATCTCACAGATGCTTATCCTTTTAAAGCCAATGAGCTTTATTTCCATCACAGCAGGAACCCACCAATTCAGGTTTATTTTGGGCAATTCCAGAATATTTCTATAGCAAAATTGGTAATACCACTCTCTGGTATTTTTATCCATCAATAATTTCAGTTGCTGTCATTCTTCCATCAAACTTTCATTGTTTCCTCATCTGTCTTCTATTTCATGTATATGTTTCTAACTATCACAGCCTATAATCCCTCCCAGTTCTATAATCCTTTCTATTAATCTTAATCACTTTGATCCACTGTTCCAATATTCACTCCCCAGCATACTGGATACTCAACTCCTTAAATCATGTTGTTATTTTTTATTTGTTTGTTTGTTTCTACCTTGCTAGTTTAAATCCCTGGGTAACTTCAAATATCTCTGTGTCAACTATTACTTCTGGGATGCTATCATTGACAAAAATAATGAAACCAGTGTTCTTTCCATCCCAACCTTGTTGTCTGGAAGTGCTTGGCATGACCAAAGAATGCTGAGGATATGATATTATAAATAAGTGTTTAAGAATGAATAAAGAGAAATTGTCAAATACTCCAAATTTGATCAAAGAGATTGAATCTTAGACTTTAGATAACAGATAATATTTGAAGTTATTAGAAAAAGGAAATGGTATTGCTCAATCTGTTCCAAAGATTAAAAAGTATATATGTACATAATATAAAATCAATGGTATAGAGCCGTTGTCAGCAAACTGCAGCTCTCAAGCCACATGCGGTTCTTTGGCCGCTTGGATGTGGCTCTTCCACAAAATACCACGGCCGGGGTGAGTCTATTTTGAAGAAGTGGCATTAGAAGAAGTTAAAGTTTAAAAAATTTGGCTCTCAAAAGAAATTTCAATTGTTGTACTGTTGATATTTGGCTCTGTTGACTAATGAGTTTGCCGACCACTAGTATAGAGGAAATAAAGGTGGTAAAAATAGACTTTCTGTTGGCTAGAAGCTAAATATTTTTAAGGACTACATTAAAAGTATTCCTTAGTTGTAGTTCTGGAACTCAGCTATTTAGGATAATTATCTATGATTCTTTAAAAATGCTGAAACCAAGGTTCCATCCTTGAGTTATAATTCTCTAGATCTGTAGTGAGAATGAAAAACCTACATTTTTCACAAGTACCACTAATCACTGTGATATATGTACAGGTGTGAGAATCATTACCTTATAAAAAGCAAAATTTGGGTCACTGTTATCCTTCAATATATAGAGTTGTACTTCTTTTCCCCCTGCTTTTGTCATAAGCAGTCATTTTAGAAGAACTTTCACAGCTAAGAGCATTTTCTTATTTATTCTGTTGGTTGAAAAAGCAGTCCTCTGTGGGTCACATTTCCCTCAGTCAAAGATGCCCTGCATTGTCTTGCTGTCAATCATTCTTTCAGTAGTAATCGCCCATCAATTTCCCCTCTCCTGTCAAGAGATTTTATGGCATCTAAGATTTATGTAACAGGAACTGCTTTACAGAGCAAGGCATCAGCTTTGAACACTGTTTACAGGACTGGGATCTATCTCAATGCCATGTGAGCAATGATAACCCTGAAAGCTGTTGAGAAATAGTTTGAACAGCTTGAGGTTTAATGGCAATTCTCCCCAGCAATCATCAGACAAACTCAGCATGTTGGATTTATTTTGCCAAAAGGGTGAAAAAATAAACACTTCTAAGTTCAAGAGAATTTAGTTTATAATTCAAAATTTAATAACTATTATTCTATCAATTAATAAATGAAGATATTTCTATGCATATGACATGAATAATAAAATAAAACATTTTTAATAATTAAAATCTGACCTTATTGCTTAAATAAAAATATGCAATCACCTTTGCAATAGCATTTTAAACTTGGCCTCAAATAAATTGAGTCTGACTCTAATATTTTTAGACACTAATGATTTGAAAAAAAAAATGTACTTAGACCCCAAAAGCAAGTTTAATTTAATCAGAAATGGCTTTCTGGTGCTCCCATCTACAAAATTAAAAGTCTTGGTTTGGTCATCTTTGCCCCAGTAAAACCAACAACTCTCCCTATTTCCTTCCTCTCAATTACTCAATAAATAATAAAGGAGATATTCATGTTATTTTATACCCAAAGAAAACAAAGACACTCATATTAGAACTGTATAATTTACAAGGTGAGAGAATTAGGAAAAAAAAGTATATCCTCAATTGCTTTAAATTCATCTTCACATAACAAAATTTTGTGACATTCTCTTATTAATCCCACCCTGGGGCTTTACTCACCTGATCTTGTCTTGATAATTATTTTAATAGCGCCATCATAGGCTAAAACATAAACAATATCAATTAACAAAAACTAGTAAACAATACCAATTAATACAATATTTATGGAGCTATTTTTTGCAAAGAGTTATTGCAATGTAGTTTTTAACGTAGTATTTCAATTTGTATTGCTATGCTTTACAAGTCCGGTTTATAGGTCTTTGGGAGGCCTGAGATGACTGGTAATCTAACTACTCACTTGAATTATAATATGTCACTGTATCAAAACAATGATCATGTGATCCATACTTAGAGCAGAAGAAATGTTAGTCATTGCAACCATATCTCAATAACATTACAGGGCATCCAAGAGTATTGTCCAGAGAAATTATTATTAAAAATATCTGTCTTATTCTATTGTCTATACTTTGAAAATTACTGAGAGGCTCACCCTGCTACTTTGGTTGAACTCACTTTCCCATAGCTCTTTCCAATCTGTCCTCGAACTTATTGCTATGCCTTCTGCTATGCTGGAGTGGAGAGCAGTCCATCCTTCACCCTAGCCTTTTTCCTGTGATAATCTGACTGAGTTGCCTTTGTCCTTTCTACCTTTTTGCCTTTCCACAATCCTCATTGTGCAGGTCTGAAGAACCAGACTAGGTCAGAACCCCAATAAGCAAGAAGAGGAGAAAGACTGAGAAACATATTATTTTTTACCCTTCCTACAAAAAATGTGCATTACAGAAATAGTACATTCACTCACTAGTAAGTTGTAAACTTAAAATGCTGAGCACTCAACAAAAGGAAAGAATTGTTTTAAAAATATAAATATATTTGATAAGATTTAAAATATGTAAGTAAAAATGTAAGTAATATTATGATCATCTGTAGAGTACAATGTATTTTATATTATGAATTGCATGTATGTTCCCCAACACACACACACACACACACACACACACATATATATATATATATATATATATATATATATATACACACTTTTATTGGTTTATTTCCTATATAGGCAATCTCAAAACAGTTTGAATTTAAACAGAAGATATCTGATTGGTACATCTCAGTAATAATGGATCCACCAACTGCCTTTCTTATTTCATCAAAATGTTCTGAAATTCTTATATGGATTTAGCCTCTGTTATTTAGGAATAAAATCCAATAAGTTATTGAAAGAAAAGGGAAAGAAATGAGAGGAAGGAAAGAGAGGGAGAAGAAGAGAGGTGTCTTCTAATCACCTAAGAAATTCTACTGGGCAACAAGTTTATATTTTACCTAAAAGTTCAAAAAATGGATGGTACTTAAAGAAATGGCATTAAGTTTTGTTTGAAAATTTGAAAGAGAAAACAAAAGGTAGGACTAAGAATGTTAAGATTATTAACCATTTCCTGATGTTTCATATTATCTTTAAACTCCATTATTAAGTAAACAAATGAATCAATATGAAGTATGGAGATCCAATCCATTTTTTGTTTGTTTGTTTAGCAATACTCCTTGCTGGAAATGTGTAAATTTAAGAATTAAAGTTAGTCATTATGCAGGAGGAGGGGATATAAATGGAAAGGAGAAAAAAACATAAACAGCAATGATAGTCTAACACATGGCAACAATTGCAACTATAATTTTTATTTCATCAAGATAGTCTTCATCATATGTCTAAATAGCTTTGAGCCAAAGCCACAAAGATCATTTCAGAAAATGTCTTATAAAAATTTAAAATTATGTGATTATATTCTTATCCACTGATTTAGCCTTGGGTACCCAATCTGTCACTCCTTGAGCAAATTACTGGTATAGTTAATTAGCAATTCTGTCTTGAAGTGATCCTAAAGACTTGAAGAATCAGTAACATAACCTGTCATTTCTACTAACCTATTCTATAGGTGTTACTTCCTTTATTTTATATGAAGCTCTCCATAACCACATGCCTTGGGAAAGACTAATTAAAATCACTGAAGGAAATGTGATTAGCCAGATGAGGCAGAAAATAAATCTAGGGGGGAAATCATTTAATAGTTGTTACACTTTTTCATAAAATACTTTTCTTAGATGTTGAAAGAATATATTTTACCAGAAGTTATTAAGCAGAGGTAGTGTGACTTCCCCACTTTATTTTCATGTATAATAACATCTTTAATATTTTAAATAAAATATTTTAAATAAAATCTTGTATATTAAATATGAAAAAATCTAACTTCAGGTTTTATTCTAGATAATAGAATGTAAATGAAGAAGATGTACATCTGGTGGGCTGAGTAGCTTGCTTTATATCTTCTCAAGGTGATTATCAGAATTAATTCCAGGCTACAAAGATCCACAAGGTGGAAGAGTGTGCCCAGCCTGAGTGTGATGTCTATCTAATAGTCCTCAGGTCAAAATACATCTATTCCGTTTGTAAATACAACATAACCACTATTTCCAAATAGTGAATTCTAGCTCAGCAAGCTTCCTCAAAATGTATCTCTTTATGAAAGCTATAATCCAAGAAATAAAAAGCTGGACATCAAAACAAGTGATTCTCTTTTGTAATGATGTCCAAAACTAAATTATATAGTCAGCATTTATGTCTTACATATTTTCTGGAATCTGAAATTAAGTTTTTTTTCTTGTTTATAGGAAGGTGGATGGCATGTAGTGATTTTTAAAGTTATTACTATTATTTATAACTAAACTATGTTAGTGAAAGTATTTCTTCACCTACATACACACACACACACATACACACACACACACACACACACACACACACACACACCTACATATATTCAGATCCTGGAGCTTTTGTACCAGTTATTACTAGAGAGGAATCTCAAAACTGATCATGATCCAATTATTTTTCATTGTATATTATAGTTTAAATACAATTTATTCTGTTTATATAATCTAGTTTTTTCCCCCAAAGCAATTATTTTCAAACCACCCTCTTTTTATAGTATGGATTTAGTTATTTATTTTTCTCTTTAAGTATTTCAAACATTTTTAAAGTCTCCTGCAGATTGCTTTGTTAGCACGAGCCTTTCACTTGTTAATGGCTCTAGTGTGACTCACTCTTATGACTGTAATGTCATTTGGTAACTTGTAATTTTTGTGAATTCACTCTCAGGAACCAGCTTCTTGCACATTTCTACGCACATTGGCCCTGGACGGCCAAGGTGACCTTATGATGTGATTTTGCAGTTGTCCCTGCAATGACCTATGGAGCTCATTGATTCAGGACCAGCTTTTAGTTCATCTCCAGGCTAGGGGTGGCTGCATCAAATGAGTAGTACAAAGTTAACTTTTTGTTCTTTCTAAATGCATGCTCTCATTGCCAAATATTCTCAGGGACTCTCTTCCTACCCACAGTATAAAGTAAATCTGGCACGGTAGTTTATTACAATAAAAATTGTAATTGTTACTAACTCCCTTTTTAAACACAAAAGTGTCTCAGATTGGACAATGAATTATTGGGCCCCTTACAAACACAGGCCTATGGTCTTAACTTCCTGTATTATATTACTAGTAAAACTTCTTTTTAAAGAAGGGGTTCTCAAATACAGCATGCACTATTTTGTGTGTGTGTTTTCTTTGTTTTTAATTTATTGTCATTATGGAAAGTATTACAGCTTTCCCCTTTGTTTCCCCCCCCCCCCCCGATTATCCCCCTTTGCTCTGCACAGCATGCACTTTGTTGAAACACAGATCTCTGGGCTCCATTTCTAGAGTTCCGATACAGAAGATCCCTAGTAAAGTTCAAGAATGTGCATTTCACAAATTCCCATATTGATGGAAACTTAAGAATGTTGATGCTTGCGGTCTAGGACCACATTTTGAGAACAAGTGACGTAAGTAGTGTGTGTGTGTGTGTGTGTGTGTGTGTGTGTGTGTGTGATTCAGATATACATATGGACCTTTGATCCTTCTTAGGTAAGAAAATTTTCTGTCTGCGGGGACCAGAGATACTTCTTTGTCATCACTGAAGTCTTCCTCCTCCTCCTCTTCCTTGTCTTGTGGCTGCTGGTTTTGACACATTAGATATTAGCTTATTTATTTATTTTTCTTTTTACTCTTGTTCAATTTTTACTGGAACCCAGGTGCAGAGGAACGAATTAATCGTAGACCTCACTTCATAGAGTATTGCTGTGACTGGTTATTCATGGCCTTTATTTTATTCCCCCCTCACATCCCTACTTCCATTTCCTGTACAAGATAGAAAACTATTCTGTTTGATATATAGGCTTTAAAATTCATATTTTCTTAAATCCCTACCTATAATTACAATGTATATTATTATATACTAGAGGCCCGGTGCATGGATTCATGCACCAATGGGTTCCCTCAGCCTGGCCTGCAGGGATGGAGCCAAAACCAGCTCTCTGACATCCCCCGAGGGGTCCCCAATTGTGAGAGGGTGGTTCTCAGTTGACGCACCCCAGAATCAGGCTCCCTCCTTTCTGATTCCTGGTGCCTCACCTGAGAACTGCAGCTGCCAAGTCACCTCAGCTCAGCAGCTCCTGCATTGAACGTCCGCCCCCGGTGGTCATTGCAAGTCATAGCTACCAGCCAGTCAGCCAGTCAGCTGGTCGCTTAGGCTTTTATATATATATAGATGTAAATGTGTGTGTGTGTGTATATACATACACATATATATGTATATATATTAGTTTCTCTCTCTCTCTCCCTTACCTCCCCTCTCCCAAGGCTATGAAATTTTTTCCTTTATTTATATTTTTCAGAAAGATTTTTACTATATGGAATTATCAGTCTGGAAATTATAGAAAAATTCACCTGTAAAACTAGTTAGGCATGGTGTTTTTTTAAAGTGGCAAGAGTATGTGACAAAGGTCTTCAATGACCTTTCAATTCTCTGAATATTTAATGGTTTTCTAAATCAAATATAAATTTTGAAAAATTATATTCTTTAATAAATATGTCTATTTTATTTGGTAATTACTCTATACATGTTCATACAAATAAATTCATATATACCACTTTATATTTTTATCCCATATTTTTTGTCTTTGTTGTATCTGCAGTTATTTTTCTATTTGCTTTCATATTTCTCATTTTTTCTCCCTCCTCTTTGGGTCTGTTTTCAAAAACTGTATCTACTTCATTTGATGTTTGTTAATACTGTTCATTGGTGAGTTTTTGTTGTTTTTCTGTTTCTTTAAAATCCAATTATTAAAATCTTTCTACTTTTTTTGGTATTTGCTTTCTTTATATTTTTCTACCTTTTTGTATTGGGTCTAATTAAAGCTATACACTATTCTGTAAGTAACAGTTAAGTGATATTCACAAATCTTGGCATATAATATTTTCATTATTTTGAAGTTTCCATACAAATTTCTTTTTAACACAAAATATACTTAAGAATACTTTGTTTTATTATAGACACTAGAGGCCTGGTGCACAAAGTTTGTGCACGGGTAGGGTCCCTAGGCCTGGCTGGAGATCAGGGCCGATCGGGGCCTTCCAGCTGCCGGCCAGGGCCTTTCTTCCTCCAGCTGCTGGCTGTCGGCCAGGGCTTTTCTTAGTTCCACGCTGCCCCCTGGTGGTCAGCGCATGTCATAGCGAACAGTAGAACTCTTGGTCAGTCAAACTCCTGGTTGGTCGAACTCCCAGGGGACAATTTGCATATTAGCCTTTTATTATATTGGATACTACATGTAATTGATTACCAATCCCATTTCACTCTTTAAATAGAGTTTATATTTAGAGCACTTTTACATTTACAAGAATATCGAGCAGAAAGTACCTAGAGTTCTCATATACCCCCCACTACTTTTCCACAAGTTTTTCCTATATCTTGCAGTAGTGTAGTATATTCATTACAATCGATGAGCCAATATGGATACATTTTAATTAACTAATAAAACCTAGTTTACATTAAGGTTCATTCTCTGCATGGTACATGGGTTCTATGGGTTTTGACACGTATGTAATGACTTATAGTCACCGATACAGTATCACACAGCATAGTATTTAGTGTTCTAAAAATCCATTGTGTCCCATCTATTCATCCCACTCTCCCTCCACTGAGTTTTATTTGGAAAACCTAGTCTATGTAACATTGTTACCTTGTATATAAGAACATAATCAATTTTGTGTCCTCAGTGAAGAATGATTTGTAGCTGTGTGTTGTTTGTAACTATTGTGTTATTTAAATCTTCTACTTATTTTCTTATGTATTACTTGTTTGATCTTTAATATTTCTAGGATGGGCATTTTAAAATCTCGAACACTGATTTATCTCTATCCATAAGTCTTCTAATTGTTGCTTGTTCTGGCTAAATTAGTGCATCCATGCTCGTAATTGTTCAATCAATATATTTCCTCAGCATTCTTTTTTAGTACCCACTGTATGTCAATCACTCTTTTAGGCACTAGGTGCAGAGTATTGAATTAAAATCTGAAAAATATCTACTCTTGACAAGGTTTCATTCTTGCGGGTGCTGATGCCAAGGTAGAGAATAAATGAACATAACATATAGGATTTGAGATAGCAATTAGTGCTACAGAAAAAATACAGCAGGCAATAAGAACAAAGTTACAGGGATGGGAGAAAGACTTGTTTAAACAGTTCTGCTTTGATTAAGCATCTGACATAGATGATGGCGCAAGCAATATACACATTAGAGGAAAGTGCATTCAAGACCAACGGGCTGACCAATACAACAATTCTGATGCAATAGCTTATCTGTTAATCTACATGAATACTGTATATTCTTATTATTTCTTTTACCAGTTTATAACAGCTTCGTTCTTCATGATGTTGTTTACTTTATTTTTTTTTTTTTTTTTTTTTAAATTTCTTTATTGATTAAGGTGTCACATATTTGTCCTCATCCCCCCATTCCCATCCCACCCCTCTCCCCCCGCATGCCCCAATCCCCTGTTGAACTTAACCGTTGGATAGGCTTATATGCATGCATACAGGTCCCCTGGTTGAACTCTCCCCCTCCCCCCACCCTCCCCCTACCCTCCCCTATCCTCCCTCT
Organism: Eptesicus fuscus; assembly: GCF_027574615.1. Taxonomy (NCBI): domain Eukaryota; kingdom Metazoa; phylum Chordata; class Mammalia; order Chiroptera; family Vespertilionidae; genus Eptesicus; species Eptesicus fuscus. The sequence goes on from NC_072479.1 coordinate 39,235,236, forward strand.
GAGGCCCGATAGTCCGATCGATGCCTCCTTGCTTCTGGTTCTGTTCTTGTTCCTCAGTCTATGTTGTTCATCATTTCCCCTAGATGAGCGAGATCATATGTCACTAGATATATACTAATAAGAACTGAATGTGAGACGAGCAATAATAGTTATGCTGACAGGCAAATGAATCAATCTGTAGCGAGCTTCCCCCTGGACCAACAGTTCTTTTGAGACCCAATTTCAATGTCCAGTAGTTCCTTATGTGTACATGTCAGCACTGACCCCTCAGCTCTGGATGGTGGACAAATGGTGGTAATGGAGGTCCGACTCCCTCTGGTTTGGTCTCGGCCGAACCCAGGGGCACGGCGTCACCCGGACTAAGGGGCACGTGGCCTCACCCATACCCAAGGGGCGCGTGGTCTCACCCGGGCCTGGGACCCAGCCTCACCCGGATGGATCCAGGGGCGCACGGCCTCACCCGGACCCAGAATCTGGCTTCACCCGTACCCAGGGACGCTTGGCCTCTCCCAGACCCAGGGCTACTTGGGCTCACCCGGGCCTAGGTGCACGAGGCCTCATCCAGATCCAGGGACACATGGTCGCACCCGGACCCAGGGACGCTTGGCCTCTCCCAGACCCAGGGCCACTTGGGCTCACCCGGGCCTAGGTGCACGAGGCCTCACCCGGATCCAGGGACACATGGTCGCACCCGGACCCAGGGACGCTTGGCCTCTCCCAGACCCAGGGCCACTTGGGCTCACCCGGGCCTAGGTGCACGAGGCCTCACCCGGATCCAGGGACACATGGTCTCACCCGGACCCAGGGACGCTTGGCCTCTCCCAGACCCAGGGCCACTTGGGCTCACCCGGGCCTAGGTGCACGAGGCCTCACCCGGATCCAGGGACACATGGTCTCACCCGGACCCAGGGACGCTTGGCCTCTCCCAGACCCAGGGCCACTTGGGCTCACCCGGGCCTAGGTGCACGAGGCCTCACCCGGATCCAGGGACACATGGTCTCATCCGGATCCAGGGACGCTTGGCCTCTCCCAGACCCAGGGCCACTTGGGCTCACCCGGGCCTAGGTGCACGAGGCCTCACCCGGATCCAGGGACACATGGTCTCACCCGGACCCAGGGACGCTTGGCCTCTCCCAGACCCAGGGCCACTTGGGCTCACCCGGGCCTAGGTGCACGATGCCTCACCCGGATCCAGGGACACATGGTCTCACCCGGACCCAGGGACGCTTGGCCTCTCCCAGACCCAGGGCCACTTGGGCTCACCCGGGCCTAGGTGCACGAGGCCTCACCCGGATCCAGGGACACATGGTCTCACCCGGACCCAGGGACGCTTGGCCTCTCCCAGACCCAGGGCCACTTGGGCTCACCCGGGCCTAGGTGCACGAGGCCTCACCCGGATCCAGGGACACATGGTCTCACCCGGACCCAGGGACGCTTGGCCTCTCCCAGACCCAGGGCCACTTGGGCTCACCCGGGCCTAGGTGCACGAGGCCTCACCCGGATCCAGGGACACATGGTCTCACCCGGACCCAGGGACGCTTGGCCTCTCCCAGACCCAGGGCCACTTGGGCTCACCCGGGCCTAGGTGCACGAGGCCTCACCCGGATCCAGGGACACATGGTCTCACCCGGACCCAGGGACGCTTGGCCTCTCCCAGACCCAGGGCCACTTGGGCTCACCCGGGCCTAGGTGCACGAGGCCTCACCCGGATCCAGGGACACATGGTCTCACCCGGACCCAGGGACGCTTGGCCTCTCCCAGACCCAGGGCCACTTGGGCTCACCCGGGCCTAGGTGCACGAGGCCTCACCCGGATCCAGGGACACATGGTCTCACCCGGACCCAGGGACGCTTGGCCTCTCCCAGACCCAGGGCCACTTGGGCTCACCCGGGTCTAGGTGCACGTGTCCTCACCCGGATCCAGGGACACATGGTCTCACCCGGACCCAGGGACACTTGGCCTCTCAGACCCCGGGGCACGTGACCTCACCCATGCCTAGGTGCACGAGGTCTCACCTGGATCCAGGGACACACGGTCTCACCCGGACCCAGGGATGCCTGGCCTCCCCCAGACCCAGGGGCACGTGGCCTCACCCGGGCCTAGGCGCACGAGGCCTCACCCGGATCCAGGGACTCACGGTCTCACCCGGACCCAGGGACGCCTGGCCTCCCCCAGACCCAGGAGCACGCGGCCCCACCCGGGCCTAGGTGCACGAGGCCCCACCCGGATCCAGGGACACATGGTCTCGCCCGGACCTAGGGGTGCGTGGCCTCTCTCAGACCCAGGGGCACGTGGCCTCACCTGGACCTAGGTGCACGAAGCCACCCGGACCCAGGGGCGCGTTACCTCTCTCAGACCCCTGGTCGCGTGGTCTCACGCGGATCCAGGGGCTCACGGCCTCACCCGTACTCGGGACCCAGCCTTACCCGGATCCAGGGGCCCACGGCCTCACCCGGACCCAGGGTTCAGATTCGCCCGGACCCAGGGGCACATGGCCTCACCCGAACCCGGAATCCAGCTTCACCTGGACCCAGGGGCGCGTGGCCTCACCCAAACCCAGGGGCGTGAGGCCTCACCTAGACCCAGAGGCGTGTGACCACATCTGAGCCCAGAGGCTCGCAGGCTCGCCTGGACTTGGGTCTCAGCGGGGTTTCGTCTTCTTGATCCCAATTCCTGTTGGCCAATTCCCTCTCAGCAATTCCTTCGGTCATTTTCTCAGAGCTCCAGGGCGGCTGCCGCAGAACTCGTTGGGCGGCGGGCTCGGCAAGGCTCCGGTGTGCCCGGTGCCCGGCGGTGGGCTGGTCCGGTGTCGCTGCGTCGGCCCTTGGGTCTGCAACGGTGGCCAGTCGCTGAGCGTGCGCACCTGGCCACTTCGGGGCATTGAGATTCTTGAAGGACTCGGAGGTCAGCAAGCACGGAGTCTCCCTCCCCATGTCTCCCAGGGGCTCGTCTGTCCGTGCTCGGCAGCGAGTGGAGCCGTCCCCTCAGCCGGAGACCGCCGGGGGAACTGCGCCGAGCACGTTCCAGGCCACCATTGTGTCGCCTGAGCCATAGTTCTTAAAGTGTGGACTTTGGGTCACCGGCATCAGCATCATCCTGCGTACCCCTCTCTTTTATTCTAGTTGTAGAGCATCTGCTCAGCCAGCCCCCCGGTCTTTCTGGCTGGTGTCTGCTCTGCTCTCCCGTCGTAGTCTCAATATTGTTGTGGTAGGCAACGATCAGGCTGCCGCCCTATGTCTCCATCTTGGTCCTCCTTTGTACAGTTAAGTCTTGATTGTTGTTGGTGTCACTGGGAGGAATTGTCCTCCAGGCCAATTGGCCGTGAGGACCCTCTTTGTCTATATAGGAAGAGTTGCTGTGCAGGAGACATGTTTGTGGGCCGGGTCTTGATGCAGCAATGCCTTGGCGCTCACTGAGTCTGCCTCTAGAATGCCTCCCTTATGCAAGTGATTGAAATCTGGTGTCATCTCCCACCAACCACTAGATGCCCTCGTTTCTGGGTCTCCAATGTAGTGTGGGTCAGCCACTACCTGAGGCACTCAGCAGGAAAAAGCTTCTGCTCAGCTTGGCTGGGGCGGAGCTACAGGGTGGAGCCTACAACCTTGGCTTCCTGTCAGCCCCGCCCTATGAGGCTCCTGTGTCTGTGTCCCTCTGTATTCCTTGCAAACACCTCTGAGAGAAACGCGCCCTGGAGTTTCGCCCACTGCCAAACAGTCCAGTCCCTCCCCTAATGAATCTGGACTCCCAGATTCTCGCCTGGAACTGGGTTTCAGTGTAGTTGGAACTGGGTCTCAGCGCAGTCTGGCGTCCCTCTCTCCTTCCCAGCAGGGCCACCCAGTGGCGCAGGCAAAAGTCCGTCCTCTGCGCACCTTCCAGTGCACGCGTCTGGAGCCGCCGCTTCTCTGTGCCTCCGCCACCACAGCCCAAATTCATTCCCCCAGCGTGCGCCTGGCTTCCCAGGGTTTCGCCCGGAACTGGGGTTCAGTGCAGTCGGAACTGGGGTTCAGCACGGTCCTGAGCTTATGTCTCCTTCCCGCTAGGGCAGTTCAGTGGCGCAGGCAACAGTCCGTCCTTTGCGCCCCTTCCCGTGCGCGCCTCTGGAGCTCTGCCTTCCCCCGCTCCTCTGTGCCTGCGCCCCACAGCCCAGATTCATTCCCCCAGCCTGCGCCTGGCTTCCCAGGGTTTCGCCCGGAACTGGCGCTCAGTGCAGTTGGAGCCGGCGCTTAGCACACTCCGGAGCCTTTATCTCCTTCCTGCCAGTGAACGCCGGCCAGGCCGTCAGCCGCCCCTTCCTCTCCGGCTCCATCCTCCCCGCAGGCGCGCGTGCTCGTGTCTCCGCCAGTTTCTCCATACCTCAGGCTTTTACGGCTCCCCCGATTGTCCCCGTGGCCTTCTCCTTCCCCCCAGCTGTGGGCATTTCAGTCCGCCAGCTCTCCTGTGGTTCTGGGCGATGTCCGTTCTGACCTCTAGTTGTGCCTTTGAAATTGTTGTGCCCGGCTGCAGGTTAGGTGTTTCACCTATGCCGCCATCTTGGTTTCTCTGTTGTTTACTTTAAATTCTATTTTTTATATTATAATTTTTGCCTATGATTGGTAGTTTCTAGCTGTTTACTGAATATTCATGTTCTTCCCCTTTCTTATTGACAGAAACCGAAATTGATTCAGCACAACAATCTGCCTGGATGTCAGTACTCACTGTGATCTACTAAAAGATGGCCTCCCTGAATATCAGGCCCTAAACTGGCAACCTGTTATTATAATCTTGTTTGGAAAAAGTATTTTCAAATGTGACCAAGTGAAGGATGGTGAGGAAAATTATACTGGATTACCCTGGAGGTCCTTAAATGCCTCCATGTAAATGTCTCCATATATACATCCTTGTAAGAAGGCTGGGAGTGATTTGAACCACCAAGGAGAGAAGGCAATGAGAAAACAGGCAAAGATTGGAGTGATGCGGCCACAAGCGAAGGGACATTTGCAATCACCAGGAGCTAAAAGAAGAAAATAATTGAATCTCCCTTAGAGCCTCTGGAGGGAGTATGGCCTGCTGACACCTTGATTTTGGACTCTGGCTCCAGAACCGTGAGAGAATAATTTTGCTGTTTTAAGCCATTTGATGTTGATAACTGTAGTTTTGTCAATCTGAAACAAATGCGCTTACCTAGACATCCTTGCAGTTTAAAGTGGCTGAGTGAAACAGCCATCGACCCTGGCCTCACCCAGATGGAATCCATTCCCCTGTTCCTTTCTCTCTTCTTTCTTCCTGTGGCATGCATGTGGCTGGGTGTTACACAGAGTATCAGCTCCCTGAGCACTCTGCTTCTTAAAATGCTTTATCTCCCTTGACTGACGAATTCTCAGGGTGTGAGTGGAAGAAAGGAGAAGAGCTGAGTGGGTCCGGGTAGTCAGCCTGCAATCGATTTTATCATTTCTTAATCCCAGCCACCCTTGACATGATTTTGATATTACCCCCGTTGACTGTGGCTCTCTGCTGTGGCTGTTGTTTGTTAATCCTCAGTGATGTGGGGACAGCCAAAAAATGGAGAAAATGAACAGAAAAAAAAACCACAAAAAAAAAAAACTCCAGACTGCCTGTTCACCCCCCAAGTCATGGAAGCTCGCCCCCTCTCCCATGCATTATGTTTCCTTTGTGGACTAGGTTGCCCCTGCCATCTTATCCTTGAGAGTTTTCACACATATATGCTATAATTATTGAAGCCCACATATTCACACTTCTTCACTGGCATCTCCAGACACACACACACCCACCAGCATACTGTGTTGGTTTGTCATTTTTGTCATGAACCAGAAATCTCAGGTATTTATTTACATTTTTTTCAGCTGCTGTTACATTTGTGTGTGTGCTTATAAGCAAAACTACATTTTGCCACATCTGTTCAGTCAGCCTTTTCACTTGAAGTTGTATTTTATGATGTTTGTGAATTTAATTATCATAAAACCTAATGTTTTCTATATTATCTGCCCCCCACCCTTTTTTTTACACACTTTGAGATTCAAAGAAGGTTGAATTACTTTCTAAGGTTGACATAAGTGTATTGGAGTAGACATGTTCGGACCCAAATCTGAAAGTCCTGAAGGGACTAGCTTAATATCAGATATTTACACTTTTTTGTGTGTGTATCTTAGGGAGTCAATTTTCACATTCACAATGGAATTTTTTTTAAAAGTATGACTATAGCCGAAACCGGTTTGGCTCAATGGATAGAGCGTCGGTCTGCGGACTGAAAGGTCCCAGGTTCGATCCGGTCAAGGGCATGTACATTGGCTGCGGGCACATCCCTGGTAGGGGGTGTGCAGGGGGCAGCTGGTTGATGATTCTCTCTCATTGTTTTTTCTATCCCTCTCCCTTCCTCTCTGTAAAAAATCAATGAAATATATTTAAAAAAAATATGACTATAAAAATAACAAAAGAAATTTGAAAAGTGTGGAGGATAAGGTGCAGCTTTTTTTACATGCAATTCATTTTAATGTGTTCTGATTGGCTTTCATTAACTTTTACACATTCAAATAAAACTGAGTTTATTATCTGGTCCCTCTTTGTGTTATCTGAAATGCCTACTTACCTGTGCCTGGAAAGTTTTCTTCCAAGTGTTGAAAACCTTGGATTAATGTACAAATGTGTGGGTGTTTGAGTGCCCATGTTTGTGCGTAAGCAATTCTTAGACATTAGCAAAGTGTTGGGGAATTCAACTCAGTTTCTTTACACTATCTTCCCAGGGAGAGCATCAGATTCTACAGACCCATCCTCCACTTCAGACACCAATTGTAAGCCCTGGTTGCTAACTATACTGCACTTCTAACAGACAAGCTATAAAGTGGCAACTCCCACTGCCTCCTCCTTGGGTTTGATTAATTTTTTAAAATGGCTCACAGAACCCAGGAAACCTGTTTTCTGACTAGATTACTATTTTATTACAAAGGATTTAAAAGATTCAGGTCAACAGTTAGATGAAAAGATACATAGGGCAAGGTCTGCAACCAAGGAGCTTTTATCCTCATGAAGCTTGGGGCCCAGAATGGCGTACACGGAAACTCCCAGAAGACCCTCCTCTTGGGTTTTTATTAAGATTTCATTTCATAGGCATGATTGATTGAATCATTGGCCATTGGTGACTAATTCATCCTTTAGCCCCTCTCTTCTTCCCCGTAACAGGGGGTGGGACTGAGTTCGAGCTCTTTATTCATGATTGGTTCCCCTTCCTTAGGTGCTTTCTAAAAGTCACCTCATTAACATAAACCCAGTCCAGGTGGAAAGAGCCTTGTTATGAATGAGAAAATATCCGTTTTACCTTTATGGTTCTGAAGTATTTTCAGAAACTGAAGACAAAAGGCCAAATATTATAACAAAAGATGCTTCCCTTGCTCGTATCACTTAGGAAATTCCAAGGGATATTTTGAGCAGTGAGCCAGGGACTGTGGATGAAGACCAAATATATATGAAAAATACATTTTGGTCATTCAAATGTTCAAATTATACATTTTTTTTTTTGTAAATCACAATTGAAAAAGTAACTTAATTTTTACTAAAGGCTTAGGGCATAAGTATATATTTTTAGATACATAAAAGAAAAATATTTCCAAGTTGAATACAGAAAATATAGAGGCTAAGGTTGTAAGGATTCACCTTGAGATTGATGTGGGTAGCATAAAGAATTTCTGAAGTGAGGTTGTGAATAATTTCTACCTTTGCATGTGTGGGAACCAGGTAGGAGTTCACAGTAGGACTAATTTTAATGATAGTTGTTCGACAAAATATCTGAAATATCTTTTAAGGATTGCATCTTCTCAACATGCACATTACTGAAATTATAAGTATGTGTTCTGAAAAATGCAATTGCAGTTTCTATCAATTTACTGAAAGAATAACAGGGAAATACCCTCCCTCAAGTCGCATAAAAATAAATGGGAAAAAAAATTGTTAAGAAGTAACAACAGGATTCAAATGAAGTCACTTGTGCTAGATCCCACAACAGCAAACCAAGACTTAATTACCGTTTTAGCCTCTTTCAGAAATTGGACCTTGAATCAGTCAATCTGACATTACCTGGTCAGCACTAGTGAGGTAATCGACCTGATAGATCAGTCCTTCCCCAAAGGAAGTTGACCTTGCCTGCAATACTCCACTCTGCTAAAAATGTTACCAGACAAAAGGGGTTTGTTTGCCCGTGCACATAAGAGCCTAATCAAATGCAAACTGGGTTTGCAGCAAAGAAAGTAAGGTTTTATTACTTGATGAAGTGGCCCACACCAAGGGGTCACAGGTGAACTAATGCTCAAAGACCTGGCTCCCAGATGGCTTTCAAGGGATGGGTTTTCCCATTGTAGGGGAAAATCATTAATCATGGTGACTTAGGGAGTTCGTGATACTCCGAATGGCAAGCTGGAACTCTTCGGGTTCTTGTCTCACGAGGTTTGAAGAATAAATTTCACAGACAAAGGATTTTAAGCAAAAGTGTGGAAATTGATTGTAAGTGTATACAAACTCCCAAGTAGGGAGGGGTCCCCAAAGGGGAACCTGCTGGGGAGGGGTCCCCAAAATGGGAGACCCTGTAAGTCTCTTTGTTTAAGGGTTTATAAATGCTAGCAGCTTCTTTGTCTGTTCATCCCACTTTCTAATTGGACCCTTCCTTATTTTATGTCCCCCGTGCTTTTCCTAATTGGCTACTTTCCCCCTTTTCCCAGCATAGTATCAGTTTCACAGTTTCAAAGCTCACCTGCCGCCCCCCCTCTTTTCTTCCCCTTATTTTGTAACATTATTGTAAACAAACTGGTGGCTTGGAGCTGTCTCCAATGGTCATGTATGCATTCCTCTCCATGAACCCCCTCCCTTCCCTAACTCCTGTCTCATTAGGGTCCTGGTCAGGGTCATGGTCTCCACTGATTGGTTGGCCCTCAGGTAGGGGGTGGTTGCTCAGTGCATCTGGCCCTGATGTCAGCCATGGTGTAGCTTCATCTGGTTTCACCGCTTTTCTAGGTCTGGAGCTGAAACACAACTGAAGGCTAGATGTTATCTTTAGTTTAATTGAAACTCTGTCTCTGTGGTCAGTAGACCCAAAGCTTTGTTCCTAAGATTGTTTAAGGCTGACCTTGGCTGAGGGCTTAATAAATAAGAAAATGAACATGCAGAGGAGAAGGAGGCAGGTGAGTCAGGGTGCTGGGTAAGAACAGTTTGAATCAAAAGAAAAGAAAGGAGAAAATTTCATATTAAAGAAATGAAGTTTCTATGTGCTTACAGAAACTACCTTTTCTTCACTATCTTCTGCCTATATACGCCTTCCATTTTGTACAGCATCTTTGAGCTCCTTTCTAGTTGCTAGATTCTGAATGCTTCCCAATTCATGAATCATTGAATAAATCTTATTAGATCTTCAGATTTATTGAGTTGAATTTTGATTTTTCTAACAACCTGAATTAGCATATTATTGAATATCACAGTGCATAAAATAATGGGCTATAGAGTCAAAGACCTTACTTTGAATATTTTTGTCACTTCAAGCTGTATGACTTTGAGCAAGTTCCCAAACTTACCAAATATTAAGTATCATCCTATATAATAAAAGCCTAATATGCAAACCGAAGAGCGAAACGACCCACAGAACGACTGGTTGCTATGACACACACTGACCATCAAGGGGCAGACACTCAATGCAAGAGTTGCCCCAGCCTGCAGGCCCCAGGTCAGCCAATGTGGGTGCCAGCAGAGGCCCCCTAATCGCCCCACCGGTTGCCCCACAGATCGGCCCTGATTGCCAGCCAGGCCTAGGGATCCTACCTATGCATGACTTTTGTGCACTGGGCCTTTAGTCATATATAAAATGAGAGAGATTATAACTTCCTCATTAAGCTATTGCATAATTCCTTGGTATTACTCTCTGGGTTCTCCAGAGAAACAAAACCAACAGAATCTCTTGATAGATAGATAGATGATGATAGATAGATAGATGATAGATAGATAGATAGATAGATAGATAGATAGATAGATAGATACAGAGATAATTTTCCAATTATGTATCTCACACCTATCTATCTAGACTCTAGATTCTAGAGAGAAGGGACACTTATTTTATGAAATTGCTTCGCACAATTGTAGAGACTGGCATATATAAAATTTGAAGCACAGGTCTGAAGGCTGCAGACTGGGGTAATTGTTTTCTCTTTTTTTTAAAATATATTTTATTGATTTTTTACAGAGAGGAATTGAAAGGGATAGAGAGTTAGAAACATTGATGAGAGAGAAACATTAATCAGCTGCCTCCTGCACACCTCCCACTGGAGATGTGCCCGCAACCAAGGTACGTGCCCTTCACCAGAATCGAACCTGGGACCCTTCAGTCTGCAGGCTGACGCTCTATCCACTGAGCCAAACCGGTTTTGGCAAACTGGGGTAATTGTTGATGTTGCAGCCTTGAGTTTGAATTTTGCAAGTCAGCGGGCTGAAACTAGGCAGGGTTTCTATGTTGTAGTCTTAAAGACAGCCCCTTCTAAGGATAATGAGGAAGACTCTGTCTCATTTTTCTCCCCTAGCTTATTTGTTTCTCTGGCAATCTTTGGCATTCATTTGCTTGCATATGTCGATTTGCCCCCATCTTCACATAATGTTCTCTCTATGTGCATGTCTGTGTATCAAAATTTTGTATTTTTAGGACATCAGTTATGTTGGATTAGAGCCCATCCTAATGACCATAACTAATTACATCTGTAGCAATGCTATTTTCAAATAAAATCACTTTCTCTCATATTAGGAGTTAGGGCTATAAGGATAAGAATTTTGGGCACCCACAATTCAACCCATAGTATCCTTAAAAAAGAAATCACACAATAAATGCTAGTTATTGTTTTCACACATGATTAGATACTTAAGAAAGAAAGACTGAATTTAGAGTTCTTTAAGAAAATAAAATATAAATTATGTTAAGATCTTAAACTAATTCAAGAAATTATATTATTTGTCCTCTAAGTCCTATGACATAAATAATTTTAAAAATAATATATGGTGCTTGTTGAAGGAGTACAGATTTAAAAATAAGTTAAATTGCCTCTAGAAGTAGCTATGGATAAATGTAAGGAAATGGAGAAATTCTGGTTTAAGAAAATATATAGATTTTGAGACTATTTTGGCTCTTCCTCAATCAATGCGTTCATAGATTTATTTTTCTCCTCGAGAGGATAATCTAATTTTGAAAGTCTACAGGAGCATACCCTGAAGAATAATGAGTGATTGTAGCACTCATAAAGGGAAAGTATGAATTTCCCCATTCAGAGAAAAAATAACAAAGGGAAGGGAATAGGAGTGAATATCAGTTTGTAGGAGGACTTACTCCTTGTAAGGGGCTTCTAGAGTTATGTTACTAACTGATTCCAGTGATTTCCAGCAGGAATTGTACTTTCTCCCACACCAAAGGAAAAAAAATCAAATGCTACATGATTGAATTCAGTCCTATTACATTTTGTCCAAAACTAATTTTTCTTTTTTCTTTTTGACTTTCATGTTTAAAAAGTCTAAGGAATCCCAAGGTGCAAGAGCTTTGAAGTGGTTTTATTCTCTCTTCTTATTTGAAGGCCTATGCTTTGGTCAATTATACCTCTACAACTCAGCTTTTCTATTCCTTTTAAACACAAACTGAATTCAAGTTCTGATTATCATGTTAATGTGTAATTGAAAATATTACTACTGTTTTCTCTGCTTTCAGTTTATCTCCACTTCCAATTAATTTTTTATTGCTCCCATTACTCTCAAAAGTTGAATTCTGATTACGCCTCCTTCCTCAGATGGGAAAATGAAATAACTTTCCATTACCCAGTCATACCACATAGTTTAATTTGCTATTTCTTGTCTATGATAGGTTGGTAGCTTAATGGTTGTAGTCTTCACCCTCTTTGGCTCTAAACCTTCTCTACGTGGTTTTGTAGCTCCTTTCATCAAGAAATAAATACTTCTCCACTTTTATATTTGCTTTGTCAAATAGAATGTTCTAAAAGTGACGATTTGCCTATTTCAAATCCAGGCTTTGGGAGACATTGCATGATTCTGTTCTCTCTATACCCTGATACCAACATACGAATAAGGCTAGTAGATGTTAGAAACACCTGGCCCAGTCGTATCCATTGTCCTAGCCAACAGCTTTCCTAGCACTAAACATGTGAGTGAGGCCATCGCAAACCAGTCAGCCCCAATCAACATATTAATCACTGATTCATGAGTGAGCCCAGCTGAAGTCAGCCAAATCTAGTCCAGATCAACAGAACTAGATTAGCAGAACCATCGTGATGAGATAAAATATTATATATAATAATAAAAACATATTGTTTTGGGGTAATTTATTATGCACCAATAACTTAATGGTACAAAGCCCTTCAGGATCTGAACTCAGCATAACACTTGAATACTCCCTAACACTTGGAAAGCCTTCTCATCTCAGTAACACCTATTGAAATTCCATTCTTCAAGACCAACTTCCAAAAATGCTGCTGGGTTATCAGAGCTGTTGTCCAACCATGAGATTTCCTCTTAGATCCTGACTGATAACGAATGTTGTTTTTCATTAAGCCCTGCAATATATTTTGCTGATATTATTTTTAATCCAATGTATCTTTACTTTGAACCCTTTTAAACTGAGGCCACCTAAATATACCTATTTCAAAGAAACTAATGTAATAATGTTTGCAGATTTATTAGCCTAAGTGAATAACACAAGTCATAAGAGATTGAAAATAACCATGATAAATATCCAGGGAATAAATAAAAGTAACATAGAATATCCTCCTACATTCCCTTAGATGTACCTTAGAAAATGAAAACATTTGGTAGAATTCCCAAGAGGATAAGGATTGAACCAAAGTCACAGATGATTTTCATGAATAAGAACCAGTAAAATTAGTATCCGAGAGCTCTCTCTTCTAACATGACTGATGTTCACAAATGTGGACCCAATAAAACACAGTGTGTCAATTACTTGTCAATATGTAACTATGTTTCTACAGTTTGGATTTTTTCTTTATAAACTATTGATTTAAGAGAGCATTAGGTTTAAAATATTTTGGTCCTCAACAATTTGTTAAGAATAAAGATGCAGTGGAACAACCAAGATGGCAACATAGGTGAACACCTGTACTTGCTGCCTCTCACAACCACATCAAAACTCCAACTAAAAGACAAAACAAATATCATCCAGAACCATGGGAAACCTGGTTGAGTGGAAGTTCTACAACTAGAAAGAAAGAAAAAAGCACATTGAGACGGGTAGCAGGTGCGGAGGTGCGGAGGTGTGGAGGCGTGTGCGAAACAGGCTGGCAACTGGGTGCGCTATTGTTTCTTTTATCAGTCGAGAGAGAGATACAAGCTCCTGATTGCTCTGAACTCCAGTTCCGGGTAAGACTCTGGGGACCCAGACTCATACAGGGAGAAACTGGACTGTCTGGCATCTGGCAGGAACTCAAGGGTGGCTTTCTCTCAGTGATCATTGTTGCTGCACGGGGCCACAGGACACAGAGACCCGGGGACCTCTCCGGGGCAGGGTGGACTGGCAGCCATTGGTGTTTGCTCCACTCTGGTGATTCCCTGAGACCCGCCCCACCCAATTTACAACCCCAACCAAGCTGTGCACAGTGGCTTTTGAATATGAATGGCCTGTCCCTCTTGCAACCTAAATCCTAACAAACGGCAGCTGGGTCAGAGAGCTCCAAAGCATCCAAAAGAAAGCCTAAGGCCCTGAAACAGCAGCCTGCATTGCTTCACAGATGGGCCTCATCTGGGCACTTCCAAACCCCAAACAAAGATGAGGAATCTGCAGACCTCTCTGTAGCTCCTGATGGGTGGCCTCAGGCAGAGGCTAAATAGCACCTCCTTGGAGATCCAATAGCCAGTGTACCCAGTGGTCAGTGTGAGACCATACCAGATTACAACTCTTCACATCCATAAGTGACACACTCAAGGGGCAGACTCAGTGAGCACCAAAGCCTCACTGAAGCAAGTCCTGCCCCATAAGGGTGTCTCTGACACAGCAGTTCTCCCATTGTAGACACAGCTGGTCTTCACAGCCAATTGACCTGGAGATGAATTCTTCCCAGTGATACCAACAGAAATCAAGGCTTAACTACAACAAGACTGTGCACACAGCCCACAAAGTGGTGCACCAAGAGTGTCCATCTCAGGTAATTGGGGAGGCTGAGCCACTGGGCCCTATAGGACACCTAGTACACAAGGCCACTCTATCAACACAGGGAAGCAGCCAAAATACAGCGACAAAGAAACATGTCACAAATGAAAGAAAGGAGGAAAGCAAACTACTGAATATAGAGTTCAAAACCATGGTTATAAGGTTACTCAAGAATCTTCTAGAAACTTCCGAAAAATTTAGTGAGACCCTCAAGGATATGAAAAAGGACCAATCAAAAATTAAGCATACACTGACTGAAATAAAGAATAATATACAGAGATCCAACAGCAGACTAGAGGATCCCAAGAATTAAGTCAAAGATTTGAAATACGAAGAAGCAAAAAACACTGAACTGGAAAAGAAAAAAGAATCCAATAATATGAAGATAGTGTAAGAAGCCTCTGGGACAACCTCAAGCGTACCAACATCCGAATTATGGGGGTGCCAGAAGAAAAGAGAGACAAGATATTGAAAACCTGTTTGAAGAAATAATGACTGAAAACTTCCCCTACCTGGTGAAAGAAATAGACTTACAAGTCCAGGAAGCACAGAGAACCCCAAACAAAAGGAATCCAAAGAGGACCACACCAAGACACATCATAATTAAAATGCCAAGGGCAAAGACAAACAGAGAATCTTAAAAGCAGCAAGAGAAAAACAGTTAGTTACCTATAAGGGAGTACCCATACGACTGTCAGCTGATTTCTCAAAAGAAACTATGCAGGCCAGAAGGGAGTGGCAAGAAATATTCTAAGTGATGATTAGCAAGAACCTACAACCAAGATTACTCTACCGAGCAAAGCTATCATTTAGAATTGAAGGTCAGGTAAAGAGCTTCATAGACAAGAAAAAGCTAAAGGAGTTCATCACCACCAAACCAGTATTACATGAAATGCTGAAAGGTATTATTTAAGAAGAGGAAGAAGAAGAAAAAAAGGTAAAGATAAAAATTATGAACAACAAGATGACAACAAATACATATCTATCAACAAGTGAATCTAAAAATCAAGTGAATAAAAAACCTGATGAACAGAATAAACTGGTGAATATAATAGAATCAGGGGCATAGAAAGGAAGTGGGCTGACAATTCTTGTGGGGAAGGGGGTGTGGGGAGTGCAGGAAGATATTGAACAAAAATCTTAAACCTATGGACGGGGACAGTGGGGGGAAGTGGGTAAGGGCATGGTAGGGGTGGGAACCAGGTGTAGGGGAGCTATGGGGGGGGGGGAAGAGGAACACCTGTAATAAACTGAACAATAAAGATTTATTTTTAAAAAAGAATAAAGATGCATTCTGTAACACAATTTAATGGTCTGAAATAAAACAATAAATATTGAATATGAAGTAAAATTTGGGAAGTGAATTTGATCTCTCTCTTTCTATCTCTCTAAAAATAAATTTCAGAAAATCTAAAGTCAGAAGCTAACTTTGTTTCTGAGGCATGTTTTCCTTTTTTTAGAGTGACTGTACTAACAAGCCTTTTAGTTATGTAAATTAAAAGAAGTTTTAAATATGGGATGATGTCCAAAGACTGATGCTTTTGATTGACCTATTAAGAATTCTGTTTAATAATAAACTAGATCTTCATTCAGAACACAGGAACATCTCTGATAAGATTATTAGCTATATGTATTTTTCTTTTTCTTTCATTCTGTTTTGTTTTGGGCAGGGCTAGAGTTGGGGGCTATCCTTCTGGAGGTTGATTTCTTAGAATCTGGGCCTCCAGAGAAAGAGAGTTTTAAAAGAGATTACAACTCAGCTAAAATCCAAGTGGAGAGGGAGCTCTTGGGAAGGGTTCTAGCCAGTGGAAAGAAGAGGAATTAGATCTGATTATCTGGTTTTCAGATTTCACTAGAGGCCTGATGCATGAAAATTCATGCAAGAGCAGGCCTTCCTGCCCCTGGCTGCCAGCATCGGCTTCCCTCCAGCACCCAGGACCCGGGCTGCTTCCCTCCTCTGGCCGCCCGCAGGCTTACAGGACCTGGGCTGCTTTTCTAGGGCCACCAATAGGCACCTGTGACCTGGGATGGCTTTCCTCTGGCCCCAGTTTCATCAGAGGGAAAACGTCTGTAAAACATCGGTCTAATTAGCATATTAACCTTTTATTATTATAGACTAGAGACCAAGTGCACGAAAACTCGTGCACTTGGGGAGGGGGTCCCTCAGCCCAACCTGTGCCCTCTCACAGTCCAGGACCCCTGGGAGATGTCCACCTGTCATCTTAGGCCTGCTCCCCAGGTGATTGAGCCTAAGCTGGCAGTCAGACATCCCTCTGGCAGCCCAGGAGCCCTTGGGGGCTGGAGAGGGTCCCATCACCACCACTGCACTGGCAGCCATGAGCCGGCTTCTGTGGAATTTCACTGACCACCAGGGGGCAGCTCCTGCATTAAGCATCTGCCCCCTGGTGGTCAGTGCATGTCATAGCAATTGGTCGTTCCAGGTTGTTCTGCCTTAGGGTCAACTTGCATATTACCCTTTTATTATATAGGATGATATGCATGGCAATTCTTTTATGTTGTCCTCAAACATTTGCCAAAATTTGTTAAACCAGGGTAGCCTTTATTTAGCTGTAATTTGAGGAATTAAGAGAATAATTTGAAGGATAATAAAGCAGGAAAGAGCTGTAGCAACTTGGAGAACTGTTTACCGAAAGGCCAAAGTTGTTGGGGGGAGTGGGCTCTTCTATGGTAGTTCTGTGATATGTGTAAATACACCCATCCTCGGGCATTCTCAGGAATACTGGGTGGAGGAGACTCTCTTTAATATGGATGATGGTTTCTCACTATCTATCATTTGGATATTAAAGCAAAGGCTTATCCACACCCTGCGACCCGTAGCACCTCCCACAGACACTTATCCCTGACTCAGAAGATTAGAGATATTATTACAAATATATTTATCATATATCTAACTTTTAGTAAACTTTCTTATTAAATAAATTAATAGTTGTCTGTTGACCCTCTGGAGCTTCTTGATATATAACTGTGACATTAGAGAATTATAATTTTATCCTTTCATTTTTAAGAGTTTTCTCTCTGATATCTGTTTAACATATTCATGCATTAACCACAAATTCTAGAATAATGTAAAAAATAATAGCATTTAGAGACATCTTTGCTTTCCTTCTGGTTTTAATGAGTATAACTTTTTGTGCACCATCAAGTTTCATATTAGATTTTGACTTAAAGGCCATATTTTACACAGCTTTAATGAAATAATTATGCATTCCTGCATTTCTATATCTGTTAATATTATTAAAGATTATTAAATGACATTCTGGTTCTTGAGGTGATATTTCTTATTTATCTTCTGATAATTGATTTCTAATTTAAAAACTTTAAATTCTAGGATAAATCTTATTAAATTATGGTGGATTATAATATTTTACATATTTTTTGTTTTCATGAAACAGACACATAATCGTAAGAGAAGACAAAAAAAATGGAGGAAATTTATTGACACATACTGAAAATGTGAGACAGGAAGAATAAAATAGTCTGATAAGCTAAAGTTCTTCATTTTCTCATTCTTGTGATAACAGTAGGGAGTGCTGTTTGGCAACTTCAAAAAAGTCCACATGACAAGGAAGAAAATTTTCTAAAACAAAGCAGAGCACTGTTAACAGAAGTAATGGTAAGGAATATAGAACAGACAAAACAAAACAAAAAAGTTTAAAGGCAAAATTATGTTAAATGTATTGCTGCCTTTGGGGTGCTAGTAGTTTATTTAGAATGCCCACATCCTATCTAATAATAGACAAATATGCAAATTGACCATACCTCTGACACACCCACAAACCATGCCCACCATCCAATCAGAGCGAGTATGCAAATTAACCCAAACCAAGATGGCTACAGCCACAGAAAGCAAGGTTTCCTAGGTAACAGAGGAAGCCAAGCTTTCCACCTGCCCTTGCCAGGCCTAAGCCTCCATTCAAGCTACAAAGTTTCAATTATAGAAGGTAAACAAATTCAAACAAATAGCGGCAGAATGGAGCTTGAGAGAGCAGGCCAGGGTTGCTGCTGGCAACAGGGGTAGCAAAGCTTTCTGCACACCCTGGCTGGGCCCACCTGCTTAAGGCAACAAAGTTTCAAATATAACCCCAACACAAATGGCTGCGGGCCTCGGAGGGAGCCCCAGGCTTGGCTCCACTCCAAGCTACAAAGTTTCAATTGTAGAAGGAAAATAAATTCCACATACCAGGGTCTCCCCTTGTGTTGCCGGGGGGGGGGGGGGTGGCCGGCCTGCAAACCACCACAGGCCCCTCGCTCAGGCCGCCCCACACTCCAAGGGAACCCCACCTGATCCGGGACACGCTTCAGGGCAAACCAGCTGGCCCCCACCCCTGTACCAGGCCTCTATCCTATCTAATAAAAGAGTAATATGCAGATGGATCATCACTGCAGCACACAATATAGCTGCCCCCATGTGGTCAAAGATCCTGCCCCCATGTGGACACAAGATGGCCACCACAAGATGGCCAGCAGGAGAGGGCAGTTGGGAGGCACCCAGCCTGCAAGGGAGGGCAGTTGAGAGGGACCAGGCCTGCAAGGGAGGGCAGTTGGAGGTGATCAACCCTGCAGGAGAGGGCAGTTAAGGGTGACCAGGCCGTCAGAGGAGGGAAGTTGGGGGCAAACAGGCTGGCAGCGGAGTGGTTAGAGGGTGATCAGGCTGGCAGGCAGAAGTGGTTAGGGGCAATCAGGAAAGCAGGCAGGCAAGCAGTTGGGAGCCAGCAGTCCTGGATTGTGAGAGGGATATCCGACAGGCAGTCGGACATCCCTCAAGGGGTTCCATATTGGAGAGGGTACAGGCTGGGCTGAGGGACAACCCCCCTCCATGCACGAATTTCGTGCACTGGGCCTCTAGTTTACAATAATAAGAGAGTGACATTAATCATTGATATTTTTTATTATATCTTTTCAAACTGTATAAAGCTTAGTATAGCTAAAGGAATCTCTGTATGTCTTTTCATATTTTCTTCATTTTCTAAAACACATTATAACATAATAATCATGATCAAAAGAGTGAAAAACCTCACCATAAGATATTCTTTTGGTCCATCATCTTCTGTACAAGTAACTTTCTCCAAGATTATTGGTCACTTTAAGTTGACAAAGAAAGTCCATTTTAGTTATTCTATTTTACAAAGCATTCATTACATTTAATTTTCAAATCAATAAACAAAAAGTCCCCAAATCAACTCAATTATGTTATAAATGCATAAATTTTAAAATATTTATTTAAATATGGTCAATGTTTGTTTACATATTTATTTATCTCTGTTTCTTGTTTTAAAGCATATTTTAAGACATTAGTCTATTTTAGTTTGTATTTTTGTTCTATTTATTTTCTGTTTTCTGCTTAATGTTTATACTTTTATTATTGATTTGCAGCATTTATTATTTACTTCTTAAAATCAATGCCAGTCCTAGCCAGTTTGGCTCAGTGGATAGAGCATCAACCCATGGAGTGAAGGGTCTGGGGTTGGATTCTGGTCAAAGGCAAATACCTCAGTTGTAGGCTTGATCCCTGGTCAGGGCACATGTGGGAGGCAACCAATTGATGTGTCTCTCTCACATGGATGTTTCTCTCTCTCTGTCTCTCCCTCTTCCTTCCGCTCTCTCTAAAAACCAATGGGAAAATATCCTCGGGAATTAAAATCAATGCCTTTTTTTTTTCTTATAAGATAACTTGTGAATTCATTGCTAATCTATTATTACATAATTAATTTGTCCTTCATCCAATTTTTTTAAAAAATATGCTGAGGGCAGATTTTAAATTTTAAACTTTTGTAACCTTTTTGTTCCATGTAACATAATGTGAAGAATACAGAGATACTGCTTGAATAGAGCTTAGGACATACTGGTATCATATACATATTATTATTTTTCTTATGACCTAACACATGATCCATATTTTTAAAATGTTCAGTAGATCCTGAAAATAAATATTTATTTCATTTGTAGTCAAGTAGTTTGATTATATATCTATTAGTCAACTTTATTTTTATATTATCTATGATATTCTCTATTTGAACTTCCTTATTTGTCATAAATTGAGGGATGTTTGCTAAACATATCCCAATTAATTTCTTTCCTTAAAGTTTTCATTGGTGCCAAATGTGTTGTTTTTAAATGTTTTTACTATATTCATTGACACAATTATCACTCACATATTCACTATGGATTATAGTGATTAATATGACTTTATTTTCTCATTTCATATAATGTATTACTTAATTTTATGTTGTGGGATGTTAAGGGTTGGATCATATCCCTCCAAAATTCTTATGTTGAAATCCTAATCACCAGTACCTCATACTGTGGCCTATTTAGAAATAGACCATTGGCTCTACTCCCCGACACAGACCCCTACCTACTTCAACATGACTGACGTCCTTGTAATAATGGGAAAGTTGGGAACGGACATGCATGCAGAGGGAGAATGCCATGCGAAAAGATACAAGTATAAGACTGCCATTTATTTATTATTTTTTTAATATATATTTTATTGATTTTTTACAGAGAGGAAGAGAGAGGGATAGAGAGTTAGAAACATCGATGAGAGAGAAACATCGATCAGCCGCCTCTTGCACACCCCCTACTGGGGATGTGCCCGCAACCAAGGTACATGCCCTTGACTGGAATCAAACCCGGGACCCTTGAGTCCACAGGCCAATGCTCTATCCACTGAGCCAAACCGGTTTCGGCAAGACTGCCATTTATAAGCCCAAGGCTTCCAGGAGCTAGGAGAGAGGCCTAGCACACATACTTCCCTGGAAACTTCCAAGATAACGTGACCCTGCCCACACCTTCATTCCAGACTTCTGGCCTACAAAACGGGGAGACAATGACCATCTGTTGCCGAAGACACCTGGTTGGTGGTGTTTTGTTGCTGTACCCTAGGAAACCGATACGTAGAATAATAGTTTTACCATTATTACTTTTTTTTCTTTTGTTGTATTTTTAACTTCTCTGATAAGTCATGTTCTATATTTTTATTTGCAACCTTAATGCATAATGTAGATTTAATGCTTCTTTTGTAAGTAGCATATGATTTGAATTTATGTTTTATATAACCTGAGGGAAATTAAAACCCTTATTCTTTTGAAATGAGATATTGGTATCTTTATGCTTTGATGCTACTTGTTTATATTTCTGTCTAATTATCTAGTCAATATGTAGTTAGCATGTATCTTCTAAATGGATTTAATAAGTGTATAAAATCATTTCTCTAAGCTTATAAAATACGTACTTATATTACAAAAATTCCCTAATTATCAAAAGTAAAAAGCAAACAAGTTTTAATCTTTTGTATTTTGCATGTTGTTTCCCTTACTCTTCCTAATATATATTCTTAATAATTTTATCCTTTTCTTCTAATTTTCTTGACTTTTAAAAAAGAAAAAAATAGCCTAAGATTATCAACATATTTATAGTATTTTACTTTAGTTTAGCTATAATTCTAGATTGCTTTTCTTATTCCCCTTCCATTTTATAACTATCAATTACATCAATTATTTATAACTGATTTAAAATATGTGTATTTTTATAGACATTTCCCAGCCTCTCTATAGTAAGAGTCCCTCCTAGTTATATTGTTAATTTTGACTCTTTTATGACTAGGTTAAAATTCTCTAAGCAATATTTTTAGAAAGGCTATTTTCTGAGCTCCTGCATAGTTTAGAATGTAATTATGTTTGAATTGCACCAAAATAATGACTTTATTAAGTCTTGGCCATGATTGTGTCTGACTTCCAATGAGTTTCTCTCTCAGAAGTCAACGGGTTTATATTGATATAGTTCTGGCTTACTGAGAAGGGACCAGACATGTTGAGTGACTCATTTTTCTCATAAATGTTTATTGAATGAAAGCAGTAAAAAAAGAGATAAAATGATATTTGATAATAAATGATAGAGATAAAAAGAACACAGTGAAGAGAGGTAACTTCAGAAGTTGTAATTTTAGACAGATTAAGGAAGCTTCCAATGAGGAGGTGACCTTTGATCAAAAACTAGAAAGGACAAGGTAACTCATGAGGGTGTCGCAGATCAGGTAGTTGGCAACATACTTGGTATGCTTCAGAACAGCAAAGAGACAGTGTGGCTGGAGATAGTGATATGAAATGAGGCCAGAAAGTTACAGGAGGAATAGAACTTGTAGGACCTTTTGGTTTTTTGGGGGGACTTTAGCTTTTAATCTCCATAGAATCAGAAAATATTAAGAAGATTTTATAGTGATCTTAGTGTCATATCTACTAACTTGAGACTCGAGTGTAAGAGGACAAGTGCAGAATTTAGAAAGTCAGTTAGAATGCTAAAAAATAATCCCAATGGATTATTAAGAATATCTGATGGTACTTTAGACCAGAATAGCAACTTTGAAGAAGGAGGGGGAGGGAAGTTAGCTGAGTGATTGGATATGGGGTATGATAAAAAAGGAAAGTAAAAAATAAAAGTTTTTACCTGAATAACTGGAAGATGGGGTGACATTTATAAAAATGGCGAAAATTAGAAGAAATAAATCAGAAGAGGGTATATAATATTTCTTGATATGTAAATTTTTATTAGTAGACATTCAAGTAGATTTATGGATTATCATTTGGATATTTGACTCTGAATTTATATCCCCAGGGTCATGGATATAAATGCAAAACAGGAGAATTCTGATGACTGAGCTTTGAGACACACCAAATATATAAGTAGAATAGATAGGAAGAGTCAACAAGGAGACTGGAGATAAGAGGTAAGTGAATAAGAAAAAAATAATGGAGGAGTCCTAAAAACCAAATGAAGAAAATGATTGAAGGAATTGGAAGTGGCCAACCATCAAATGCTGTCTCTAAGTATAATATGATGACTATTGAGAATCAACATTAAATTTAGGAAAGTGGAGGCCACTCTTGACCACAATAGTTGCAGTTTTATGGAGAAATAGGATACAGTGATTTATTGAAGATGGTTCATGTGAGGATAAAAGAAGATAAATTGGAGGAAATGAATAGAAGCACATTTTACAATCTGTTTTGCCCTAATAGTAACAGAGAAATAGAGCAGTAAGTGGACAGGAATATAGACTCATTATAGATTTTTATTTTATCTTATTTAAAATACTATAAAATCAACACTATGAATATATGTGGATGGGAGTTATGTATTAGAGAAAATAAATGACGATGATGGATATGAATAGGAGAATTGCTAAAGTAATGCCCTTGAATTGTCAATAGATGTGAGAATTAGGACCCAAACAAACAGTCATGATCAAGGAGCTCAGCTACTTCATCTGAAAGAAAAAGGAAGGAAAAGAGTTTATGAACACAATTGCAGGTAGGTAGAAATTATTTATTTTCAATAAATTAGGAAGGAAGCTTTTTAGAGGAGAGTGAAGACAGAAGCTAGTGTTGTCTAGAAGAGTGTGGACATAAATGAACTGGACAGCCATTCTCAAAATAAGATACAGAGACCCCAGTGGGGAGGGTCCAAAGATTTTTTAGGATACCACTCTTTTATAGATGCCTAAACATGTGTGGTGGGATTTTCTTTATTTATGCCATCAATACAAAAGTGGATATGAGAATTATTTTAGAAGGCAGACATTACAAAAAAAAACACAAAACCTTTCAAAATAGTTTTCATATTATTATAAAATTAATGTCACACATTAATAATTTTTTGTATTTAAAAATAGTTATTTCTCATAAAAATGCTACTTCAGCTTACATGTAATGGGTTTATTTTGCTAATTTTCAAATGAGTAGATGCATAAAATTTAAATGTTTCCAGAAAACATTTAATCTTTATACATTAATTTCTTTTTATAACAAATTTCAACAGATATAATTCACATTTTTAAAAAATTCATCCATGTTCTCAATGATTTTTAAGAGAGTTACAAGATCTGAGATTTAAAAGTTTAAAACCACTAGAGTAAGAAAGCAAACAGGTTATTCAAAGCCTTTTTCCCATCCTCTTCCACAGCTTTTGGTGCTGGTCTAGTTTAATGTGCCAAATGCTTAGTGTTCTCCATGTTTCCAAGTAAACCCTCTATAGACTTGCCTTTCAACATCCGCCCTACCCCACCTCTTCCATTTTCCTAGAACACACACTATTTTCTTATTGTCTCTCTTCCTTTGTTGGTAGCATTAATGAATGCTTTGTATTCTTGCAACAGGCAAATAATTAGTGACATTGGGTGAGCTTCTAGAGATACCATCCTTGAGAATAGAGGTTTACTTATTTTTGAGAGGTAAAAATCCGGGCAGAAGACTTAAACCCAAACAATGAAGATTTTTTAAACAGATTGCCCTTCTAATCAGATTCTTCATTATGTTGATGGACCTTATTTTTTTTTCACAAGCATTGCTTTGATTACTGCATCATAATTTCTAATTCTATTATAGTGAAATATATTATAGTGAAAAAATATTATATTTACAACTACTATTACTAATAGCAATTTATGGGCATCCACAATATATTAAACACTGTAATAAACAATATATAGTTTGTTACTCCTAAAATAAGGAGTCAAGTGTTTTCACAATAAATTAAAATGATTAAATTCTGAGTAGGCCAAACATAGGGAAGATATGTCAAAATGAATAAAACAAACAAACAAAAAACATCAAAGCCCTTTTATACTGACAGGAAAAATTATGAATGGCTTGGAAATGGACAAGAACCATCACTGGGTGTCTTGTTCAGAGTGCTCTTCTGAGTTAACTCCACTTTTCATTGTCTTTTCAAGCTATTTACAGTTCTATAAATTATAGAAACATGATAGCAATGAATAATGCAAATTATTTTAATCTATAGAAATATAAATGAATTGTATTGCATCTTCTTTGGATGCAACTGATTACTGGATTGTGGATATTGACTAGTTTTGTAAATGTATTTCAGCTTTTGGGATGGCCCAAACATATGTGTTCTTTGAAATCTCCTGTAAAGTGGTTTTAACATCTTACTGGTTTCCTCATTGATTAAGGAGCTAAATGACATTTTTTGCAAGTGTTTATTTTATATTTCTATGTGAATGATGGTATTATGTATTTCTAAAAATTAGCTTCTAATAATATTGAGCCAATACATTTTATATTTCTTCTAATCATTCAAAAACACAGTATTTCATTTAAAAAAATACAGAAAATACGAGTAGGTCTCAGACATTCACAGATTGTTATATTTCTCTGCCCATAGTTTGAAGCTCATACAATTGCACTTTAGGTTAAAGTTTGTGTTAGTAGAAACGGGGGGAGGGGGGGAGGGAGGGAGTCAAAATTAAATTAAAGACATTCAAAACAAACAACTTGTCTTCTGAAAGCATCATTTCATAAAAGGAAATGTTCATAGAAAAATATAGGAAGGGTATAAATTCAAAGTAAAAAAAACAGATTTTTGATTAAGATAATGTAGATTTATGAGAACTTTAATTTTCCTCACATCACTGCAGACAGGTGAAAACTTTATCAGAGGCTACCATGGGACAAGGACCAAATTTTGAGAAACTGAGATTTCACATGATACTTAGGAAACTGAGGTTTCTTTTGACTTGCTTAAATAAACTATATGCATATAGCATAATTGTACTTGTTTTACACTGCATTGTAATTATCATTCTCCTCCAGAAGACTATGAGTTTCAGGAGGCTATTTGTTAGAGATAGCTAGCTATCAAACAAAATCCCTTTTCCCCATCTTCTTTGGCAATAGTCAGAGATGTGGTTGCCTATCTAAGCTACATTTGCAGTCTTCCTTGCAATTAGACTTGCTATGTTTGTTAACTTTTCACAGATAGAACATAAGCAAGTGTTTAATTTATATTTCTATGTGAATGATGATATTATGTATTTATAAAAATTAGCTTCTAATAATATTGACTCAATATTATTAGCTATAGGAGAGACAAAATGGCAGCAGAATAGGTGGACGTGTCCTGAGCCTTGTCCCGGAGCAAATAGAATAAGCGGCCAAAACGAGTGGAATTCAGCCCGAATTGGCAAAGGAGACGCAGCTGGTGAGACAGTTTGCAGCCAGAAAGAACAGAGGTTCCCTGGATAAAGGTAAAATCAAGGATCTAGGCAAGAGAGTCTGCCGGACCTCTGTGCCCAAAGGGTCAGGGAGAAACCACACAGCGCCAAGCCGCGTCCCTGAGGACAGGCAAAGCTTCTGACTATGAAAAAAGGGTCAACAGGACTGCAGGAGGTAGGGGATTTTGGACCTTGGATTCTGGATTTTGGATCTGAGCTCAGAGGCAGCCCTGAAGGGCTGTCCGGACCAAGCAGTGCCAGCAAGAAAGGAGCTTGTGGAGATGCAGTCCCTCCCCGCTCTGGGGCCTGTGCCTTTCTCCACTGAACCTAGTTCATAGGTCCTATTGGATACAGACACTTACCCGTGGCTGAGGTGCGGGAGAAGGTGTGGACTTGTGGAATCTGGGGAGAGTAGGCAGTCCAGGAGAGGAGGTAGTGAGTCTGGTGCTGAGTCATACCTGAGCCAGGACTGCCATTTTCTCCTGAGAGATAGCCCCTCCCTCCAGGCTCCAGGCAACCAATACAGCCACACCCAGATCCCACAATGAATGACACAAAGGAATCTAAATACTCCCTGAGAGGTCATAGGAACTGGCCTACAAAGAAATCTTCAGACCCAGCAACGGGAAACTGAGAAACAGTACAACACAGATGACTGGGATCATAAGCCAGCCAAAGGAACGACACTTCACTTTTTTCGCTTTTATTTTTATTTTTTTATTATTTTGTTATTCTTTTTTTTTTCTTCTTTTCTTCTTTTTTCCTGATTTTCCTGTTTTTGTTTGTTGCTTTATTTTCTGTTTCTTTTCACATTATTTTTACATCACTATATTTTATTTTTATTTGCTATTTTTAATTTTTTATAGCATTTTTGAAATCATTTTTTGATAAATTTATTATTATTATTTTCTTCTCATTGTCTTTCTTCTTATCCAATTATTCTCTTTCTAATTCCTCAATACTAAATTGAGGTCCTCCCCATATTCATCTAATTCTTAATCTTATTTTCAGTATATAAGCTCAGCCTCTACAAATTCTGCCCCAACCCTCTTTGCTGGGTGTTTGGTGTTTGTTTGTTTGTTTGTTTGTTTGTTTGTTTATCCATTGATTCTGTGGTGCTTACCCATATATATATATATTCTTCTTTTTCTTCCTTTGTCTTTTATCTCTTATCTTTTTCTCTCTCTTCAATATCATTTGTGCTCTCTTTTCTCTCCCTTAACTCTCTTTTCTCAGGTGGTCACTTATATTGGGGTTATTAGTGTTGTGTGTATATTTGTGAATAGTTCCCTTTGTGTTGTGTCTTGTTGAGGTGAATTTTATCGTGTCTGGCCAAGGGGCTTGAGAGCAAGCCACACAACCAGACACCTGGAGAAGAAACTCCATCCACAAACGGATCAATAACACCCCAGACCCAACTACAGAGGCAGGAAGAATGAAGCAGTGAGGGAGAGAGCTTGAGTGAGTGAGTGAGAGAGTAAAAGAGGAGTGTGTGGTCAGGTGGTGTGTGTGTGTGTGTGTGTGTGTGTGTGTGTGTGTGTGTGTGTGTGTGTAACAGATGCCATAGGACCTTCAGGGGCAGGCTAATCAGGCTCGCCTAACTAGGCAGCTTCTGCTACCATTGCAAACAGTACCAGGAGGCCAGCTTGTCCTCAAAGGTCTAGCCTTTTTGAAGGGGAGAGCTGCTGTAACTGGGTGCCCAGCCTCAACTCCACATAGAGTGCCCTCAGATCACACCTGGGACTCTACAGCCACCCCTGCCAGGGACCTGCTACCTAGGCTGTGATCCAACGGTCAACAAGGCTCCAGCCACCATGGGCGCAGGCTCCTGTGAGTTCTGAAGCATGCTCCTGCTCGAGCAGCCCACCCACAACTGAAGAGTGGCAGCCCCACACACCCGTCCCCTGTCCGAGGAGCAGCAGCTGCACGCAGCCCACACCTTACACCTGTCCGAAGAGCAGCAGCTGTGCAAGCAAGAACAGGAACAAGACAGGGATGCCCACTCTCACCACTCCTGTTTGACATAGTGCTGGAAGTACTAGCCATTGCGATCAGACAAGAAGAAGAAATAAAAAGGCATCCAAATTGGAAAAGAAGAAATAAAGCTGTCCTTATTCGCAGATGACATGATACTGTACATAGAAAACCCTAAAGACTCCATCAAAAATTATTAGACTTAATAAATGAATTCGGCAATGTAGCAGGATACAAAATTAACGCCAAGAAATCTATGGCATTTGTATACACCAATAGTGAACTTACAGAAAGAGAGACTAAAAAAGCAATCCCATTTATCATCACACCAAAAAAATTAATATACCTAGGAATAAACTTAACTAAGGAGGTAAAAGACCTAATCACAGAAAACTACAGGACACTAAAAAAAGAGATAGAGGAAGACATAAACAGATGGAAGAACATACCATGTTCATGGATTGGTAGAATCAACATCATCAAAATGTCCATACTACCCAAAGTAATCTATAAATTGAATGCACTTCCCATTAAAATACCAATGGCATGTTTCACAGATCTAGAATGAACTTTCCAAAAATTCATCTGGGAAAAAAAAAAGACCCTGAATAGCTGCAGCAATCCTGAGAAAGAAGAACAGAGTAGGTGGGATCTCAATACCAGATATCAAGCTGTATTACAAAGCCACTGTTCTCAAAACTGCCTGGTACTAGCACAAGAACAGACATATAGACCAATGGAATAGAATAGAGAACCCAGAAATTGACCCAAACCACTATGGTCAATTAATATTTGACAAAGGAGGCATGAACATACAATGGAGCCAAGAGAGTCTCTTCAATAAATGGTGTTGGGAAAATTGGACAGATACATGCAAAAAAAATGAAACTAGACCACCAACTTACATCATACAAAAAATAAACTCAAAATGAATAAAGGACTTAAACATAAGATGGGAAACCATAAAAATACTAGAGGGATCTACAGTCAGCAAAATCTCAGACATAAGCTGAAGCAATTTCTTCACTGATACAGCTCCTAGGGCAATGGAAACTAAAGAGAAAATAAACAAATGGGACTATATCAAAATAAAAAGCTTTTGCACAGCAAAGGAAACCATCAATAAAACAACAAGAAATCCCACTGCATGGGAGAACATATTTACCAATTATATCAACAATAAGGGTTTAATCTCCAACATTTACAAGGAACTCATACAACTTAATAAAAGGAAGTTAAACAACCCAATTAAAAAATGGGCAACTGACCTAAATAGATACTTTTCAAAAGAAGACAGAGAAAGTCCGAGAGATATATGAAAATCTGCTCAAAGTCACTAATCATCTGAGAGATGCAAATCAAAACAACAATGCGGTACCATCTCACACCTGTCAGAATAGCTATCATCAACAAATCAACAAATGACAAGTGCTGGCGAGGATGTGGAGAAAAAGGAACCCTCGTGCACTGCTGGTAGGAATACAAACTGGTGCAGCCACTGTGGAGAATAGTATGGAGTTTCCTCAAAAAACTAAAAATGGAACTCCCATTTGACTCAGTGATCCGACTTCTAGGAATATATCCCAAGAAACTAGAAACACGAATCAGAAAGGATATATGCACCCCTATGTTCATAGCAGCACAATTCACCATAGGTAAGATTTGGAAACAGCCTAAGTGCCCATCAGCAGATGAGTGGATTAAAAAACTGTGGTACATCTGCACAATGGAATACTACACTGCAGTAAAAAAGAAGGAATTCTTACCATTTGCAACAACATGGATGGAGCTGGAGAGCATTATGCTAAGTGAAATAAGCCAGGCAGAGAAAGATAAATATCACATGATCTCACTCATTTGTGTAATATAATTAACAACATAAAATGATGAACAAAAACAGATCCAGAGGCAGAGAAACATTGATCAGAACCTCAAACCTCAGGGAAGGTAGGGGAGGGTGGGGGTAAGTAATCAATGGACACAAACAACATGGGTGTAAGGGCATGAATGGGGGGGTGGGTTGGAGGGGAATGGGGGAATAAAGACACATATGTAATACCACAATCAATAACGAAATTAAAAATAAAAATAAATAAATAAAATATTACTAGCTATAAAGTATGCACTTCACTCAGTACCCTTAAGGGAGTGGGCATGCCTTTTCCATGCTCTCTTTTAACTTCTCATCAGCTATAACCCAGATGTGGTGGCTCCCTAACTGTAACAATGTAATTGGAGGTGGTGAAAAAGATGTCACCTGGCTTCTGAATGACTATGAGGAAAAGATCTGTCTGCTAACAGACTTGTTGCACGAGAGAGAAAGAAGCTCCCATCCTCTTTAAACTTAAGTTGCCTCTCTGTATTATGACAGGCTATGATTAAGCTAAATAATAAATGTTCTCACTCCATTATAATCCTACGAGAGGCCCAGTGCACAAAATTCATGCACTCAGGGGGTCCCTCAGCCTGGCTTGAACCCTCTCACAGTCCGGGAGCCCTAGGGAGATGTCTGACTGACAGTTTAGGCCCAGTCCCCATGCGGAGCAGGCCTAAGCCTGTAGTCAGACATCCTTAGCGCTACCACGGAAGCGGGAGAGGGTCCTGCCACCACCACTGCGCTCACCAGCATGAGCCCAGCTCTGGCTGAGTGGCACTCCTCCTGTGGGAGTGCACTAACCACCAGGGGGCAGTTCCTGTGTTAACCGTCTGCCCCCTGGTGATCAGTGCATATCATAATGACTGGACATTAAACCGTTTGGTCTACTTGCATATTAGCCTCTTATTATATCCTACTAGAGCCCCGGTGCATGAAATTTTTGCCCTCAACCCAGCCTGCACCCTCTCCAATCTGGGACCCCTCGAGGGATGTCCAACTGCCCATTTAGGACCGATTCCAGTAGGATCGGGCCTAAATGGGTAGTCGGACATCCCTCTCACAATCCAGGACTGCTGGCTCCCAACTGCTCACCTGCCTGCCTTCCTGATTGCCCCTACGCGCTTCTGCCTGCCAGCCTGATCACCCCCTAACCACTCTGCTGCCAGCCTAATTGATGCCTAACTGCTCCCCTGCAGGCCTCTTTGCCCCTAACTGCCCTCCCCTGCAGGCCTGGGTCCACCCCAACTGCCCTTCCCTGCAGGCCCGGTCGCCTCCAACTTCCCTCTTCTGCCGGCCTGGTTACCCCCAACTGCCCTCCCTTGCAGGCCTGGTCCCTCCCAACTGCCCTCCCCTGCTGGCCATCTTGTGGTGGCCATCTTGTGTCCACATGGGGGCAGCCATTTTGTGTGTTGGAGTGATGGTCAATTTGCATATTACTCTTTTATTAGATAGGATAGAGGCCTGGTGGGGGCCGGCTGGTTTGCCCTGAAGTGTGTCCCAGATCAGGGTGGGGGTTCCCTTGGGGCATAAAGTGGCCTGGGCGAGGGGCCTGTGGTGGTTGGCAGGCCTGTCATGCCCCCCGGTGACCCAAGCGGAGGCCCTGGTATCTGGGATTTATTTATCTTCTATAATTAAAACTTTGTAGCCTTGAGTGGAGGCCAGGGCAGGCTGGGGGGGGGGGGGGGCAGGAAGCTTGGCTTACTCCATCTCCAGGGAAACCCAAGCCTCCTGCTCGCTCAGTGGCCGCAGCCATTTTTGATGGGATTTGTTTATCTTCTATAATTGAAACTTTGTAGCCTTGGGTGGAGGCCTGGGCTGTCCAGAAAGCTTGGCTTCCTCCATCACCGGGACAACCCAAGCCTCCTGCTTGCTCAGTGGCCGCAGCCATATTTATTGTGATTTATCTTCTATAATTGAAACTGTAGCCTTGAGCAGAGGCCAGGGCAGGCCAGGTTGGGCGGAAAGCTTGGTTTCCTCCATTACCAGGGGCAACCCAAGCCTCTGGCTGGCTCCAGCTTCATGATTGCAGCCATTTTTATTGGGATTTATTTATCTTCTATATTGAAACTTTGTAGCCTTGAGTGGAGGCAAGGGCCGGCTAGGGTGTGCGAGAAGCTTGGCTTCCTCCATTGCCAGGGAAACCCAAGCCTCCTGCTCTCTCCATGGCCACAACCATCTTGGTTGGGTTAATTTGCATACTCACTCCTGATTGGCTGGTTGGCGTGACTTGCTGGCATAGCGGAGTTACAGTCAATTTGCATGTCTCTCTTTTATTAGTGTAGATAATATCCTATATAATAAAAGGCTAATATGCAAATTGTCCTCTTGACTGGGAGTTCAACCTTGATTTCAACCAGGAGTTTGACCAGGGGGCAGGGCTGGCCGGCCAACCACCCCTCAATTAGCCCCCAATACCCTGATTGGGGGCAGGGCCGGCCAGCCACCTGCCCTTGGCCCCTCCCCGAGCTGGCTCGGCCTGATCTGCCCCTATTGGAGCAGGCCGGCTGGCCCCCACCTATGCACTGGGCCTCTAGTTATTATTATAAAGTTAATATTTGGTATAACACTTAGCATTATAAGGCCTTGTTTTAAGTACTTTATATATACTAAATAATATAATGATTATAACCATCCTATGACTTGGAAATTATGATCATTATTATTATGTTCATTTACAGTGGTAGAAATTAAAGCTAAGGAGTTATATGACTTTCCCAAGTTTGAACAAACATTTGTGGTAGATACTGGATTTCAACTCCAGTATATTAATATTAATTCATTCAGAGCATAATATTTAGGCACCATACCATATTTGTATAAGTGATTATTTGTTTTTAACAGTAGGCTTTATTTAGAAGTTAGACCTATCCCAATGTATGTTTCTCTCAAAAACTGCATTTTCCGAGACAAAGAAATTATCCAGATAATTTACAACCCAACTTGCTAAAAGTCTTATAAGTTTATTTATCCACCTCCTGCCTCACCTCCCACATACCATAATTTCTACAAATAGCACAATGTAAAATGATGTACTTTCTTCTGGAAACATTTCTGACCACTTCTTTATAAAGTGTGAAATTTTAGATTGAATATGTGATAGTCAAAAACTTATCAGTTGCCCATTAATATATGAATGGAGTTTGATTCTCTTATTTCTATAATTGAAGCATTCCAAACCATCACAATGACTTCTCTAACCACTTACATTATTCTTTTCCTCTGATTCATGTTTGAACTGCCTCGTCTGGTTTGTTTCTTAACACAAAGCATGGCACTTTCACTAATTTATAAGGGAAGAAGGGAGTAGTCAGAGATTATTTGGCATGCGTTATATTACATTATTTCTACAATATTTGGATTATACTAGACATTTTCCTTTGTGAGTTTATCCTATTTCACCTACTGACTACACATATTTTTACTTTTTCTCACTTGTACACAAAATGGTGCATA
Organism: Eptesicus fuscus; assembly: GCF_027574615.1. Classification (NCBI taxonomy): domain Eukaryota; kingdom Metazoa; phylum Chordata; class Mammalia; order Chiroptera; family Vespertilionidae; genus Eptesicus; species Eptesicus fuscus. The sequence goes on from NC_072479.1 coordinate 39,268,746, forward strand.
ATACCTTGAAAAAACCTTTCCTTATTTTTTCTGCATAATATATTATCTTTATATACTCCTTTCATTGTGGTAATATGCACTTGCATATATTAACTCTCCTCATGAAAGTTTAGGAATGATTTCAGCATTTCCCATTTGAATTGCAGTTTCTGCCTCGTTCAGGAGCCAGCTAGAACATCCCCAACCAGACAGGCATACAATGGTGAAGGATTACTCCCAGCGTTACAGAGCCAGGGAGACTTCTAGGTTATTATTGGCTTTAATTATCACTCCCATGAGCTGTAATATTCTTTACTTTTGGTGAAGCAGCAATCCACAGAGTGTGAAATCCTTCCCTGCTTTTGAAAATACCCAAGAAATGCACTGAATCACTTCCAATCTGCTGTAACAACTGAACACCCACTGGTAAGTATAAGCAAGGGGCAAATTTATCATCACCAATAGAAAATAGGCTTTTTGAAAGTGATATTTGCAATATCTAGCCAGCTGCTTACTACCGGCAGTGATCAGCAAAGACCAAATCCACTTTCATTTTAAACTCGAAGGCATTTTATTTTCTCTGATTGGAAGTTAATAAAAAAACAGTTTTTTTAAATGTTTTCTAGTGTGTTTATTGCTATAAAATGTAAATGCTAAAATATCAAGATAAATAGGTCTCACAGTTGTAAATATTAATTTCAAATCCTACTCCCATCCACGATGTCTTTTTTAAAAAATACATATTTTATTGTGTTTTTTCACAGAGAGGAAGGGAGAGGGATAGAGAGTTAGAAACATCAATGAGAGAAAAACATGGATCAGCTGCCTCCTCCACACCCCCTACTGGGATGTGCCTGCAACCAAGGTACATGCCCTTGACCAGAATCGAATCTGGGACCCTTCAGTCCGCAGGCCGACGCTCTAGCCACTGAGCCAACTGGTTAAGGCTTTTGTTTTCATTTTCTTCCGTCAGATGCATAACACAGAAATCAGACCTGAGGATTTGAAATAAGCTTCATTTGGTTTTTCTTCCCAAGCCCAACCCACATAATCCCAATTTCTTTGCCTCTTAAGGTAAGGCCTATGTAAATGCACTGCATAAGACACATGCTGTTCAGACTGAAATCAATGCGCAGTGATTCACTTCTCAATATGACCGCAGGGTTTCAGCAGTCCTTTAGTTTCCATACTGGCACCACAGCGAATTTCCTTATTGCTCCATGCTCTGAATTTCAGACTTTAGGGGGAAAGGCTATTAAAGAAAGATAATAGAAGAAAGGGAAGCAACTATATGTAAGAGTTTTGAGGTATTTGATAGATCCTCCCATCATTTACTTTAGCTATCTAAATAAACGAAAGAATTTTATTATAAACTAAGAGTTAAACAAAATTGGGTGTGTTCAGGGGGTACAAACTAAAATATTAAAAAGTATTTTTCTTAATTATTTTAAAATTAATTTATTTTCCAGTTACAATTGACATACAATATTATATTAATTTCAGGTGTACTACACAGTGATTAGACATTTATATGCCTTACTAAGTGATCACTCTGATGAGTCTAGTATCCAACTGTCTTCAGATATAGTTATTATAATATTATTGACTATATTCTCCATGCTGTACTTTACTTTATAATCTGAGACGATTTTTATAACTGACAATTTGTACTTTTTAATCCCTTTCATCTTTTTCACCCATCCTCAAAATTTTTACATTTAGTAAATTTACTTTCAAAGCCACATAATATAACTATTTAGTCTAAAAATCATCAGTAACATAAGACATCAGATTTTCTCATTATATTAATTTTTATCAAAAGTGTCAGAAAATTTCCTCTGATATAGTATTTTAATTTCTAAGTCTAAGAGCTATGATTGACTTACTACTATATTAAATATTCTGCAATTGTCTGCCACATAGGTAGTCAGTGATATGGCAAAAATGTATGAACACAAAACTGTCACTTACTGACGTTCAGTGTTACACTTGTTGTGTGTGCCTGCAATTTTTAAATCTTGTAGTTCTTGAAATTATAGGTATGAGAACCACAAGTTAAATCAAATAAAAAAAAAAGAACAATAACTGTGAAATCAGTTTCTTTTGGCTTGCCTGTCTTGTTTCTACTGATGTTGGAAGTGGAAAAAAGTTGAAGTGATTTTATAAATGGCAGACTAGCCTTGATCTTAGGAGATTTTAAAGCTTTTTCTCTTTACAGAAAAATATTTTTCTTTTCATCTTCTGAAGTTAGTGAACTTTCCATGGGGAATATCAGCAATCAAAATCAAACTCTACACATTTTAATCACATTGTTATTCACAAAGGTCATTATTTGGATAATCACATATATTTTATATAATTCCCTGTTTCCTGTATATTTTCAAAAACAACTGTTCTAACATAATGTAGAATATATGGCATAGAATTGCATACAGATAGTGAATGGATTTCTGGAGGTTAAACAAAGAAATGTATGAGGAAAAGAAAAGTAAAAACACAACTAAATGATACCAAAAGGAATAATTATGCTTTTAAAAAGGTACAACAAGTAAATATGTAGAGTAGTTCCATAATTTAGACTGAACCTCTTCTATTTCTTAAAACAATAATTCAAGCATATATTAGATTAAGACTTGCTACTTAATATCAGAAAAATTTCAGAATGGGCAACCTTTTGCCAACTCTGAACTATGTTCTAACAATGGCAGGTACCCTTGTTGCCTAAATTGCAAGACTAAATATGCTAATATTTTCTCTGTTATGGCTCTTTAAGGCTTGGAGACTTTCCATTTGTGCTATTATGATAAGAGCCAGAAGCCAATTTCTTTCAAGCCATATTTTTAAAGCTAGAGAGCATTAGCCAGGAGCAGTCAGAATGACAAGACACTAAGTATATGAACAGAATGAACATCCAGAAAAGAAATTTAAAGGAATACAACTTCAATAAAAACAGGTAAAAACTGCCCAGTGATTTAAAGGGTGAGCTATCTTAAAGGTGTGTTGTTTTTTTGTTGTTTGTTTGTTTTTTAGAGAGAGAGAGGATGTGTGAATTACTGTTCCAATTCCATGGTGTGTGTGTGTGTGTGTGTGTGTGTGTGTGTGTGTGTGTGTGTGTGTGTATATATTTTTTTTTTTCCCAGAGAAATAGCAATACGACTAGACTGCATTTGCTCTTGAAATGCTTTCAAATTTGGTCAGGGTGAAATAAAAATGGCATGAAAATGTCAACTGGGCCTTTGAAGATTTAGGGTCTGGTCCTCTGAGATTTAGGTGATGGTAGATATCAGCTACCTAAGCAGTTCACTCTGCTCTCTGATTCCATCTTCAAGGGGAAATTTCTTTAAACATAGCTTACAAGAAGAATGAAGAACCCTTCTCCTCTCAATAACCATGCTGTCAAAGACTCATTTAAGTAAAAATACTTAAGAATAAGAGAAGATGTTTTTAGGGAACCAGCTAAAAATTCATCTCAAGTCCAAACCTAAAATGTATTTATTTTAGTTCTTTAGTTTGCCCATTCAATAAACATTCTGTTATTTTTGTTCTTTTCTTCGATGTAATTGGAATGTTTAAACAAAGATGTTATTGGGATACTCTAACTATATTTGGAGTTATAGCAAGATGAACTCTCCTCTTCCTGTGATTTCTGATTTGCAGCAAAGATCAATAGAAATCACTCTAATACAAAAAAAAACAAAAAAAAAAACACACCACAATTATTACTTAGGGTCCCTTCTCCCTGCGGCTTCCTCAATAGCAAATAGAAACTCAAGATTAAGAAAATAATAAGATTTGAAAAAATGAATAGTCAATGGATATGAAGACTATGCTCATATCCTGTCACATAGGCTTGCATGGAAGGCAGATGGAACAAAATACAGTAATGATTCAAAATAGCATCTGTGAAGCAAAAGGAGGAGGTAACAAGAAGTTAAGAGAGATATGTGGAGTTGACATTAAAAATGGCCATTTAAAGTTTGGCATATAAAAGCTTTAAAACTAGAACAATTATGTTCTTTGCTAGTTTTTAAAGTTCCCTTCTCTATTTATGAAATCCTCGCCATCAAAGTTCTTTCTGAGTGCCATACTTCATGGAAGGCTCCTCAGACTCCCCTGGTCTAGAACTGTCCTCCTTAAGCGCCCAACGCCCTTTATTTGTGACTCTCACAATCTACTGCATGCTGGAGCCATTTTCCACCTGCCTGTGAGTTTCAGGAGAGCAAGAGACCACATCTTGCTGTTATTTTTATCCCCAACCTCCCAGTAGAAGGCTTGCACATATATAAATTTCTCAGTAAATTTTCAATGAATTAAACTCTGCTCTACTCATTCTTTTGTTTCAAAGGGATTATATTTAGAAAACAGAATAGATTCCACCCCTAAATAATCAAATAAGTCTCTTTTAAGAATTTTAAATATCAGAATTAATTTCAAGATGTAATCAACTAAAGAGAAAAATGTGTCAGTTCTGAACATTAAGCATTAAGTTTTTAAAAGGAAAATACCCAACTTTTCCCTGGCCAGTGTGGGCTCAGTGGGTTGGAGCATCTTCCCTTACATCAAAACATCACAGGTTTGATTCCCAGTCAGGGCACATACCTAGGTTTCAGGTTCAGTCCCCCAGTCTGGGCACTTACAGCAAAGCAACCAATTGATATATCTCTCACCTAGGGATCTCTCTCTCTCTCTCTCTCTCTCTCTCTCTCTCATCAGTTTTAAAAAATCAAATTGTCCAGTAATGTATTTAGAATATGTATCTTAAAGTATGTTCTCCTGTGTTTATTTTTAAAGTAGGTGTTACATTTTTATCTTTTATATATTATGTAGCATATATGTTTCCCATGCCATTAGATGTTCTTCATAAATATCTCAACAGCAACACTCTAATCCATCCTATTGGTATACCATGATTGACTTAATAGTTATGTTTCTTGTTGATATTGAGTTTTATTTTTCCAAGTAGATGTAATGAAGAACATTGCAAGTTAAAAATATTAATTTAGTTCTTAAATTATGAGAAATAAGGATTTCATTATTTGCACAAGAAGCCATTGGTGGGATACCACTGAGGACCTAAGAAAACAGAGAAACCATGGCTAAGATAGCAGGATGATTTTATTTATTTTTTGAAGACATATTTACATTGCTGCTATTTTACCTGGAATTTTGAGAAGTGTGGAAAACGTCCGGAGAACAAATACTCCCTCGGCTAACGTAAGGAGGGTATATGTGCTATAAGATTAAGAAACCTACCTGCACACCATGTCCTCCTCAGTACTGGAGGTGGAATAGCAAGCTAGAAAGCAGTTTGAAAAGGCTAAGACCAGTTCTCAAATAAAGTTTATACTAAAAAATTACTCATGTGGAAAAGTTACTTAACAAGTTTTAGCAGGAAACTGTAGTGTTTCAGATGGTGACTTAGGGCCAAATTCCCTAGGTTCACATAAAATTTCTTCCACTGAGCAGTTGTGTGATTTAGGGCAAGTTATTTAACTGATATGAATCTATTATTATATCAACTCCCAAAAGAAAATAAGTGTACCTATCTCATAAGTTTGTTGTGCATATAAAATAAGCTAATAATTATATTAAAAAGTTTATACAACTATTTTCTAAGTATACACTAATTTGTATGTGTGTGTGTGTGTGTGTGTGTGTGTGTGTGTGTGCAAGTATATCATGTTATATACAATTTGGAGAACAACATAGCTTAGTGTTTAGAAGTATAGATTGTGGAATCATATCTGAATTCAGTTCTGCAACTTATTACCTGAATGGCTTTGGAAAAGTTATTTAATTTCTCTGTGCCTCTATTTTCTCATCTATAAAATGAGATAACAATATCTATACTTCCTGTATTTTTATTATTTTTTTAAGTATTTTTTATTGATTATTTTACAGAGAGGAAGGGAGAGGGAGGGAGAGTTAGAAACATCGATCAGCTGCCCCCTGCACACTCCCTACTGGGTATGTGCCCGCAACCAAGGTACATGCCCTTGAATGGAAACAAACCTGGGACCCTTGAGTCCGCAGGCCGACGCTCTATCCACTGAGCCAAACCAATTGCAGTGGTCAGCAAACTCATTAGTCAACAGAGCCAAATATCAACAGTACAACAATTGAAATTTCTTTTTGAGAGTCAAATTTTTAAAACTTAAACTTCTAACACCACTTCTTCAAAATAGACTCGCCCAGGCCATGGTATTTTGTGGAAGAGCCTCATTCAAGGGGCCAAAGAGCTGCATGTGGCTCGCAAGCAGTAGTTTGCCGACCACGGGATTAGGGCACTTCCTGTATTTTTAAATAAACATTAAGTAACTTAATGTTTTTAAAGTGTCTGTCACATAAATAGCTCTATATTCTTTTGTTAAATTAAATTGATGTTTGCTATTGCTATTTAAGTAGCACCAGCATATTATTAATAAGGAAGACCAAGATGGTGAAACTTTGCCACCAATACTCCTTCCTTTTCAAGAACCCTAAAAGCTTTAGAAATTAAAAAAATAATAACAGTATATATAGATATATTGTTGAACATTGATCTTCCCTTTTATTCTGTCACTTGAAATCTTGCAATACCCAGAGATGATATACTTCAAGTACCTAAGAAAACTGCCCAACATTTCAGAACAGACACTACAAGATAAATTGTGAAAGATAAAGTATAATTACTCAATGGCAATTTGGCCTGCAATTTGGGGGAAAACAAGGCATCACTGTCACTATGGGAGGTCGTATAGGAAAACTATTAATTCAGTGGTAGAAATGGAACAGAAACAAAGTGGGAAAACAGCAATCAGGCAATAAAAGGAAAATATACCAAGTAAGGTATAAAGGAAACAAAAATGATAGAAAGTGAAACCCAGAAATTGAATACAAATTAGTTTGTCTTAGAAAATGTGAAAAACATAAAAGACTGTGTTACAAAAACAGTAAGTTGAGAGTGTGTTTTTTTAAAAAAATCAATACAGATAGTTCTGAGTACCCTGAAAACATGGACGAGGCTATAGTTTATTGAATGCAATTCTCTGTTAATTTAGCCCAGTATCTCCCAACCTGGCCTTATTGAGATTTTGAGCTGGATAATTCTTTGTTGTGGGAGACTATCTATCCTGTGCAATGTAGGATATTTAATGGCATGTCAACTAGAACCACCCTATTTATGACAAACAAACATCCTGACATTGAAAAAATGCCCACTGAATGGGGAAAATTACCCCCAGTTAAGAACCACTAGTTTAACCAATCAGAAAATGAAATAATCTCAGTTTTAAATGACAACTGAGCAATCATATAGTTCAGCTCTTAACACAACATGTTTTTTTTTTCCTTATTACCTCAAATTAGTGTCCACCTAGTGCCCCCCTTGAATTCTATCTATGCTTAAAAATTTACTTTTTCACACTCAAATTTCACGGTAGCTCAGTAGTTCTTTCTTATATCTACTTCTCTGGGAAAGATTTTATCTTACACATTTCTATTTTATTTCTACAAAATCTTCTTATTTCCGGGGATGGGTCGGAATCCTTCTTTTTCCTTTCTATTTTTGTGTCATAGCTTTTAGCAGCTCCCAACAGTGTACCAGTAGAAGACACTGGTAAACAACTATTCCTGACTCAGTGTGAACTATGGAAAATACATCCAGAAGTGTGATTGAACTTTATCTTTGTTCCAAAATTTATATGGAACTTGAAATTCATATTGATTTTGAAGACAAAAAATACCTAACTTATTTCCATTTGCTCTGCTACTATTCTTATTGCATCTACCCTATGCTTTTAGAGCTTTTAAAAAAGGGGGGTATATTAATTCCAGAGACAACCCATACTTTTACAATAACTAATGTTCTTTATTTATACCTCCCTGAAGAGTAGCAATCAAAGCAGTTAACAGCAGGAGGTCAGTGCTCTGATCAATCCAAACCAATGTTTGGCCAATGAAATTGAAAGTGTGCCATAAAATGTCCATTAGAACCACATCTATATAAACCAGCTAAATGCCAGCCAACTCTCACAGGTGATTTTTACAATTAATTACAGGACTCTCAAATTTCATTTATTTTTACCTGGTATTCCATTCTGTCCAGACTATTTTGAATCCTGACCATTACCCAATGTAAACAAAGCAAATTAACTTTTTTAATGATAAAAGATAAAAAATTTATTTGACTTTGCTCAGAATGAGAAACTCAAAAAAAGCAAATTAAGCACTGTGGCTTTTATTAGTTAACTAGATGTCTGGTGCACAGATTTGTGCACTGGTGGGGGGGGGCATAGCCTGTGGGGATCGGTCCATTGTGGGAACACCGCTCATCCCAGTCAGCTGAGCAGCACTCCCGCTATGGGAACCCTCTGACCACCAGGGAGTAGCTCCTGCTTTGAGTGTCTGCCTCCTGGGGGTCAGTGCACATCATAGCGACTGGTTGACCAGTCATCCTGGTCATTCTGCCATTTGGTTGCTGGGCTTTTATATATATACTAGAGGCCCGGTGCATGAAATTCATGCACGGGGGGTGGGGGTGTCCCTCAACCCAGCCTGCATCCTCTCCAATCTGGGACCCCTCGAGGGATGTCCGACTGCCCATTTAGGACCGATCCCACCAGGATCAGGCCTAAACGGGCAGTCGGACATCCCTCTCACAATCCAGGACTGCTTGCTCCCAACTGCTTGCCTGCCTGCCTGCCTTCCTGATTGCCCCTAACCATTTCTGCCTGCCAGCCTGATCATCCCCTAACCACTCTCCTGCCAGCATGATCGATGCCTAACTACCCTCCCCTGCCAGCCTGGTTGCCCCCAACGGCCCTCCCCTGCAGGCCTGGTCACCCATAACTGCCCTCCTCTGCAGGCCTGGTCCCCCCAACTGCACTCCCCTGCAGGCCTGGTTGCCCCCAACTGCCCTCCCCTGCAGGCCTGGTACCCTCCAACTGCCCTTTCCTGCAGGCCTAGTCCCCCACCAACTGCCCTCCTCTGCCAGCCCAGTCACCCCTAACTGCCCTCCCCTCCAGGCCTGATTGCCCCCCAACTGCCCTCCCTTGCAGGCCTGGTCCCTCCCAACTGCCCTCCCTGCTGGCCATCTTGTGGCAGCCATCTTGTGTCCACATGGGGGAAGCCATTTTGACCACATGGGGTGGCCTCCCCTGCAGGGGAGGGCAGTTGGAGTGACAGTCAACTTGAATATTACTCTTTTATTAGATAGGACTAGAGGCCCAGTGCACGAGTTCATGCATGAATGGGGTCTCTCAGCCTGGTCGGAGATCAGGGCTGTCTCTCCCAGCCCCAATTGGGGCAGATTGGGGCCAGCTGACTGGGGGGAGGGACCAAGGGAAGTTGGCCAGCAGGAGATTGGCTGTGGGAGCTCAATGACCACCAGGGGGCAGCTCCTGCATTGAGCGTCTGCCCCCTGGTGGTCAGTGCGGTCCTTCAGTCACTTAGGATTTTATATATACTAGAGGCCGGTTGCACGAAGAGATTCATGCAATAGGCCTTCCTTCCCTTGGCTTCCAGCACCAGTTTTCCTCCGGCACCCGGGACCCAGGCTTTTGCTCAGGCTGAGTCTGCCATCTTCGTCTTCATTGCAGACTCCAGAGTCTGCAGTCTTCATCTTCGCTACAGCTGGAGTGCTGCTCCTATAGATCCCTTCACGCCCCTCGCTTTCATAACGGGCGTCCTGCCCCGCCCAGCCACTCCGTGCTTGGAGCAGCTGAGAGGCTGCCATCATTGGCCTTCCGATTTGCATATTCCCTCCTGATTGGCTGGTGAGTGTAGAAAAGTGATGGTCAATTTGCATGTTTCTCTTTTATTAGTGTAGATATATAGATAGATATTGTAGCAGGTACTCCCATATCTTGGAAATGGACCATTCCTGTTCTTCTCAGTCCATATAAGACTGAAAACTACTCTGTGGTTTCCTTGATGATTTCCCTAAAGCCCACTCATGCAGGTTGTCAACAAACTCGATATTCTTCCTACTTTTACTATTCTTACTGTGATGTGAGGTGATCTTTGCCAGAGTTGCTCATTTATGTCACATTTATTACTCAGCTAATTTTTTAAAATCCTAAATCAGTTTATAGTGTCATAAAATTTGAACAAATTGTATGCCACACTTTTACACAAAATTGATCAACATATTTTATAGAAAAATTACCACACCATCTGTTTGAGCAGCACAGATAATGAATTAACAATTAAATTTAAAAATTTATATGCTAAGTAGTTTATTTTGTAATCTATAATCCTTTAAAAATTTTATTATACTTCATGTCCTTCTAAAAAGTTTAAAGATTTAATATGGCTAGCATAAGATATACTAAAAAAATAATAACATATAAATAGAAAATCAGATAATAGAGAAAGAAATTTAAAAGATGAGCCCAAATTTGCTAATCTGAAGGTTCCTAAAACCACAAAAAAATAATTTTATATATTATATATATATATATATATACACACACACACACATATATATATAATATGTGATATATATATATAATACATATATATATAAATAATGTAATATATATATATAAATAATGTGATATATATATAAATAATATATATATATAAATGTGTATATATACACATACATATACATATATCTCACATCTCTTGTGAATGCTGATAAAATAGACCTGGCTTTATATCTCTGGAATGGGTATTTGTAGTCATCTTGGTTATACTGATCATCAACTGGCATTGGTAATCACTAGTCCATGCTATCAATTTCATATCTTAATTATGAGAGCAGTACATTACTCAAGAAGAGCATTTGATATTGAAATGAGAAAACAAAACAAAAACCTGTGCTCATCCTAAGTATATATAGGCCATTTTGAAAAGAGTAGCTTAGATGGATGGAGACTTCAATTGTGGGAATTGTCTATGGAATATAGTTCTTCTCTGTGATAAGCCTGGTTATGAAATTGTGCTTTCTGAAGAAGAGACTGAAGTATACTTTTTAATAAAGCAGACTCAACTCAGCACATATTGTTGAGATAAAACAGTCTTCTTCGACAGATGGATTTGGATGAGCTTATTAGAAACTCTGTGGGAAACACCTTTTGGTGACTAAATCTATAGCTGGTTTCTGATGAAAATGTATTCAATAAATAAACCATTATGCAGTTCAATTGAAAACTTCATTGGTTTTCTGGAACTTCTCTTTTGGAGTCTCCCCTGAGCCAGTTCACAATAAATTTGCCACAAACAAAATTATGCTGATGATAGAGAATAAGGAATAGCATTTTGTTTCTTATTGATTGTGTGTATTTGTTTGTAATATTCTGATTAGATACTTTTAAAATTTATAATATTCTTTAAAATATAATATAGACACAAAATGCCCTATTTATAAAAAAAGAAATACATGTGTTTCTATAGAAATACAGCCTATCTACTAGATTAATTCATGAATATATATAAATATTTGTCTTGTTTGAATTGGATTCAATAGAGCCATACTCTATACCAATGAAAGCAAACAGAAAAGAACTTAAAAGAAAAACAACAACAACAAAAAGCCATTACCATCTTGGTTTGTAATGCATTTATTTGAGTAAGAAGTGTTATATGATATATTAAAGTGAATAAGATAAATTTCTTAATGGCATTATACCTGGAAAAATTATAGAAATATATAACAAAATATATTTAAAGGTATTTCCAACAGAGGTCATGACTAATAACAGTAATCATGCAAAAGTTTGAAGACTGAGAAATGATACTAGATAGGAAGATTAGATCAATGCTGACCATGGGGACTGATTGATCTCTAAAAGTTTCTGATAGTTATAAGACTGGATGATTCTGATTAATTCTGAACATATATTTATATACTGGCAATGTGAATATTTTATATTTACATGTACAAACATGCTTGTGCATCTGTCTCTACATGCAAAATGGACTCACATACACAAGAACTTAATACTCTATTTTAAATGGCATGTACATTGATTATTATTGCATTATATATTTTATGATGTTACACTGAGCTACAGTAGCAGCAGCACTGAAGATTGTGAGGTAATTTATATGCATTAGCTAATGATTTTAAAACTGTGCTATTAGCTCTTTGTATATTTGATAATAAAATACTGTGTCTTCAGATTTATTGGGGTGAAGATGAGATGTATGTCTCATGTGGCATTCCTTAAATTTAAGTTGCTTAGTTTGGAAAGGAACTTAAATATTCCTGATGTCAAGAGTGGAAATGTTTCACTGCACATTGGTTCTCCGTTAGATCTTTTCTCCCAGAGTAGGAAATCATGCAATATGATTTTTTCCAGAATGAAGTTTTTGTGCCTCTCCTAATAGATGTTGTGTTTATGGAGTAAGTCTTATTGTTTTGTTATTTCATGTTATCCTCAATGAATACTTAAATTGCTTTTATCACCACAGTCTACTCATATTAAAACCATTAGAATTATGTTTTGCATTTAATTCTTTTTACAAAATAAATTAATACATAGAAGGAAGGATAGAGTGTCTTTAGAAAAGAGACTAATATTGTCAAAAATAGCATATTAAAATAATTATATAGAAAATGGTGATAAATATTCATATCATAAAAGTTCTATAAATAACTTACTTCAATATAAAAATATAAGAATAAAAGGCAGCTTAATGTTAAATTAGTCCTAAGTTATACTGCTCAGGGATTTTACTTGTTTGGCTACTATAATAGGTGGCTGCATTTGTTATCTTGAACTTAAGAGATTGAGAACCCATTTTGGAGTTTTAGTTAATTGTCAAAATGCAAGCAAATATAAAGAAAGAATAAATATGACTTAGTATATACTACATGAAAAAAATGCAGCAGCTATACCAGCAAGTAAAGACATGTATATTAAAAAGAAAAATGTATTTTTACTACTAAAGTCCTTTAATTATAGGCTAGAAAATAAAGATGGCAGAGATTGCATTACATTAAAATTATACCTTTTCCTATCTTGATATTGTTGTTGTTAATCCTCACCCAAGAATATTTTCTCCATTGATTTTTAGAGAGAGGGGAAGGGAAGGAGGAAGGGGAAGAGAGAGAGAGAGAAACATTAATTCCTTGCCTCCTATATGTGTTCCTGACCAGGAATCAAACCAACAATCCTTCTGAGTGGGGGTCACTCTAACCACTGAGCAACAATGGCCAGGGATTGATTTTCCTTTTTATTATATGCCTATGGCACGTTAATGGAGTTAAAACATGAAAAGACAACCAGAGAATCATGGCAAATAAGAGTTTTTTTTTATGAAATCAGTCAATCCCAATATTATAGACACTGAGTTATTTTATGTCTAACATAGATTCAGTGGGGATAGACATTATTTATCTTTTAAAGTCTTGAAGATTAATAGTTGATATAAAAATGCTGCAATATTCAAAATCAAAGGCAGACTTACTTCATTTCACTTAAGATTCATTTGGAATAATCAATATTTTTAAATGGAAGTTTATTAACCCACTAGAGGCCCAGTGCACAAAATTTATGCACAGTGAGAGGGGGTATCCCTCAGCCCAGCCTGCACTCTCTACAATCTGGGACCCCTCGAGGGATGTCCAACTGCCCGTTTAGGACCGATTCCAGTAGGATCGGGCCTAAATGGGTAGTCGGACATCCCTCTCACAATCCAAGACTGCTGGCTCCCAACTGTTTGCCTGACTGCCTTCCTGATTGCCCCTAATTGCTTCTGCTTGCCAGCCTGATCACCCCCTAACCACTCTCCTTCCAGCCTGATTGTCCCTAACTGCCCTCCCCTGCCGGCCTGGTTACCCCTAACTGCCCTCCCATGCAGGCCTGGATGCCCCCCAGCTGCTCTCTCCTGCAGGCCCAGTTGCCTCCAACTTCCCTCCTCTGCCAGTCTGGTTCCTTCTAACTGCCCTCCCCTGCTGGCTATCTTGTGGTGGCCATCTTGTGTCCACATGGGAGCAGCCATCTTGTGTGTTGGAGTGATGGTCAATTTGCATATTACTCTTTTATTAGATAAGATAGAGGCCTGGTGCATGGGTGGGGGCCAGCTGGTTTGCTCTGAAGGGTGTCCCAGATCAGGGTGGGGGGTTCCTTGGGGCGTGGGGTGGCCTGGGTGAGGGGCCCGTGGTGGTTTGCAGGCTGACCACGCCCCCCAGTTACCCAAGTGGAGGCCCTGGTATCTGGGATTTATTTATCTTCTGTAATTGAAATTTGTAGCCTTGAGCGGAGGCCAGAGCTGCGGGATCTTGGCTTCCTCCATTGCCGGGGAAACCCAAGCCTCCTTCTCTCTCTGTGGCCACAGCCATCTTGGTTGGGTTAATTTGCATACTTATTCCTGATTGGCTGATGGGCGTGGCTTGTGGGTGTAGTGAAGGTACGGTCGATTTGCATATTACTCTTTTATTAGATAGTATTATTCTTGCAAGTAAGGAAAGTAGAAAAAAATACCACCATGAAGAAGACTTCTTAATCCTTTAAAACTACATTTTCTTTTTAAAAAAATATTTTTATTGATTTCAGAGAGGAAGGGAGAGGGAGAGGAAGAGAGAAACATCAACGATAAGAGAGACTCATTGATTGGCTGCCTCCTGCACACCCCCCACTGGGGATAGAGCCTGCAACCCAGGCATGAGCCCTGATGGAGAATCGAATCTTGACTTCCTGTTTCATAGGTCAACACAACCACTGAGGCACGCTGGGCAGGCAACATTTCCTCTTTTTATTAAAAATTTGAAACTGTCATTAAGGGGTTATAGTAAATATATCACAGCATGTCATTTCATAAACATATTTCAATGTATCATTTCAGAAATGACAAGAGAACTTATAACTTAATCCATTATCCCAGAATAGACTAAGCTTCCCCAAAATTTGAACATGAAAAACTATGTTTTGTCAAAAACAAAGCACAATAAAAACATCCCACAGAGTTAAGCACAAGGGAATAATGTCTATTCAGTTCAGGTTTTCACTTTCATTTCTAAAAACATTCGACATTCCTCCCTACAACTATAGTACATTTTTTCTATGCTGTCAAACATAGAGGCAGATACAGTATAGCCTTAATGTTTTGGTGCTTTTATAATAAAATATTTTATATTAGACATTTTTTCACAACATCATTAAATCTGCTGCAGAATTGCTATGGGCTTAATACAAATTTAGAAAGCAAAAGGAAAACATATTACTCCATGCACTGTTCCATCCACTGTCACCCATAGGCAAGAAAGCTAATGGCAAAATGCCTTTTTCTTTTCAAACTAAACTTGGTTCACTCAGAAAACAGATTCTGATCCTCTCACTACTTTAAACTTTTATTTTCATATATTTATTAGAATGCTTATTTAAATTATATTATGAGTTATGAAAATCTCAAAAGGATAAAAAAAGACTAATGTTTGCCATCAAGTGTTTCAAAGAGATGATAATAAGTGCTATTTCAAAAACACAAAATAAAGGTTTCATGTTCAAAAAAGCCTTGGAATCTCTGGGTCAAACAAAATATAAATATGCATAGCTTTAATATGCTAATTTGCTTTGTGACTCTCCAAGGTATAAAAAGCAGCATTTCTCAAAAAAAATTATGGGAACCTTTAACTTTCTAACTAGTTTCATTTATTTGTTTATGAATCTATTATTTTATAAGTGTTTACTATACTTTTTCTTTTCTGCATCTTACATTCCTTTATGGCAGAGAGACAGGAACTGATACATAAATTGAGTTAAATGTTGAGCAAAGGGCAGATGATATAATGAGAAAGGGAACTTTATAGTCACATAGGATCTCTATGGGGATGTAACATTTGAGTTGAGACTTGAATGATATTATTAACCCAGCCATGAAAAAAGTTGAAAAGGAAAAATGTAGCCAAAGGAATCAAAGGCAAGGAAGTGTTGTGTCTTTTGTTTTCCAGATAAAGAATGGAAGCTCCTATGACTTGAGCAGAAGGCACAGAGGGAGAAATAAGATATGAGGATGGAGAAGGAGGCAAATAGGTCACTTAAGTCATTGCAGGTCATGGTAAGGTGTTTGAATTTTATTATAAACAAAACACAAAGCCAGCTACTAGTAATAGTAATGCAAGGGAAGAACAAATGGATGTAAACTTGAAGAGGGAAGATTAGTACAACTAGCTACAGAGACTAGAACAGTGCCTGGCCCATAGTAAGCACCCTATAATTTTTGTTAAGACTCAGAAAGTGATGATTATTAGCTAGAAAGTATTTATTTAATATATAACTAAAAAGGAATATCAAATTTGGCAATTGTTCATCTAGATATGAATAATTCATATGAACAACTAAAATTTTAAAAAGAGATAAAGGAAATGGTTACACTGAGAACTCATTCTGAATATATTTATAGAGTTTAGAAATTAGTTTAGTCCTGTACTGGTAAAATTACTAATGCTTTACAAAAGTTTATTTTATTTTTCAGATTTATTTCACTGCATTTTATTGGTGAAGTAAATGTTTTGGTGCACTTTTACAAATTTGGAGATTCTCACAATATTTAGAATATATGTACCTTACAGTTGACAATTTGCAAATCAGTAAGCAAATAAGAGAGTCTCAAGAACATAAATTGTTCCTAAAACAGAATTTCTTATTTTATTTTAAGCAAAACTTTTTTTTAAATTTTATTTTTTAATATATTTTTTATTGTTGATAGTAGGTAGGGGCTGGGAGGAGAGGTGGTATGGGGGTGGAATGGGAGATATCTGCAATACTATCAACAAGCAAAACTTTTCTAAGTAACTTTAAGTTATAATAACATTCTTTATATCAACTAGTTTACTCTAAAATAATCTTGAAATGTATATATTTATGTACTAATTTTCATGCAGAAATTTACTAACTGTGCAAATATGTAATATAGAGGTAGAAAAAATATCTAATTGCACAGAAATACCCTTCCATATTTATTGTAAATATCTTTAGTTAAAGTTACAACATAATCACATATAAATAAACTAGTAGCCCTGTGCACGAATCTGTGTGCCAGTAGCTCACCAGTAGCTCACTGCTGCCCTCCAGTAGCTCTCTGCCCACTGCCCCGCCCTCCTGTAGCTCCCTCCGCCCCCCTAACCCCTCCTCCTCATAGCTTGCTGGCTTGCCCCCTCCTGTAGCTCTCCGCCACCCACTTGTAGCTTGCTGCCCCACCCTCCTGCTAATCCGTGATCCAGTAGTTATGCAGTCTTTCATTACGCTTCATGGCGTAACGACCATTTGCATATTACATCTTTATTATATAGGATGTTTAGTTAGCTAGCAATTATAGCATAATAATTACTATGTTCATGAGGAAAGTGACATATGAAAATATATTTTAATAGTTTCAGACTCATGAATATGCTTTTCTTATTAAATGTAGCTAATTTCAAATTGATTACAAATACATTTTTAACTTCTAACTTCAGATACTATTAATTGCTTATTCAGAAGGCACTATGATATTTTTTAACTCATAGAAAATATAAGTTTAACAAATAAATTTAAACATTTGGAGAGAAAAAATTATTTATTTTTATGCATACAATAGTTGAATAAAAAATAATTTGGCAGATAAAATCTTCACAATTGTGTTAATTTCTAATCACCAGCATTTGTCTTTTAAGAAATTTTTGGGCTAAAGATTATATAATCCAATATTGACAATATTAGACTTAAATACTTTAAAGTTAAGATTAGTGTTGGCCAAAAACAAGGACAGGGCCAGTGTGGCTTAGTTGGTTGGGCATAGTCTTATTTGCTGAGGAGTTACCAGTTTGATTCCCTGTTAGGGCACATGCCAGACTTGTGGGCTCAATCCCCAATAAGGGGTACGCAATTTCTCTGGCATTTGATGTTTCTCTCTCTTCTTTCCTCTCTCTGGAAACCAATGAAAATATTAAAAAATAAAATAAGGTCAGGAATATTAACTGTGATTATCATTTTTAATTACTTAAATGTTTCTTTTGGAGATCTATGTTAACCCATAGGTTACTATAATTACTATATTCAGAATCACGATTACAAAATTATGATCTTAGGTCATTATTGAAGTAAAATAAGAAAAATGATATATAATTTTAATTATAAAATATTTGAATTCCACTTAGATATTCTTAGGGTTTTATTTGGTAGAAAGCACCAATAGGTCTTTTATTTACTACTAGAGGCCCAGTGCATGAAATTCATGCACAGATAGGGTCCCTAGGCCTGGCCGGTGATCAGGGCCGATCGGGGTCTTCCAGCTGCCGGCCAGGGCCTTCCTTCATTCTGCACCACCTCTTGGTGATCAGAGCACGTCATAGCAAGCGATTGAACTCCTAGTCTCCCTGTTGAACTCCCACAGGGAAAATTTGCATATTATGCTTTTATATATATATATATATATATAGATTACTCTTAAATATTATTATAGCTAATCAAGTCATTTGAATGCAGGATACTCTTTTTAAAATTTTTTTAATGATTTGTGAGAGAGAAAAGGAGAGAGTGAAAGAGAAAGAAACATTGATTTGTAGTTCCACTTATTTATGTGTTCATTGGTTGATTCTTGTATATGCCCTAAGTGGTGATAAAACCCACTAACTTGGCCTGTCAAAATGACACTCTAACCAACTGAACTACCCGTCCAGAGTTGAATGCAGGAGTCTTAACATTGACCCTGAATGTGAATGATGTAAAGTCTTGGAAATAAAAATAATAATTCTTACCTCCAAAGTTGTTGTGAAGATTAAAAAATAAATAAAATGTACTTTGCATGTTAATGTGCTTTGCATATTTTAGAGATTAATTTATTATTATTGTTGTTGTTGTTGTTGTTGTTATTACATGAAAAAACCTGGCTAAAAGGACGTAGGACCTTCTGCTTTTTAAATGGTTGCTTGAGTATTACAGAAACTTGCCTCCTTCACAGTCTTTCAGTGATGCTTATTATGAATTCATCTGGGAAGAGAGAAATTCTTGTGAAATTGATAGTAGCTACTGACCAGTAGATAGCATCTATTTATATATATATATATATATATATATATATATATATATATATATACTAGAGGTAAAGGTCTGGTGCACAAAATTTGTGCATGGGGGCGGGGTTCCCTCAGTCCAGCCTGCACCCTCTCACAATCTGGGACCACTCAGGGGATGTCTGATTGCTGGTTTAGGCCTGATCCCACAGGAATTTCTTTGGGATCGGGCCTAAACCGGCAGTCAGACATCTTTCCTGCAATCCAGGACTGCTGGCTCCTAACCATTCGCCTGCCTGCCTGATCGCCCCTAACCAATCGCCTGCCTGCCTGATTACTCCTAACTGCTCTCCTGCCTGCCTGCATGCCTGATCACCCCTAATTGCTTGCCTACCTGTCTGATTGCCTCTACTCTCTGCCTGCCTGCCTGGTCACCCCTAACCATCTCTGCCTGCTTGCCTGATTGCCTCTAACCACTCACCTGCCTGCCTGATCATCCCTAACCACTCTGCCTCAACCCTTGCCACAGCGGCTTCATCTGGAAGGATGACTGGAATGATGTCCAGAAGGTTGTTTGGCTGTCTGGTCTAACTAGCATATTATGCTTTTATTATTTATAGATATACTAGAGGCCCAGTGCACCCTCTCCAATCTGGGACATCCCTCTCACAATCTGAAACTGCTGGCTCCCAACCGCTCACCTGCCTGCCTGCCTGCCTGATTGCCCCTAACCACTTCTGCCTTCCAGCCTGATCACCCCCTAGCCACTCCCCTGCAAGCCTGATTGATGCCTAACTGCTCCCCTTCCAGCCCAATTGCCCCCAACTGCCCTCCCCTGATGGCCTGATCACCCCCAACTGCCCTCCCCTGCTGGCCTGGTCATCCCTAACTGCCCTCCCCTGCTGTCCATCTTGTGACCACATGGGGACAGCCATCTTGTGCGAGGGCATGACAGGCAATTTGCATATTACCTCTTTATTATATAGGATATTACGTACATAAAGGATGTGTGAAATATTTTTTCCACATTATTAAATATCTAAACTCTATTTGTATATTTTAACAAATAAATTCTAGAATGAATGTAATTGGAAAGAAGTGAAATTGGAGAGTGAGTAAAGGTGTTTTTTTTAAATAAAGTGTTTTATTAAGAACATATAGTTTAAGTAATTAGTGGTAGAGGGAAACACAAGATCAGGCCATGAGGTTCCTTTCAAGCCAAATTATTCTTCTTTGGAACTCATTCTCAGTAAAAGGAAAATTATCAATAGACTGACTAAAACCATATGGTGAAAAAATCGGGTTCTGAAATAAAATATATACTGAACCTGAAAATACAGAATAGCAATGATCTTTTATGCTGAATATGGTTTATTTTGAGAAGGGTGATTTCTGACAAGCACATCTGATTTAGGAGAATGCAGTAAACTAGCAATGTTGAAATTATATCCTTTTTAAACACAGTAGGAAATACTTTTCCTTCTATCAACTTCTGTCAAAAGTTTAGAGCATCTAATTAGGGGAATGTTTTGCAATAAACATTTTTTTTTTTAAGTTGCACCACCAATATTCTAAACTACTTTAGTCTTGCAATTTGATACAATTACAAAGAAAATATCTTCCAAAGCTTTCGAATATTTTTTCAGGATGACACATTGAAATATTTTTTATAATACTATGTTTTTAGTGCCCACATTTCTAAGTTACATTAATTTATCAACATCCTTGGACCTAAAATATCAGCGCTCGACTATTAAATGGATACACTGCAAATTTATATTATTTTATATTTCTGGACATATTTACAATATCCAAGCAATACACAGATAATTAAATCCTTTGTCTGGTCTGTTTTCTAAATTTAGAAATTTACAGAAGAGCAAGCTCTAAAAGTCTCCAAAAATATTTTGGAATGACTTTGGCTCATCTGTGATAGCTGAAAAAAAGAAAAGAAAAATAAATCATGTGAAGGACTTCATCATACTCACAGAAATCAGTGATAGGACTGAAATGAAAATGACACAGAAGTGAGGAACCTGGCTCTGGAATCTCACTGCTGACATTTAAATTCCATCTCGGCCACTGACTGCTATGTGACTTTAGGCAAATTATTTCATCCCTCTGTGAGAATATTTCCTCGTCAGTAAAATGAGAGTTACATGATCGTTTGTTTAAGTGAATAAATTTTGAGAATTCGATGAAGTAATATCCACGTACCAAGATATGTACTTAACACAGAATAAATACTCAATAAACATAAGCTATTATTTTCTTTTAAATAGGTATAAAATACAGAAAACAATACATCTAATTCTATTGCTTCGTATCTAAAATCTAAATACTGAATAATTTCTTATGATACCTTATGGCTATACTTATAGCTCCTCCCCACTCCCCCACCCCCCGCCCTATTGTTTCCTCTGAAGTTATTCAGAAATGCATTTCCTTTAAGCAAGTTCTAATGGCTGTCACTATGATTTAAAGCTTTCTACAGAATCTTTCACATAGGGTATAGCTGCCTAAATTACTTTGGACCCAATTTTAGATAAACTGCCATAGCAAGTGTTGAATAAATGCATGAATAAGCAAAGTAAAGCAAAACAGATATTTAACATTTGTGACTGGTGTTATCTTTCTGGAGTGTTTGAATAAAAGTAGTTTAAGTTGGTTAATTAGGTTCCCCAGCAAAAGTTCAGAAACATTACATTACATTCATCATCTCTGTAAAAGCTTGTCACTGAATTACCTGAGAGAGAGAGAGAGAGAGAGAGAGAGAGAGAGAGAGTTCAGATCAATTCCAGATGCATTTCCCTCCAAGACACCATCTCATCTTTTAACACAATGATACTGAAGTACAAGGTGAAACTCCATATTAAAATACATTTAGGCCTGCAGGGTTTTTCAGCAGAAACATTCCATAATGTAAATGATGTCTTGGTAAAATTAAATTCTATTCTATTGCCATGATATAGATTCTGATTATACATATGAGTTATTAAACTGAATGAGTATCTTTTAAAAAAAAACTACATTTGGTACAATTAAGCTGACAAAGTGAAAATTGGAAGGAATGGCGAAATTCCACAACATGCAGCTGAATTTGAAATGCAGGTGAGTGTATAAAGCAAATGGAAGTATGGACTACACATGGGAAGACAGTGACGTCCCGTTCTCCTTTATACCCTCTCTTCCCACCAGGTATGAAAAGTACAAAGTGTCCTTACAAAGCTGTGGCTGGAATAATATTACAAGATAATTTCATTTTAGCAGTATTGTCTTCAAAACCATTATTTAAATAACCTTTAATTAGTGTGTGTGAATAATATCCTCTTAATCCACTATGATTTGCTTGAGGCAGCCTTAGCAGATAACTCAGACATTGGTACTGAAACTACTTGTTAATATCCAATATTATAAATGCTTTTACTTAGCCGATTGCAAACTTTGAATGCAAATTGACCACAGGGTGAAATCCATAAAGTGCACCCAAATGCTAAATGAGATCAAAGAAAAAAAAGCCGTAAGAAAATATACAAATCAATAAAGTGATGAAAGACGGCTAAATGTAAAAGTTATTATTATCAATCATATGCACCAAACTCACTTTTAAAATGTCAAAAGGAAAGTTGAGCATTTAAAAGAAAGAAAAACATTGGTACTTCATTAATCTAAAAAAAAAAAAAAAGCATACTTCTCTTCTCTGGAAAATGAAATACTTGCAACTTTACGCTATTCTCATAATTACAAAAAAGCCTTTATTGATAGTTGAATCATTTGAAAACCTTCCTTGGTCTGTTTAGCTTATCTTCAATCATGACAGATTTAGTTGATTTCAAACACTAAATATTTTTCATACAATTTGAGGGAAATGTTTGAGCCCTTGGAAACTCAATGTCTATGGAAAAGTGTATTTACTGACAAGAACCAGTTTGGGTATTAAGCCACACCTTTATAACAAAGTTAAAAAAACACACCAAACAGTCAATTTAAATTTGGAGCGCTGGCTCTCGACCACACACATTCTCAATATCAAGCCATCAGAGCCAATTGCTGCTAAGAAGTTGAACTAATTAAAAATGTTGTTTTTTGCTAACACTGTGCTTACAATTTGCTAAGATTTTATTATTACTACTAGAGGCCTGGTGCACAAAATTTGTACACGGGGGAAAGGGGTCCCTCAGCCCAGCCTGCACCCTCTCCAATCCGGGACCCCTCGGGGGATGTCTGACTGCCAGTCTAGACTGACAGTCGGACATCCCGCTCCCAATCCAGGACCACTGGCTCCTAACTGCTCACATTCCTGCCTGCCTGATCACCCCTAACTGCCCCCCGTGATGGCCTGGTCGCCCCCAACTGCCTCCCCACCAGCCTGGTCTCCCCTAACTCCCCCCCCCCCCACTGACCTGGTTGCCCCCAACTATCACCCTCTGCCGGCCTGGTCACCCCTAACTGCCCCCCCTGCTGGCCTGGTGTCCCCACGCAGCCCTCTGTTCAGTCATTTGGGCATCCCTCACTAACCCCCCTGCCGGCCTGGTTGCCCCATGCAGCCTGTTCGGTCATCCGTTTGGTTGTTTCGGTTGTGACAGTCGCTTAGGCTTTTATATATATAGATATTTTGGCTATCCAGTTGTCTCATGTCCAGCCAGATGATTGGCTGTGACTTCAGCAGATGGGCTATGGATTTTCTACATAAACACAGACACCAGTTTCTCCCAAGGTGTTCTCCAGTTCCAAGTTCCAGCCTGCCACTTTGAATTTTATTCTTCCTGGCTCCTTTTTTACCTCTTCATTTCTTAATTTTCTATAGCCATAGGTATTCCATTATTCAAAAGCACTATTTTCCCGTTTCACTCATTAGGCGGCATCTACCTCCCCATAGTTTCACAGCCATTGCAGATGGGTTGAGGGTCATCACCACAGTTGGGATGAAACCTTTGTGTTGCTCAGCTTCTTGCTCCTGGAGAGCTTGTTAGAAATCCAGGCTATATCCCACCCAGGCCTATTGAATCAGAATCTTCCCTTTAATAAGCTCCCCAGGTGATTCAATTACACATTAAAATTTACAAAATACTGAAGCTAACACAGTTCATTCAGCTGAGAAGTTCAGATAACCCTTATCTGTATAACCCCAAGTTGGTGCAGTGGGAAGTGGGTGGGGAGAGAGGGAACGGGTACAGGGAGGCTGTACTCTCTCCGCTGTGCAAGATACAGTTGAAAAGCGTTAGATAAGCCCAGTGACCACCAAATCATCCAGGTCTCTGAAACAGAGGTCTCCAGCACACAGTGCTGCTCTATCACACATGATCCATGCATAGTATGTTACTATCATACACAGATATCTGAAGTAGATACAATACTAAATTTTTCTATAAAATTTGTAGTAAGTAAACATTTCCAAAACCAAGCTTCATTTTTTGAAAACCTACCAAACACTATTTCACTGTTTGAAACCATGCTCACCAACCAAGTGAACCCAGAAGACCCAGCATTCAGGAGAGAAACATGTATTTTTAGAAACTGAAAACTGGAAATTAATACATAGAATAATTTTAGGAAGCAACTATCCACCCCATCCACCCCTTCCATTATGTATGTGACTGTGTGTGTGTGATGTTTTTAGGACTGTCTCATTTTCAACACTATGCACTTTCAACATTCACAAAATACTTAGGGAGAAGCCTATTTCAAAACAGAGCTCAGACTCAGAGCTGAAATTTTGAATTCTGTCCCAATCTGAACCACTGATTGCATCTACAAAGCAATAGCAACTGCAAAATAAGGGTGTGAAAACAGTGTATAAAATATGTGTAGCCCATGTCTACCACAATGAAATAAAAAGGCTATATTTCAAAACATGGCACTCCATTTTACTAAAGGTGTGCACTGCCATTCTTAAAATAAATATTCTGTGCTCCTGATGTAACTTTCACAGGCATATGGTATATGTCTACACTGAAGTTTTGATGCAGTACTATTATTTTTCACTGTAGTTTCACAATGTGCACTAGTATGTAATTTTTGTATTTATAGAAAAATGCAATAAATATATTTTCAGTAAAATGCAATGAAGGAAACTTAAGTTGAGAGAGTAATAAAAATTAATCAACTTTTTTCTTTACAGGTATATGCCTAAATTATTATTTAAACATTAAACTTTATTACTAACAGTTCTACTCATTATAATTCCTTTGGAAACTTTCTAAGGAAAATTATTATAAAAAATAAAAGTTTCTTTCTGAACTTTCTATTGTTATAAAAAATAAATAGTTGTTATTGTTTCATACCTTTGGAATTTGATATTTTTTCTCTCACAGAGTAATACATTTCTATCATAATTTCCAGAGGAAAGTTGACTAGCTATTTGAAATTATGACTGACTAAAAAATATTATAGATCAATATTGACTCATAAAATGCATGGGTACTTTAAAGACTATTTTTTGTTGTTGTTTGTGCATGAATCCTTCAAATACTGTTTTTTGTTTGTTTGTTTGTTTTTCTTTAGTGAAAACAAAGCCCTCATTATTGACTCAAGTAATATTTTAAAAATTTTTCAGGACTTCTCTAAACATCTTTGATAAATAAAAATGGGTTACTAAATGTATATATCTCAAACTTGATGAATAAGCAAATTACAAATTGTAATTGATTAAGCTTATAATCTATGTGCAAAATAGTCATAAAATACTACAAATATATGTGATATGTATATGAATCTTAAATTTGCTTGTCTAGTGATACAAATCTGGGTCATTGAGACCAAAGGGAGAAGTCCTGATCCCAGATATAGCTGATGTGTGATTTCTCCTATATCATTTTGCTCCTCACAATGAAACCTTTGATTATGTGTTTATCACCAGTATGAACTGGTCAGTGCCTATGCCCCTAGAAATGTGAGTACTGTTCGACATGGTATATTCAATTGTATTCACTTCTGATAACACTGACAAATATGAAAGAAGTATTTTGTCTCAGATGTTTTAAGACCCTAGATAAGTGGAAGCTTAGAGTAGCCAAACAGGAAATAAGGACCTTCTGAGAGCAAGGACCAGCTCTTTCCTCCTCTACGTAACTAGAGAAAACATCTAAGGGCAGTGTCTTACAATGAAAGCCACACGACAGAAGTGTTTATATGAGGGAAGGCTCCTTAAGGCCCTACCCACTGATGCTATGGTGCCAGGCACTAACCTTTCAGGCACCTAAATTTAAATATGGGGGCAACCAGAACTTCTATCTTAAACTGTCTCTACAGAGAAAATGGAGATAGAACAGCAGGCCAGTGTAGAATGAAATGGCCTAGCTCACTTTCTCAATATTTTTTGTCAATAAGATGATGCGTTGAGTTGTGTCCTGGCTTGGAACTCCTGGTTGCCTATGTAGGTTGTAGTTCCCAAGGGAGACGACACTTAAAGAACCACGGATTGGTATTATGTAAGATTTATAGGTCTTTGGCCATTAATTCACATTACTACATGCAAAGCTTAGATATTTGACTTTCAGACACATTCCAGCATATAGTAGAACAGTCTTGAAAATTTGCAAGAACCCAATATCCAGATTTCTGGAAACATAAACAAAATTGATTTCCATAATTTATTTATACACATGCTTTTATTTTTACTGAATAGTAATAGATACATTTCTCAAATAATTAAACTGATGAGCACTTTTAGTCATTCTGAATAGTAATAGGATCACATATCTACAATTTCTTCATTTTCCATTATATTTACAAAATTAAAAAAGTATGACCATTGTATGTTTTAATCCAATTCTGTTCATAATAAGACATTACACACTGGTATTATGTAATTACTGCTGAAAAGTCCATGCTATTAGAAAAGTACACTGGATGGAAAATATTTATGTCTTTCTACAATGATCAAACTGCCATGAGCAATACCCACAAAACAGTCTTAGCACCTGACATTTTGACATGTTGATGGATCCAAGGAGCAGCTGTTGGAACCCAATGACAAATGAAGGTTTTAAGAAGGTTGGAGTGTTTTGTGTCAAGTGCAGTCAAATGCAGAAAAATGAAGGTAGAGTTAGAGCAGGCAAAAATGGTAAAGGAAAGCAAAGATCTATACTACGTACTATCCCAAAGTTTAGAATACAGAGAGACATAATAATAGAAGAATGCAAAGTATGGCACAGGGATAGTACAATGTTTGAAGTAATTTGATATAAAAATAGACAACATCCTTTTAATCCCATGTGGATGATTTTTACCTATTATCTTTCCCCTGTATATCAGTAATTCTTTTCATTTTATCCTTCTGTTCTGTTCTTTTGCCTTCTGTTAGCCCTTCAATTATTTTTCTCCTCCCTAATGCCTAATGTTTCAGTCGGACATCAATTTCTATAGCCCTTGCTCATCCCCCAAAGTAATACGTAGGGATAAAGGGGCTGTTCTTTAAAAGCCCTCAGGAGTAGGATGGGGCCTGGGGAATCATTCCTTACAAATAAAACCGTTCCACAGATCACTTTATAAACTGTTTTGATAAAAACAATGTTCAGGAATAATTCTTAAAAAATACACTAAATATCTCTAACCCCTATTAAAATTATAAGGATGAGCTCAAATATAATATGAAATGCATTAAAACTGCCAAGAAATAGAAGTAAATATATAATAGTTGCAAAACAATAAATTTAAGTTACCTATGAAATTGTGAGTGAATTAAAGAAAACAAAAACAAACAAACAAAACAAAAACAGATACTGAGGAAGGAAACATTGGACCAATCTAAAGGTGGAAGCAGCTCCAGAAACCAGGGATATTGCACTGTCATCTGAGAACAAGTACCTCTTAATAGCCCTTACAAAACTGATTTCATATGAAGATTTATTTCAAGAAGTGGATTTTGATTTCTTAGTTCTAATGCCTATGGGGATATGAAGGCACAAAGGTAAAGGTAAAGATAACAGAACCACTGCCCAATCCTAAGCAGTATTTAGAATCACCCAGGAAGATCCTAAAGTAGCATCAGAAGGTAAAAAAAAAAAAATGAGAAGGGTTAAGAAGCCCAAAAGGACTGGGAAGAAATAGCAAGAATGTGATAAGGTATCAAAAAAAGTGAGACTCTACATGTGTTTCTTTCTAGTGATACAGTTGTAGTCATAGCTCTTTGGTACTAATCCTCCATTGTTCTACATTGACACAGTGATATGTGTAGGGGGTTAGAAAGAAGAGAATAAAATGTCTCCCTTATGGCTGAAGACTTGTTTTCATATATCTGAGCTGTATGTGATTTGATGTGTCCACGGGCTGGTTTAGAATTATCGTAGTCATGTTCAATACCTGACCTTTGCAGGACTTGCGAGTGGCCTGAAAACACAAAACACATTGTATTACATTCTCCCCTTACCAGTGCTGTCATCTGTCACCCTGGCACTTCTTCGGAAAAGAAAGAAATAAACATACAAAGAGCATTTTTATATACGACATGCATCACTTTTCAAACCACAGTGTTTATCACGTACCACAGATTGTCTAACCAATGCTTTAGGTTGTATGTAGATCAATAAACAATTTTATATTCTTTGTTTTAAAATCCTACTGGCTTACTTGGTACACTACACTTATAAATCTCAACTATGCATGTTTTTCAACCTCCCTGAGCTTTAGATTACCCATCCACCATATAAAAATATTACCAAACCCTGTAGATTTTACACAGATTAAATGAGCTTCTCTAAGTATACATATTTGGCACATTGTAAAAAATGCAATAAATAAAAGCATTTGTTATGACTACTGCTATTGTTGTGGTTAACATTCAAAATTTTATCCCAGAAAATACACATGCATATGAGTATGCATATACGTTAATGTATATATTCAAGGCTTTAAAGAAAATATTTTAAAATATAGTAGACTAAAAGATGGTTTGCATTTATTTCTTGGGTATAGAAGTTATTTAGAAATAAAGATATAATCATACATTGAACTTAAAACTTCCCCAAGGTACATATTTTGCAGGCAGTCTATAACTCTGGACTTTTTACTGTGTTTAAATTTCATTAATTTGGAATTACTGCTCTTTTTCTTTTTTTTTGCAAAATGGGGAAGGAAAATGAGTCATCAAAATTTTTATTTATGTCTTATAGTAAAGTAAAATATATAAACACATCAATTTATTCTTTGGTTTAAAAAAAAAACAATTTCACATACACATATATACACATTCCTTGCCTTGATCAAATGCATTTTGTGATCTCAGAAAAGTCCTTTAGCATTTTTGTCTTAATGCTTTCACCTATAAAATTAGGTTAAAGAAGCTATTTTGATAATGTTTTGAAACTCAAATTAGATAATTTATTTTAAAATGCTGTGTAATTTTTGAAAGTTCAATGCAAACACTTTTCTTACCCAACACTGAAGAGGAGGAAATAGATTGTCTATGAAAACTATTACATGATTTCTTGATCTGTACCTCTTCTGTGAGGAAATCATATTTATCTATAAATCCATGAATTTATTCATTTAAAAAGTTTATTAAAATGATGCAATGTAAGTCCAGTTTTCAGCTGAAGCTTTGTCATTCACTAAATACAGTAAGCAGCAAGGCATTAGCTGTCAGAAAGATCATCACAAGAGGAGGCGAACTAGGAGTGACATCAGGTTCCAGCATGACGATTCCCCTCCATTTGCCCTCATTCAGAATGCTCTCTACTCTGCTCCTTCGATCTCCCAGCCTTTGCTCAGGTCTTTTCAGGTCATTTTCCAAGTACTCAAAGTCCACCATCATCTGCTCCTTTTCAGTTGCTTCGACAAACTACTGCACCTGGAAAAGGCAAAATTACCCTCAGTCAATTCTAGGCAAAATGTGACCTGGTTTTACATAACTTGACCTTCATCTCTTTAGGATTAACTGAGATGGCCCTGCACTATGTGGAAAAGATGTTTCCACAGTAGACAATTTAAACATAGATCTATTGTTGCTACATATCCTCCAAAACATTATTTCACTAGTGATAGTTGTACATCAAGCTGAAACTCATGAAGTTACAAAGAGGAGTAACCTATATGGTAGACCACCACAAATGGTTGTATATCATCCAAATCATTTGAATACTTTAGAGTAGTGCAGGATGTTTTTCTTTTTGTGTGTAGAAACAGTCTCAGGATGTGTGTGTGTGTTTTTTTTTAATAAAAATGCAATAATTGTTCTTACTCTTACCTGTATAAGAGTGTGATAAAAGTTTTATGCAATTCTAAAATAAACACAATATCTTGGACAGCCTACATCTCTGGACACATAAAAATATTTTTTCTTGTTTGAATACTTTTAGTAGCTCACAAAAAATGCAAAGGGAAACTTCTTCAAACCCTACTTGGACAACCTTGGCAAGTTTAACTTCTATACCCAGGCAATAAATTCAAATCCCTAGGGAATGATAATTCCCATAAGCCAAATAATTTCACCTAAGAATGGCAGCTGCTTACATTTTAATACCTTGCAAAGTGTTTGTAGCTTTATATGATGCTCTATTAATATAAGGAACTGCAATATAATAATATTTTGCCAAGGAAAGACTTGGAATAATTACAAATAAGTAATATGTGAGTCTGAATTGCCCGTTCGAAAATAGAGGATCGTTCTGCTTAACATAAATCATTTTTTTTGAGAGATGTATCAGATTATAGAACAACTAATTAACACCGGACCCTATCCTAGTAAGAATGAGTATTTCAAAAACACCCAAAGGCATATACAATCATCAGCCAAAAATTGATTGCTCACAGGTGGATTGCCCACATTGCAGTCTCCAGGCAGAGCAGATTTCCTTGCTCAGCTGCTTCACATCACCTCAGGCAAACTCTGCTCTACAGTGTAGCTTTTCTGCTGCTCAGTCAGTCTCCCCTACCCTTTGCAAACTCTACAAGGTCTTGGACAGCCCAATCCTCATGCCCCAGCTTGAAGAATTCCAATCAACCCCTCTGGCTTTCCACTGCCTTGCAGTCTCAGGGGGCTCTCCCAGGTCTACAGGTAAGCATTCTTCCAAAACATTTCTAGTTTCTACTTTGTCTTTCATTAGGAATTTCAACAGTTCCCTAAAGAGCCCTGTGCACAAACATAAATCTCTTTCTAACCCATTCTCTTTCCAACTTCCCAGCACAGTATCTACTGCAGGGGATTGGGAGAATGTAAACTGACCCAGAAACATTTCTAGTCATAATAAGCAATTCTTAGAGGCTACCCTGCCACGGGCCAGGAGCTCAGAACCAGCAAAATAGAAACTCAGAAAGCCTGCCTTGCTGAAACCGGTTTGGCTCAGTGGATAGAGCGTAGGCTTGCAGACTGGAAGGTCCCAGGTTCGATTCCGGTCAAGGGCATGTACCTTGGTTATGGGCACATCACCAGTAGAGGGTGTGCAGGAGGCAGCTGGTCGATGTTTCTAGCTCTCTATCCCTCTCCCTTCTTCTCTGTAAAAAATCAATAAAATACTTTAAAAAAAAGACATATCAGAAAGCCTGCCTATCACTCCAATCAGGACCAGGATAACACTATAGGGACATGTACTCTTGAGAGTCCTAATATTTATATAATCACCACATATTCAAGAACTTACACAAGTATAGTCAAGCATTCATATAATTTTTAAACTACTGCTATAGTTAAGGCTTCTTAAGTCTAAGGATTATGCATATTTATGTTGCCCCTGTATTTCTAATGGCTAATAAGACACCTAAGGCAAAATAAACCTCAAAAAATTACTATTAATTGAATAAAGAATATTCATATAGAGAAATGATTTAGGTTGCTTTTGTTGACAGTTTATAAGAAATCCCAATTTGACCTTGTGGAGAAAAATATCAACTGGTTGGTAGCAGTTAATGAAACATTTGAAATAATAAATACTCCAAAACAACTCCTCAAAGCATTTTCTGTAATTTATGGAGTTGATTGAAATGCAATTTGACTCCTCAATTGGAATGAGAGATTAAAAAATAACTTGCAAACATTGCAGTGAACTTGTTTTTCTTATAAGGCTAGAAATGTTTTTTGTTTGTTTGTTTGTTTGTTTTTTTTTTTTTTAGTAATGGGAGCCCTATTCTTTCTCTTTTAGTTATTTCTTCTTTCTCTTTTTGGTCCAATCATTCATTCAGTATTTACAGGGAGTCAACTCATGCCAGGAACTAAGCAAAAACAAAATACCTCCCTATAGTCAGATTCTTGATATTATAATAAGCATCATAGAGAGAGCATGATCTTTTCTGGACATCAGCAAAAGCTGCCCTGGGTAAGTGACATTTAAACTGAGATCTGAAAGATGCTGCTTTAGATCAGTATTGAGATGAGTATTTTTGTGCAAATGATTTATTAAAGGAGTACTCTCAAGAGTGGAAAAAGCAGGTTAGGAAAGGAGCTAAAAGTCAAGTATGCAATTTGGGGCAAAGCAACACTTAGTAGTAGATATTTTCTTTGACAATACTCCAAAGAAAATATCAGATGTGAGCTCTTAGATGCAAAATCACATAGAAAACTATTGGGGAAGTACACAGAATTGATTTTTTTTTAAAAAAATGATCCTAGGATATCCAGGAAGACTACTGAGATTATCTGCTACTGATGCCTGGAAGTAAGCTTCTTAAAGGTAATGGAAATTATTCCAGGCAGAAGAAATGTCATGTCCTAAGGCCCTGTGATAAAGTACACTATTCAAGGAAATGAATGAAGTCCACTGAAGAGAACATAGTGTGACAAGATAGAAGAGTACAAGTGAGGCTGTAGCGATAAGATATGCTGCATGGTCTTATCCCATAAAATTTCAAGACATGGAAGATGAAGGAATGCCTTTTTTTTGTGTGTGGACCTATACTGCCCACTTCCTTCTTACAAACTAAAATAAGTCAATCCTACTTCTGTGGGGAGGTCTGAGTAAGGAGGGTGTGAGTAACAAGCCAGAGGGAGACCAGAGTGGCACTGCTGCAACTCTCCCCATGTGGAAATACAGAGTCAAGTCCACCTTAAAAATGTTAAGTGTCCACCTTAAAAATTCCTTCATCAGGAGGATTCTAAGGTTTTCCCTCTCAATAGTAATTTAATATTACTAAGTCCTCTTTTATTTCCCTGTTAGCCTTTATGGTAATCTTTTCAAATCATTTTATAAAGATTTTTACCTCTTTATATCTTTTTATCCCTCCAAATTGTAAGCTCAAAATGAACCACAATTTTTTGTCTTATTTGCACCTAGTTCCCAAAATCTAGAATACCTAGAAAAATGTAAATGATCAATAAATGTTTGGCCAAAAAAAAAAAAAAAGTAAAAGAAAAAGAAAAAAAGAAAACATAGGCCTAGAGCTCAGTGGGAGAGAGCATATATTGGATAGAGGAAATCTGTGGGAGGTGGTTATAATAATGGTCCACAACCTAACTCCCAGTGTTCATGCTCTCTGGCATTGTGATGTCACCACTCCTCATATCAAGAGTAATATTGACAACAATAAATATATATATATATACTAGTAGCCCATTTGCAAGAAGAATCCTGCAAGCGGCCGCTGCACCGGCATGCCACTGCCGCCCGCCCAGCTCCACCCCGCCCGGGCTTTCCCTCTGGCAGCCACCTTGCTTTCCACTTTTCCTCCCTCTTCCTTCTAAGTTGTCTTCAGTCTTCACTCCTCCCTCCCTCAGCGTATGCAAATTAACCGCCATCTTTGTTGGGTAATTTGCATACTCACCCTGATTGGCTGATGGGCGTGGCTTTGGCTGGTGGGCGTGGCTTGGGTGTGGTGAAGGTGCGGTCAATTTGCATATTACTATTTTATTAAGTAGGATATTGAAAAAGGAGATAGATTATATTTTCCCAACCTCTTTGAATCTGAAAGGCCTTGTGAATTGTTTTGACAAACAAAATTTGACTAAGCTGACTTTGTGCAAGTTCTAGAGCCTAAGCCTCAAGATATATTGCAGTTTCTACTTTTGTACTCTTGAGATATAGGCACCATGTAAAGAAGTGTGAGCAAAACTACTGAAAGATGAGAAGCCCTGTGAAGAAAAAGGTTCCAGAAACCCACATATCCTTGCCAAGGCTCTGGACCCGAGAGTGAGTACCTTATTCTATATATCCAGACTTCCCAGAATAATGAAAACACATGAGTGATCCCAGGAGAGCCAGGAGAAAAATTACACAATAAA
This sequence comes from Eptesicus fuscus, assembly GCF_027574615.1. NCBI lineage: Eukaryota > Metazoa > Chordata > Mammalia > Chiroptera > Vespertilionidae > Eptesicus > Eptesicus fuscus. Next base: position 39,302,795 of record NC_072479.1, read on the forward strand.
TACGAAGAATATTGAGAACTAAGTTGTTGTTTTAAAGCATTAAGTCATGGTATAGTTTGTTTTATGTATAAATGAAACAAATGTTTGGGACAAAGCATTAAGATTCTCAAAAAAATTCAATTACTAGACAGAGAAAAATTAGTCTGCATGGGAGAGTAACAAGAGGCAGACAGGGTTATAGAAGAAAAATAGGATATGTTATAAAATGCAAAAAAAAAAAAGAAGAAAAGGAATGGGGGGTGAATTTATCAATGAAAATGTTATTAATGTGTTAAATACTGCTGACAAATAAAGATGAGATCTAAAAAATGACCACTGATTTAATGGTATTTATCATTGATGACCTAATGAGAATTGTTTTAGTAGAGTGATATGAGTGGAAATCAACTCAACAGATTGAGGATAGAGTGAGAAAATATAATAAATAAAGACAATTAGTATAAGTAATTCTTTTCAGATGTCTTAATATAAAATGTGGGAGGGAAATATAGTAGGAACTAGAGGAACTTGTGAATTCAAAAATGGTTATTTTCAGTGTTTATATGTTTTTAGTTTTTTGCTTTTGTTAGTTTATTATAATTTATAATTTGAACTTACTTAAGAATGACTCTAAGAAAGTTTGAATATATAGGAGAGAGCAGACATAATTAACAGGGTCTAGTGTCTTAACAGGTGAGTCAAGTAGAGAAAGCATAGCTAGATGAAATGGCTGCAGGTGAGTAAAGGGAATACTTCCCTTTTTATAAGATAAAGAAGGGAGTCTATAATGTGCATAGATATAAGACTTACAAAAGTTTATGGAAAGAAAGTTAGAGTTTCCATTTAATAATCTCCCACCCCATTTTTTTTCCTGTAAACAAGGAGACATATTCATTTGCTAAAAATTAAAAGAATTGTGATTGGGAGGGAGCAGGTTGAAGACTAATTAAGGAAGTTTGAAATAATCACACATTTTGGGGATTGAATTGAATTGACTAAAGGAAGATGGAGTTTTGAGCAATGTAGAGAGTCCAACTGTGACAGGAAATTATTAATTTATAATGATTTATTGTGCTATTTTCCCTTATTAATCTTCTCCAAAAGTATTTACTGCTCACATGCATACATAGAGACAGTGAATAGTTGAATTCAACCAGGATTAGAGTTTGTCGAGATAGCTAAGTGAAAGGCAAAGGGATGAGGGAGTTTAAAATGTTAAGAAGTGTATGGCAGACATTGCAAAAGGTACATGAACCCTAACTGGACAAGAAGATACAGGGAGAGAAAAAACAAGGATGGCGATCTGGGAGAAAGCAAAGGCTTGAATGCACAGGGGGCCCTGAAAAGGTCAGTATGGTAGCAGGAGAACCTGAGCAAGCAATTTAGAATAGTAGGTTGTGTCTAAACAGTGCAATGAATCAAATCCTTTTGGAATTATAGAAGTTTCGTGTTTCTTGTTTATCTTGAGGAGCTGCAGCTGAGGTGAGGTAAAATGCTTGGGGGAAGAATTCACCAGAGCTGAGGTTAAAAATACTGAGAGGAACTACAAGGATGTTGAAGTCATCCAGGCTGAGCTAGGTGCCAGGATATTTTCAAGAGGAGGGAGAAGGCTAGAAAATTGTGCATGTGTAACAACTATTTACTGAGTAGTTTTTTGAATCATGGTCCTTGGAAAGGGCTGGTTTTATAGGTAAGAGTAAAGCTTCCATGTTCCTTCAGAAATGTGGATAAGAGCTACAACTCACAGGCACCAATTAATCTACTGCCATGCAGGGCCTATTGCTCATAGAACAAGTTCATTCCTGTGTAAGGTATAGGCTGTCAAGGAACCCACCTTATTGAGAAGACCACTCCTATTTCAGGAAGTCATTTATTTTATTTTTTTTTCAATGTTCATTGAAAGAAAAAAGAAATGTGTTCCAATGTCTAATTATTTTTAGACAAACTACATATTTCACTTCGCTCTTCAAGAACATACTTGATACAAAATTCTGAAAAGTCCCACAGATTTTTTTAAAATCCCCATGTTAAATGGAGATGTAACCATCGAATCCATTTTTTAACCTATTTTATATCTATTAAAATACTTAGCAAAACATTGCAAGGAATATTGAAGTATTAACCTTTTAACAACCCAACATCAGAATGTAAATGACTTTGACTTTTTTTGCTAAATTCCAGAATCACAATTGTACTCAATTGGTTCCTACAATTTCTTATTCAGGTCAAGTGGCTTATTTGTTTCCTGTGAAATGACTGCATTAAATTAGAGTTGGAAGCATCTCTGTATTTGATAAGCAAAGTGCTGACTTGCTTTTTCTTTGGTGAATATTAAGATTCTAGTTCTTTGCATTTTCTCTCACCAAATAACATCTGTAGTAACTGTAAAATATAGTTCTATGGGAAATATTAATTTTACTATTATTTGATTCTCTTTCTTCTATGATTCTCTGATGAGTTGTTTTGTTGTTGTTGTTGTTTTTTTTTTTTTTTAAAGAACCTAGCAACACTGTGCATGTTACTAATATATTGCTTGTCTTGTGCCTTCTCTTGGTGTTTCTGAAATTATACCTCAAATGTTAACAGAAATCTTTGTATTTTAATAGGATGCTCTAGTCTACAAACTCAACTATGTAATCTAAAAAGCTATTTACAGTTTTACAGCTAATGCAAATCAGGAAATTTAATTTAAAACCTGTGAGACTCTACAGTAATAATTTTATAAATAGAAGATGACTTTTTGTCTAATAGATATGAATTACCTATCATTTTAAATTTATGCTAATTCTAATAACAGTATTATATCATGAAAATGAATTTGGAACTGATGAACATGATCACTGGAAGCATCAAGAAAATTGGTTGTTAACTTCTTACACAGTCGAAATGCCTTATGTTATTACTACATTCTGTTTTAACCAAAAAATCATCCATATACCAGAAATTAAACATTTAAATGATTTTATATAAAAATTCAACCAATGAATAAAAGGGATTATTCCTAAATTTAGTTAATCAGTCTCCATTCTAGAAATATTCAGTAGAAAATGAAACTGAAGGTAACGTAGAGGTGCTTTAATATTTTTTATAAGAATCTCTTTTCTAAATGGCATAGAAATATACATAATTAGAGAGAGACTAAGGAAAAGAGAATATCATTAATGCTGAGATTTTCTGGTAGTGAGAAAGAAAGGCATTATTTTATTACTTTATTGAAAGCCTTGCATATGTTTTAAGAGATTAGTTTTTCTTCCAGTTCAGTTATTTTCTCCGCCTGACTGTTAACTCTTTTGTGTCCAAATGAACTCACATGTGAACAAATGTGGTATATTTACTTGCTGACCTCATATTTGACAGGCTGGACAGGAAACAATGTGTAGGGAATATCACTCCCCTTCCTTTTAAAGAGATCAAGATCTTTATTTTAATACTAGGGGCCCAGTGCATGAATTCATGCACCTTGAAAGAAACTGTGGGCTGCAAGGCTGCAGAAGGAACAGGGGCAGGTCTCAGCCCAACCTCCGTGCCCCTGCCCGGTCCCTCCCACCACGGCCCCCAGTCCCCTGTCTGCCGGGAGCCCTGCTCCTGCCGCCACTGCTCCCATGTGCTGACGGTGCTGACCCCGCTCGCACCCACTGATGGCGCAGAACAATTGGGGCCGGTGCCAGCAGCGGGTGCAAGAGCCAGGCAGGACCGTGGCACGCAGGAGCAAAAAATTTTCAGTAACCACCAGAGGCTTGCCCTGATTACAGCGACCAGCACCCCGCCTTGGTCTGGCGCCCCCACTAATCTGCTCTACCATCCAGCTGCGGCCAACACCTGACATGTTCCACACATGCCTCCTGGTGGTCAGCACACATCATAGCGACCAGTTATTTGGTTGTTCCAGTTGTTCCAACATTCAGTCTATTTGCATATTAACCTTTTATTATATAGGATGTCTCAAGTAACTCTGATTTTTCTTTGAAATTGTGTATGTCTGGGTTTTATATTATTCTGCTAATATTTGCTATACTAAACTATTTGGTAAGAATGAGAGGAGAGGAAAATACGTAGGCACAAAAGGAAACCAACTGTTATAAACACAGCTTTTTATAGCAAGAGATTGGAATGGAGATTTCTACTTCTTAAACATAGTCTGAGAGTCTCTCTCTCTCTCTCTCTCTCTCTGTCTCTCTCTCTCTCTCTCTCTCTTCTCTTTCTCTCTCTCTCTGGAAGAAAAGAAAACATCCCTTCAAGCCTCCTAAAATGAAATAAGAAAATTGTTATTTAAATTAAATAATTTTAGGATGATTTCTGGGCCAATTTTTGATGTGTTAGCTTGCAGAGGGACATTTCTCTTCAGTTATCACTGGGAAGAAGGTCTCTAGTCAGGTGTTCCTTGGACTGAGAAATCTGCATGCACAGCTGTTCCTAAGGGGATGGTCATAGGAAAACAGAGTTCCCACTCAAGCCAGAGAATTTCTTTTGCAACACTGGGTTTTGTAAAACTGAGTAGGTTTTCTGTGCAGGCCCTGATCCTCCTGGCAGAAAAATCTCTAAACCAGAAAGATCAAGACTAACTATTCAGTTATCTCATCTGCCACAGACATAAGCTATAGAGCCAATCCAGTGGTCGGCAAACTGCGGCTCACGAGCCACATGCGGCTCTTTGGCCCCTTGAGTTTTTAGCAAAAAAAAAAGGCCAGCTTAGGAGTACCCTAATTAAGTTAATAACAATGTAGCTACCTATATAGTTTAAGTTTAAAAAATTTGGCTCTCAAAAAAAATTTCAATCGTTGTACTGTTGATATTTGGCTCTGTTGACTAATGAGTTTGCCAACCACTGAGTTAATCTATATGATATGATTGGACATTGGGTGTATATTTACAAACTGTTTATCAAACTCTTAATGATTTTTTATGTCACCATTTATAAGTTGCTTCTAAGGAAATTTCTAAAGTGATAAAGAGTATACTATACTAGAGGCCCAGTGCATGATTGAATCATACACGTGTAGGGTCCCCTACACGCTTTTGCTTTTCGCGGTGGAGCTGGGTGCCTGTCCAGCAGTGCACTAGGCCTTTCAGAAGCCTCCGGCTCGGCGGAGGCTTCTGAAAGGCCTCGTGCCGGAGCAGACAGGCACCCAGCTCCCCCACTTTTGATGGTCCGCGGCCGCTGAGGGGGGCTACCCTGCTGTTGAGAGGCGCAGGGGGCGGGTCCCGCCCCCTGCGCATCTCAAGGGCCGCTGAATGGGGCTGCCGTGGACACCTGGCTACCCTGCCATTGAGAGGCGCAGCTGGGTGTCCGCGGCAGGCCCCCTCAGCGGCCGCGGATCTGGCCATTGAGAGGCACAGGGCGCGGGAGTCCCGCCCCCTGTGCCTCTCAACAACAGGGTAGCCCCTCTCAGTGGCAGCGGATCCATGCCTCTCAATGGCCGGATAGGCCACCCCGAGTCCCGCCCCCCGGCCTCCCGCCGCCCAATCGTGGGCGTAGCGGAGTGATGGTAATTTACATGTTACTCTATTATTAGATAGGATAATACTAAAATGGCTTCCAGGGCACACTATAAGCCACATTTTTTTTCCAGTGCTACTCTGGATGGTTAACAGAATCATAAAACCTTAGATTCATACAAGAACTTACAGATGAACTCTTTTATTTTACAGGAAAGTAATTTAAAGCCAAATGAAAGACATTCTCTATATACCTAAGGGCTTTAGAATAAGCCAAAGATTCATTTTCCTGTTATACTTTTAATTTAGGTTTAAAATAATGATCTTGGTGAAAAACCTAATAGGCTAATGAGGCACATATTAAGAAATAGGCCACTCAAGGCAACCACTGCCATTCCAAATAAATAGTTTACAAAAATGATCTCTTTAAAAAGTATCTAGGGGCAGAAGGGGGCTTTACTTTTATTAATAACTATACTTGTTTTTAGGTTACAGTCACGATTGTTCTGCTATCTACCATAGAATTCCATATAAATGCCTGAATATAACAGATGGTTTCTTAAACAAACGTATTTGCCACTGTATCATCAGCATAAAGTTAGACACAGATTGCTTATTTTAGCTCAGTCGCAGCTCCAGTGAACTAACTCATCAGCACATCTTCGTTAAACTGGTTTTAATAATAACTCAATTGTATCTTCAGAGTGTAATGTCGGAGATAGAAATGTGGCTAAAAACATTAATAAGCCAATTACTTTTCTTCACTTTTTAAAATTTGAAATATAAATTCTGTTTTGACTAAGCGGCAATTAAATGTGTTCCAGTTGTAATCTAGATAACAAGGTGCATGAGTATAAATGTGCTTCTCTTTGCTTACTCGGACAGAGAAAAGCACTAACTAAGTGATAAAAAGAAAGAAATATAACAGGATTCCCCGGAGACCACTGTCCTATTCTGCTGACTGGGAAGTTTCTAGTTCTTGAATTATTTGGGAATTTAAGAGTGTACCCTGAAGCCTAACCCTCAGCACTTACAAACTGTAAATTCCATTTTTTAATATCATGTTTTCTCTATGATAAGTATAACAGAATTCAGATCATATTCACTAAAAAGGCATTTTTAAATTAGAAACAAATAAAATACTCAGCATTTCTAATCCATGGAGGCAACATTAGAAAATGTGACACAGATCATGACTCCAGAGATGTGACTCTGCAATAGGTATTTCCAAGGGATTCATTTTAAACTCAAAATTGTTAAATGGGTAGTGAAAACAGGCGCTGGAGAAAAACAGTGAAAATGGGTCAGAGGTGACTCAAAGGCATGTAACACACACAGTGAAAACAAATCAAACAATTACATCACCTGCCTTGCAAGTACATGGGGAATTAATGTTTTGGTGGTAGGGTATACTTGTGAAAAAGCAGTGCATGAACTTACTAAATATTAATATAAATAATCTTACATTGCTTAATATGAACTTTAAGTATACAGACTGACAGCTGTCAGAGGGAAGAGGGTTTGAGGGCTGGGTAAAAAATGTAAGGGTGATGAAGGGATAAAGAAAAATCAAACACTTAGACACAGACAAAAATATGGTCATTGCTTGAGGGAAGGTTGTGTGTGTGTGTGAAGTAGCAGAGGGTAAAGGAGAGCTAAGTGGTGATGGAAGGAGACTTGACTTGAGGTGGTGAACACACAATACAATATACAGATGAAGTACTGTATTATAGAATTACACACCTGAAACCTATATAATTATATTAACCAACTAGAGGCCCAGTGCATGAATTTGTGCACAGGTGGACCAATTGGGGTTATCTCGCCCAGTCCCAATCGGGGCAGCTAGCTGGGGGGAGGGAACACAGGAGGTTGACTGGCTGTGGGAGGTTGGCTGTGGGAGCACACTGACCACCAGGGGGCAGCACCTATACTAGAGGCCCGGTGCCTGGATTCGTGCACCAGTGGGGTCCCTTGGCCTTGCCTGTGGGGATCAGGCCCAAACAGGCTCTCTGACATTCCCCGAGGGGTCCCGGATTGCGAAAGGGCAGTTCTCAGGTGATGCACCCTGGAATCGGGCTCCCTCCTCTCTGGTTCCAGGTGTGTCACCAGAGAACCATAGCTGCCAAGTCACCACAGCTCGGCAGGTCCTACATTGAGCATCTGCCCCCTGGTGGTCAGTGCACATCATAGCAACTGGTTGGAGCGTCTGCCCCCTGATGGCCATTGTGCATCAAAGCTACCAGTAGGACCATCGAACGGTCCAATGTTCGCTTAGGCTTTTATATATATAGATATGTAAAGATCTTGATTCAGCCACCATGTATTTTGATTAGAGCATTTGATAGGCTTAATGTTTCTAGGAATGTGACCATTTCATCTAGGTTATTCAATTTACTGGTTTACAACTATTCATATAGTCTTTTATATGGTTCTAATGTCCCCACTTTCATTTTTGATTTTAATAATTTAAATCTTCTTTCTCTCTTTTTTAGTCAATTTAGCTGAAAATTTTCTTGAACTATTTGAAGAACTAAATTTTGATTTTATTGATTTGTTCCCTATTATTTGTTATTATCTATCCCAATCACTCCTTCTCTAATTATTATGTCCTTACTTCTGCTAGCTTTGGATTTAGTTTGTTCTTGTTCTAGTTCTCTAGGTTGTTAAGATAGGTTTCTCTAAGTTGTAAAGATAAGTTGTTAACTTAATAGCTTTTTTTGTTTTTTTTCATGTAAGTATTTATAGCTATAAGAATAACCCTTAACATTGCTTTTTCTGTGTCCTATAAATTCTGTATGTTGTGTTTTCATTTTTATTTGTCTCTAAGTGTTTTCTAATTTCAAAATTTCTTCTTTGATCCATTGGTTGCTTAAGAGTTTAATTTCCACAAATTTGTGAATTTTCCTGTTTTCCTTCAGTTAATGATTTCTAAATTCATTTCATTGTGGTGAGAAAAGATGCTTTGAATGATATTTAAATCTATGGAGATTTAATATGTGACCTAACATATGGTCTATCCTATAATATATCCCATGTACATTTGAGAAGAATGGGTATTCTTTTGTTATTGAGTAGAGTATTCAGTATATGTCTATTAATATTAGTGGATATATTGTATTTTTAAGTCCTTGACTTCCTTACTAATCTTCTGTATGGTTGTTCTATTTATTATTGAGAATAAAATATTGAAATCTTCAACTGTTTTTTTTAGTAATGTCTATCTTTCCCTTCAATTATTCTAAATTTTGCTTCATATATTTTGATAGTCTGTCATCAGATGAATTAATGATTATAATTGTTTTATATTTTTCCTGTACTAAATTTTTATTATTTTATAATGTCCCTTTTTGTCACTCATAAACTTTTTTTTTTCATAAACTTTTTAAATTAAAGTCTACTTTGTTTAATATTAGTATAGCCACTTCTGCTCTTTTTTGGTTACTATTTGCATGGACTATCTTTTTTTATCCTTTCACTTTCAACCTTTTCATGTCTCTGAAACTATGGTCTCTTATAATCAATATTGGCTCTATCATTTTTTAAATCCATTCTTCTACTCTCTGACATTTTATTAGAGAGTTTAATACATTTACATTTAAAGTAACTACTGATAAAGATTCACATTAATAATTTTGCTATTTGCTTTTTACATGCTTTTTATTATTCGTCCCTGATTTCTTATCAGTCTTTTGTTTTTAGTTGATTTTTACAGTTAATTTTTAATTCCTTTCTCATTTCCTTTTGTACATATTCAATAACTGTGTTCTTTGTGGTTAGCATGAAGATTACATTTAACATGCTAAAGTTACATCTTTAATTAGAATTTATACCAGCTTAACTTCAACAAGATACAAAAACTGCTCCTTTATAACTCTGTTCCTGCCCTTTTTATTATTTTAGAGATGTTACATAGCTACATGTTTATACATTAGGTCTCCAAAACATAAGCTAATAACTTTTTTAATGCATTGGTTTATTAAATTATGTGGAAAACAAAATGTAAAGTTTCAAATCAATGTTATAAAAATATCAATTTTTAGACAAGTACTTGTGTGTGTTTTCAATGTATTAGTCCAGTGGTTGGCAAACTCATTAGTCAACAGAGCCAAATATCAACAGTACAACGACTGAAATTTCTTTAGAGAGCCAAATTTTTTAAACTTAAACTTCTTCTAATGCCACTTCTTCGAAATAGACTCACCCAGGCCATGGTATTTTGTGGAAGAGCCACACTCAAGGGGCCAAAGAGCCGCATGTGGCTCATGAGCCGCAGTTTGCCGACCACGGTATTAGTCTCTTAATATAAAGGGAGTAACTAGCCATTCTAACAATAATACTAGCTTTTATAATTGCCTATGTATGTACCTTTACTGAGATCTTCATTTCTTCTCAGAGTATTGTTATTGTCTAGTGATATTTCATTTCAACCTGCAGGACTCCCTTTAGCATTTATTGCAGGGCATATCTAGTGGTAACAAACTCCGTCACCTTTTGTCTACCTAGGAGTGTATTAATTTCTTCCTCACTTTTGAAGGACAGTTTTTCAGATATGGAATTCTTACTTAACACTATTTTTCTTTGAGCACTTTAAATAAATCATCATACTACTTTCTCACCAACAAACTTTTTAATGAGAGATCTGCTAATATTTTATTCAGGACTACTTATATGTGATGAGTCACTTCTCTCTGCTTTCAAGATTCTCTCTTTCCTTGTCTTTCAATCATTTATTTATAATGTGTATTTGAGTTCAATCTATTTGGTTGTGCTATAGCACTTGTATATGATACACACAAGGGCACACACACACACACACACACACACACACACACACTCAATCACATACGGGTGTCTCGAAAGTATTAGAGTAGTTAAGTGAATTATCCAAATAAAAGAAGATAGAGAGTAAAAGAGAAATTTGAATACAAAATGTCTAACCTAGAACTGGAAAATCTTGAAATTCCATTATCATATTATGTTCTTCTTTCATTTCACATGACTTTGTTCATGCAAAATTTTAGCAAATTTATACTGATTATTTAAGACCAATCATCATCATGACCTCCACTGTAAGACTTCCATAGTCTTTCATGTGCTTCTTGCACACATATCTGTTAACATTTATCATGTCACAGTGAACTTGTATGCATCTCTTGCTCCTCATGCTGTTTTGTTTTTTTAAAGAACAAAAAGTGTTCCTTACTTATTGAGTTTCTGGTGCTTAGCACAATCCCTGAAATAAGATAAGTTCTCAATAAAAGATGAGGAGAAAAGGGTGGAAGTTAGAACTGGGATGGGAAACATTTTCTTGGTAGTGAAGTATGTTCCAAAACTTGAATTTACAAATATGTGTATAGTGTTTAAGGACAGTGATGCCAATCTGGCTGAAATAAACAATTTAGGAAAACAACATATGGTCTCATTTAATATTTAATTCAACTAGCAGAGTCGAGAATGTAGAAAGCTCTAGTAAATGTCAGAAAAAAATTGTAATTTATGATTTCAATCAGTTCAAATTACTATATTTAAAGTACTGCCAGAAGGAAGAACAGTATGTATTGTGTGAAATCCAGACATTAGTCTCTATACGGGTAAAAATTATGAGTAAACTGATTTCAGGGTCATTACATCTTAATGTACACAAAATGGACTGCCATGTCATTTAGCTCCTTGCCCATCTTAGAATGTATTCTAATGAAGTCAAGACAACGCCTATGAAGAACTGGAGACAGAACCAGATAAACTTAATGTTTAATAGCTCATCTGGAATTTCCATTTTCTCTAAAATAAAAAACCTATAAGTTAGGATGTCAGAATTCCAGGCCATGGGATTGCTAATTTTCTAGTCACAGTTATATGTTCTATGGACAACAGATAGCAAAAATTCTTCAGCTTGGATTTGAGGTATTTACATAAGCATGCTTGAAATAGTTAATCAACTAAGCTGCAATTACAGAGAATAGAAGACACAACTCAGATTCTAGAGGTGTTAAGCATCTCACTTTTCTAAGAGGCTATGACATGTATTCAAGTTCTGTTCTTTACTGAATGGAAATTAAGCCATTTGTTCAAATGCTTTTGGCTTGGTGTTATTGTTCAACAAAATTCTACTTTGTAGGAAAGGAATGTCCATGGATATTTTACTTTAAAATTCTTTTTAAAATATGTATTTTATGGGAGGGGGTGGTAGGAGTCAATAGGAAAAAAACACAAAAACAAAGGGGACATCTGTAATACCTTCAACAATAAAGATAAATTTTGAAAAATAAAAATAAAGAAATGAAATATGTATTTTAGAGAAGAGGTCAATATTCTAGTTAATGCATCAAATCCAGCTTACCTCCAGTTTTTATAAGTAAAATGTTATTGAAGCATAGTTATACTCATTCATTTACACAGTATCTATGGCTAGTTTTGCACTTGAATAGCAAAGTTAATTAGTTGCAATAGGCTATGTCATCAGCCAAGCCCCAAATATGAACTATTTGTCTCCTTATAGGAAAGGTGTACTGACCTACGTTTTAGAGCTGTGGTTCACAAACACAGATCAGAGAATCATGCCTCATGGACCACATCAGATTGTCATGGGAAATTTAAAATTTTACAACTTCTATGAAGGCAAGTTGACATCAAATAATAAAATAACCAAATTACACATGTATGTACATTTTTTTTATCAATCTAATATCTCAGATTCTAACTCAGAGATATTCTAGCCAACGTCTGTGCTATTCAAACTAGGACTATTTGGATTAGCACAAGGCAAGAAACAATCACATTCCCCTTAAGAGGGTACTGTCTGGTTAAGCCTTAGATGTCCACACAATGCAGCAATAGTAAATGCAGCAATATTAAAGAATGAATGAGGACTAACTTTGTATACTATGAAGGAGTGACACCAAGATTAATGTGTAAAAAAAAAAAAATGTTGAATAAAGTGTGTATAGAATGTTCTACTCTTTATCTAAAAAGTATGAGGGGAACCCTGACTGGTTTGACTCAGTGCATAGAGCATCGGCCTGCAGACTGAAGGGTCCCAGGTTTGATTCTGGTCAAGGGCATGTACCTTGGTTGTGGGCACATCCCCAGTACGGGGTGTGCAGGAGGCGGCTGGTCGATGTTTCTCTCTCATCGATGTTTCTAACTCTCTATCCCTCTCTCTTCCTCTCTGTAAAAAATCAATGAAATATATTTAAAAATAAAAAAATAAAAAAATATGAGGAGGTTGTATATATACATTAATATATGCAGTATATTATATTAATAATAAACCATTGGAAGGATAAACTATAAAATTAGCAAAAATATTTTACAGGCCATAAGGTAGACTTTTTTATTATATCTTGTTTTATAGATTTGATTTTGAAATCTTGCAATTATTTTACAAAAACATTGCTTATCTGAATAAAGAATCCCTGAAAATGAAACAAATTTAATTATATGTGTAGTTGGTGGCATAGCCTCAGAAAGAGGCACTGTGATCTGCAGACAGTGGCCCTCCCCGACAGGTGTCCAGGCCCTAGTCCTCAGAACCTGTGGCTGTATTACCTTACCTGGCAGAAGGACTTGGCAGCTGTCACCTTAGAATGGCAAACATTGGGAAAGGAAGTTAGCCTGTATTATCTGGGTGGACCCATGTGAGTCCACAAAAGTAAAGAACCTTTCCCAGCTTTGTTCAGAGAGTGATGTGAGGACTGAAGAAGTATCAGGAAGATGGAGACATTACTGTCTTTGAAGATGAAAGAAGAGTGCCATGAACTAAGCAAGGCGGACAGCTTCTAAAAAAAAGGCAATGAAATGGGTTCTCATCTAGAGCCTCCAGAAAGGAAATCAGCCCTCCCAGCACCTTGATTTTAGTCCAGCACGGAATTTCTGACCTACAGAGATAAAAACTTCACCTTGTCTTAAGCCACTGAGTTTGTAATTTGTTATAGTAGCCATAAACAACTAATACATGAGCTGTGGCCAGTGTTGCTCAGGTGCCGAGAGTCGTCTCATGCGATGAAAGATCACTGGTTCCATTCCCCATCAGAGCACATGGCCAAGTTGCAGGTTCAGTCCCTGTTTGGGGTACATATGAGAGGCAACTGATCCATGTTTCTCTCCCACACCGGTGTTTCTCTCTCTCTCCTCCTCTCACTTCCTCTCTCTCTAAAAAATAAATAAAAACATGTTAAAAACAACAACAAACTGATACAGGAATGATTCCAAGTGACTTTAAAATACAGTAATTTAACTCTATATCTTTAATGGGACATACTCTAATGACTAGAGTATGCAAATGTCCTTAAATTATTTTTAGTAATCATAAGTTAGTGTCTCTATTTGATGCTTTAAAAAGAAAGAATTCCAAGCCAGTATTGCTCAGTGGTTGAGTGTCAACCTATGAACCAGGAGGTTACTGTTAGATTCCTGGATAGGGGGTGTGCTGAAAGCAGACGATCAATGATTCTCTCACATCATTTATGTTTCTGTCTCTCCCTCCCTCTCCCTCTCCCTCTCCCTTCCTCTCCCTGAAATCAATAAAATTATATTTTTAAAAAAGATAGAAAGTAACTGTGTCATTTTGTTTGAGAACCAAGATATTTAGCATGGTAGAAAGAGCATAAGATCTAAGATTGATGAGGTTATGAAAAAAACTCTATAGTTCTAAATTAGAATTGGAAGTTTCCATATGAACCTAGAAACTATTTTATCTTGAAAAAACAATTTTGTCCACTGAAAAGTTCTATGAACAATAAGTGAGTTCCTGTTTCTACAAGTACAATTTTTCCTCAAAACAAAACAGGATTTCTTGAAGAAATAGTTGATTTGAGATTTGGAGCAGGAAATGTACAAGATGAGGCTTTTTAGACTAACAAGTAAGGAAGCTTTCAAAGACTATCAAAGTATTCAGGAGTCAACTGAATAGGTTCAACTGAGGAAAATTGAGAAAATTTGAATGTCATTTATGATATAACTGCAATGGATTCAAATATATCAAATGTCTACTGATTCATAATGGTACTCAAAAAATCAAATAAAAATTATAATTGGCCATCTTATAAAAGATGGCAGAGAACTAATTTGCTATTTTCAGAAAAGGTAAATAAAGGGAAAAAGGTTAGGATTTATTTTGCTTTTTTTCTCAAACTGTGCTTTGTAACCAAGTAGTATTTGAGGAGATGTTTGTATTACAGAAATATTGCAGAGAATAAATGAAGATATTTATTGGAGCATCACTATTTATAACCCCTACTGAATTAGGCATTAATGAGAATTAATAGCAGCTAACATCAAAAAAAGAGAGAGAAATAGACCCTTAGTAATGGAAGTATACAATCACTCTTAAACATCTTTAAAAAATCTTAAAGCACTAAATGGTTACAGTAAGTAAAACATACATAGCATGAAACTCTGCAGAGCAAATATTTCAAATAACTTACAAGGAAACAAAAATAATAATAAAAGAGGTTGAAAGCACCTAAAAATATTTCAGCTAATTGCAATGAATGCTCCCATTTGAATTGAGATTCAAATAATATTGAGGTGAGAGAGAGAGAAGAGAGAAGAGAGAAAAGAGAAGAGAAGGGAGAAGAGAAAGGAGAAAAGAGGTTGGAAAAGTGTTAGAAAAGAGGTAGAGGGAAGAAAAAGAGAGAAAGAGCCTGGGGGTGGGAGCAGGGCAGAGGGGGTCAAAGTGGGGGATATGGGGGTACATCTGTAATACCTTTAAGAATAAAAATAAATTTTAAAGAAAGAAAAAGAGAGAAAGAAAAAAGGAAGACCAAAAAGGATAGCCAAAAGAAAATCAAAAGTTAATCATTCCCTAGATATTTAATGATATTATAGAATTGTTCATTTATGTTCCATTTGATGATGGTATTTTTAGGAGTTTTTAATTTTTGGAGAAACATATTCAAAGATTTATGAGAAAAATAAAGTTTATTATTATTCACTTCAAAATAATCTTGTGGGGTGAGATGGTTTTGAGTGGGGATGGGCTATTAGGTAGGGATGAATAGTAGGTAGAGAAGTACATTAAGTTATAAGTAAATAAGATTGGTAATACTTATTATTGGACGATTGGTGCACAGATGCTTATAATATTTCCTCTCTATTTTTGTGTATACTTGAGTCTTTCTATAATAAAAAGTTAAAAGAAAAATGGAGAAGTAGAAAAATCACTATGGGAAAATGTTTAAACTGCTATTAAGATATTTGTTTTTAAACCTCTAGCAATTAATTTTCTTATAGTCAGCTAGTCATGAAAAATTTTTATATTTTTGAAAACTTTTATTTATTATAAAAGCAATTTTAAAAAGCTTCCACTTACTTAGAGCCAATAGGCATAACAATTGTTTTATCCCCAATTATAAAATTACTATCTAATGCATAATAAAATAATGCTACTCTATAATTGTCGTACTCTTCTACCTTCCAATGCCCATATGTAGCAGGTTTTCTTTGCTCAGTGAAACTCCAATTTTTTTTTCTTAGTTTTGAGTTAATCAGAGCAAGAATTACATATAGATAATTTGAGCTTAACTGGAAGTTATCAGCCCATTCTTTAAATTCCTATTCCTCAAAATTAGATCCTACAGGCTTGCCTGGGAAACCACAGGATATACTCTAGTTAGAACTCCCCCAGGCTTTGTAAATTACAACTGCAAAACAAAGAGACTAAAATATGTTGCTTTCCTTTTGTTGTTGTTGTTGTTGTCGTTGCTGCAAGTCTGTCACTAATGGTTGGATTTCCTTTCCTTATAAATAAAAGATCTATGAGGACTTTTTACTTCAGCACTCATAGAAAATATGATATGATTTTTTTCTGGCATGAAGGAAATTGGGTTCTTTCTCCTTTTTGATAAGTTTCAAGAAATAAATCAAATAATCATGCAATTCCATGAGATGGTAAAATAAGATTATCCCCACAATCCAGGAGCTGCCAGCAAAAGTTAAAAAAACTGGATGACATGGATTGTAAAGTCTGCTTATATTCTAACCAAATCACTCAACTCTTTCTTTTCACTAAAAGTATGGGAATATATGTCTTAAGGGGCATTCTGATAAGCAAATAATAATAGAATAAAAATAATACATTCTGGTAAAAACAAAACAAAACAACCTCTAAATTCTAAATTTACATATATATATGTAAATTTAGATTTAAAAGTAAATTTGCCTTATAGGTATGTGTCTACCAGATCTTGAGTTCTCATTTGCAAAATCCAAGCTTTTTTTTTTAATGTTGTCTTATTATAGAGTACTTTAAAAGTACTTATTCTTAATTTATATTCACCTATTTCCAAGAGAGATTTAAAAAGAATCCTTAATATAAACCAGAACTGAAAAATAGATTATGGAAGGTCAAGTAAAAGCTAGCTCTGCTTATGACTTTCAAGGGAACATCCTCTAAGACTCTCTACATTGATTAATCTCCTATAATACTATTCTGGTGGCAAAGTGAGGGATAGAAGATCCAATAGCTGATCCATTAAAATGAGATGTTCAATCCCTTCTTTCTTCCCTCTATTAGTCAAGGGTTTTTGGTAGAAAGCAGCAGTAAGAGACTTTATGTAACTTGAAGAAAAAGAGCAGTTTACTATTAGAAAAACTATTAGGCAAATTAAAAAAATAATGAAAAGGCACATAGAAAACATAATGCGAGTTTTCTTCAGATACCAAGGATGTGAGGTCACATTGGCTCTTTTATAATAATTTCTAGAAACAAACCAAGTAATTCTGCAGTTCTATTAAATGATAAAATGAGAGTATTCCCAGAGTATAGGAACTGCCAGCCAAAGCTGAAATAGACTCAATCCCAGGTAGGAACCAAGGGGCACTGGACACGAGTAATCCCATCATGTTCTTATGAGAGAACAGTCTACTGAGGGTTGCCATCCTGGACATGTTATCTTTGGGTGCTTGGCACCACCATTGCCGATAGTGGGATTCCTCTGGCACCACTGAGAATAATGTGATTTGGGGAGAGTCTGATTGGTTTCCTAAAACATATGATGCCTTGGGTTTTAATAGTGGAAGTAGATTCCCACCTCTTTCTAGATTCATAGAATGCACCTCTCCACCCCCCCCCTACACACACAAAAGCATGTGTGTGTGTGTGTGTGTGTGTGTGTGTGTGTGTGTGTGTGTGTGTGTGTTCTGATGCTGATTGCCACCTTTGCAACAAGATGCATCCAGCAACACATTGTATGCATAGTCACAGACACAAAGTACCACTCCCATGGCAATTTACATACCAAATGCTTTATTTGACAACTTGTCTTTCAAAAGTAACTGAAAGATAGAAAAACTTACTAAGAGTCAAAAACCCTTGCTGGTTATGAAAAAAAGCTTTATAGTCAGAGCAGCTATGATTTCATATTCTGGCTTTCCTATTATAAAATGTGAAACCTTGAGCAAGTCATTTAATCTCTCAAAAACTTGGTTTTACTATCTGTAAAATCTGAATTGTAACAACATTCTCAATTTGGGTAAAATCTTCTAGAGCATATAGACATTCTCAGTACATAATAAGTGTATAGAAAAAGGTAGATATTATTACTACTAAATTAGAGGTATAAGGGAAAAAATAGAAATGAAAAGAAGTCATTCAGATTATTGCTGAGAAACAGAATAAAAAATATAATTTTTGAAGGAAAGCAAGAGATTCACTCTGTGAAGTTCCATTTTAGTTTTATAAATGGTTCCTCTTTGCTAAGGCACTTCTCTGTTTCCTCAAATTTCCAATGGACTCCTATGCCCCGAGCAAAACAACTCTGGGAGCCAAGCAGCACCTTCAGAAAGGACAAGATTGCCTCTTCTCATAGTCCCTGAGATGCTGATTAGATTACCTTGATAATCTGAAAACCAGGGGTATTGTCACAAATTTTCCATTTCATCTGTTGCCAATCACTGAGGAAAAACACAGATTGTAAAAATTTAAATGACCACAGTCTACTCTATAGTCTATCCAATATGAATGCTTCCTTCTTGTCCTTCCTCCTCTTTCAGCCAAATCAACTCTTCAATTTAGTTTCAATATTTGTAGCTACCCACCATCATTCTTTTATCCTGACCCAGAACAGAGCTGATGACTCCATATGTGATATAACTTAAACATTTTACATATGTAAAAATTCTCTTTTAAACCTTTAAATTTTCTAATCATGTCTCTGAAGAATAGCAGGTACTCAATAAATGTTAAACAATTAATTACTTAATTAATTCTATAAAGTAGGCTTTAGGTTCAAAGTTAAGTTTTGTTTTAAGTTTAATGTTAAAAGGCAATGATTATTGCCCATGTTCACAAACATTAAAAATTCTATTGAAAATGAGAATGAACATTGAATCTGTTCCCTTTCACGTTTCAATACTGAAGAGACTAACAAAAACAAAAATCACCATTAATCATCTCATTGAACTTAATTGAAATAATGTAAATGAAAGTGCTTTGTAAACTGTTATAGTATATACAAATAAGGTATTATTACTAGACATCTGTTTTACCATATGATGTTATAATTTTGATTATGCAAATAAAACTTTACTCTGGAAAAATTTTAAATGATAAAGTCTTGTTAAAAGAAAGTGTAAAATGGTTTATGTTTGGTTGAATAAGTGATTATCTATTTATATATCTACTAGAGGTCCAGTGCATGAAAATTCATGCACTGGAGGGGGTTCCTCAGCCCGGCCTGCCCCCTCTCACAGTCCGGGAGCCCTCAAGGGTGGGAGGCGACCCAGCGATCAGGGGAAGGTGATGCCCCATCACACCTCTGCTGCTGCCACTGCCGGCAGCACAAGCCTCGGCCGGCCCTGGTTACCTGATCCTTGGGCAGCCCTGGGCGGATGGGCAGCTGCCATCCAAGGCTTGCCTGCACCTTGGGCTGGCCCTGGACAGGGGGTCTAAGGGGACTGGAGGACTCCGGAGGCAGGTGTGCACCTGCCGCCCTGGTAGGGCTGAGGGGACTGGGCACTGCCATTTTGTGGCTGTGGGTGCCGCCATCTTTGAGGGCATAGCAGTCAATTAGCATATTCCCTTCTTATTGGCTGTGGGTGCTGCCATCTTTGAGGGCGGGGAAGTCAATTAGCATATTCCCACCTTATTGGCTGTGGGCACCACCATCTTTGAGGCAGGGCAGTCAGTTAGCATATTCCCTCTTTATTAGATAGGATATTTGTTTTAGTATCTTAAAACTCAAAGTCCAAGTTATGGCATATTAAGAAGATATAACCTTATAAGAGGTAAAAAGCATTAAACTTTTTATTTCCTGAAATAAAATTTTTAGACTTTCTTAAGTTAAGTTCCAATTACAGAAAGAAGTACATTGATCTATATAGATCAATCCATTAGTTCCTCAAGATGAAATTATGTGACTGAAGGCTATGCATTTACTGTTATTGATAGACATGCTTTTAACTATCTCAATAAAAACACCCCTTTTTTTTTCTTTAAAACTAATCTCAAATAACTCTCTCATGATTAATCTACATCTTCATCCAAAGCATTACTAATAGAATACAAATGGATTTACCTTTAATTTCCATAATAATTGCTGTAATTTATATTAAATTTACATAACAATGATAATTAAGTAGCATTAAAAAAACGGTTATAAAAAACAATCATCCTAAATAGCATAGCTAACATAAGTATGAGAGAGAGAGGAGCTTCAAGCTATTTCCATATTTATTTATTGTCTCACTTTACTAAAAATGTATTCATACCACTAATCTTCTGTAAAATTTGTGTTTAATTTCAACACCAAGCTGTTGGGGTATGTTGCATTTTTATTTTGAGAACAACATGCTGTATTCTGATTATCTCAAACCAGGAATGAATTCATTAATTTTCCATTTGTGGCCAACACCTAGAGACAAAGTCTAGGTCAAGAAATTAAATAATCAACTTATTTTTTTTGTAACTCTGCAATTGTAATGTTATTTTTTCTCTTTCTTTTACTTCTCCCATTTCTTCCATTATTGTTTTTGCCATCAGTTTTACCTCTTCTTATATTTTCCAAAAATGTCCTTTTACTCTGATAATTTATCCTGTTTCCCACACCCCTTCAGAATGATAAAATCTCTCATTGGATATGCTAATATGGGCAATGAATAGATGGCTAGACATGTTGTGAAAGGAATCTTTCCCTTCACAGAGGATATATTAAATTAGGCCAAGTAGCAAAGAAAAATTGCACTGGACAGAATTAAATAGGCAAGAAAGACTTTATTCAAGACAATTGCAATAGGGAAAAGAAACAGAATTAAAATTCACTGAAACAAAAAATGGGAGAACTTTTAAGCATTGGAATGAGCTAGTGGAAAAGCACTGAAGGAGATTAGGAGGAGGTTGGTTAATGTGATTGTCGTCTATGTTTGTTAATCTTTAACAAAGTTAGGCTCCAACCCTTTGGGAGAAACTGGAAGACAGAGGTATGGTCTTTCTTTATTCTGTTTTAGAGGGATGGCTCCCAGGTCCTTGAGAAAGATATCCTTTGGTTGACATTTACTGAAATGACTGGGAGCAGATTTACTTTTTAGAGGGAAATGCCCTATGGACAGAGAGACTAGGAAGAAACCTCTCTAAAGTTCTGCGGAGCTAAGGGGAACTTTAAGACAGTTTTGATAATTAGGTTTGGCTGCTAATAGGGAAAAGTGCAAAATAACTGGCTAAATTTTTAAAAAGTGTTAATTTCTCTCTCATATAAAAGTACTAGAGGCCCGATGCATAAAAACTTGTGCAAGAGTAGGCCTTCCTTCCCCCGGCTGCCTGCTGGCACAGGCATCCCTCTGGCGCCCGGGACCCAGGCTTCCCTCCTCTGGCTGCCGGCAGGCACCAAGGACCCAGGCTGGCTTCCCTTGGGTGCCCACAGGCACCTGGGACCGGGGCTGGCTTCCCTCCGGCCCCAGCTTCATCAGGAAACATGTCCAGAAGGACGTCCGATCTAATTAGCATATTACCCTTTTATTATTATAGACTAGAGGCCTGGTGCACAAAATTTGTGCATGGGGGCAAGGGGGTCACTAAGCCCGGCCTGCACCCTCTCGCAATCCAGAACTGCTGGCTCCTAACTGCTCTCCTGCCTGCCTGCTTCATTGCCCCTAACTGCTCTCCTACCTGCCTGATCACCCCTAGCTGCTTGCCTGCCTGCTTGATGACCCCTAACTGCCTCTGCCTTGGCCCGCACCACCACAGCTTTGTTGGGAAGGACGTCCGGAATGACATCCAGAAGGTCATTCAGCTGTCTGGTCTAATTAGCGTATTATGCTTTTATTATTATAGATGGAATTTTACACCCCAGAATTAATGCCAGATCTGCCCTAAAAAGCCTTCAAAATCCATATTTCTTCCAGCTCACCTTTGCCCTATTTCTAGGGGTTGCTCATTTCCATCATAGTCCATCAGCATTTCCATTTACATCCAGGTAGCAAAATGAAAAAAGGGAGCAGTAATAAAGGAAAATGCCTTGTGTTTGTGGTCCTAAGGAAAGTTTCTAGAAGTTGCCGTAGTACATGCATTTTTATATGCTTTGGTCAGACAGTTCTGTCACAGGTTAACATTTTAGACACCTAAATAACTTTTCTTCCCACATATACAACTCTCATTCTCCTTTCAAGGAAAGTAATGCCTATGTCCCAGTCAATTACTGCATATAATTCAAACTTTAGGAACTCTGGGTGACATATTGCTCTGTCTATCATGTCAGTATGTTCTAACTCCCCCTG
This sequence comes from Eptesicus fuscus, assembly GCF_027574615.1. Taxonomy (NCBI): domain Eukaryota; kingdom Metazoa; phylum Chordata; class Mammalia; order Chiroptera; family Vespertilionidae; genus Eptesicus; species Eptesicus fuscus. The sequence continues at coordinate 39,324,923 of NC_072479.1, forward strand.
GCACATTAACTTATAAATTAAAAGACAAGTTGCCTGTCCCTATCCTAGGATAGAATGGCAGATAACATTAGTAAAAACTCACATTTAGGAAAGAAAATAGCAGTCAGCAGTTCATTGCAATTATGAACTCTTCCTGAGCAGAAATTAAAGACTCCATTCTCTGATAGTTGAGGAACTCTTTGATTTTTCCAATCTGGTAGCAACTGATTCTGATCTCTAGGAGGAAATACATTATCCATTTGCTTTCCTGCTTGATGAAACTGATGATTGTCATTAGAGCCTTTGTTGGAAGTTCAGCTTTCATAGTCTATTTCTTTTGGTGCAGTCTTCAAGACCTAGGAGTTGCATAGATGAATAATCACAGGCTCCATTGATTTCTTTTGCAATATGATTCTCTCAGAATCTTAGTAAGTTTCTGCTTAATTTCATGTGTAAGTAAGCACAGCCACAAATCTAATCCAGACATAGCCATTACATTTGAAGGCTTTGGTTCTTTTATTATCCTCTGTGTTTTGCTCCTTCAACTGTTTCAATGCAATGATGGCTAGTCAAAGCCATCTGTAGCAATGGTCCTCAGGGTGAAAATGACACCTTTGATCCCATCTCTGTCAGTTGCCTATTGACTTTCATGTGACAAGGCATTTGACTTCTCTCTTGCTAACACTTTCATTTGGACGCATTTTGAAATTGGAAAGTCTCCAAGTTTCCAAAATTTTTAGCAACCTGGAAGCAGAACACAGAGCATAGCAGAACATGCTATCTTCAGTGGAATCTTGTTTCTTTTGATTTCTACTTGCACACAAACGTTTCTCACTTTGTCAGAATTTGGGGAAAGTAACAAAAGCAGTGAAAACACACCAAATATTTCAGTGTTTCTATTAGCTTCCACAACACTATTTATTTATCTACCCACAGCCTTCTACAAAAATTCAGCAGATAGTATCACAAAATATATTGTAAAAAAAGAATGAGGTTGCTTTTCAAGCCTGCAATATCTGAGTTGTTGCCACATGAATAATCTCATGAAACCAGTGAAAAGGGTTCATACTTCATTTATCTAAGCATCTTGTGGCTATACCAAGTTTTTTTATTTCTTAGCACTATTTTTAGCAGCTAGTAACATTTAAAACCAGAACTTTTGCCGAAACCGGTTTGGCTCAGTGGATAGAGCGTTGGCCTGCGGACTCAAGGGTCCCAGGTTCGATTCCGGTCAAGGGCATGTACCTTGGTTGCGGGCACATCCCCAGTAGGGGGTGTGCAAGAGGCAGCTGATCGATGTTTCTCTCTCATCTATATTTCTAACTCTATCCCTCTCTCTTCCTCTCTGTAAAATATCAATAAAATATATTAAAAAAAAACAGAACTTTTTAAAAAGCTTAAGCAAGAAAGAAAAGTATTTATCACCTGTATTAATGTCAGAAACTTTATAGTGTAGTAGTGGAAAGTGGTTTAGGAACTCTAGAAACTTCTAGATCACCTCTCTGTCATCTCTAATGTGTGACTTTGTCTTCATTATCCAAGGCAGAATATCATTCCAGAGAACAAGATAGATGAAGAGATAAAGAGAATGTGAATGGTTTGCTCAAGATGTCTTTTAAGGAAGTTCCTGTCAAGTGTTATGGATCACATATGCTTGCATCCCATTTGGACAGAAATTAGTTGCATGAAAATGCCTACCATTAAGATGTTTGGATGACATGGTCTTTTACTAGGCATACATATACTTGGCTAAATAGGTTATCATTTTGGAGAAAAGAAGAGAAAAATAATGGTGGAATGGGAAGTTTCTGACACAGGGTGATGCAGCCAGTGTTACATTACAACTTCACTAACAATGTAGGCATCTCTTGGGCAAGTTCATTCATTCATTCCTTCTTTCATTTAACGAATACTCACAAAATACATTTAGTAGAGTCATATTCACCAATCCTTGAAGCAATCCTAGAAGTAAGTAAATGAACTTGATAAGGTGTATTTTTAGAGATGAGAAAATGGAGACACTGACAGGTTAAGTGACATCCCGAATGTCATTGAGTTATAGATATGTGAAGACTGATGAGTCCCTTGCTCCATTCTTGTTCCTTTCCAATGAACTCTCCACACATTCATCTGGTTATGTGATTACACTAGTTAAAATTATTTGATATCCTTCTAATATCCTTAGGATAAAAATCCTAATTCTTTAACATGTTACAAGGCCTTTTCAATTTCTGGTATTTTCTCATTTATCCTGGAACCACATTCTACTGTGTTCTGGCATTCACTTGCTTCCAAATCTGTGCTTATTATACTGAAATCTTTAACATAAGAGAAACCTCTCTTACTTCCACATCATTTTATAAGAAGTTACCTCAATGAGTTATATTTTCCTAATTTATTTTATATATATATTTTATTGATTTTTTACAGAGAGGAAGAGAGGGGGATAGAGAGTTAGAAACATCGATGAGAGAGAAACATCGATCAGCTGCCTCCTGCACACCCCCCACTGGAGATGTGCCCACAACCAAGGTACATGCCCTTAACCGGAATCGAACCTGGGACCCTTGAGTCCACAGGCCGACGCTCTATCCACTGAGCCAAACCGGTTTTGGCTATATTTTCCTAATTTATTTGGCACTCACAATTCCTTTTTCTAGTTTATGCCTACTTTCTTTTCTAATCTGAGTTATAATAACCATACAAAAAAGTGCATAAAGTTTACTAATCTTAAGTGTATAGCTTGCTAATTTTTCACATACATGTATATGTAATTTTTTACATATATATATAAATATATATATCCTATATAATAAAGAGCTAATATGCTAATTAGACCAAACAGTAGAACAACCATCCAGATGACCTTCTGGATGACCTTCAGGATGAAGCCGGGGCTGCGAGGGCCAGCTGATGCAGACGAGGCTGAGAGGGCAGAGCCCCTTTCATGAATTTCATGCACCGGGCCTCTAGTATGTATATATAGTGTATATGCAAATTAACCCTCACACCCTCATAAGATGGCTGCCTACGACTAGGCCAACAGGGGGTTTAGTGAGGGATGACCAAACAACTGAACAACAGGCTGCGTGGGGTGACCAGGCCGGCAGGGGGTTAGTGAGGGATGACCAAATGACTGAACAGCAGGCTTCATGGGGTGACCAGGCCAGCAGGGGAGTTAGTGAGGGACCACCAAACAACTTAACAGCAGGCTGCGTGGAGCAACCAGGCCAGTGGGGGGTGAGCAGGCCAGCGGAGGGGGGCAGTTGGGGGCAATTAGTCTGGCAGGGGCCACTGAGGGATGACTAGGCCAGCGGGGGAGGAGTTGGGGGCAACCAGGCCGGTAGAGGGGGTAGTAAGGGGTAGCCAGGCTGGCGGGGGGGACAGTTAGAAGTGACAAGGCCAGTAGGAAGGGGCAGTTGGGGGCGACCTGGCCAGCAGCGGGAGGCAGTTAGGGGTGTCCAGGTTGGCAGCGAGAACAGCTAGGGGTGATCAGGCCAGCACGCAGAGGCAGTGAGGGGCCATCAGGCCAGCAGGAGGGGCAGTTAGGTGTGACCAGGCAGGCAGGCAGGTGAGTTATTAGGAGCCAGTAGTCCAGGATTGTAAGAGGGATGTCCGACTGCTGATTTAGTCCTGATCCCTGGAATTGCGCCTAAACTGGCAGTTGAACATCCCCCAAGGGGTTCCGGATTGGAGAGGGTGCAGGCTGGGCTGAGGGGACCCTCCTCCCCCTCCCCATGCACAAATTTTGTGCACCAGGCCTCTAGTATAGATCAAGCTCTGCCCTCTTCTGGTCAATAGGTATTTTCCTACTTATAAGGAAATGACTTCTATTACCATCAAAGAGTGTGAGAGTTTTGTGGTATGTTACTTGGCTAGATTAAATATTTCCCCAAAACTTAGTTTTTAGTATGTTTCCAGATAAGGTAAACTACAAGAGATATTCTGACATGGTAGTTAGAGGACAGAGGGGACTCAGCAGCCATTTTATAGTATACTAGTATACGCACCTACTCTCATTACTCAATTAAATGCTACTCTAAGTATTGCTGTGGAGTAATTTTGCAGATATAATTAAAGTCTCTGAGCAGTTGACTTTATGTTAGGAAGATTATGTAAAGTACAGGCCCTTTAAAAGAGAGTTTAGGCCTTTCTTGAAGGGAGAGAGAAACTCATGCCTGCAAATGAGTGAATTTCAACCTTTTTCATCTTATGGAATACATAAACTAATTACTATAATTCTGCAGCACACCAAAATATATAATTTTTGCCAATTTGACCAAAAGATAGATATAATTTTGATTAATTCACACAGACAGCTATTATTGTGTGGGCTGTTGTCATTTTTTAAATTTAACAATCTAAGGGAAAAGAGGTCAGTACCCCTGACTAAATAGTCAAATATTTCATATTTAAAAATTATTGCAGCACACCAGTGTCCTGGGGCACAACCATTGAAAATCATTGCTGTAGACAATATAAAAGCTTCAGACCCTGCCCATGGGGTTCCAGTTTGCTTATGATCTTTCCCATGGCTGTGTGGCCTATAGACTTTAAATTTGCATAGCTAGCCTCTACAATTGCATAAGCCAATTTTATATAGATAGATTGTTCTCCTCTGATTGAATCATACATAACTGGTAAATATGCTTTCACCTGTCCTTGAATTTCATATAAGAGGAACCATATCGTAAGTTCTAAAGAAACAAAAGTGTCTCTGGCCTCTTTTTCTCAATATATCTTTGAGAATCATTCTTGTTGAGTATATCAGTGGGATCGTCACTTTCATTGCTGACTTTTATTTCATTGTATGAATTTAACACAATAACTTAGTGTTGCTTTATATCACTGACTGATTTCTAAACAATAAACAGGAAAGGGAAGAAGTGGCACTATAAAAGTTCTCTTTACATTTCATTTCCATAAATGGCAACCCTTAGCTGCAAGGGAAGCTGAATCTAGGGTTTTATTTTTGAATTACTGTAGTGGAAGCAAACCAAGAAAAAAAGAGCAAAACAAATTGTGGGAATTTTTTTTCAGTTTTTAAATTTATTTTTGAATAATCTTAAGTTGATAGAGAAGTTGCAAAGGTGGTCCAAGGAGTTCCTTATGCCCTTCACCAAACTTTTTACATGGTAAAGTCTTACATAATTATGGTAGAAATTAATATTGGGGCACATATAAGCTAAAGATTTTACTTTATTTTTTTATAGTTTTTCAACATTGTCTTTTTGTGTGTGTGATGATTACAGGGTCCAATCCAGAATATGTCATAGTATCTGGTCATTATGGCCTGCTGGGGCTGACCAGGAGACCCTGAGCAACAGATGAATAATTATTCTGACACATGTTTCTGTGAAAGAGAGGGCTAAGGGACTGATTGGCTTGAGAAACCAAATAGTCCCATTTGCCTGCCTCCCTTAGGCTTTTACTGTAACAAAAGCTTGAACTAAAATTAGCTATTAGATACTATCAGCAGGGTAAGTATCCTTGAAAAGAAATATGCATCTACAGTGTTCTTTAAGCAAGGATGTTTAAAGACTAAACATAAAGATTCCAGTAAAACATCTGGGAGCTCAGAATTGTTTGGAAAAGTCAAGGCAGGGGCAGCTGCCTTCAGCCAACTCCTCTCTTGTGCCTCCCCACAATGGCCCTATAGTCTCTTCTGATTTGGTATTAGTGTGTGTGTGTGTGTTTTTTTTCTTTTATGACCTTAACAGTATAAAAGGGTTCAGATTAAAAATTCTATAGAATTTTCCTCAATCCGTTTTTTTTTTCCTCATGATGAGACAAGGATTATGGATTTTGTAAAAGAATATTATGGCTGTTAAGTGCACTTCATAGTGCATCATATGCAGATGTACATGATATCAGTGTGACATCTCTATCCCTTAGTTAAGGTATGATCCTTCAGGTTCCTCTACTATAAGTTACTTTACCTTTTCTAACTCTATTCTTTATAAGGAAATCACTCTTTCCAGCCTTCGTTCAAGGTGGGGGTGTGAGGGTTAAGCTTCACCTTCTATAGGAGGTTTTATTTACATGTTTTATTTCGAGTTTTTCTGAAATGAAGACTTTTCCCTTTTCCTTCATTTATCTATTTATTCAATCATATATTTTCATAAGTAAGGACACATTTATATTTCTTTCTACTTCAGTTTATAACCCAATACAATGCTATTTGTTTTCTTGCTCAAATTGTTCCTGCTTTGGCCATTGGAAGCTCTTTCAGAATGCTTCCTGTCTCTCAGACATGGCCCCAGCCTTTTCATTTTGAGTATTGCCTTACCTCCTGGCATGGAATGTGCTCCAGGCTTAGCTTGAATTTTCCCAGCCCTAATCCTAAAATTAGACACTTCTTCAAAGGAATTCTGTCCTTGTACTAGAGAATGTTATTGAGAACCCAATATTTGGGCACTTGTTATGCTCATTGCTATTGAGGTATCATTGCTTCTAGCTGTCTCCTTTCAGCAGACAGCTAGGACATAAATGCATGAATATTAATGTATATATACATACATATTTATGTATCTATCTGTCCATACATTAAAATAAGCATATTTATACTGGTATTGTTGGATATTCTTATAACAGAATAATATAATTATAAAAAATCAGCAAGGGTAAATTAAAAATATAATGTTGAATAAAAATATAACAATGGCACAGTAGAATATATATACATATGTGTATCTAAGTGTATGTATGTGTGTGCATATATATATGTGTGTGTGTGTGTATATATATATATATATATATACACACACAAATATATATGCCTACAAACTTTTCAAAATATGTCCACAGATTCTTTAATACTCATTCCATTTAAAGGAATCTAATTCTTCCCTGACAGGATGGCTCAGTTGGTTGGAACATCCTCCCATACACCAAAAGATTTCAGGTTCAATTGCCAGTCAGGGCACATACCTAGGTTGCTGGTTCAATCCCCAGTTAGGATGTGTATGGCGCGCTCTCTCTCTCTCTCTCTCTCTCTCTCTCTCTCTCTCTCTCTCAATGCTCACCTTTGAAACCAAGTCATCATATTGTATAGAAACCCAGGCCATGTGGAGGGGCTACATATATATGTTCTGGTTGACAGGCCCAGCTAAAGCTCAAGACCACAGCTAACATCATCTGTGGGGAGCAAAACCTTACACGATTCCAAACTTTGATCATGTGTCACTTGAAAATGTAACTTCAGAAGCAAAATAAATGCTGTTTTGTGCTTTACATCACAAAATTGTAAGGATAGTTTATTTTACAGACACAAATAACTGAATAGCTAAAATGTATATGTTTTACAGAAAGATTCAAAACAATACTAGTGTTTTACTGATACATACATTTGGTAATAATTTATCAACATGGAAAGGAATGCTAAACTGAAAGTTCAGAAAAGTGGGGACTTGTTGAGAGGGAGGAATGGACTTGGGAGTTCACAGGAGGGTCTTTTTTTTTTTTTCTTAATATATTTTATTGATTTTTTACAGAGAGGAGGGGAGAGAGATAGAGAGTCAGAAACATCGATCAGCTGCCTCCTGCACACCCCCCACTGGGGATGTGCCCGCAACCAAGGTACATGCCCTTGCCAGAATCGAACCTAGGACCTTTCAGTCCACAGGCCGACGCTCTATCCACTGAGCCAAGCCGGTTTCAGCAGGAAGGTCTTTTTCAAAGAAAATACATGACCTACAAAAAGCTAAAACTTTATGTGCTTAGTGGTAGAGATTTAAGTACTTATATCTTGAAAGGAAAAATCATTAATTTGTCAATTTAAAGATAGCACAGTGTAGTGAAAAGGCTGAAGCTTGGATTTAGAAGGCGTGGCTTTTGATTTATGGAATTTTGCAGGCGTTACTTACCACCAACAGCCATGTTAAAGACAAACGTTGGGGACCAAATAAATATCAAAAAGCACCACGTGCTTTATTATAGGTAACTGGGTCACACAATTAAATGGAGCCTTGTGTTTCCATCCCTGACTTTGGGCCTCAGGACTCGTGTCCCTGACTCCCACTGAAGCTTTGGACTAAAGATGGAACCAATTAAAAAACCCTGCTTGGATGGCTTACTGCATGGAATTTCACAACCGACACTGTGTTCGATTTTTAATTCTGCCACTTGCTAGTTTTGTGATCTCACACAAGTAATTTAAACAGTCAAAATCCAAGTTTCCACATTTAGAAAATGAGGCTATTTACATCTGCCTTGCAGGGTTTGGGGATTAGATATAAGGTGCTTATTGTTTAGGACAGTGCCTGGCATGAATGCAGGCACCCAATAACAAACAGTGGTTAATAATACTGAAGATAATCTCTCTTTCTAAGGTATCTGATTCCTTTTTATATTAGAAGGAGACCTATTCATGCTATGGATGATTATTTTAAACTGATCCTATATAGCATGTATGTATTCAAAGTGTAAGGGAATTATGGTTACTTAGTTAGCATAAAATTCTGAGTAATTTTTGAATAATAGAGTTTCAAAAAGTTCCAGAAAAATTGTTGTGATATTAACACAAGATAGATTCCCCACTGTGAATTGATGGACATAAAATTATTCATAACCCAATTAACTAGAATAAATGTGTTAATGCTTGTTTAGAACAAATATAAAAAAAAAGGTCACTCATGGAATAGGAACATAAAGTTGTTGCAGAAGGCTGGGGTGAAAACAAGAGATAATGGCTTCCAAAGATACATATGAAGACAGTTTTAGGGTGAGTGGTTTCACCTACCAGGGTAATCCCCCAAGTGATGAGGTGAGGTGGGAAGTATTTCCTAACAAAAGGATATCTGCTCTGTGTTCTTCTCAGACTCAGGCTATAGGAAATTTCTGCTACTTCTTTAGTAATAAAGAGAAAGCACGTTTTAATGAAAAGATCTTTTTAGAGAATTATAATTTCCCCACATTTTTTTATTAAGGCCTTCCTATGTTCCTATGAATTCTTCTCCCATGTTAGGGATGATCTCCACACCCATTTATTTAAAATGAGAAACTATAACAATTTTACCTTGAAATTCAATTACTTTGGTGACTTTCATATATGCCACCTAGGAAGCACAAACATTTTTCCAGAGGACAAGCAAATGGGCTGGTAATAATTTTCTTCTCTGGCATGAAAATGCGTCCACAGACTAATTAACATCAACCCGGGCTCCATAATTTCTCTCAATTAGCATTCCCTAGAAAACCATAGCAGTTCCTGGGGGAAGGATCTTTTCACTGTAAAATGTCTGTTGGACATCATTTTGTTGGCAGAGCTGTAGCACAGGATTAGTTGCACTCTCTGTTTTCCATCAGAGTGAATGGGTGAGGGAGGCATGTAATACCTGCTGTGGCCTCTATGTGCAGGGAGTCTGCTCACAGCGATAGGCTTGGCCCAGCAGTATTAGCTGTGTTGCTAATTATTGTAATCCCCCATTTCCCAATCTGGTGTATTCTCCTTGTTGTCCATAAATTTCCCTCCAAATTTCTGGGAGGTACCCAGAAAATGTCCTTCTAATTTGGTGAGAGAATGTTACTGTTTTGTTATATGAACTTTTCAGGTCAGAGAGGTTACTATTCTTAGGTATAGCTTAGTCATCTTAGCATTAACCTATACATGGAGAATTTGTATCTATGCCTGATGTAGCACTTCATCTTATTTTGAGCTTGAACTGAGAACAAATACTGTATTCCTTAAAACTGAGAGGAAAAATAAAATGAACTATGTTTATTGAATAACAATTGTGTGTCATATATTTTAACAGATAATACTTCATTTAATTTCCAAAATAACATTGGGAGGTAGGAATTACTATTCTTGGCTTTATACACAAGAAAACCAATATTGAAAAGTAAGTGATAGCATCGTACTTAAAAGTCCCCCTTCCTTATTGTTTTCCTATTCCCTTTGGGCTTTCTTCTTCTCCTTCTGGATGAAGGGCTTCCTTCTTTTTATTTTGTAAATATAGACCTTTTGCTGTTCCCAGCTCCCTCATTCTATGGAAATGTACGTGTTGCAGCTTTTCAGCTTCCCCTATTCTATGGAGATATACCTTCTGCTGCTCTGCAGCCCTGTGCTTCCTCCTCCATGGTCCCCTTAATTTCTAAAATTTTTTCAAACCTGTCTTTTTCACCCCTAAAGTTCCTGTTTCATTGTCATGAAAAACCTACTGTTCCTTAGAAGCTAGAATTACATTTTTAACGATAACCTTCTGCAAGTCAAGAGTGCTACCTTTGTTCTTTTCTTTTTCTCTGATTAGCATTTTTCTATCTGACTACAAGTGATTAATTGGCAAGACTAATTTTGATACATGTAAGTATTAGGTCTGGAGAACATAAGTGGCCCCAAGTCAATTGTTATTGGTAATACATTTCTTCTTACCTTCCAGTCTTTCCTTCCCACCAATCTGTCCTCATTTTACACCTTATTTTAGATAAAAGAAGAACACTTGCTGAACCTGGCCCGCTTTTAGAGACACATTCAAACCCTCAGCATAGAACAAAAATTTAATTAAAGTTATCAAGAATATACTTTGTAGAGCTCTCCTCTAGCATGCCTTGGCTTTTAGACATTGATTAAATAACAGGAAACTTTGAAAGGGGTAGAATCTCTCATACATCTGAAATTCTCAAGTTTTAAGGAACCTATTTTAGATAAAATAAGAACCCTTGCTGATTCTGGCCCACTTTCAGAGACACATTCAAACCCTAAGGTTTTGATCTTTCTAAAACAAGCTAAGGCATTTTCTTTTACTTTTTTACTTTTTTGTCTGAATGGGCCCACATATAAATACCCACATAAGTGTGTGAGGGCATTTTTGGAAAGACAGAAATCAGTGGTACATTTCCTCACTCTTTTAAGAAAAAAATTTATTTTGCCCTAACTGGTTTGGCTCAGTGGATAGAGCGTCGGCCTGTGAACTCAAGGGTCCCAGGTTCGATTCCTGTCAAGGGCATGTACCTTGGTTGCGGGCACATACCCAGTAGGGAGTGTGCAGGAGGCAGCTGATCGATGTTTCTCTCATCTATGTTTCTAACTCTCTAGCCCTCTCCCTTCCTCTCTGCAAAAAATCAATAAAATGTATTTTAAAAAAGGAAAATAAAATATTTTTATGGTTGAGAATATTACAAATGTCTTCCATTTCCCTCCCCCAATTGGCTTCCTCCTCTGAGCTCCCATACCACTTCAGGCCTCTCTCACTCTTTTTACTTACAGATTGATTATTATGTGTTTTTTGACCCTAGGTTTATATAAGTCAAGATTCTAATTGTTCTAATATGTACAAACACCAACCATATAAACTAAGTTTTTTGATAGTAATCAAATATAGGACTTGAAATTTCAGGCTAAACAGTCCCTTAAATATTGGGATAGATTTATGCAAAGTACATACTTGTTTTTACACCTAGAGGCCAGGTGCACAAAGTGCACCGGTGGGGTCCCTGGGCCTGGCCAGAACACTCTCGCAATCAGGGGCCTCTCTGAGAGCCGGTTTTGGCCCAATCCCCGCAGACCTCACTGGTGCACAAATCGGGCCTCTAGTATGCATATAAGATTTTGGTTAATCTCTTCCCACCCTCCTTCCTCCCCCTGTCCCTCTGAGATTCATCAGTCTGTTCCATGTTTCCATGCCTGTGGTTTCCGCTCCTGCATTGAGCATCTGCCCCCTGATGGTCAGCCGGTTGCTTAGGCTTTTATATATAGAGAGAGATGAGAAACAAGAATATGCAGATCATGGGGAAAAGGTCATCATTCTGTTGAACTAAATTTATATTATTCTCCATTTGTTTGTATCACTAAGAATAGATTTCTTAGTCAAACTGTGATAATACTGTGGTGAACATATATTTCCCTGTATAAAAGTAACAGCAGGTAATTGACATTGGTATGGCTTAGAAGGAAAAAACATATACACATATGCAACTCATACAAAATCAAGGAAGAAAACTTGTTATGATTTTGAGGGTGATCATACTCATCTTGAGTATAATGTAAATGTCATGAACATCTATTAACATTAGTTTTTTCTTTTCTTCCTGACAATATTATTGTAGCTCAGCTAAAAGAATGAACCATCAAAACTTTCAGAGACAAAGAAAGGAGGCCAGTAACTAAAAGTTGAACTTTCTGAAGTAGGATATTTTTAGAATAGCATGGTTACAATAGGCAACATAATAAAACAACATATTATATTTGCCATTCACATTCATAAAGAAAAATAAATCATTTCACACTGAGAACTGTCCAAGGCCTAATAATGCATTAAAAATGTTTTATCTGTTATAATTATTACCAAGGTTAATAACACTAACCTTCACTTCTTTTTCTCAAGTAATTATGAAAAACAACTCATCTAATATATTTCCACGTATGTTGCTTCTATTAAAATAACATTTTATTTCATAAAATGAAGTATTAGTCAGCTTATGCAATTAAATATAAATGTCTAGGTCATTAGTAAACCAACTTATTTTGGCCTTGAATAGAGTGTTAGTGCATTTATCTTTCTTCTTAATTTGTAGATTCTTTAAGTATCTAGATATACCTTCATGATATATCTCTAGATATAAGAAGTTATGAATTTACTTTTGAAAAAGTGCAAAAATATATTAATGGGCATAAGCACAGCTCATTGAATTGCTGAGAGGGTTGAAAAAATACTCTCTGGGCTAGGATTCTGAAAATTACTTTCAATACCACAGTGGCACAGAGTACCAAGGAAGCTCACTATCATGATCCATGACAACAAATTGGATGTCTCCAACATACCCTTTCTTTCCTCCTGACTCAGATTCAAACCAAAATATTATGTGAGGGTATCTGATTTGCCAAATATAAATTACATCTGGAACTCTGGACACAAACTCTGAGAATAATAAATGTTATATCTCCAGCTTCTACTTTACAGAAAAGAAAAAAAAAAAAGGAATTAGAATGACTTTTGAGAGAACTAATTCACTTTCCTCATTTATTAGATTTGCAAACCAAAATGTTTATGAATAGAGTCTAAGACTAAGATTTAATCCCATTGAAGGCAATTTTGTTTTACCATGGAGTACTCTATTAATATATCATAAATGAATTCCATTTTATAAGATTTCTAGGTAAAATAAGTAAATTAATCATCAGAAACCCATCATCTTTTCCTGGGGAGAAAAACCCTACTATTGCTGATCTTCCTTCTTTACAGATAGAGTAAAAATGTTAATTTTCATTTATAAAGATATGATAATTGTGCTCATAAGAGAGCATTAGTTAATCTGAAATTACTTATAATCTTATTTTATTTATTTGTTTTCAGCTTTATTGAGATATAACTGATAAGTAAAAATGTAAAATCTTGAAAGTTTACAATGAATTTGACACACATATATATTGTGAAAAGATTCCCCCCATAGAGTTAATTACAATATCCATCACCTTACATATTTAACATTTTTTAAAATGAGAACATTTAAATTCTATTCTGTTAGCAAATTTCAATTATACAAGATGGTGTTATCATGTTATACATTTACATTCTCAGACCTTAGTCATCTTATAACTGAAAGTTTGAACCCTTTCAGAAACCTCTCTGTTTTCCCCAGCCCACAACCCCTGGCAACAACTTTCTTATCTGACTTAGTTCATTTAGTATAATTACCTCCAGTTCATCCCTGTTGTCACATGAGGAGGCTGGATGAGTAGATTTATTTTTCCTTCACCCATACACAGGTGGAATGGCCCTTTTTGAGTCTTTATGAGAGTCTCTCTTAGATGTTATCTCCATCCTTCCATCCTATCTATACTAATAAAAGCCTAGGTGACCCTTGTGCCCTTGCGCCTCATGTCGTCACAAGATGGCCACCCCCACATCATCACAAGATGGCCGCCACAAGATGGCTACCAAAAGATGGCTGGCAGGGGAGGGCAGTTGGGGGCAAGATCAGGCTGGCAGGGGAGGGCAGTTGGGGGCAACCAGGCTGGCAGGGGCTGGGGTGAGGGGGGAGACCAAGCCTGCAAGGGAGGGCAGTTGGGGGCGATCAGGCTGGCAGGTACAAGGAATTAGGGGAAATCAGGCAGGCAGGCAGTTGAGTAGTTATGAGTCAGCAGTCCGGATTGTGAGAGGGATTCCAACTGCTGGTCGGATTGGGCCTAAACCGGCAGTTGGACATCCCACGAGGGGTCCCAGATTGGAGAGGGTGCAAGCTGTGTTAAGGGACATCCCCTCAGTACATGAATTTTGTGCACCAGGCCTCTAGTCCCATATAATTCCACAGCCTCCACAGTTTCAAAATTGAAGCTTATAGAAAATAGGGTTTAGCAGAAAACTTGCGATCAAAAGAGATCTTTGACATTCACATATCTGTCTTTCAAAGTCCCAGTTTCACAGTGTTGTAGAGCTCTGTAATTACTTCCTTCTCAGATCAGTGATATTTTAACAGTATCTTCTAGTTTTTTTCAAAGTTATTTATGCTATATACTCTAATATACTGCTAGAAATGTAATCTCCTTGCTTATCTATCAAACTACTCATATCTTGCTTTTCTCGGTATGTTTATCCTGGACAAAGACTTTGTGGACATAATAGAAACCCTGTTATATTATATTTATTGAATGAAAACAAATTAAATTTATTGCATAAAACTTGAACAACAAAGTAAAAATGCTTCTTTCATAGGTAATAACTGTTTGAAGTTTACATACAAAATTCCCATGATATTGTGTTTTCTAAGAAGTAAATAGTTATAACTGATTCAGAATTTAATGTCAAATCAATATGAAGAAGAACATTTGAACAGTTTTTCTAAAAATGGTAGTAAGCAACCCTCATTCACTGGAAATATTACCAATAGGGCTGACTGATAATTTTTCCATGTGATTAATAAGTACAAAAATATATTATTCAAGTTTTGAATAGATGCCTTATAAATTCTCTAACATTCTAATATTCCAAGAAATTTTGAATCAGTGATTTTAAAACATGTGAAATATTTTAATATGTTTTAATTGATTTTTTAGAAAGAGAGGAAAGGAGAAGGATAGAGAGAAAACCATCAATAAGAGAGAAACATTATTCATCTGCTGCCTCTTGCAGGCTCCCTACTGGGGATAGAGCCCATAACCTGGTCATGGACCCTGATCAGGAATCAAACCAACAACCTATTGGTTCCTGGGTTGATGTTCCAATGCTGAGCCACATCTGTCAGGTTCGTGAAATATTGTTTTTTCCTTTTTTAAAATATTTTTTTATTGATTTTAGAGAGGGAGAGAAAGATAGAAATATCAATGATGAGAAAGAATCATTGATTGGCTGCCTCCTGCATGCCCCCTTCTGGGGACTGAGCCCACAGCCCAGCATGTGTTTACCGGAATTGAACCTGGGACCCTTCAGTCTGTAGGCCGATGCTCTATGCACTGAGCCAAACTAGCTAGGGTGCTTGTGAAATATTTTTAATCCTAAAATATATAACTATCTCTCTTAGGTTCAAAATGTCTGAAGTATTTTCCAAGTTATTTTTAATCATTTCAGTTTGTAAATCAGGCATTTCTTCAGTTAAACTGTTCTCAACTAAGATAATACATTTTCATTTTTTTTTAATTTGATGTATCAGGGTTAATAAAATTTCAGAATACAATTCTAAAATACATCATTTGTGTATTGTATTGGGTGTTTACCAACCCAAATCAAGACTCCTTGCATCACTATTTATCACTCCCCCATATCTTCTTCTACTTCTCTCCACCCCCTTTTCCCTCTGGTAATCATCATACTGTTATCTGGACCTACGAGAGTTCTTTGGTGCGTGTGTGTGTGTGTGTGTGTGTGTGTGTGTGTGTGTGTGTAGGTTTTCTTGCTTAAAACCTTCATCTTTTTTTACCCAGCCCCCAACTTTCTACCCCTCTGACTGCTGCAGTCTGTTCTCTGTATCTATGAGTCTGTTTCTATTTTGTTTGTTAGTTTATTTGGTTCATTAGATTCCACATGTAAGTGAAAATATATGGTACTTGTATTTCTATGACTGGCTTATTTTAGTTAGCATAATACTTTCCAAGACCAACATGTATCCCATCGTGTAAATGCACCACGACTTTTATATACACTCATCTAATGATGGGCACTTGGGCTGCTTCCAAATATTGCCTATCCTATCTAATAAAAGAGAAATATGCAAATTGACCATACATCCACTACACCCCACACGCCACACCCACCAGCCAATCAGGAGCGAGTACGCAAATTAACCCAACCAAGATGGCTGCGGCCACAGAGAGAGCAGGAGGCTTGGGTTTTCCCGGCAATGGAGGAAGCCAAGCTTTCCGCCTGCCCTGGCCTGCCTTGGCCTCTGCTTAAGGCTACAAAGTTTCAGTTACAGAAGATAAATAAATCCCAACAAAAATGGCAGCAGCCACGGAACTGGAGAGAGCAGGAGGCTTGAGTTGCCCCCAGCGATGGAGGAAGCCAAGTTTCCCCAGCCCTGGCCTGCCTTGGCCTCGCTCAAGGCTACAAAGTTTCAATTATAGAAGATAAATAAATCCCAACAAAAATGGCTGTGGCCACGGAGTGAGCAGGAGGTTTGACTCTGCTGAAGGCTACAAAGTTTCAATTGTAGAAGATAAATAAATCCCAGATCCCAGGGCCTCTGCTTGGGCCGCTGTGGAGAGTGGCCAGCCTACAAACCACCACAGGCCCCTTGCCCAGGGTGCCCCATGCCCCAAGGGAACCCCTACCCTGGTCTGGGACACCCTTCAGGGCAAACCAGCCGGCCCCCACCTGTGCACCAGGCCTCTATCCTATCTAATCCTATCTAATAAAAGAATAATATGCAAATTGACTTTCACTCCAACACACAAGATGGCTGCCCCGATGTGGTCAAAGATGACTGCCCCCATGTGGACACAAGATGGCCAGCATGGGAGGGACCAGGTCTGCAAGGGAGGGCAGTTGGGGGCGATCAAGCCTGCAGGGGAGGGCAGTTAGGGGTGACCAGGCCGGCAGAGGAGGAACGTTGAGGGTGACCGGTCCTGCAGGGAAGGGCAGTTGGGGGGTCCAGGCCTGCAGGAGAGGGCAGTTAGGGGTGACCAGGCCTGCAGGGGAGGGCAGTTAGGGGTGACCAGGCCTGTAGGGGAGGGTAGTTAAGGGCAAACAGGCTGGCAGGGGAGCAGTTAGGCATTAATCAGGCTGACAGGGGAGTGGTTAGGGGGTGATCAGGCTGGCAGGCAGAAGCAGTTAGGGGCAATCAGGAAGGCAGGCAGGCGAGCAGTTGGGAGCCAGCAGATCTGAATTGTGAGAGATATGTCCCACTTCCTGTTTAGGCCCGATCCTACTGGGATCGGGCCTAAACAGGCAGTTTGACATCCCTCGAGGGGTCCCAGTTTGGAGAGGGTTCAGGCTGGGCTGAGGGACACACATTCCCTCCCCCCCCCCCCCCCCCCATGCACGGATTTCGTGCACTGGGCCTCTAGTTGTAAATAACATTGGGATGAACATAGGGGTGCATATATTCTTTCTGATTGGTGTTTTGGGTTTCTTTAGATATATTCCCAAAAGTATTCTCTGGGTGATAAGGCAGTTCCATTTTTAATTTTTTGAGGTAACTCCATACTGCTTTCCACAGTGACTTCACCAATCTGCCTTCCCACCAATAGTGCCCAAAGGTTCCCTTTTCTCCACAACCTTGCCAAGACTTGTTGCTTGTTGACTTATTGATGATAGCCATTCTGACAGTTTTGAGGTGATACCTCATTGTGATTTGCATTTGCATTTCTCTGGTGGTGATTAGTGATAGGGACATTGTGCATTTCTTCATGTCTATTGGTCCTCTTTGGAGAAGTGCCTATTCAAGTCCTTTGTGCATTTTTTAATTGGATCCTGTATGTGAGTGTGTGTGTGTGTGTGTGTGTGGTGTTGTGTCTGTGTGTGTGTGTGTGGTGTTGACTTGTACAAGTGTTTTATACATTTTAGATATTAACCCCTTATGAGATGTATCATTGGTGACTACATTCTTTCATTCAGTGAGTTGTCATTTTGTTGATGGTTTTCTTTGCTGTGCAAAAACTTTATATAGTCTTCTGTATAGTCCCATTTGTTTATCTTGTCTTTTATTCCCCTTATACAAGGAGATACATCAGAAAAAAATATTGCTATGAGAAATGTCCAAGATTCGATTGCCTATGTTTTCTTCTAGGATTTTTATAATTTCAAGTCTTGCATTTAAGTCTTTGATTTTATTATTGTATATGGTATAAGAATATGCTCCTGTTTTATTTTTTGCATGTATCTGTCCAATTTTCCCAACACCATTTATTGAATAGACTATCTTTATCTTATTGTATGATGTTGCCTCCTTTGTCAAATATTAATTGACCATAAAAGTGTAGGTTTACTTCTGGGCTCTCTATTCTGTCCCATTGATCTAAATGTCTGTTTTTATGCAAGTACTATGCTGTGATTACTATGGCTATGTAGTATAGTTTGAGATCAGGTAGTGTGATTCTTCCAGCTTTGTTCTTCTTTCTTAAGATTGCTGTGGCTATTTGGCTTCTTTTGTGGTCCCATATAAATTTTTAGAATATTTGTTCCAGTTCTGTGAAATATGGCATTGGTATCTTGATAGGAATGGCATTGAATCTATAACTTGCTCTGGATAGTATGGACATTTTGATGTTAATTCTTCCTGTCCATGAACACGGTATATACTTCCATTTATTTATATCTTCTTCAATTTCTTTCCTCAGTGTCTTATAATTGTTCAAGTATAGGTCTTTTGTATCCTAGGTTAAATTTATTCCTAGGTACTGTTTTGAAGCAATTACAAATAATATTATTTTCTTAGTTTCTCTTTCTGAGAATTCATTATTGGTATATATAAATGCAAGTGATTTCAGGATATTTTTATTTTATTTTATCTCTAATTTATTCTTAAAAAAACAGGAAATACATGAAATAATTTCATAATTTTCATAAATGTTTTCATCTGAATAATGATCAATTTAGTAATTTCCACACTTTGATTTTTTTTTCTCCTAACATATATTAGGAAAAAAAAACAAAAAAAAACATGATTACAAATTAAATCAATGTACTTCCACTCCATCATATTAATATTGAGAGTTTGGAGGAATCAGTATTTAGTTTTAAAAACATTATTATAATAAATGAAATACAAATCATACCAAATTATAAGCATACATGCAGATACAGCATCAAAAATAGCCCAAATTCACACATTTATTTCTTAATAATTTTGTTGTATAACTTACATAATTATTACCTATGAAGTTGTCTCTTTCTATAGATTTCACATACCATTTTCTTCTTATAGACTTTTTATTTATTTGCTTAGTTATGTGTTTTGTTTTAGGAAAACCCATTTAATGCTTTTTGCCATAATGTGTTCCTAGAATCCAACTCATAAAATAAAACTATTATAATTGATTATTTTAGACTTTATTAAGGACTAAGTATTAAGTAAATCTTAGCTTAAACTAACATGTATCATAATGGCAAAGACATAAATACCCATACAGGTCTATAATTATACATATAATGAAAATGATGCTCTAGACCATCCTATCTAATAAAAGAGTAATATGCAAATTGACCATCATTCCAACACACAAGATAGCTGACCCCATGTGGACACAAGATGGCCACCCCAAGATGGCCAGCAGGGGAGGGCAGTTGGGAGGGACCAGGCCTGCAAGGGAGGGCAGTTGTGGGCAATCAGTACAGCAGGGGAGGGCAATTGGGAGGGACCAGGCCTGCAAGGGAGGGCATTTTAGGGCTATCAAGCCTGCAGGGGAGGGCAGTTAGAGGTGACCAGGCCAGCAGAGGAGGGAAGTTGGGGGTGACCGGGCCTGAAGGGAAGGGCATTTGGGAGGGACCCAGACCTGCAGGGGAGAGCAGTTGGGGGGGGGGCAGGCCTGCAGGGGAGGGCAGTTAGGGGTGACCACGCCTGCAGGGGAGGGCAGTTAGGGGCAAACAGGCTGGCAGGGAGTGGTTAGGGGGTGATCAAGCTGGAAGGCAGAAGCAGTTAGGGGCAATCAAGAAGGCAGGCAGGCAAGCGGTTGGGAGCCAGCAGTCCTGGATTGTGAGAGGGATGTCTGACTTCCCATTTAGGCCCAATCCTACCAGGATCAGGCCTAAACAGGCAGTCGGACATCCCTTGAGGGGTCCCAGATTGGAGAAGGTGCAGGCTGGGCTGAGGGACACACACCCCCATGCACAAATTTTGTGCACCATTCCTCTAGTATGAAATAAACATCAATAAAACATGCATGTTTATTATGTGGGAGGAAAACCTACAGAAATATAGCATATAACTATTATATCAGAAATTTGATCTATAACTATTAACTTAGCTAGAATAAGCACCAAACATTTAATATTTTCAGAATTTAGAAGAGTATGTAGAAAGATGGTCCTGGTAGTTTAAGAAGGTTTATCAGAATCTTTGAGTCATGTTCTTTTTTTCCCCATATAAATTTCTCAGTAGTAAGTAGAAACTTTAAAAAATCATTGTACTGACCTTGGAGGTACACTTTAGGTAGCATATTTATTGCTTCTAGTTTTGTTTTCCAACTAAAAAACATTCAAAATGTGAGGTGCTACCTTTTATCCTTTTCCAGCAAAAAGAAAGCAGTTTTGTCCATCATCTTCATAATGTATTGTCTCCTGAGAGCTTGTAACACTCCCTGATTCAATGTTTATTTCTCTTCATAGCTTGCAATTTTTCCACCTAAAGTTAGCTCTCATCTTTGAATAAACTAAGAGGGGGGTGTGGAGCAAAGAAGATGAAATACCTTTTTATAAAATACCATTCTGGATGTGAATTGGTTACTTGGTCATATTGAAAAATAAGTGTGAAGATTATCCTATATAATAAAAGCCTAATATGCTAAGTGTCTGGTCAACTGATCATCTGTTCAACCAATCAAAGCGTAATATGCTAATGAAATGTTGAGGCTGCTCAATCGCTCACTATGATTCTCACTGACCACCAGAAGGCACAGAGTTGACCTGTCCACCAGTCACTATGATATGCACTGATCACCAGGGGGTAGACGCTCCAACTGTTAGGTTAGCTTGCTGCTGGGGTCTGGCTGATCAGGATTGAGTGAGATGGGCTGGATACACCCTGGAGCCCTCCCGCAGTCCCTCCCTGGCTGGCCAACCTCCTATGTCCCTCCCCAGCCCCAATCCTGCACCGGTGGGGTCCCTCAACCTGGCCTGCACTCTCTTGTAATCCAGGATCCCTAGGGGGATGTCGGAGAGCCGGTTTCAGCCCAATCCCACAGGCCAGGCCAAGGAACCCCACTGGTGCACAAATTCATGCACTGGGCCTCTAGTATCTTAATAAGAGATAACATTTATTGAATAGCTTCTATGCATCAGGAACTATGCTAGCACTTTATGTTACTTATCTCCAGTCTTCACATTGATTTGCTACAAAATTTCATTATTTCCATTTTACAGATGAAGAAATCAGGTGCAGATTATTTAAGTAATTTTCCTAAAAAATACACATAACATGGTGAATGGAAAGCTGATATCTGAACAAAGTCAGTCTATCTCTAAAGCCAGTTTTGTGTGTGTGTGTGTGTGTTTTGTTTTGTTTTTTCCTTCCCACATTTACTTTCTAGGAACCTAGAGAATGATGAGGTATCATTTGGGTTTTAATTTCCAGAAAGCTAGATATGATCAGTAATTTGTTTTTATGCAATTTCACAAACATTTTTAAATGGTTCATTTGTGAGTCCTGTATTATGCAGATTTTAGGGAGCATGCAAAAATCTTTTAAGAAATCATAAATTCAGGATGCTTATAGTCTAGAGAAAAGTAAATGAGTTCCTTGCTATAATATAGCAAACGGCTTTGCTAAGGTGATTTCTCGTCTATTTTTTCCTACTGATGAAGTGTTCAGATCATCAAATAGATAGGTTTGGGGGGGGGGAAAGTGGATTATTATTATATAATGCCAACCCTTCAGGTTCCCCTCATTCACCAACCTACACAACTTAGGCAAATTCTACTGAGAATAATTCCTTGTGGATATACACATATTAAATCATGGATACCACTGGGATTTCCCCACTGAACTACAGCCACTAGATAAGCTCCCACAAGTTAACCAGTCTCAGTCAGAGATTTTGGAGTTTAGCACTGTGTACTCTAACACTTCCAAATCTATTCTGGGTGTTCCAGCTGGCATTTGTATTCAATGATTCAACCAAAAAGAAAATTAAAAACTGAAATAAACTCAATATATTTGTTGAGCTCTTTACCCCTAACCACAACAGATATAAAACTGTTTACTATGCCATTAACTGAATTCAGTTTTATGCTGGTTTGTTTTTGTTTATATGCTTGTTTCTAATTCATCCAACCAGGTCAATCAGAAATAAATCTACATATCTGTCTAGGAAACAGGTACAAAAACAATAAAGGCTATTTTTCTAAACCAAACTGAAGCAAAAGTGGTATTTTATTGAATCCAAATTCGTGAGAGACAGGGGGTGGGGAAGTGCTCCATTGGCTTCACACACTGCTCTCAGTGACTTGAATTTATTATTGTGATACAAAACATCAATACTGAATTTCAGCAACTCATCACTCTAATATTTTACCACAATTATTTTCATTTGACTTTTTTTTTACAACTCAGATAACCAAATATTATTCACATACATATAACAGCTATAGTTCCATTGCTAAAAATAAACAAAACTGATTGCCAGATCATGTATAATATGGCATTGGCCTTATCTAACCAGCATTATTGCCTAAATTTCTCCTCTAAAAATCCTAAGTGACCACAAAATAGAAATAATTCACTGTGGCTAAACTAATAATTTCCTGTCTCAGTGACAGAAGTACTGTATTTTTGCTTATATTGTCTTCCTATTTTATGGGAAATTTTACTGTTAAGACATTGTTAACCCAGTGTGATCTGTGGATCAGTAGCTTTAGTATCACCTAAGAGCTAGAGCTGGAAATGAATCTCATGCCTGCTCCAGATCTGCTGAATCAGAATTTGCATTATAAGGAAATCCCAGGTGGTGGATACGCACATTGAAATTTGAACCATTTCTAATAATTTTTGTATGACATCTGGTGTTTTCAATAAGTGCAATTGTTTCCTCTGTTGGACTTCATCTACTAGTCCTATATAATAATCTACACTAATAAAAGAGAAACATGCAAATTAACCATCACTCCACTACACCTATCAGCCAATCAGGAGCAAGTATGCAAATTAACCCAACAAAGATGGCAGCAGCCACGGAGCTGGAGTGAGCAGGAGGCTTGAGTTGCCCCTGGCAATGGAGGAAGCCAAGCTTCCCGCCCACCCTGGCTGGCCCTGGACTCTGCTCAAGGTTACAAAGTTTCAATTATAGAAAATAAATAAATCCCAGATACCTGCTTCCAGCTGGCCCTGGCCTCCGCTCAAGGAGGTGCTGAAAAAAAAAAAAGGCAAAAAAGGAGGGGCCAGGAGCTTGGGTCACTGGGGGGCATGGCCAGCCTGAAAACGTCTATCAGCCCCTCCCCCAGGCTAGCCAGGCACCCTGGCGGGACCCCCCCCCCCACCTTGAAGGGGCTGTGGCCAGCCAGAAAATAGCCCTCAGCCCCTCACCCAGGCTGGCCACACCCCCATAGGGTGAAGGTCCCCAATGGGGGCCTTGACCAGCCTGCAAACAGCCATCAGCCCCTCACCCAGGCTGGCCCGGCACCCCAGTGGGATCCTCAACCTGATCTGGGACACCCTTCAGGGCAAACCAGCCTGCCCCCACCCATGCACCAGGCCTCTATCTATACTAATAAAAGGGTAATATGCTAATTAGACTTTCTGGATGTTCTTCTGGACAAAGTCATGGTGGCAGTGTCGAGGTAGAGGCAGTTAGAGGGCAAGAGGGGAGGGCAGTTTTGGGTGATCAGGCTGATGGGGGCAGGGCCATTGGGGTTAAGCAGATCAGCAGGGGGGCCAGTTGGGGGCAAGCAGGCCATCAGTGGGGGTCAGCTGGAGGTGATCAGGACAGTGGGAAGGGGCAGTTTGGAGTGAACAGGCCAGCAGGGGGGCAGTTGGGGATGAGCAAGCCAGTGGGGAGGGAAGGTGGGAGTGACCAGGCCAGCAGGGGGGCAGTTGGGGATGAGCACACTGGCATGGGGTTGAGCAGGCAGGCAGGCAGAGTGGTTAGGGACAATCAGGCAGGCAGGTAGGTGAGCGGTTAGGAGTCAGCAGTCCCAGATTGCGAGAGGGATGTCCGACTGCTGGTTTAGACCCGATTCCTGTAAACTGGCAGTAGGACATCCTTCGAGGGGTCCCAGATTGGAAAGGGTTCAGGCTGGGCTGAGGGACACCCCGCCCCCCGTGCACTAATTTCGTGCATTGGGCCACTAGTCCTATACAATAAAGAGGTAATATGCAAATTGACCCTCACGCCCTTGCACAAGAAGGCCACCCCCATGTGGTCAAAGATGGACACCACAAGATGGCTGGCAGGGGAGGGCAGTTGGGGGCAACTGGGACTGCACAGGAGGGCAGTTGGGAGGGACCAGGCCTGCAGGGGAGGGCAGTTGGGGGCAACTGGGACTGCACAGGAGGGCAGTTGGGGGGAGACCAGGCCTGCACAGGAGGGCAGATGGGGGTGACCGGGCCTGCAGGGGAGGGCAGTTGAGGGGGATCAGGCCTGAATGGAAGGGCAGTTGGGGGCGACTGGGCTTGCAGGGGTGGGCAGTTTGGGGGGACCAGGCTGGCATGGGAGGGGAGTTGGGGGCAATTGGGCCAGCAGGGGAGCAGTTAGGTGTCAATCAGGCTGGTAGGGGTGTGGTTAGGGGGTGATCAGGCTGGCAGGCAGGCAAGCGGTTGGGAGCTAGCAGTCCCAGATTGTGAGGGGGGATGTCCAACTGCCGGTTTAGGCCCGATCCCAGATTGGAGAGGGTGCAGGCTGGGCTGAGGGACACCCCCCCAGTGCACAAATTTCATGCACCAGGCCTCTAGTGTACACTAATAAAAGAGAAACATGCAAATTACCATCACTCCACTACACCCAACAGCCAATCAGAGTGAGTATGCAAATTAACCGGAAAAGATGGCGGTAGCCCCGCCCCTCAGCCACTCTGGGCCTGTGGGAGTAGGAGAAGTTGGGTGCTAGCGCCTGAGGCTGGCTGCAGCCAGGGAGACCAAGAAGCCACTTGCCCCGTGATCCCAGGCCTCAGGGAGCCGCAGAATCCTTACTTCCTCCTACCCCATGTCCTGGGGGAGATGGAGAAACTGGGCCCCAGTGCCTGAGGCTGGCTGCAGCAAGGAAGAAAAAGAAGCCACCTGCCCCGTGATCCCAGGACGCAGCCAGCAGCAGAAGCCTCACTTCTGCCTGCCCCACATCCTGGAGGAGACAGAGAATCCGGGCCCCAGCACCTGAGGTTGGGTGCGGCCTGGGAGACAAAGAAGCCGCCTGCCGCATGATCTCAGGCTGCAGCCAGCTGGAGAAGTCACCCACACTGCATCCCAGGAAAGATGGAGAAGCCGCCCACCTGCAGTCCAGGTGCCAGCACCTGAAGCTGGCTACAGCCTGGTAGACGGAGAAGCCACCCACCCCACAGTCCCCAGCACCAGTACCTGCGGCTGGCTGTGCCCCGGAGATGGAGAAGCCGCCCACCCCGCAGTCCCAGGCACCAGTACCTGTGGTTGGCTATGGCCCGGGAGACAGAGAAGCCGCCCACCCCGCAGTCCCAGGCGCCAGCACTTGCAGCTGCAGCCCAGGCGAAGCCACCTGCCCACCATCCCCTGCAGCTGCAGCCGGCCTGGGTGCCTATGGCTGACCAGAGGGAGGGAAGCCCAGATCCCCGGTGCCTGTGGTCGGCTGGAGGAGGGAATCCTGGGTCCAGGATGTAGGGCTGAGACAGAGGTGGTTAGGGGCAATCAGGCTGGCAGGCAGAAGCAGTTAGGGGCAATCAGGCAGGCAGGCGAGCAGTTAGGCGCCTGCAGTTCTGGATTGTGAGAGGGATGTCTGACTGCTGGTTATCCCCTGAAGGGTCCCAGATTGGAGAGGGTGCAGGCTGGGCTGAGGGACACCCTTCCTGCCCACCCCTCACCCCGTGCATGAGTTTCGTGCACCGGGCCACTAGTCTAATCTAATAATAGACAAATATGCAAATTGACCGCACCTTCGCTACACCTAAGCCACGCCCACCAGCCAAGCCATGCCCACCAACCAATCAGGATGAGTATGCAAATTGCCCCAACAAAGATGGCGGCTAATTTGCATATCAAGACAGCGTCCAAAGAAGCCAACAGCTGCAGAAGGGAGTAAAGCTTCGAAGAAGCAAGCAAGGGGGGGGGGGGGCGGGGGCGGAGGCGGGGCCGGGGAGAAGGGCGGGGCAGAGGCGGGGCCGGGGGGGAAGGGAAACGCGGGTGGGCTGGAGAAGGCGGGGCCAGGGGTGAAGGAAAACAAGGGAGGGCTGGAAGAGAAGGCGGGGCGGGCGGGCGGAGGGGGGCCGGGGGTGAAGGAAAACAAGGGAGGGCTGGAAGAGAAGGCGGGGCGGGCGGGCGGAGGCGGGGCCGGGGAGAAGGGCGGGGCAGAGGCGGGGCCGGGGGGGAAGGGAAACGCGGGTGGGCTGGAGAAGGCGGGGCCAGGGGTGAAGGAAAACAAGGGAGGGCTGGAAGAGAAGGCGGGGCGGGCGGGCGGAGGGGGTCCGGGGGTGAAGGAAAACAAGGGAGGGCTGGAAGAGAAGGCGGGGCGGGCGGGGCGGAGGGGGGCCGGGGGTGAAGGAAAACAAGGGAGGGCTGGAAGAGAAGGCGGGGCGGGCGGGGGCGGAGGCGGGGCCGGGGGTGAAGGAAAACAAGGGAGGGCTGGAAGAGAAGGCGGGGCGGGCGGGCGGAGGCGGGGCCGGGGGTGAAGGAAAACAAGGGAGGGCTGGAAGAGAAGGAGGGGCGGGCGGAGCGGAGGTGGGGCCGGGGGTGAAGGAAAACAAGGGAGGGCTGGAAGAGAAGGCGGGGCGGGTGGGGCGGAGGCGGGGCCGGGGGTGAAGGAAAACAAGGGAGGGCTGGAATATAAGGCGGGGCGGGCGGAGCGGAGGTGGGGCCGGGGGCGAAGGGAAACGCGGGCGGGCTGGAGGAGAAGGTGAGGCGGGCGAACAAGGGAGGAACGGAGGCAGGGTAGAGTGCAGCAGCAGGAAATCCCATTGCAGGAATTTTTCCTGCAACGGGAAAGCTAGTATATATATAAAAGCCTAAACGACTGTTAAGATGGAACAACCAGAACGACCAGAATGACCAGTTGCTATGATGTGCCCTGACCACTAGGGGCAGACGCTCAACACAGGAGCTGCCCCTAGCCTGCAGGCCCCAATCGCCAATGGGGCTTGCAGGCCAACCTCCCAGTCCTTCCCCACAGCTGGCAGGCCCCGATCACCTGATAGGGGCTCGGGCCCCAGGCTGGGATGGGGAACTAGGGGTGGGTCAGGGGCCGGCTCCCTCCTCAGGGCTGGCGGCCAACCTCCCAGGTCTGTTTCCCCATCTCTCCCCACAGCCGGCAGACCCTGATCGCCAGATTGGAGCCAGGCCCAGGCTGGAACAGGGAACTGGGAGTGGGTGGCGGCAGACACAGGCGGTGAGGGAAGCAGGAGGGCAGAGGTGGGGAACCACACAGTGGCGGCGTGCGGACTGTGAGGGAATGAGGAGGCGGGGAGGCAGGGAACCTGATGGGCCCTGATCGCTGGCCAGGCCTAGGGATCCCACCCATGCACAAATTAGTATTCATATATTAATAATCATTTATTAATTGGCTACTATGTTTAAAACTGAGGAGGGCAATTTAAAGCTGTGGACATTTCTCATTTATAGACATAGAGATGTGGAAATGAAAGGAGTTCAATGTATCAGAAAGATGGGTAGTATGTAGGAAACAGTAGAAGATAGGAAGGTTAAGCAGAGGCAAATTATTGTATGACTTGCTAAGGAGCACTAGATATAATATGTCCTAAAGCATTTGATACAAAACAAGAATTGATATATTTTATAGTTTATTTTCCATGGGAGTAAAAGAGAATTAGATAATAGAAATAAAGTTAATAGTAAACAGACTAGGAGGCAACTCAATAATTCTAATAAAGATTAGGACTTCAAACTAAAGAGTTATGCTGAAGATTCATTCATTAATTCAATTGGTGTTCATTAAGACTCTTTTTTAATGCAATAAATAGTAACTAACACTCTCTAGCTAGTGCTATTCATTTCTCAATCTTCATCTAAAGCCACAAGTTTATTAACTATATTATGTACTTTCTACACTATCACATGAGACAGTTATCAAATGCTTTCCTGCATGAGTCACCATTTTTCCAAACTCCTATAAGAGTTAACTTGCCACCCACTTCCAGGATCCAATTCATGCCACATATGGTACATGTTCTGTTAAAGCAATCCCCAATCTTGGTAGAAATTTCTCCAGAGATCAGTCCATACAGTTAGTTCATCAAGGTCCCCAACTCTGGTCCTGCTCAGAGTTCTCTTCAAACACACTCTGCCTTTGCTAGAGTTCTCCCAAGCAGTGACAAGAGAACAGTTTCTGAACAATCCTCCATCTTTTCCGGAAAGCATCTGGCCTCATGTAGAAATCATTCAATAAATTCTTACAGAATCAAACCCATGTACTTACTATATATTTCTTTGTTATACTATTAGCTCCAAAATTATTTGCAGTAATCTTAAGTGTGTGTGTGATTATACTTCTGTCCAACAGTGAAAATTTTCACTTTCACTCTTTTTAAAAAGTGAACTCAAGTGGCATTTACATTGAGTGTGTGTTAAGTGGGTAGTTGTTCGTCATGATTGCAACTTCTGAGGTTCACTCAAGTTGAAGTATAATACAAACATTCACTATAGAGTTATCTCCACTTTCAACAACTTTTATTAATCAATTAGAGTAATAACAATGATTTTTTACTGAATGGCTATTATGTGCCAAGCACTTGTATGCATTTGACTTAAATTTATTTTATCATCACACCTCTATGAGGTAGTCATTGTTATTATTTAGACACTGCAGATTAGAAAACTAAGGGATATAAAGAAGCTAAATAACTTGCGCAAGGTCACACATTATATAAATAGTATAATCAATATTTGAAAACAGAAAGTTTGATTCCTGAGCCCACTCTTAAACACTGTAAAATATTTTCTCTTTAGAATGTCAATGCTTATCAGATGCTAGGATAAAGGTGTGGATTTACATTGAACAGAATGTATGCTCTAAATTTGGATTTCTCAACAATACTATTATTAACACTCTTGTTATGGAGTTGTCTTGTGCTCTGCCAGGTGTTGAGCAGCATCCCTGGCCTTATCCACTAGATTTCAGTAGCACTTACAAGTCATGACAAACAAAAATGTCTTTAGATGTTTCTGAATGTAGCCTGTAAGGGCAAATTCACCCTTGTTAAAAGCACTGTTGTATATTTTTTTAAAAACTGAAACTATATTTGAATTCTCATAAGTCATTGACACATACTTATAATATGGTATGGTTGGATGATCTTATTTCATCAAGATATAGCCTAAATTAAGCACATTTTAAGCTGGGTACTCACTATCTTGTTTACATATCAGGATGTCTTTTCAGAGATAAGAAGTATTTTTAGAAGTTGGTCTCTTTCAATCCTTTCACTCAGTTTTTCACTATATCCATCAACTGAGAAAATAGGATCACAATGGACTAAAATATCTGATGAGAAAAGATGTCCCAAGAAGTACCCTTCTCCTAAAGCTATGGAAAAGGAGCCATTATGTGCAAGCTCTCAAGAAATATCTTAAAAAAAAAAAAGAAAAAAGAAAACGAAATAGCTCTTAGGTAATACTAATTCATGGGCATATAACTAGCAATTGCTCTTCATCAGCTCTTCAGATAGCCAGTTTTATATGGGAGACAATTATGTGAAGATAGTTCCAAGGCAATGTAAGTGATTGTCAGTAACATTTTTCCCCCTCAAATCACAATGATTTGAGAATCATGACTGCTGTCTTTAGTGTTTATATATATACTAGAGGCCCAGTGCACAAATTTGTGCATGGGTGGGGTCACTCTGGGTGGCCTGCAGGGATCAGGCAAAAACCCACAGTCCAACACCACCTGCAGTTCCTACCTGCCACTCCCACTCATCCTGGCCCCACTCTGCCTGCTGTGCCCAAAGAGACCCAATTGGGAGAGGCTCATGCTACCACAGCAGCACTCATCAGCCATAAGCCTTGCGTCTGGCACCCTCCCAAAGGATCGGTCTGAAACTGGCTCTGGGTGGCCTGTGCGATCAGGCTGAAACTGGCTCTCTGACATCCCCTGAGGGGTCCCAGATTGTGAGAGGGCACAGGCCAGGCCAAGGGACCCCACCCGTGCACCATTGGGCCAGGGAGGGACCACAGGAGGGCTCCAGGGCATGTCCAGCCCATCTTTCTCAGTCCCGATTAGCTGGACCCCAGCAGCAAGCTAACCTACTGGTTAGAGCATCTGCCCCTGGTGGTCAGTGCATGTCATAGCGACTGGTCAACCAGTTGACTGTCTGCACCCTGGTGGTCAGTACACATCATAGTGAGTGATTGAGTAGCCTTAGCATATCATTCGCATATTATGCTTTGATTGGTTGTTCAGTTGTTCTGCTGTTTGATCTATTTGCATATTACCCTTTTTATTATATAGGACTAGAGACCCAGTGCATGAAAATTCATGCACTCGGGGCGGGGGGGAAGGAGGGTCCCTCAGCCTGGTCTGCACCCTCTCACAATCCGGGACCCCTTGGGTAGGATCCCTTGGCCTGGCCTGAGATCAGGGCCTATCGGGGCTTTCCTTCCCCTGGCTGCAGGCCCCACCCCTGCCGCTGCCACTGCTTGCCATCTGTACATCGCCGCCCCTCCTCCCCTGCCACCGGTGGCCTCCCTCTGCAGGCGACAGGTTGGGGTGCAATGGCTTGGCTGGCCTGGGCCTCCCTCTTTCTTTGCTTGGGGGTGGGGCCAGCCCAGCTAGAGGCCATCTGCCTACCTGATCACCCCTAACCGCTGGTCTGCCTACCTGATCACCCCTAATACCCTCTGCCTGCCTGCCTGATTGCCCCTAACCACTTGCTTGGAGGTGGGGCAAGCCCAGAGAGGGGCTGTCTGCCTACCTGGTTTCCCCTAACCACTTACCTGCCTACTTGATCACCCCTAACCACTTGCCTGCCTACCTGATCACCCCTAACTGCTTGCCTACCTGCCTACCTGATCACCCCTAACTGCTGGTCTGCCTACTTGATCACCCCTAACCCCTCTACCTGTATGCCTGATTGCCCCTTACCACTTGCTTGAAGGTGGGGCCAGCACTGACTTCCGGTTGGTCAGCCTCTGGTCATTACTGGTCATTACGACCCAGGGTTTTTATATATTAGGATACTAGAGGCACAGTGCATGATTTCATGCACAGATGGGGTCCAGCCGGCCCAGCCCCAATCGGGGCAGATTGGGGTGGGAGGTTGGCTGGCCAGTCCAGCCCTGATTGGGGCCTGATCAGGGCTGGAACAGCTAGAAGGAGGGGACACAGGCAATTGGCTGGCAGGTCCTGCCCCCAATTGGGGTGGGGGTGCCAATTGGTGGTCAGTGGCCACGGTAGGGGCTGTGGGAGGTTGGCCGGCCAGCCCCACCCCTGATTGGTGTAGGGGGGGGGCAATCGGGGGCAGAGCTGGCTAGGGGGAAGGGCCAAGGGCCAATGGGGGTGGTAGGGGCTGATCAGTCATGGGGAGGGGGTGTGGGCAGTGGGATGGCTGGTCCCACTCCTGAATAGGGTGGGGAGGTGGATCGAGGGCCAGCAGCCTGGGGGAGGGGCCATGGGTGGTTGGCCACCGGACCTGCCCCGATCCAAGTGTGGGGGGGGGGCAATTGGGGGTGGAGCTGCCTGGGGGGAGGTACCGCAGGCGGTTGGCTGGCTGGCTCTGCCCCTGAATGGGGGCGGGCGATCTGGGGTAGGGCTGGGCGGGGGAAGGGGCTGCAGGAGGTTGGCCGGCTGGCCCTGCCCCCTGATCTAGCTGGTTTACTGGCCACAGTGGGCATCATAGCAACTGGTCGTTTTGGTCGTTATGGCGTTATGGTTGCTGGCTTTTTATATATCTATACTAATAAAAGGGTAATATGCTAATTAGACCAGACGTCTTCAGGACGACCTTCCAATGTCCTTCCAGACAAAGCCATGGTGGCGGGGCCAAGGCAGAGGTGGTTAGGGGTGATCAGGCCATCAGGGGAGAGCAATTTGGGGGATCAGGCTGGCAGACAGGTGAGTGGTTAGGAGCCAGAGGTCCCGGATTGCAATAGGGTGCAGGCTGGGCTGAGGGACCCCTCCCCTCCCCCGTGCATGACTTTCATGCACCAGACATCTAGTATAGATATATATTTTTATTGATTTCAGAAAGGAAGGGGGAGGGAGAGAGAGAGAGAAACATCAATGATGAGAGAGAATCATTGATAAGCTGCATCCTGCATATCTCCCACAGGAAGGAGTCAGCAACCTGAGCTGGTGACCTAACCAGGAATCGAACCATAACTTCCTGGTTCATAGGTAAATGCTCAACCACTGAACCACAACAGCTGGGCTGACTGCTATGGTATTGTTAGTATGACATTTGCAGCCAAATTTTCATTTTTTCTTGTGTAAGAACAGGGCATATTATTATCAAAATCAACTAACATTATCATAATCAACAACCACCTCATCATCTCTTCATACGTGTTCAAGTGTGGACATGTGTAATGTGTAAGTGCAGATTCTATGGAGAATTAGATAATTTTCTTTAATAATTATTCTAATTAAGTAGTCCTTTTATAAACTCCCAGACCTATGCACTGAACATTTGTGTTCAGCAAACTGTGAGAGAAAGTAGTTATGAAACAGAACATTTGTAAATTTCCATTGGCCATCAAGTCACCTACCTAACTGGCATGAATATTTGACTGTTGAAGGCAGATTTACATGCTATAGGTGAAATGTGGCATTTCACATTTTAATCCAAACCAGCAGGCCAAAGTTCTAAGTGGATAGTTTACATTACAGGTAAAATATTCCTTCTAAGACTGTCCTTACCTATTACCAATTTATTCTACAAAGACAATATTTTGCAAAATGTGGTCAACTTTTTCATTATGCCTTGTTTATTCCACTCATGTGCTTATAATTATTTCATAAGCTGGAAGAAATCAATTGAGTTGCCATTTTGATACTGACTATTTTCAAAATAAATATAAAAATTATCATGGTTATCACTATTTTTTCATGTTTTAATTTGTCAAATCTTCAAAGTTTTCTTGTAGAAAACTTTGATATCTTATAGAAAATAAAATTTCAACCATGAATTCTGGACCCTGAGGAAAAATGTTTCCTAGACAAAGTATCAGTCCTTCTATGTCATGTATTGCCATAATAAAACACCCCAAAATTCAGTGGCTTCTAACAACAACTATGCTATATAGCTCATGATCCTGTAGGTTGATTTGTCAGCTCTACTGGTGTTGGTTAGGCTTGTTCAGGCAATTGGCGTCAGTTCATGGGTCAACTGAGAATTGGCTGGTCCAGCATGCTCTAGGCTAACACAACTTGGCTCTAGTCCACACAGCCTCTCATTGCCCAGCATGCCAACACAGCATATTTACATGCCAGTTGAGTAGTGTTCCAAATTAGCAGAAATGTTCAAGGTTTTGAGTTTGGAAATGGCAGATCACTTCTTCATTCTGTTGGCCAAAGCAAGTCACAAGGCCAGTCCAGATTTAAGAGGAAGGGAAATAGATTCTACCTCTTGATGAGAGGAGCTACAAAGTCAATACAAAGAGCCCATATAGAAAGTAATGACTGTGGTCTTTTTTCTGCTATCTATCACACTTCTAACAGTAGCAGTTTTGACAATTTGAATGCAAGCAAAATAAGCCCTCTGTATGTACAACTACATTGTCAAAATATGGTCAAAACAGGCTGATCCTATCCAGTAATTTTATAACTCACTGTGAAGTTGATTAAACCAACCAGTTTACAGAGGTAACATGGGAGATGGCTCTTTTTAGGAACAATATGGGAATTTCATGATTTATGCTAAAACCTTTTCTTTACTAATAAACATTACAGAATAGAAACAGTAGCAAAAAAAAATTGGAGTAGTATCTTTAAAGTTAAGGCCTATCTTGACAAAGTTCATACAATGTAGCACCCTATGGATTATTAATTTTTAAGACAGTAGGATCTGTGTGCATAGATGGGATGTGAAGCAGATGAAAATGAAGCAAATGTTTTGTTCTTTAATGTGGGAAAAATTGTAATGTGCACACAATCTACTTCAATAGAAAACCCCCATGCAAATGCGGTATTTCAAGCAGAACTAAGACTCACTGTAATATTGCTTAGTAGTATTACTTCTAAAAAGCAATCATAATGCTTAGCTGGATTTTGGTAGTCTTGTTGCTCATAAATGTTCAAATTGCAGAGAAAACATATTTAGAATAATTGTCTGTTTTAAGCCACAATAAAGATATTTTTATTTAATTCCTACTTACTGTGGAATGTGTATAGAGATTTAAGTGGAAGAACCAAAATTGAGGAGGTAGAAGAGAAACACTTGCATTATAAAAGTGAATTATATGTGAATTATAAAAGTTACATGCATGTTTTTCCTGACCTAGTCATATGTGGTATACTCCTTCAGCCCTTTGGGAGAGCATCTGTTTTCATTGGCAAATGACTTCAAACTACACCTAAGGGATGCCATGAGCTAAGTTCCAAAATAAGAAATGTATATATGTATATTACTTATAAAATGTCTTCACGTAACACGTCATCATGTTATTTTCATCAAATCTATAAGGAATACAGTACATTATAATTACATATTTTAAATGAAAATCCAGACCTCAGGGACATGAGTGACTTGTAAAATGGAACATGGATCAAACATAGAAGAACATGGAAGAAATATAGGTTCTCTAATTCAATGTTCAGGGCTTCTCTCCATACACCATGATAACTTTTCAGATAAAGATTGAATAATGATGCTATTATACAAACACAAAAGATAAATGGAGGGGCAGCTAGAGCCATTGCTTAAATATAACTAGGCTGCATGTCTAATTTGCAGAAGTCTAAAGGACCACCCCTACCCTTAAAAATTAAAAATAGAATTATCATATAATCCAGCAATTCCAATCTGGGTATTTATCTGAAGAAAATAATTATACTAATTCAAAAAGTTATATGCAGCCTGTGTTCACTGCAGCATTATTTACAACTAGAGGCCCAATGCACGAAAATTCATGCAAGAATAGGCCTTCCTTCCCCTGGCTGCTGGCACCCGGGTCCCGGGCCTTTGCTCTGGCCGCCACCTCCCGCCTTCGCTCCGGCCTGGAGCCACCTTCCGCCTTTGCTATGGCCCGGAGCTGCTTTATGCCTTCACATGCTGCCCAGAGGCCCAGAGCAGCTGGAGCGGGACAGAACACCATCTTTGTCATGTCAATTTGCATATTCCCTCCTTATTGGCTGTAGGCACCACCATCTTTGTCATAAAGTGATGGTCAATTTGCATATTCCATCTTTATTAGATAGGATAGCCAATATTTGAAAACAACTTAAGTGTCCATTTACCAGTAAAACAGAAGGACATTTTGTAATTTGTACCTTAAATTCATCATGCTAAGTGAAATAAGTCAAACGGGGAAAAACAAGTTACCATATAAGCTCATTTATATGTGAAATCCAGAAAAAATAAAGAAAAACAAACAAAAAAAAGAAAATAAGTTCATAGATAAAGAGAATAGAATCCTGGTTGACAGTGGTAAAAGGTGGGGTGGGAGAGAGGAGTGAAGGGGTCAAAAGCTACAAACTTCCAGTTATAAAATAAATGAGTCATGAGGACATGATGTACAGCATAGTAACTAAGTTAATATTGCACTGCATATTTAAAAGTTGATAATAGAGTAAACATTAAAATTTCTCATTACAATAAAAATAATTTGTAACTGTAATGTGAGGAATGTTAATTAAACTTAGCATAGTGATCATTTCATGATCCATATAAATATTGAATCATTTGGTATACAAATAAAACAATAATAATGTCATATGTCAATTAGACTTCAATTTTAGGAATATATCATAAGAAACCCAAAATACCAATCAGAAAGAATGTATGTACCCCTATGTTCATAGTGGCATAATTTACAATAGCTAAGATTTGGAAATAGCCCACGTGCCCATCAGTAGATGAGTGGATAAAAAAGATGTGGTACATTTGCACCATGGAATACTATATAGCAGTTAAAAAGAAGGATCTCTTACCCTTTGAGACAGCATGGAGAGACCTGGATAGTATTATGCTAAGTGAAATTAGTCAGTCAGAGAAAGACAAGTATCACATGATTTTACTCTTATGTGGAATCTAATGAGCAAAATAAACTGAAGAGCAAAATAGATTCAGAGATATAGATGCATGGAACAGACTGTTGAATCTCAGAGGGAAGGTGAAGGTTGGTGGGTGGGTGGAGAGAGATCAATCAAAGAACTTGTATGCATATGTGCATAACCCCTGGACACAGGCAATAGAGTGTGAAGGCCTGGGGCAGGGGGTGGAGGCAGATTAGAAGGGGTCAATGGGAAAAAAAGGGACACAATACTTTCAATATTTAAGATTTAATTTTTTTAAGAAGTATATATTTAAAAAAGATGTGAAATGCAAGGCTGCTAGAAAATATTAGGGCATTATTTGGAGTGAAACTATTTTTTTCAAAATTTATTGAATATAATTGTATTTTTTCAAAATTTATTGAAATATAAAACTACATAATTGTATTAGTTTAAGGTATACAATGTAATTTGACATATGTATATAATGCAAAATAATTACCATAATAAGTTTATTTAACATTAACATCTCATGTAGTTACATTTTTTTTCTTCTTTAGAAAATTTTAAAAAATTATTGAACTTATTGGGGGGGGCATTAGTTAATAAAATTATACAGGTTTCAGGTGTACAATTCTATAATACATGATCTGTATATTGTATTGTGTGTTCACCACCCACATGAAGTATACTTCCATCACTATTTATCCCCCTATACCTTCATCTACCTCCCTCTGCTAATCACCATACTGTTGCCTATGACTATGAGGTTTTAATTGTTTTGCTTAATCCCTTTACCTTTTTCATCCAGTTTTCCAATCCCCCTGCTCTCTGACAGCTGTTAGTCTGTTTCCTGTATCTACTAGTCTGTTTCTATTTTGTTGATTAGTTTATTTTGTTCATTAGATTCCATATATAAGAGAAATCATACGGTACTTGCCTTTTTCAGACTGGCTTATTTAACTTAGCACAATACTCTCCAGGCCTATCTATGCTGTTGCAAAGGGTAAGAATTCATTTTTTATGGCTAAGTAGTATTCCATTGTGCAAATGTACCATAGGTTTTTTTATGCCCTCATCTACTGATGGACACTTGGGTTATTCAAAATCTTGGCTCTTGTAAATAACACTGCAATGAACATAGGGGTACATATGTTCTTTCAAATTAGTGTTTTGGGTTTCTTCAGATATATTCCCAGAAGTGAAATCATGGAATCACTGGGTCATAAAGCAGTTCCATTTTTTTTTTTTTTTGAGGAAACTCCAAACTATTTCCCACTGTTGCTGCACCAATCTACATTTCCACCAACAGTGCCCAAGGGTTTCCTTTCCTCCATATCTTTGCCAACACTTGTTTTTTATTAATTTATTGATGATAGCTATTCTGACAAGAGTGAGATGATATCTCATTTTGGTTTTAACTTTTATTTTTCTTATAATTAATGACCTTGAGTATTTTTTCATATCTATATTGGCCATCTCTATGTCCTCTTTGGAGAAGTGTCTGTCTATTCAGGTCCTTTGTCATTTTTTTTAAATTAGCTTGTTTATTTGTTTGTATAAGTTCTTTATAAATTTTGCATATTAACCCCTTCTCAGATGTATCATTGACAAACATGTGCTCACATTGAGTAGGTTTTCTTTACATTTTGTTGATGGTTTCCTTTGCTGTGCGAAAACTTTAGTTTGCTATATTCCCATTTGTTTCTTTTTTTCTCTTTTTCTCCCTTGCTCAAGAAGATATATCAGAAAAAATGTTGCTATGAGAGATGTCAGAGATTTACTGCCTATATTTTCTTCTAGAATTTTTATGGCTTCAAGTCTAACATTTAAGTGTTTAATCCTTTTGAGTTTATTCTTGTGTGCAGTGTAAAAAGGTGGTCTAGTTTAATTTATTTTGCACATATCTGTCCAATTTTCCTGAAACTATTTATTGAATAGACTGTCTTTACTCCATTGTGTATTCTTTCCATTTTTGTCAAATACTAATTGAACCATAAAGGTGTGGATATATTTCTGGGCTCTCTATTCTGTTCCATTGATCCATATGTCTGTTTTTATACCAGTACCATGTGTTTTGATTACTATGGCCTTGTCGTACATTTTGAAATCAAGTAGTGTGATTCTTCTAGCTTTGTCCCTCTTTCTCAAGATTGCTGTGGCTATTTGGGTTCTTTACCATAAACCCACAGCCAATGTCATACTCAATGGGAAAAAATTAAAAGTGTTTCCCAAAGATGGGGAATAAGACACGGATGCCCACTTTCACCAGTCTTATTCAACATAGCACTAGAAGTCCAAGCTACATCATTCAGACAATCATATATATACACTGAGTGGCCAGATTATTATGATCTCTGAACACATAATAATCTGGCCACTCAGTGTATATCCTATATAATAAAAAGCTAATATGCAAATTGTCCCCTCGACCAGGAGTTCGACCAGCAGGTAGGCCAGCCAACTGCCCATGCACGAATTCATGCACCGGGCC
Organism: Eptesicus fuscus; assembly: GCF_027574615.1. Taxonomy (NCBI): domain Eukaryota; kingdom Metazoa; phylum Chordata; class Mammalia; order Chiroptera; family Vespertilionidae; genus Eptesicus; species Eptesicus fuscus. The sequence goes on from NC_072479.1 coordinate 39,363,757, forward strand.
TCTAATACACACACACAGACACACACACACACACTGAGTGACCAGATTATTATGCATTCAGCGATCATAATAATCTGGCCATTCAGTGTGTCAGTGTGTGTGTGTGTGTGTGTGTATATATATATATATATCCAGTGTCCATGATGACCGGAATGACCAAATGACTGGTCACCATGAGGTGCATTGAGCACCTCTCAGTCCCTCCCCCATGGCCTACTGGCTCTGATCTCAGCTAGATGGGCAGTGGGCAGGGTGGCAGGTGGGTGGGCAGGGTGCAAGCAGCGGCAAGCTACTGCACGCAATTTTGCATGCTAGGCCTCTAGTATAATAAAGGTGTAATATGCAAATCGACCGAACGGTGGAACAACCAGTTGCTATGACACACACTGACCACTAAGGGGCAGATGCTCAACACAGGAGCTGCCTCTTGGTGGTCAGTGTGCTCCCACAGGGGAAGTGTTGCTCAGCCAGAAGCCGGGCTCACACCTATACTTGCAAATTACAAGACACTGAAGAAAGAAATTCAAGGAGATACAAATAAGTGGAAGCATTAACTGTGTTCATGGATAGGAGCACCTAATATCATTAAAATGTTCATACTATCCAAAACAATCCATAGACTCAATTCAGTTCCTATCATGATACATAGTTACTTTTTTGTGTGTGTGGTAAGACCTTTAGAGATCTTCCCTCTTAGCAACTTTCCAATATATACTACAGTATTGCTAGCAACATATTTTCATATGATTTATTATTTTTAAAGTAGAATATTTATACCATTATCAAATATGATTTATTCCTAGACATCCACAGAAATTCACTTCGAGAGGGTATCAAGATTCTTCATTAGAGAGTTGAATGACTGAGCCAATAAAATTTAAGACATTGTTGGTAATATGGTGTCCATTTTGTATACAAGCAGATAAAGTTTTAGAAACTAAGGTTTCAGATATTTGCTGAATTGGGATCAATGTAAGACCCAAAAGGTTATTTATCCCAGTGGTTTTCAAACTGTGCCACACAATACCATGCAGTGATGCTGTTTATGGGGGAAAAAAACCTGTTGTCAATCTGAGCCTTTACGCTGTTTTACATATTAACATTCCAGTTAAAATTTTATTTCAAGTAAATTTCTACTATTACAATAAATTATACAGATAAATGATACAGTGACAGAGCTATAGAGGGATAGATAGATGATAGATAGATAGATAGATAGATGATAGATAGATAGATAGATAGATAGATAGATAGATAGATAGATTGATAGATAGATAGATAGATAGATAGATAGATGATAGATGATAGATAGATAAAAATTATTACTTTATTCTTTGAATTAAAACCTTTGTTGATGAGGAAGTCCACCTTGGTCTATGGTAATGCACACCGTTAGTGATCAAGGAGGTTGATTGGTTTGCTTGGGTAGAACACTTAACTATTCTAAGATTCTAAGCATGGTACATGCTATTTTCATTACTTCACTTTCACAAAAATCATTTGAAATGCCATTATGATCTTCATTTTATGAATAAAATAAGAAACTAGTTCAGAATCAGTGAGCTTGAAAGACAGAAGTGGTTTGCAAAATTAACTCATATCTGACTAAATTAAAAGTTCATACTTTTCTCCTTCACCTATATTACCATGTTTCCTGTAACATAGTTTTAAGTGGTATATTGTATAGACACAGTCACCTTGAGGAAAACAGGGAGAAAGATGTGTAGATTATATTTGATGCTGCAATCTTCATGGTTGAAGTGAAGGGGATCTTTCATTTAAACTGGGGATAAAATCATCAAATATTTTGTAGCATAAAATTCTAATATTTATGGCTCTACTTTAGAACTCTATTTAGAATTACTAAATAAAGTAATTCCTTAGCTTTGCATAAAATTCCAATAATTGTAGCTTTTGAATGTAAATATATAATCTTATTCCTGCTCTTCAAAGTGTTATACTTTCAACATTCATTACTTTATTCTCTAAATATGCCTATTTTTGAAATGATGTATTGTCAACCTACTATATAATGTAATTTTTAAACAAAGACTTAATTCTTACTTTCTTGTATCCCAATATTATGCCATAGTATATTATTTAAGAAATGCATTATTCTTCCAAATTTACTCTCTAAAGTGATGTTTCAAATATATGTAACTATATTTATTCTATTACATGATCAATTCCCTTTAACATGATATTGGGACCAAAAAGTTAGCCAAAATGTATTAAGAACAGAAGCACAATTAATGAAATAGAAAAAAAGTCAAAAGCAGACTACATATTTTCACTAATGATATTTTGAGGAGACATCGTGGGTGAAAACAGGAAATAAATTATCCATATTGCAATTAAAAATGAAACCACAGGATGGTGGAGTAGGTAAACATGGCACTCATCTTCTTCCACAATCACATCAAAACTACAACTAAACTACACAACAACCATCAGTCAGAACTATCTGACATTTGGCTGAATGGAAGTCCTACAACTAGGGATTTTAAAAAGCCATATCCAGACTGGTAGGAAGAGTGGAGATGTGAAATGGGCTGGTCCCACACCCATGTGTGTTGGATAAAAATTAAGGAGGATATTTAGGGTGCAGAGGTCCTCCTGAAGAATAAGGGGCCCCAGCCCCACACCATGGTTCCAGTGCTATGAAGAAAAGTCCCCATAACTTCTGGCTGTGAAAACCAGTGGGGATTGTTGCTATGGGTAGATAGAGTGCTACTGGAGTACCAGGCACTTCCTCTTAAAAAAGCCAACGCATGGACTCACTCAGACTCACTCCCCTGAGCTCCAGCACTGGGGAAGCAGCTTGAAAGGCACCAGAAATAAACACAGATGAGTTTAATTGTTTGCCATCAGGGAGAGAGCTGGGGGGAATGGGGGTGCAGCTTTATCCCAGACAGATGTGATGGCAGAGGTCATTGTTCATTTGTCGAGTCCTACCCCTACAGAGCCAGAGCCAGCAGGTGGGTGCATCTCCATCAAACTGGCTCACACTGTTTGCCCTGCCCTGATGATTCCCAGAGGCCCTGCCCCACCCAACTTTCAGGCAAACCCAAGATGTTTCCAGTGGCTTTTTCATACAAATGGCATGTCTTAGCTCATGCTCCAGATTTTTCTAAAATCTTTCAAAACAAGAATAATCTGGCCTCAGCATGTCTCATACCATTTGCTAAGTGGTCCCAGCCCTGTCAAGAGTAGCAGCTGGCCTTGGTTCACAGCTTGGCCTCTTCTTGACATCTTAAAGCCCATAGAAGTAGCAGCTATCTGTAGATTGCTTTGTAGCTCATAATCCCTCCCGCCCCCAGGCAAAGCACAGGTAGCAGCTGACCTTGGCCTGTACCTCCCAGGAGGCCGCAGATCCAGAACACCCAGTACACATCTTCAGAACACATCACAACATCACCACTAAACCACCTCACATGGGACACACTCATGAGATGGACACAGCAGACACCAGAGCCCTGCTGAAGTAAGTCCTGCTCTCTAGGGTGGGCCACTGCACAGCTAATCCTCCACAGTGGTTGGTGGTTGAAACTAGTCCTTACAGTTCACAGCCTTGGGGTAAATTCCTCTCATTGATGTGCCACAGCAATCAAGGCTCAACTACAACAGGAGGATATACACAATCCACATGAGGGCCACACCTAGAGTACTCAGCTTGGGTCATCTGGGAGGTTGTCACAACTGGACCCTACAGAACACCTACTACATTTGGCCACTCTACCAAGTGTGGGAGATATAGAAGCTCTACTTAATACATAGAAACAAACACAGGGATGCTGCAAAAATGAGGAGACAAAGAAGCTTTTCCCAAATGAAAGAACAACAACAACAAAATAACTCCAGATAAAGAACTAACCAAAATCAAGACAGACAATCTACTAGATGCAGAGTTCAAAGCACAGGTTTTCAGTATTGTTCAATGAATTTAGGAGGAGAGTTGATGAACTCAGTAAGAACTTCAAGAAAGAGATAGGAAACATGAAAATAGAGATATAAAACATAGAAAAGAACCAGTCCGAAATGAAGAATACATTATGGAGAAATAACAGTTAAATGGATGAAGCTGAAAATCAAATCAGCAATTTGAAATATCAGGAAGCTAAAACCAAATCACAGCAGCAAAAATAAAAAAGAATTCCAAAAAATGAGGATAGCATAAGGAGCCTCTGGAACAATACCAAGTGTACCAACATTCACATTATGGAGGTACCACAATGAAAAGGAAGAGAGAAAGAAAACATATTTGAAAAAATAATGACAGAAAAGTTTCCCAACCTGGTGAAGGAAATAGACATACAAGTCCAGGAAGCACAGAGAGTCCCAATTAAGATGAGCCCAAAGAGACTCACAGGAAGATACATCATAATTAAAATGCAAATGGTTAAAGACAAAAAAACAAACAAACAAAAGAATTTTAAGAGTAGCAGAGAAAGGCAATCAATTACCTACAAGAGAGCTCCCATAAGACTGTCAGCTGATTCATCAACAGAAACTTTGCAGACCAGAAGGGATTGGCAAAAAATATTCCAAATGATGAAAACCAAGCATCTACAATCAAGACTACTCTACCTAGAAAGGCTGTCATTTAGAATTGAAAGACAGATAGTTTCTTAGACAAGAGAAAGCTAAAGGAGTTCATCACCACCAAACCAGTATCATATGAAATATTAAAGAGTTTTCTTTAAGAAGAAAAAAAATGATTAAAAATATGAATAATAAAATGGCAATAAATACATATCTATCAGCAATTGAATCTAAAAAACAAAATAAATAAGCAAGCAGAAAAGAAACAGACTCATAGATACAGAGAACATTTTAATGGTAGCCAGATGGGAGGTTGGGGGAAAGGATCAAAATGATGAAGGTATTAAGTATAAATTGGTTGTTACAGAGTAGTCATGGGAATGTAAAGTATAGCATAGGGAATATAGTTAATAATATTCTAATAACTATGTATGGTGTCAGGTGCTAGACTTATTGTAATGATCACTAATAAGTTATATAATATCTAATACCTAGGGTGTACACCTGAAACTAATATTATAATGTATATCAAATATAATTAAAAAATAAAAATGATTTAAAACTGGAAATAATAAACAAAACCATAGTACTTGACAACAGAAGGTCTAAGATCATGTCCCAAGTATGCCACATACCAGCAAGTTTAGCAAGTAACTTAATTTGTGTAATTATTTATCTCATATCTGTTGGTGGTGGGTGGATTTATTTTATGTTTGATGTGTTGTCTTCTGAGTGGATTAATAATGGGAATTAAATATTATGTAATCTAATAATAGACAAATATGCAAATTGACCATACCTCCGACACACCCACAAGCCACGCCCACAAGCCACGCCTACCATCCAATCAGAGCGAGCATGCAAATTAACCCAAATCAAGATGGCTACAGCCACAGAGAGCAAGGTTTCTTAGGTAACAGGGGAAGCCAAGCTTTCCGCACACCCTGGCCGGGCCCACCTGCTTAAGGCAACAAAGTTTCTATTATAACCCCAACAAAAATGGCTGCGGGCCTCGGAGGGAGCCCCAGGCTTGGCTCTGCTCCAGGCTACAAAGTTTCAATTGTAGAAGGAAAATAAATTCCAGATACCAGGGCCTCTGCTTTCGTTGCCAGGGGGTGTGGCCGGCCTGCAAACCACCACAGGCCCCTCGCTCAGGCCGCCCCACACCCCAAGGGTACCCCACCCTGATCAGGGACACCCTTCAGGGCAAACCAGCTGGCCCCCACCCCTGTACCAGGCCTCTATCCTATCTAATAAAAGAGTACTATGCAGATTGATCATCACTGCAACACACAATATAGCTGCCCCCATGTGGTCAAAGATCCTGCCCCCATGTGGACACAGGATCGCCACCACAAGATGGCCAGCAGGAGAGGGCAGTTGGGAGGCACCTGGCCTGCAGGGGAGGGCAGTTGAGAGGGACCAAGCCTGCAAGGGAGGGCAGTTGGAGGTGATCAACCCTGCAGGAGAGAGCAGTTAGGGGTGACCAGGCCGGCAGAGGAGGGAAGTTGGGGGAAAACAGGCTGGCAGCAGAGTGGTTTAGGGGGTGATCAGGCTGGCAGGCAGAAGCGGTTAGGGGCAATCAGGAAGGCAGGTAGGCAAGCAGTTGGGAGCCAGCAGTTCTGGATTGTGAGAGGCAGGCAGAAGCGGTTAGGGGCAATCAGGAAGGCAGGCAGGCAGGCAAGCAGTTGGGAGCCAGCAGTCCTGGATTGTGAGAGGGATCGGGCCTAAACGGGCAGTCGGACATCCCTTGAGGGGTCCCAGATTGGAGAGGGTACAGGCTGGGCTGAGGGATAACCCCCCTCCGTGCACGAATTTCGTGCACCGGGCCTCTAGTGTTTAGCATAAGAGGCTACCATACACTCCAATGCTGAGATGATAGTGGCTTGGAGTAGAACAATAGCTGTAGTGTTGGAGGAAATTAGACAGACACCATAGCAGAAAGGAAGGTGACAAAATCAAGAATAAGAAAGATTTGTAAAGGAGAAAAAAGGAAAAACTGTAAAACATAGTGTTATAACAGTCAAGAGAAAAATGTATATAAAGAAGGAGGAAGTATTAAACTGTCAAATGCTGCTAATAAATGGGGTAAAATGGAGACAGGGTGGTGACCATTAGTCATTTGATGATGGCCATTGAATACCTTGAGAAAAATAGTTTTAGAGAAATGCCATAGGTGAAAGACTGGGCAGGGTGAGGAGAGGAGACAGTAAAGTGAAGACAGCAATTGTGGACAAGTACTAATATTTTGAGAAGCTATACTGTGAAGATTCATGCAAGTATTTTGGAATTCTTTGGGCAAAACTAAACTATGGTATGATTAGATAGTGAATATTATCAGCATGTGTGTGCAGATTAAATTTCTAAATATGAACCGTAGAATAAGAGTGGTTTATTTAAGTTTTATTATTCATATTTTATTTACAGTCATTCTTTGAAATGTTCTAATCTTCATAAAAGTTGCAAAAGTTGTATTATGAAAATCTAAATATCTTACTAAGGGCTAAGTGAAGAGGGTTATAAGTTCAAAGAGCTTTTGTTTTGTGTTTTTGGGGGGTTGTATTGATATTATTATTGTTTTTAATATGGACAATACTCAAGTGTCAGCTTTCTTGTTAGAAAATTATTTGTAATTTCTAGTCAGTAAATACACACACCAGCAACTTCACCTACCCTCCCTATAGACTTTTATAGCTTTTTTTTCCAATTTGTTCAAAGTTTGAACCATTACATATGTAAATAGTAGCTACAATTTCTACAAGTTAATAGTAGGAACGGGAAGCAAATATTTGTGTTCACTAGTTTGATTCACTCCTGTATCTGTAACTATCAAAACACAAGAGTTAAGATGTCAATGGCATCCAGAGTCCAGCCCATCTCAATGGTTTAGTTAGAAAAACTAAAGTCCAGCTCAGAAGATTATGAGATTTACATGACCCCTGTCACTTTGGTTTGCATTGATTTCAACTATTTAGCAATTTTAATATTGGTTTAAATTTTGTGCTTTCATTAATCTACTCTTTATGTCCAAACAGTTATATGTCCAAATAACTCAATAATGTGGATTACAGTGTTTCTTGAGTCAAACATGGCCCCTCAATTTACCTACTAACTTGCCTCCAAGGCTCATGCATTTACTTTCACTAAGCACTCATGTCTCACATGTCATTTCAGTAGTGTATCACACTTCTAATGTGACACACTGAGAAGATAACAAATAATATCACTTAAGAAATATTTTTCTTTCCAAATGTTTAACCTGAATCTAATTATGAGAAAACAATCAGACAAATCCAAATGGAAAGTCACTTAGCATAACAGCTAGCCTATTATGCCATATAGACAATTAGACAGCTGATGTGTTGTTCTGGACTGAAGGAGATGACAATGAAATGCAATGTGTGATCGCTAATGAGATTGGGACTCTAAAAAAATATAGCAAAAAAAAACACACACAAAAACCCAACCAGCATTCAGATAATTGGGAATATTTAAAAATGAACTGCATGGTAGATAATTTGTATCAATGTTAAATTCTGCATGTGATAATTATCTTGTGGTTACAAGGAGAATTCTCATGTTTCTATGAGCTAAATACTGAATTATTTATGTGAATTATTTTGTCTTTCTCCAATTCATTCTTTAAATTTTTTTAATTTATTTTTTTCCATCACTATTTATCCTCTCTATGCCTTCTTCCACCTCCACCCCCTTTTCTCTCTCCCCCCACAATCACCACACTGTTGTCCATGTCCATGAATTCTCTCTCTATTTTTCTTTTTTGCTCAACCCTCCCCCCAACACCCATACCACCACTAGGCTGTCTGCTTGGTCTCTATCTATGAGTCTGTCTCTATTTTCTTGGTAGTTGAGTTTGTTCATTAGATTCTACATATGAGTGAAATCACATGATACTTGTCTTTCTCTGACTGGCTTATTCCACTTAGCATAATGTTCTCCAGGTTCATCCAGGCTGTCACAAAGTGCACAGTTTTCTTCCTTTTTATGGCAGAGTAGTATTCCATTGTGTCTTCTTAAGTACTTGAGAAAGAGAAGATGGTCAGCAAGAGAGACCAGAAATAATGCAAACAAGATGGGCACAATTTTACATTTGGTGCATCAAGGTCAGATGTACAGATGTTCACAATAAAAATTTTTCAACTTTTATGAGATTTAGAACATTTCTAAACAATGACTTTAAATAAAATGCAAATAATGAACACATAAATAAGCCACTCTTATGTTGCCGCCCATATTTAGAAATTTAACCTGCACACAGATGCTGATATTATTCACTGTCTTACAATACTATAGTTTAGTTTTACCCACAGAATTCCAAAATCCTTGTAGGCAGAAAACAGATTATATTCATCTTTAGAGCTTAGAAAAAAAGATGATTGTGCAAAACTGAGATTTAATAAATGTTTGCTAACACAAAAACTATAAATATACTAGAAGTATTAAAGCTGCTAAAGAGAAATATTTAGACACTATGTAGTATATATATTTTAAGTTTCAGTAACTGTACTTTAGACTAGATGATTCGTGAAGGACCCAGCTCAGACAGAAAACAATCATCACAGCCTTAGAAATGACACCATTCATGAGTGATTATACAATTCACTTACAAGGCTACTGTTGAAATCATTGTTCCTGAAACCACTGTTAAATCTTAGACTTAAAACTTAATAATATAGGAAATATATCAATGTACATCATCAAAATTCAAACAAAATTGTCTTAACTGAAATTCATTTTAACTCCAGAGAAATTAACTATTTTGTTGTCTAGAGGGTGCAAGAATCTAAAATAACATGTAGTGCCTAGCCTTTTGGTTGTCAGTAAATAAACTCCTGGGGATTTTAAAGAGTTTCAAAGATTAGGTATCATTAATTTATAATTCTTTTTTCTTTTGTCATTTTGGAAGGTCTATTTATACAAGTACATTTTGTAGACTTGATAAATAATCCTTTCTAGTTTCTCTCTCAAAGAGCCCTGAATTATGTGAAAAGGTTGGAAGAAGGTTAAAACCAATCAGTAGCATAGATTTCAAAACCTATCATCCTTGTCTTCATCTATTTTTAAGGTTCTAAAAAATAATAATGATAAAACTTTTTTTCTTGTGCTTTCAATAGGCAATTTTTCTGTGATTTGCCCTTTGATGTTACAACATGTCAAATAACACATTAATCTGAGTGTTCCATTCATGCGTGATAGAAAAATAAAGGTATAAGGTATACACTGACCATCTCTGTGGAATCACAAATTTATTTGGCCAAGTTACATTGAATTCCTCATTGTTTTCTTTGGTGTATCTCATTTTCTCTCAACATCAAACATCCTAATACTGGTCCTATTTATCATTCCAGCCAGTAAGTAAATATTGAATGAAACAAAGAAGTTATGATTCCCCATTAGCAAAAGAAAATTAGAAAACATACCACACTCTTGTATAAAATTGAGAAATAGCCCTGAACCTTACAAAATAGACTCCTTTGGCATTTTGTTTTGTCTTGAATGAGCTGCTATTATATTGAGCAACTCTATATTTTAGAAGTTCTGTGTTAGATGTGCTTCATTAATGCACACTGTATTGTATTCTTCTGCTAGGATCAGGCTCAAACAATACAAAAATGGAGGCGAGAAGACTTACCAATTGAGTCTGTGCTTGATATGCAATTTTATAAAACTGGACCAATAGGAGTGGGTAACTGGGGGGATAAATGGTGATAAGACGAGACTTGACTTAGGTGATGAATACAAATACAATCTATAGATGATGTTTTATAGTATTGTATCCCCTAAAATCGGTATAATTTTATTAACCAATGTCAACCCAATAAATTCCATAACTAATTAATTAATAATAAATAACTGGACCGAAACATATGGCACATAGGCAAACATTTGTTTCAAATACATTTCTCCAACAAATATATCGAGGTGACCAGCATTAATTACCTAAAACAGGAAAGGAGAACTCTTTTGCAACTTATGTCATCATGTTTAAAATGTGCTCTTACATGTTAGAAAACTTTCACATATTTGGAATGTTAAAATAATTATTTTTGAGCTACCTTTATATCCTATTTTTATTTTATGTATGGCTTTACTATCAGTCTTTAAAAAAAATGTCTTCCAGAATTAATATGAATTAATGACTTCATACTGAATTGATATGACATTTTTAGAAGCCTCTAATCTCTTAATTATGTATCCCAGTACATATGTAACCCCCTTTTCACGTTTTACCATTTAAAATGATGTTTCTTTTGACTGCTGCTCCTAGGTCAAATAAAGTAATGTCAAGAGATAACCTGATAAATCTTCTTCCATAATATAGAATTTTCCACTATTGCTCAAAAAGTTGCCCATCTAAAAGCCTCTTACTTAAGCCTGATATGTCCTCCCACTCTGAATAAAAGAAATGTCAACATTAGTCTAGATTGTATAATTAGCACCAGCAAGGTGAGAAGGGCAATTTCAATTACTCAACTTAAATAAATTCATATGTATAAAAGTATACACATAACACATAATCAATTTGTTCTTACATGTGCATCTAAATGTTAAATATATTTTAATTCCTCTATAGATATGCCTTTAAAGAGGGTCAGAGCTTTATTTCTTAACAACTAAACTGAAAATCTATGTGAACACATTTTTCAGATTTGATCCACATCAGTCTTCAGATTTAACCTACCACATAAATTTGTATCTCCATCATAAATTCTTATATTAAGTGTACCTATCTATTTATATCTTGCTTCAGTAATTTTTAACATACAAGCTCCTTTCTTTTTAAAAAACATATTTAGTTGATGTTTAGAGAAGGAAGGGAGAGGGAGAGAGAAAGAGAGATCTATATGAGAGCATGATATCAATCAGCTGCCTCCTGCACATCCCCTACTGGGGATCAAGCCCTGAAACCTGGGGATGTGCTCTGACTGGGAATTGAACCAGCAACTTTTCTGTGCACAAGATGATGCCCCATCAACTGAGCCACACTGGCCAGAGCTAAGCTTCTTTCTTGATGAGTTTGACACCACACACACACACACACACACACACACACACGCACACACACGCACACGCACACACACACACACACTACTATTGTTAAAAAGGATTTGAATTGAGGCAGGGATCACTCTACTCCTGTCCTAAAGAGACACAGATAACACTTAGCTGCATATTCAAGTTTTGAATATCTTTTATAACACTGCTATGGAAATCCCCAAACTGCTTTTGCATCTGTGTAAATGAAGGGTCCCATCATTACAAAATGGGCTATGAAGACAGTGCAAGCCTTTTATTCTTATGGGTCCCTTTATAGTATCTGATGTTATTGGAGCAGAGACTGCTTAAGGCAAGAGAGAACTAGGCCAAGTTTAGAATCAGCCAGTTTATTCATTTCCTTTTATGTTCACTGATTATATTACTTTTAGCAATAAAATCTTTATTCTATGTTTTGGCACTCAAAGTCATGAAATTAAAGTTACTAAAAAAAAAACACATCACAGGCAGTTTATCTTCGTGAGGTAGTGATTTACAAATGCAAGTTATGTGTTTAAAATAAGAAAATTAACAAAACAGTACACTTCATGATTATTGTTGACTTAATTCTGGGTTTAGGATGTTTATTGATAATTTTTTTCAATAATATGGTCAGAATATGTATAAATTCAAGGGAAACACAAAACTGTTGAAAGAAAGCCATAGCTATGAATTTCTATTGAAATAATACAAAGCCTTGCTCCAGACCCCATAATTTATTTGTAATTATAAACCACTATTTCTAATTATTTTACCCTTTTCTTACTTTAGATTATTTAAGACCTCACTTTATATAAGAGAAAACTACTAAATATGCTGTATTTTCCAACTCAAAAAATACAGATACTAACTTCCAGTTTTAACTCAAGCATGTAAAGAGCTTAAAAGCAATCAATGACATCTTAACAAATAGAAAATAATTGGAACAATCTAAAAATCAGCAGCTTTTCTTGAATTTATGAGATAACTGAGGTCACCGGGCAAACTGCCACTCCAAAACCTGGAGAAATAGTATAACACAGAGAATTACAGGTAGATTTGCTTACCTAAATTAGAGGCAATTGAAAACACAAACGGACGGAAACACATAAATCATCATTTTGATCATTTGGATGAACTTCTGCAGGCTGATTATGGACTAGCATGAGAGTGAAAACTCCTAGGAGGACACACACACTTTTATGTCATGAGTTTTATCTGAAGGAACCACACTAGGTTCTCAAAGGGAAAAGCCAGGAGAGATCCCCTCATGGCTTTAGAGAAGGGGCAAGGGAAGAGCAATCATTGTGAAATATGGCCAGAACATTCTCTGTACCAAAAACCTACATTCCAAAGGAAAAGACTTTATCAAAACCATGTTCATCTGGAAGTTCATTTTCAAGACTGTATACTTTATTCCCTTCTAGCCTTGCATTGTCACCTAAAAGGGAGAAAAGCTAAGAAACACTTATGAAAAAGTCACAGCCAGGGACACAGGCCCAAATAAAGTATGAAATTTAACCAGAAGTTTATAGAATAATCCTCCCCTGCACCTCACCATCATGCCAACAGGACTACAGTATGGTAATAGTGGGTAACAGCTAAGCAAAATGAAAGACAAAGAGTATGTGTAAGAAGTTCATAAGAAAGTCACAAGAGAACAGGAGAAAAAAAAAAGAGGACTGAAGACTCAAGCACTCACAGCTTCAGCAAATATTAAACACAGCCTCAGTTCTAGCCAGATTAACATATAAACCTACCCTAAAGACCTATTTACCTAAGTTCTTAATGCCCAATAAATCATGTTCAGCTTTCAACAAAAAATAGTAAAAGGCAAGAAAATGTGCTCTGAAGAGCTAAAGCAGTATATAAACCAGACTCAGACATAATCACAATTTTTGGAATTATCAGATTATGTAAAATAATTATGATGAATAGGTTAAGGGCCCTAACAATATGCAAGAATGAATTGAGAAAAACAGTAACAGAAAAAAAGAATTCCTTTGATGGCCTAATCTGAAAACTGAGTATAATCAAATATAAAATCAGTAAACAATAAGATAGTTAAATAGAAATATCTCAAATTGAAATACACCATTGACAAGCCTTTAGCTAAGCTAACTAAAAAAAAAAAAAATAGAGAAAGGACATATATTACTAATATCAGAAATTAAAGAGGAGACATCACTACAGACCCCATAATAATTAAAAGAATAAAAATTCTCCCAGTGAATTCTTCTTTAAGTAATAAACAATACCAATTTATCACTATCTTTCAGAAAATCAGAATAAACAGTTGCTTATTTTATGAGACCAGAACCACATAATAGCAGTAATAGATAAAGATTTAATAAGAAAGGAAAATTACAAACCAATATCTTTTTGAACATATATAAAAATCCTCAATAAAATATTATCACCCCTTATCCAACAATCTATAAAAAGAATTATACATTATGATTGAGTCAAATTTATTCTGGGTATATTTGGCAAGTTCACATTTTAAAAAAGTAATGCCATCTATCACAGCAAGAGGCTAAAAAAGAAAAATCATATAATGATATTAATTGATGCAGAAAATCATTTGACAAAACCCAACATAAATTCATTATAAAAATTTGCAGCAAAGTAGGAATAGAGGGGAATTTCTCAACTTTATAAAGAATATCTATAAAAATCCTATGACTAATGCAATGCTTACTTATGAGGATCTTGATGTTTTTCCCCTAAGATTGTGAAAAATGCAAGTATATCTTCTCTCACCAATCCTACTTAAGTTTATACTGGGAGTAGGTGCGCTAGGATAAAAATGAAAATAAACTAAAGAAGTTACCAAGCTTTTCTATTATGCTGTTTTTAAATCTATGTTTAGAATTTTATATCATGGGACATAATACATATTCTTTTATAATACAGTAAATTTTGTAACTAAAATAAATAAATTCAGAAAGCTATGAATACAAAGAAATTAAAATGAGTTAGTATCTAGAAAGGATCGAGCCCTTATTATAAAAGAAGGTATAATTGCTTTCATCCCTGGTGAAGTGGAGAAGAAAGACCTTGCTATACTGGTAGATTGAGGAAAAAAGACAACAGACAAATTCATGTCAAATTTTTTTATGGCCACATGTAGTGAATTAGAATCCCAAAGAGCCTCAACTACTCAGCAAGTTATATTCACCTGCCAGCTTTTTTATAGACCTATAGCAAGCTCAGGAATAATAGACCAAATACTGGGTTCCACATAAAACTCCCTGAAGCACGCAGGTCTTTCACTAAGACTATCAGGACAAGGGAGCTGAAAGGAAACCCTAAGGGCACTCTGTGCTTAAGCCAGGCTAAGGCAACAGCTGCAGGAAGCGTGGAGACATCTACATAAATATACACCTTAAAAAACTATTGGCCATTTAAGTAAAATAATGGCAATGTATTGTGAGGTTTGGGGCATATGATGAAGTATAAAATATGACAGGAACAAAAAGGGAGAAAAAAGTAAATGGACTAATATTATTGATGGTTATATATTTGCCATGAAGTCACATAATATTATTTAAAGCTATGCTGTGAGGGTATAGACAAATATTGTAAAGTTTATAACAACCACCAAAATATAACACAAAGAAGTATAGCTAATAAACCAATAGCAGGATTGAAAGGAAGGATATTGCCAAAGATTCTACAGGCATCTAAAGGGGTATTTAGGATAAATCAATGCTAAGAAATTTGACAACCTAGATAAAATGGACAAACTCCTTGAGGAGTACAGTTAGCAGAAGTTTTCAAAAAGAAATAGAAAATGTAAATAGTTCTACATCTGGAACCCTCACATTTTCCTCTTTGGAACATAAAATAGAACAAATTGGAGACTCCCAGTTTCCTATGAATTTTAATATTTATTTGCCATATAACTTGTCAATTTTACTGTTAGGTATTTACTCAAGACAAATGAAAATATATGCCCACAAGACTTGTTTAAGAATGTTTGTAGTAGTTTAATTATAACAGTCAAAAACTGGGGAGGGGGTGAGATTTTCCATCAACAAGAGGAGAGATATATAAATTGTGTCTGTAAAGACAGAAATGTTCTCTATTTGTACAGTGTTTACACAGCATATACAATTGTCAAAATTCATCAAATTAAACACAAGATATGTTTATTTTATTGTATATAAAGTATACCTTCATATTTTTTTAAAATGAATAAATGTTTTCTTTTTGTTTTTTATAAGGAATCCCAAAACATTTAACCAAAGTTTCACTTAGTCTCACATAGTCTCAATATTCAAAGTCATCTTCTTTTAAACTTGGTGTAATTCATTGAGGATGCCTTTTAAAGGATGAATCTTTATATTCAACTCAATGTTTCTAATCTCAATAAATGTGCTTTTAAAATATCTTTATTGCATTTTACGTGTGCATCAAGATTTTTTCTGCTCTTGGAATCTAGTGATCAGACCTTTTTTTTGGTGAACTAATGAAAACCAACCTAGTGGCTGTAGCTAATACAAAAGGTACTTATATGAATTTTTTCTACTGTACCTGTTCTTTTTTATGTGGTTGAAACTTTGTGATATTAAGACAATTGGTTAATACAATCCTATCTAATAAAAGAGTAATATGCAAATTAACCATCATCACTCTGCTACACCCACCAGCCACACCCACCAGCTACGCCCACCAACCCATCAGAGCGAGTATGCAAATTAACCCCAACCAAGATGGCTGCAGCCACAGAGAGCAGGAGCGAGGCTTGGGTTTCCCTGGCAATGGAGGAAGTCAAGCTTCTGCAGCCCTGGCCAGCCTAGGCCTCCACTCCAGGCTACAAAGTTTCAATTATAGAAGGTAAATAAGTTCCAACAGAAATGGCGGCAGCCACGGAGCAAGCAGGAGGCTTGGCTCTGCTCCAGGCTACAAAGTTTCAATTGTAGAAGTTAAATAAATTCCAGATACCAGGGCCTCCACTTGGGTCACCGGGGGGGCGTGGCTGGCCTGCAAACCACCACAGGCCCCTCACCCAGGCCACCCCACACCGCAAGGGAACACCCACCCTGATCTGGGACACCCTTCAGGGCAAACCAGCTGGCCCCACCCATGCACCAGGCCTCTATCCTATCTAATAAAAGAGTAATATGCAGATTGACCATCACTCCAACACACAAGATGGCTGCCCCCAGGTGGTCAAAGATCCTGCCCCCATGTGGACACAAGATAGCCACCCCAAGATGGCCAGCAGGGGAGGGAATTTGGGAGGGACCAGGCCTGCAAGGGAGGGCAGTTGTGGGCAATCAGGCAAGCAGGAGAGGACAGGAGGGCAGTTGGGAGGCACCAGGCCTGCAAGGGAGGGCAGTTGGGAGGCACCAGGCCTGCAAGGGAGGGCAGTTGGGAGGCACCAGGCCTGCAAAGGAGGGCAGTTGAGTGGGACCAGGCCTGCAAGGGAGGGCAGTTGGGGGTGATCAACCCTGCAGGGGAAGGCAGTTAGGGGTGATGAGGCTGGCAGAGGAGGGAAGTTGGGGGCAAACAGGCTGGCAGGGGAGCAGTTAGACATCAATCAGGCTGGCATGAGAGTGGTTAGGGGGTGATCAGGCTGGCAGGCAGAAGCGATTAGGGGCAATCAGGAAGGCAGGAAGGCGAGCAGTTGGGAGCCAGCAGTCCTGGATTGTGAGAGGGATGCCCAGTGGGATCGTGCCTAAACAGGCAGTTGGACATCCCTTGAGGGGTCCCAGATTGGAGGGGGTGCAGGCTGGTCTGAGGGACACCCCCCACCCCCGTGCATGAATTTCGTGCACTGGGCCTCTAGTCAATAATAATATTTGAACATCAAATGATTCCTTACTGGATGTTTGGCACTTTGCTAAATATTTTTGTACTTGTTCTTTCATTTACTTCTAGTAAGTCCATGTATTCTGTTATTATTTCTGTTCAATAGAGAAGAAAACTGTCTTAGATAAAGTAAATAACTGGCCCCAAATCACACACATGTTACAGGGCTAACACTGGATCTCAGGAGTGTCAGCCTTAAACTTCTTGCCTTTAACACCCAAAATTGTCCAATTCAATTGCATTGTTAATCCAAGATGATGAAAAGACAGAGTAGCTCAGCCCTTTACAGGCAGAAGAGTGTAGTACTGGCTCTGAAGACAAACTGCCTGGGTTCAAGTTTCAGCTATGTGACCTTGAACAAGTTACCTAATTTTTTTCTGCATCACTCTTCTATAAAAAAGGGAGAAGGGCTAGTAATGTCATAGCATTGTTGAGAGGTTTCAATGAGTCCACGCATGCAAAGCAATAAGAACTATGGCTGGCACACTGTAAGAACTATGTAACTGCTACTTATTTATATTAATTTAAGTAAACTGAAGGATAATTTGCCTTTAATTGTCACTTGAGTAGTTTCTTGTTGTGTTCTTTGTGTGATCCACTACAAGATGCTATTTTCAACATAAGTTTCTCTGTAGAACTGAACTCAAAAGATTTATAAAAGTTTCTATATCAGTCTTCACTTCCCTGTTCAATTCGGTGCCTTTTCCACCACAAACTTAATCTCTGTTTTATTCATAGCCCTATCAGTGTACATATTTTTCAGACCACAATTTTTTATTATGTCTTTTCAATTTACTATTCACATGACTTTGATCAAATTGCTCCTACTTCATGGTGCCACAATTTTATTATCTGTTAAATGGGGACCATGCTTCTGATTCAGCTCACTAAGTTTTTGTGAGCATTGCCTAATTAGTTAAATAAAAGTGCTGCAGAAAGTGGAGTGCCTCATGCGTTATACTCAGTGAAAAAACAACATGACTTGCTTTTTTCCAGGGCTTCTCAAGCCTCTCCTGGAAATGTGTGTATAAATATGTTTTATTTCACTCTCATTCTTCCCTTCAAATTCACTGATATACCCGAGAACTTCAGAGACTTATTTCCTTCTTTCAGAATTATCTTACTTGTAAAGAAGTTAGAATATAAAAAGAATCCATGCTGCCTTGGTTGGGCATCGTTCAGTACACTGAAAGTTTGCTGGTTCGATTCCTGGGTCAAGGCATGCACCCAGGGTTGCAGGCTGGATCCTAATGGGGGACCTTCAGTGTTTTGCTCTCACATGGATGTTTCTCTCTCTCTCCCTCCCCTTCCTCTTTCTATAAAAAGTAAAACAACAACAAAAACAAAACCCTTAAAAACAAAACAGAAATCATGCCAAAATAATGTGAGAAAGTATGTGTATTTTTTATACTATAGGCACAATAAAAATATTAAGGCATATGCAGGTATATTTCGTAGATGTGAATGATTAATTCATCTATTTTTGAGAGTTCATAAGGATAAGAATTCTGTTTTGTTTTGTTTGGGTGGGTCATGTCTATTCTTTAGTAATAGTGGTGGGTTTGTGCAGTGATCTATCATATTCTTTTGTCTGATGCTACACAATTGTCAAGGCTTCCACAGAGATTGTGGAAGACATAAATATGGACCAGAGGATTGTTACCCAAATGACTTCCCTTAAAACACTACTATATCAAAAGGTGTAGAAAAAGACATCAAAATCAAGTAGGTCAATGCTGATATATCCACTTCTTGGACAATCAGTGTGCTCTACTGTATTCAAAGATCATTCATTCACTCATGGAATTTTTACTGAATGCCTATATGTAAGGAATTCTCTAAATTTTAGTGGCACGGAAGTAAATAAAACAGACTAAAACATCTGTTTTTTAAGCTTATAGTCTAATGTGTATAGGGAACCTCTATTTCACAAAAGAAACCTCATAGAATAATTAAAATATCATGGGTATCCTAGTGTTATTTGGAATAGATTTTGAAGATGGTGATGGTAAGAAAACAAGATGTTTTAATCCATGCCCTTTATCTCTTTTATATTTCCTTGAACAAACTGTATCAGAAATGAATATCATGGCTGGCATATATTCAACCTGTACAGATTGCCTGATAGGCATTCTACATGGGCAGTACACATTATGTTTGTGAATTTTGAGTTATCACATGACCTCCCAAAGGATCTCAGGTTGTTGCATTTAAGATTAATGAGGCATTGGATAGCCATTAAGAAGCTATTCGAGTATATGCATTTAATTAAAATGAATTATGTATATGAGTTAATACCACTCAACCTTTTTAATTTAGAGAGATAAATCATGGCTATTTCACTCCTAAGAAAGACCCTAACATTGGCAAATTGAATATTGATGTTACAATGCCCAAAATAATGAATGCTGGTCAGATTCATCCATTATGGGCATATCCTGAGACTTTGCATATCAGAAAAATTAAATATTTCTTTTTTTAGTTGACTATGTGTATGCACTTGCACATGTAATGAGCTACAAAGAGTAGTTCAATGACACACATAATCTCTGAGTACAAAGTAAATGGTAACATCAATTCTCAAGAAAATACTAAAAACCTCACAGCCTTAACTTATTCATCAGCATTAGTGACTCAGTGTGAATGTTTTCTTTAAACACAAACAAGATTCATATGCAACACAGTTACCAGCTATTGACTTAGTAATGCTTCCAGGGGCATTTTTTCTGCCCAAGGGAAAGGATGCCAATATTTTAATTCTACCAAATTTGCATTCAGAATAGTGTCATGGAGCTAATTGATACCTGAAAACTCTGATGGACAGAAATTCTCTGTCCTTTCTTTTAGGTCTTACAGTGTCTCTTACACATAGATATTCTATCTATTAATGCTGAGTTTAGTTGAATGAAGAGGAGAAATACGAAAAATAAAAATAGATCTAAGACAATGCAATATACAGATGATGTATCATAGAATTGCACACTTGAAACATACATAATCTTATTAACCAATGTCACCCCAATAAATTTAATTAAAAATCTTAAAAATAGATCTAACAGCTAACATTAAATGAGCTATTAAAATGTTCTAAATACTTTACATAGAGTAGTTCATTAATTCCTCACAGCAATCATATTGGTTAGGTACTATTATTATCCTCTTATAGATGAGATAATGGAGACACCAAAGGTTAAATAATTGGCCCCAAATCACAGAATTGGTAAGGGATAAAGCCTAGATTCAAATCCCAGCAGTCTTGCTCTCAAGCCTGCTTAAGGTTTTGCTGTACTGGCTTAGTTGGTGTACAATATCTCACAGTGTTATGAATTTGAAAGAACTCACAGTCCATCTCTTTCATCTGCTTCTCATTCACACTCAATACACATAGTTGGTAGTTTTATATCACCAATAATAAATCCATACAAAGTCACATATTTTAGTTCTCTATATTTAAAAAGAAATCTTATTACTGGTAAGTACCCATGCTTTGTGCCTCACAATAAGGAAATGTACCTAATTCCTGGAATGAAAAAATGAATGAATAAGTAAACAAATAATGTAGGAGTCAAACATAGTAGGAGCTCAAATATGGAGAAAGATATAAGCTCTTAGGTCTTTATAGAATCAGAATTTTTTTCTTAAAAAATAGAAAAAATTTTTAATTGGAAGTTTCTTTTTAGAAGTGCAAAGAATCTATTATTTACCCAGGGGGAAGTAGTGAAATGTCAAGACTAATGTGATTACAGTTTCCTAAAAACATTTCATTTGTTTTTCAATCACAGCCATCACCACGGCAGCCATCTGACTATAAGCATAATAAGAACTTTAAAAGGCTTATATCAAATGGGGTGTGCTGTACTTTCACCAAGACTTCACAGCAGTGTCATCAATAAGGCAGCACAAGCTGTGAACAATTATAAGAAAACACCTTGAGAATGATGCACAATAAAAAGGTGTGTGTGGGGGGGGGGGGAACCTTCAAATTAGATAAACCAATCTGCCACTCAGTTTGATAAAGTTCAGTGGAAGTGTTCTGACACTCTCATGGGCAGCTATCAGCAGAAAGAGCTGTAACCTGGCATCTAAATTAACTCTTCCAGTAAGAGTAAAGAATAACAAGCCTCTCTAGTTACACATACTGGAGTATTACTTATAATATGACAACCAAATTCCTATCGAAATTTCACATTACAATTTACAGAGGTATCTGTATTGATTTTTATCAAGTGGTTTGAACTACATTTCTGAAATATGACAACTCTTCATTTGAACATAGGAAAACTGATAAGCACATGCTTATCATTTATTTAGCAATATATACTGATCATCGATAATTTTTTAGACAGGAGGGATTAACAATAAGTTAATAATACTCATCACTTTGGGGTCTTGCATTTTTATGATGTTCTGTTCTACACTAAACTTGAAGAATGAGTTAGTGAGAAGAGAGGGTGTGGGGTGGGTCCATATCCAGGTTAGTCCAGAACAAGAGGTGGGCGCCTAAAAAATCTTACCCTTCAGAATTTAAGTTGTTGAGAGACAAAGGAGACATGGGGGAAAGCAGTGGTATATAAAGCTGGATATTGAAAGATTTTAAGTTAGAGAGTGACATGACTTCAGTTTCCAGGTTATAACATAGAAACAATTCTCTGGATTCAGTGGCGAGAATCAATTAAAAATAATTGAGAATGTTACATTATTTCAAGGTAGAAGTGATGAAGAGTTGAAATTTTCTCAGTCACCTCTGCCAATGTGAGTGAGCTAGACTCATCTGAAGGGTCTAGTACAGAAGGTGGCATTATAGGGAGTTTTTGCAGGATAGGCATAAAAGTTGTAATTCTCTAATTTTTGCTTTTGGCACCTATTCATCAAGAAAAGAGGTAAATAATATGTCCTACATAGAAATACTACCAACCACTGGTTTATATATCTTTATAGCATTTTGTGAACCCCTACATTGTTTCTCTTATCTTTATATCCCCTTAGTCACTGGTTGGATGCAGGGGTGATGGTGGTTTTTAGAACCTCTGTGTATTACCAAGAATGGAAGCAGGTGCACTAGCTGACATTATCTAGAAATTCCATAGAAACTTCTGAATAGGGTAGCTTATCTGTAAGTAGCTACAATGGTATAACTCAAAACCTAGTTGAGATGATCCATCTAGCTATTAGTCCTCAGCGTTAGTAATAGACTGGTAGATTCAAAATAGAAAGATTGGCAGAGTAACTTCTTAAACTCTTATGCTAGCCAAGGTCCATGATCGTGGAATACATAGAGGTAGAATAATCCCCGAAAGAATAGCAAAACAGTGGATAAAACAATATGGAAACAATGCAAAAACTGAAGTGTGCTGGTTCGTTTATCCATAAATAGTAGAATGCTGTCCTTGCCATGGGTATATTCTTTATAGGTTTCTCATGTTTCTGCACAACTTTCAAGCAGAGGCAAGGACAACTTTTGCTTAGGGCTCCTTTTACAAAGGTGTACATATAGCAACCAGCTTCAGAAGATAGAGGTGGTAGAGGTAATGTCTGCTGGTTCAGAGAGATTTATTTGAAGTCCAACGTAGTAAAGATAATGTCTCCCTCCAGGAGAAACATCGAACAGCTTTGCTTGTGGTCCCTTTAAACAGCAGTTGGTTTTTGTTGTTGTTTGTTTTGTTATTTTGTTTTGTTGTTTTAGCTCAGGGTTCCTTAGCTATGATGCAAATGTACCAGCTGCACAGCGTCTACCTGGCCACTGACATCGTTCTCATTGGACTTAGAGGACAAGGGAAAATAATGCAGACACACAGTTCATGCTGCCTGCTGCACCAGGAGTAACAAAGTGCTCTGTGTTTGACCTGGGAGTCTCATATCTTCTGCCAGAAACCATGGAACTATGGCAGGATAACCTTTCAGCTTGCAAGCAGGATAAAACTCTCAAATTCTTCAAAGTTCTTGATAGAGTGGTTCTTTTACAATGGCATAACAAAAGAGGAATCTCTGCTGTGTTTTTTTTTTTTTTTTTAAGAACATCTCTATCCTAGTTATAGTTTTCAGGAATATGCATATTTTTAATTCAATTTGTTATAGAAGGGCACATCACTACTGTCACATAATAAGCTGATTGGTGGCTTAGGGAAAGGGAGGGAGAGTACAGCCAGAATAAGATATTTCTTAAGTTCAATAAAGCCTGATTGCATGGTCAGAATATGAGACTTTCAAAAAAGGCCCAAAATAACCAAATTTTCTCCACATGAATTTATTTGTCTCTACTCTCCAATTGTTTGCCCAGCATCCTAATACTCTGTTGGTATATTATCCACAAGTTTTAATCTAAACTAAGCTCATAGAGTTTAAATCTTTCACTCTGCACTGCTTGACTTTAATATTTTCTGGTTCTAGCATCTCCTTGTAGTCTTCTTTAAACTGTATTTTCATTTTTTTGATTTGGAAATTTCAACCACGCAGGTGGCCAACAGAATCTAACTTAAGCCCATACATACTGTCAAACATGTATTTCTGCTAAGACTTTAAATAAAAATTACCAAATTTTAGACAGTATCTTCTCTGTTCATTAACTTCTAGAGATATTTTTAATTCAGACAGACCTTATCCACAGTAAGAATTACTGCGATCTTATGATCTATGCATTTAAGCTATGACTGTAATCAAATTAATAAAATGTCAAGAAACATTAATCAGTTTAGAATCTAAAGACAATAGATTATTAACATTAGATTCATAAAACTGTACTCAATGCCTTAATTAAGTATAGTCACAGAAATTTTACTGCTGACTTTCTAGAAGAATGTCAATAAAGAACTTCAGAAATGTGACTGGAGACAGATATGGAGTAAGTTCAAATAGTTTAATAATTAACATAATTTAATAATTGCACCTCATGCGATTCCAACTGAGATAAAAAATATAAGAACCAATTATAAAATCTGCTATATTATGTATGTAGTTGATAGAAATGCAAAAGATTAAGAATGTAAAAACAGTCTCTAGAACTCTCTGAGGCATAAAAGAAATATAAGCTGTTTATGGATCATTTGCGACATTTAATTTGTCTTATGTAATGATAACATTCAAAAATGTTTGCTGTATTTTACTAGCTACATTAAATCTTGATACTGCAACATGTAAGAAGAAGCAAACATCCAATGGAAAAATGGGCAAAGGAAATGAAAGCATTTTACTGAAGTGGAAGCACAAATGTTCAATTAAAATATGGAAATATGTTTAAATTCTTGATTAGTAAGTAAATATAAAATTAATGGAATAATTTTTTTTCATCTGATGAAGTACCCACAAAAAACCCTGTGCCAAATATCAAAGTTAATAGTGAATTACTGAAAAGATTACCCCTCTCTCCTTTGAGATCAGGAATTGACAAGGATGTCTGACTTCACAAATTCTATTCAGATCAAAATTATACTGGAATTCAAGTGCAAAAAGCCAATAGTAAAAAAAAAAAATGGAAAAAGTGATAAAAGAAAAAAAGTTAGAATTAATATGTGACTTTAGTGAGATGGATAAAAGGTCTTTATACAAAAACTAGAGGGCCGACGCACGAAATTCGTGCAACAGTAGGCCTTCCTTTCCCCAGCTGCCAGCACCGACTGCCGGCACCTGGGATCTGGGCTTCCCTCACAAAGGTAGGCCCCATCCACTCTCTACAGCCTGCTGGTCGGTAGCCTGGGACTCCCTCTTTGGGGTGATTGTGGAGCACCCTGATTGATCACCCTGCTGGCTGGTTGCTTGGGGCTACCTCTGCGGGGCGATCATGGGGCGATGGCCGGGTTCCCGACCAATCACATCCCACCTGCCTTGGCTGGCCTGGAGCCAGTGGATGTCATAGCTTAGATGGTCGTCTGGATGGTCATTCCACTGTTCGGCCGTTCAGTCAATTTGCATATTATGCTTTTATTATATAAGATTAAGAGTATTTCTACATACCAGAAATTAGTATAGAGGTCTTACAAAAGCCTCTTAAGACATTTAATATCAAGGAATAAATCTAACAAAAATCTGCAAGACTTTCACAGAAGTCTATATCACAAATATTAAAAAACTTCTAGCAAATGAAGAGCTACAGTATATTATATTCCTAAATTGGAAGAATCAGTATTGTTATTAATCCTCTCTCCATACCAATCTATAGACAGGCCAAACATTATCTATATGTATAAAAGCCTAAGCAACTGTCTGACCATCTGACCGTCTGACCAGTAGCTATGACATGCACTGACCACCAGGGGGCAGATGCTCAATAGAGGTGCTGCCGAGCAACAACAACTTTGCAGAGTGCCCTCTTGCACTCTGAGACCCCTTGGGGGATGTCAGACTGAGGGTTTCAGCCCGATCCCCACAACCCAGGTTGAGGGACCCCATCTACTGGAGGGACCCTGCTCACTCCACAGACACTCTTTGAGCCCCGGCACCACCCAGGTGGGGACAGTCGGGAAGGGACCTCAGGAGGTTGGCTCCAGGGCGTGTCCGGCCAGTCTCACCCAGTCCCTCCCCACTGGCCACCTTCTAATTTCCTTTCAATGTGCACAAATCCATGCATCGGGCCTCTAGTATTCTATAAAAATGTTAAATGCATTTTTAATAGATGAAGCTACTGATAACTGGTTTCTTATTACAGTCCTAACCTGGTCACTGCCAAAAAAAAAAATGTCTGGTAAGACTAAGTTGTTCATAGAGATTTTGAATAAAAACAATAAGAAACTCTTCCTTGTAAAAAGTAAATTGTTCAAAGCTGGATGGCAATTTTGGAATAATAAGTAAAGTTGCGACTATAACTAATCTAATTTCTAATTGCAGTTTGAGATAAATATTCTAACTCTTGCACATATACATAGATGTGTCTGCAGCTCTGTAACAGTGATAATTCGAAAACACTTTAAATGTTCATTGTTGTTAGATAGACACAGTCTTTTAATACTACCGTGGAAATAAATGAAGATCACTAAAATGAGAACAAGCATAGTGTGAGGGTTCAGAACAAGACACCCCAAGATATGCCTCAGTGGTATGTGGATTATTTTTGAGCTAAAGGCAACTGAGACCCTGCAGAGTCACATTAAGAGCTATCACCAGAAATGACTTTTTATCTATCTACGTGGCAGGGCACACTAATAATGACTGAACATGGTGTCTCCCTACAATGCCCTTCTGAACCCCCAAGGTGCATTACCTCACCCCTAGCTCAGAATGGCTCAGTCCTCCTTTCTATCTCTGAACCTCTTCTGCATGTGGGGTCTCTGACTCTCACATGTATGCAGGGTTCCCCTACATATGTATATGACTAAATTTTGTTGTTTTCTTTGGTTAACCTGTCTCATCTTTATTTGATTACTAGAGACCCGGTGCACAAAATTCGTGCATGGGGGCGGGGGGGTCCCTCAGCCCAGCCTGCACCCTTTCCAATCCGGGACCCCTTGGGGGATGTCTGACTGCCGGTTTAGGTCCAGTCCCCCTAAACCAGCCATCAGACATCCCTCTCACAATCTTGGACCACTGGCTCCTAATCGCTCACCTGCCTGCCTGCCTGGTCGCCCCTAACTGATCCCCCCTGCCAGCCTGGTTGCCCCCAACTGTCCCCCCCCCCACACCGGCCTGGTCGCCCCTGGAAGCCTGCTTGTTCAGTTGTTTGGTTGCCCCTCACTAACCCCCCTGCCGGTCTGGTCGCCCCAGGCAGCCTGCTTGTTCAGTTGTTTGGTCGTCCCTCACTAACCCCCCTGCCGGCCTGGTCATAGGCAGCCATCTTGTGAGGGTTAATTTGCATATTACCTCTTTATTATATAGGATTTGACCATCTGAAAGGGCCTTGAAGTTAGAATAAACTTTTCCCCCACCCCTAACCCCCAATAGTAAGAGTCAGCCACTATCATTGTCATTTGGCAGAGACTCAAAGGCAGGCAGGGGAGTGCAAAACCTAAATGCAGTGGAAAAAGAAGGCTTTGGGTGCACTGTGACTGGAGATTGTTGACATGGAGAAGCTGAGGGAACAAGACCTAGAAGCAAAGCATTTGTACAGTCGGTTAGGGGATCACATTTAGCTTTCTCTGCTTGGTCCTCAGCTGGAAATTACAGAAGTTGGCAGTTGTTTGACTCAGTTATTTATTGTCTTGAGCTCATTGATGTAGAGGTTGTGGATCTGGCTTCTCTTTCTATATACTGTGCGGCAATTTCTTTGTATATTCAGTCTATCACAATATGATTTTCAAAATAAGTAAACTAAGTTGTCGATTATCAAAATAGTGATTTTTCAAAATATAACATTAACTGAAAGAGTAGGAAAATGTTTTAGATAGTACAATATGATAGGATTTTAGGAAGCAATATTATATTTTATAATGGAGGCAATATGTAATAAAAATACTAAAAAAACTGCAAAGAAAAGATACATGTTAACTTTGAAAGCTCTTACCTCTGGAAAGCAAAGCAAATGGATAGAGTAGAGCATTAGTGATATGTATAACATTATATTTCAGAAAAATAAATCTAGATAAATCTTGCAAATATATTTTATAAGGTGTCCATTTTCTATAATTTTAAAATATCTGAATATTTCACAATCAAATTTTAATCTTTGTCCTTCTCCTCCTCTTATTTCTCCACTCCTCTTCTCTCTCTTCATCATCCTCTTCTTTTTCCTATGAATAAATGTCATTTACCTGAACCCTGGATGTTATAATTAGCTAGCAGCAGACATAACATAGATGTGACTCAAAATTTCATTGCCTACCACAGTCAGCAGATGACAAAAAGATGTGGATAGGGCTTACTATATAAAACAATGGGAAAATGATCCTGATTGTGGTAAACCTGAATGCTAATGATTCTTTTTTTAAATTTCTTTATTGATTAAGGTATTACATATGTGTCCTTATCCCCCCATTATTCCCCCAACCCTCCACTCATGACCTCACCCCCTGTTGTCTGTGTCCATTGGTTAGGCCTATATGCATGCATACAAGTCCTTTGGTTGATGTTTCAATTAAAGACTTTCAATTTGAGAATTGAGAGTATTTCAAAGAAGTGTATAAACTTAATGGCCTTCATTCAGCCCATTTGCTGTTAGAGTTTGAACAGTATAAAGATCTTCCTGTTAGCTAAAATGAATGCAGTGAACAAAGGCATAAGAGACTTCAGATGGGACAAATACTAACAGTAGTTAACAAAAATGGAGGGAAATATTCAGGGTCTGCGTAGGCTGGATCAGTAGTGCAAGACTGCACCATCCCTTCAATCCACACTCATGGAGCCTACTCCAAGCCAGATATTGTGCCAAGTCCTAAGGTTTCAAGGAAGACCTCAAAGAGGTCATGGTCTGAAAAATGAGTGTCCTGAATTACAGCAGATACAGAAAGCCTAAGTGAGATGGCTCTGAAATATTTTTAGAAGATAGACATGAAAGAATTGTTTGCCAGGTTAAAGTATAATAGGTACTATTTATTTCGAAGTGAGGCTATGTCAGCAGACTTGATAAGAACAGGAGGTATAAGGAAGGATCAGGAACCACTCCCTACCCCAATGTATTGAAAGAGAAAGTAAGTCTATAGGAATGAAGAGTTTGAAAGGGTCTATAGACTAATATCAAATGGGTATCTCCCTCAGTTATTAGCTCCAAAAGTTAAAAAAAAAAATTAAGTAGGTACCTATAGGACACAAATGAAAGAGAACCAAGGTGCAGATCAGTGACACTGTGGGGATACACAATAGGTTATTAATATACTAAGGCTTTAAATAAATTCTCTCTCTACATTAACATAGCAAAAATGCCACTGGTGTAAAAGTATTCTTCTGAGACACATGTAGATATCCTGAACTGCTAGTTTCTAATTCAGCTGTTCACAACCATGAACTCACATGGGTCCACCAGCTGTGACATGTTTTGCATATGATTTACTTCTATAAATAAAGTATTAATGTTTCCTCTCTCAAGTGGAAGGGAACGTGGAGTGACAATTAGATGTCATGGAAATACAAGGTGTATGTTAATATCATCTATCATCTAAAATACAATAAAAAAAGAGACCTGGTGCCTGCATGATTATGGGAGAGAGAGAATAGACTAAAGCAAGAGAGTGTGCAGATAGAAGAAGTTAAGACTTAGGTATCATGTTGTATCATGTGTATGTTGGAAAGAGAAAAAAATTAATGTAATACTAATAGTCATTCAAAAAACATTCCCACAGAACAAAAAAACAAGCCCATGTAATTTGATTGTAAAAAACTATCAGTGATATTTTAGCAAATAAAACTGAAAATCCATCACAATTTAATGTTAGAAATTGTTAAATATGCAGGGAAATTCCTACAACAATAATACTTTTGCTCAAAATGCTTTCAGAACTCCTTCAGAATTTATAGTGTATTCTTTTGCATATACTTAAACCAATGATTTCTCTTTTAGAGTGCATTTGTTTTTTAAACTATAAAATATTTTAGTTATATTAGAAAATGAGGAGAATAAGATAAGAAACATCCACATACTCATTAGAGATTTGAAACCCTTCTAATTCCCAAGCTCTATCAGATGTCATCAAATCCCTAATTTTGGCATTTGGATTGCCATAGATAATTTTTTCATGGTTATCAGTGTGTGTGTGTGTGTGTGTGTGTGTGTGTGTGTGTGTGTGTGTGTGTGTGTTTGTGTGTGTTGAGAACATTTGAAATCTACTTGCTTAGCGAGTGGTTTTATAAAACAGCTAATCATCACTTAATGCCAACTTAGGCAAATAAACCAGGACACTGACAATCTTATATTTCTCAGAATCTCAGGTAGCAATTTCAAAACAGTACATGTAAGTTTTGATCAATGAAAACAACTTTGAAAAACATGTATTAACTACCATATTGTCTATTCCAAAAGGCACACCTTTATATGTATTTTTTAGTATATAAGTTTTTATAAAACAAAAAATGAGTTTAAAACTTCATGACCATATATCTATCTCAGAGTGCAATATAGCTGCAGACACAATTTTAGAGTTTCTCTTTCAGTGTGCTTTTTAGCTGCCTTAAGAAAACCAAAGCTTGCTTTATACATTATACATAAACCAATATGGAGATAGGATGTACAATGATTCCATTGGTGAAATAAATTCTGAATTATTATATATTTTTATATTCAGATACGCTTTTTGGTATAAAACTTTATAACATTTTTCTGTAACATCAAAGGTTTAATTTCCGAGCTACCTGATATATTAAAAATAATGTATTCCTTCCTTCTTTTAATCCAACTTCCTGGAAAGAACAAATTGGAATGTCTTAATATATTAACTTTCTATTAAAATGCATATAGATTTCTCAGATTTGGGAACCAATTTGACAGTCTTATGGACTTTATATCTACTAAAATGCCTCCTAGTTGACATAATAGCTTTAGGAGCCCTGAATACTAGAATTGGAAGGAATTGGTCAACATATATATTTTTTCCATTTGGGGCATTCTCCAGGGGATAGCTATTTGAATCAAAGATTCAAATTATCTTGTTGGTAAATAGCAATCTATGAAATGAGTTTAGCAGGAATTACATTTTTAACTTTGACCTATGACCAATGTTATTTATAAAATGATAACCATGCTTTTATTATTTATTTATATCTTTGAAATAGATATTATAAACTAGTTGCAAATCTATATTTCCGATTACAATCCACTCTACCCCTCAACATCTGTCTGAGTCTACTGAGATTATAAATATAAGAAGGCTGCAATTATCATCTTTTTTAATCCATACTTAAAACCCTTATGATTGTGAAAGGAATTCATAGACCTCCACTCAGACTACAATGGAAGAACTTCCCCTGCAAGACATGCCAGAATAAAGTAGGTGGGCTAAAATTAATTTAAATGGTCCATTCCCGTACAATATGCTTCCTGGCCAACCTTACTCTAAGATCAGAAAAGATAGCAAATTGGTGAACTAAGAGGACATCTTAAATAGAGTTCAAAAGAAGGGCCCTAAATTTCATTACGATTATTATTATTTTCAATATATCCAAGTTGTAATGGATTATAAGGTATACTGAGTTCAGCCAAATGTTAGAACCAGCTAACAAGGTCCAAGTTATGCACATTGTTTGCAAGAGGAAGTACAAAATTCTATTGATGTTGAGATAAATCAACTAATTTAGCTTTCAAATCCTCTAACGGCCTCCATATTTTTAAACCATTCTGCTTACTGGCATCCAAATACTTCTATCCAGTTTGTTTACTACCCAAAGTGTGAAATGGACTTTTTGAAAAAAAAAATCTATGCTAGTTCATAGTAGACACAACATTTTTTAATCAAGTAAATAAATTCATAAGTTAAAGCTGAGTATAAAATTATTCAGGCACATCTTGCAGTAGTAAACTCTATTTCTTGCCAAAATTTTTATAGTTAACAGTTCTATTTTTGTTTATTAAATGATTAAAAATTACTTCCATGGGTCACAATCTCCAGCACAGTGTGCTAGTAAGAGGGTAAATAAGACAAGATTTATGACATCAAGGAGTTTTCAGACAATTCTAATACAAAAAGACACACCTCAGTTGACTACTTACTTATAACCTCCTGCTTTATTATCTTTTTATTGAAATTAAGATCATCCACAGTAATGATCAAATCTTCTATTTACAATTGTTTAATGAATGGTAAAGATGCTGATGTTAACCATGATGACATGCTAGGTCAATTGTTGCCAAGTCAAAGCAATCAATAGTGTTAAGAAAATATGATGGGTTAGTCATTAGGTGGAAAAGTATAGTATTCAGTAAATCCATGTGCTTCTGAATCAAGCAACAATTACCCACAGGCATTTTTTCTCTTTATAATTTTTGTGAACAAACATAGTGCTATTTGATAAATTCTGTACAAGTACTTCATACCTGTCATCAAAACACAAAGAGAAATAAATTCTGCAGGTGTTGAACATGGAAGAATTTCAAAAAAACATGTAAAGTGATGACAGAATTTGAAACTAGCAATATTTGTCAAACCCACCAAAACCCAAGAGAAATTTCCAATAGCAAAAGCATGTTATGGACTGGGGTAGAAAAGCAGAACAGTAAGACCTGAGACGTTATAGCATTAACCCCCACTGAATACCACTGCCTTAAAAATCCAGGCACTTCACTTAGAAAGTCCTTCTAACTGTACAGCACAGCATCTATGTAGCTTTGTTCAGAGGTAACTACATAGGGTCATTAGCTTATTACTAACTTTTCATCTACATTCCTTTGATTACACTTCCCAATAGAGCAACATGAGCAAAGGCAGAAATTACCAAATGTTGGTGCATTATAGCCTGAGCTGTGATCTCAGCAGTAAGGAGGGTGGAAATACCAGAAGCCAAGGGAGCAATGGGAGTTAGAGTCATCTATGTCCTGTCTCTTGTGTTGCAAGCACTTTAAACTACTCGTGATTGCACACCGGTGACTTTCTGTTACACTGCTACACAAACAGTTCCTGAGAGCAAAAGTTTTCTTCTTTGCTCAGTAGAGAAAAATCAGATAAATGACCTTGACATGAGAAATTTGCTTAAGGTCTGTGAACATCAACACTCTCTCTTGCTTAAAATCTTAGAGGATTTCAATAGCATCCATGGAGATGATACGGGGGTTAGTGAAAATGCATTTATCCTGTTTCTTGGCTACCAATGATGTAGGTAAATATCTGTTGTGTGGATAAGAATACCGGATGACAACAGAAAGGAAAATAAATATAAGGGCAAGAAAAGGATTTGAATGCTGTGATAAGAACTTGCCCTCAAAGTATTATGAATGCAAAATACCATAATGTAGTCTGAGCAGAATATCGCTACTGTGACCTCTAGACAGTGAAAGGACACAGAGCAGAGAGAGGAGGAAGGATATTTGCATCCAGGTGGAGGGCAGGGAAAAGAGCAGTGGTCTTAGTGAATAGTATAGCCCATTGTTTATATCTTTGACACTGGCAATGCTCCTGAGATCATCGTGACTCAAAATGTTGTGGGCAGTACTTGGTCTGGGTGGGTGAAGTCTGAGCCTCTCCCCCAGAGCATGAAGCTAAGAGGAATCACTCCTGGAGGAGTTGTGGGGTGAGGCTCCCACCACCTCCTTTCTCTTGCATTATCACAGAGACGTTGTCCTTGATGCTGTCTGAGGAAAGCAGAGGAAACGTCTTCTCGCAATGCTTTGGATAACCAGTTGGGGCCAAAGTTTTGTGATAAGATTGAGGCCATCTGAGGGAAAAGAAAGAACATGTCTTCACTTTCTTAAATTGTTATATCTGTTTACAGAAATGTAATCAAGCTTACCCAGGATAATATATTTGGTTTTTAAATGCCCTCATTCAACAATGTAGTGATAATATCCAGTTGCTCTGTAAAAGAAGACAAGAAAAATATTAGAAAGTTATGGGATAAGTGGAAATGGCCAACAAGCCCATTCAAACTAAAATGTTATGAGAGGTTTGGGGAGATTGGGTTCTAATCCTGGACTTTTAAATCAATGTCTTACTTCTTTACTTGTCTATTTTATACTTTGTACTTATCTACATGTATGGAAATACTTTTTGATATAAATTAAAAGGTAAAATAAAAAGGCCTAGGAGTCTTAACTAAATGTTGTGAAATGCATAGTCAATTCCTTTGTACATAACATAAGAAAAAAAAAGAAGTTAGATGTTTAATACTACAGGGAGTCGAAAAGATGTGTGCATGCTAGTGCCACTTGATTTAGCACCTTCACCTCTCCCTGGCTTCACCAAAGTATAGAGAAAAAGTACTGGATATTGTTGATAATATCTGGTATCTGAGTGTGGGAATAAGTGATTGCCACAATATGGACTTGAAGAAAATGAAAAAACTGCTGAAAACCAAAAAGAAGTTAGCCAACGTAATAATCATAGCATACCAATGTTATAGTGTAACACAGACAAGCGATAGGACACAAGGTGGAAGAATTTTGAAAATACCTTGTGATATATCATAGATTTCATTCAAAAAGAAAGGATTAAAAAATCCAAACATCTTCACATTATGGCTTTACCATTAAGTTTGGTGTAAACAAGCATGGCTTATAGACTAGAGGCCCGGTGCACAAATTCGTGACCAGTGGGGTCCCTCGGTCTGACCTGGGGGATCAGGCCAAAACCAGCTCTCTGACATCCCCTGAGGGGGTCCCAGATTACAAAAGGGCACAGGCCAGGCCAACGGACCCCACTGGTGCACGATCGGGACCAGAGAGGGACACAGGAGGTTGGCCAGCTGGGGAGGGCCATGGGAGGGCTCCAGGGCGTGTCCAGTCCATCTTGCCCAGTCCCAATCAGCTGGATCCCAGCAACAAGCTAACCTACTGGTCAGAGCATCTTCCCCTTGGTGGTCAGTGGATGTCATAGCAAGCGGTTGAGCAGCCTTAGCATATCATTAGCATATTACGTTTTGATTGGTTGAATGGACGATCAGACACTTAACATATTAGGCTTTTATTATATAGGATAGACATGAACTGACCAGGATAGGCAATTTTCTACAGAAGTCACCTATAGTTCTTAAAGAACATTAATGTTCATATGTACAGAATAAAAGGAATTAGTATAAAGATTGAAATGAGATAATTAAAATAGAATAAAGATTTTCAAGTTTGTTAGGATTTCCAAGACATTGATGTAAACATTCAATTTGAAAATCTAAACATGAAAAAATTGAAGTTATTTGTTCAAAAACTGAACAGATAATGGTAAAGCAAATGAAAAGCCATTTTATTCAAAGATTAGAGCAAGCATGGCTTATAGACTAGAGGCCCGGTGCACAAATCAGCAGGACTTTGCATGAGAAACTCAGAAAAGCTTAGACCTAGTGGTTTAAATATCATGATTGTTAAGGAGAAGAAATACCTGAATAACTAAATTTCTAATTTACAAATTCAGTGTTAATGTGAAAAATACTCTAGAAATAAGAAAACATCCCATTCATTAGACAGTCTGGGATTTTAAAAGTTTACCTTCACTGGCTTTTTAACTAAGAAAGAAAGTAATAAAAACAAAACCTAATGTTTCAGGATGACACTGTTCAAGATAGCATTGATCCTCTCAATTTCCTCTACAACTGGATATCAGCTCTCAGGATATTGTTTCAAAACAGCAATAAGCTTTAATAACAGATGTTGTTTTCTTCAGCTTCAAACAGATTTCACAGCCAAATATTGTGACCTGGTGGAGCAGTGTGTGAAGACCTGGGGATTACAATAATAAAAAGGCAGTAGCGATAGTTGTACAATCTTGAACACTAGCACTGGTTTGCACATATTCTGGAGTGCATTCATTTAGATCAGAAAAATAAAATTCATGCAATAATCATTAAACATTAATTTTTAATTGTTTGAATGTATAATGTAGTTATATTACTTGTAAAATATGAATAATTAGGTTATATTTAGTCCAAAATATATGGAATAGAGTTTATTTTATGTAAAATTTTACTTAGTTTTTTAAAATATACCTAGTCTAAGTATGTTTTTTATATGTCATGTTTTACAACTTTGGAATCATAAGAGAGAAGGCTCTTGACTTATTTATCAGATATTAGGCCATGACTTTTAAAAATAGAAATTACTTACTATTTTAAGAAAGGAAGATTGTGTGCATATTTCCTTTAATAAAGTTAAACTTTTTGACAGGAGACATATGTAACTTTTACAGGTTTTCTAAAATATTTATTTACTTATTGATCAGTTATTTAAGGGAAGTGAAGAGAAATAATAGTGTGAAGATTTGTATTATCTGATTGAACCCAAATCCATTATGTAATAGACAATTAAGAAAACATGTACACAACACATGCCTACACATTGACCCAAAATTAAGGAAGGAGAGAGGAAAGGAAAATGGGTAAAGAAAAGAATATAGTATTAGGGCATATTACTCAAGAGGGCCTATACATGAAACCCCTGGTACAAATGTTGACATTTCAGAATACTTCATATAGATTCTGATGTAGAAAGTTAGTCCTAAACTTGATGAATATGATCACAAGGACTGTGTACTGGAACAACTATTGTTTGTATCTAGAATTTTCCTATACACCAAGTCAGCAAAAGGGACTGGACAGCTCCCTGGGGAATGCTCTGCTGCACAGCCATTCTATGGCTATACCCACCACCATGCAGGCATATTTCCTAAATGTTCATTTTCTTGACACCTGAATGCATTATTTATTTTACAATTTCATTCTTTGTTTACTATCCAGTACTTTTAATGCCATTCTATTCTAAAATTTATGTTAATCTGAAAGCATTTCTATTTGTAATTTTCACAATTTAATTAATGTGGCTATATGCATATATGTTTGGAAGGCATGGCTTAAATATTAATAAAATATATTTGTCTACTTGCTTACGAATTGCAATTTTATGTTGGAAACTCTAGTGGTCAAAATCAAATGTGGTTTGTACCAAAATATATATTTTTTGACATGAGTGAAGAAGACAATGCACTCTTAACTTGACAGTATTACATATTTGCTACAGATTCATCTAGACCTAGCACAGTCCAGAAGAGCATGTTGACTTCACATGTGTGTATTTGTTTGTTAGTTATTTTTTTTTGCTTCAGTTTAGATCTAAAAAATAGCTGTGTTTGTGTTCAGTCATAATCTAGATTAAACGTTTTTTAAGCCAAACACTTTATGAGATGCATGAGCGGTAT
This sequence comes from Eptesicus fuscus, assembly GCF_027574615.1. Lineage (NCBI taxonomy): Eukaryota > Metazoa > Chordata > Mammalia > Chiroptera > Vespertilionidae > Eptesicus > Eptesicus fuscus. The sequence goes on from NC_072479.1 coordinate 39,400,833, forward strand.
TATCTGACCACTACGAAAATATATCTTCTTTTGTTTGTTTTTGGTTTGTGACAAAATTGTGGCAAAGACAATAAGCTTCACACTTTAAATAGCTTATTGACTATTCTACAGTCTTTTGTTGTTCTTTATATGTTTTATGAACTTGGAAGTTGTGAGGTCACTAGCTATATTTATGTTGTTAGATATGAGATTTAAGAAAAAAATTCATTTTAATGCAAAATAAATCTTCATTAACTAAAAAGGTATCAATTGAAGAAAGCATATCATTTTATCTTCTCTGGATCTAAAAAGTAAAAAATACCATAAGTGAGTATATAAAATTTGACATGATAAGGCACTAAACTGAAATGAAAAGATAGGTTGCTAAATAACAGCTTTTATTAGAAAGCTACATGATATAATGCAAGAAATAAGAATATGCAAAATTAATAGAGAAATATGTGCAATAGAAGTAGTAAATTTAATAATTGACACTATAGAAAATAAACTTAGTAATGTAAAGGAAAAAGTAAGGATAATTTCCTAAAGCATATAAAGAGAAAATGAAAATAATTATTAATAACCAATACAAAAATGGTCATTCAACCAGAAGATAATTGGAGTTTTTAAAGATCAAAATCAATAATCAAATCTACGGTGGAGATATGACCCATGATTTCAGATCAAATAGGTGTTTTAAAGTATGAATATATGGTCGTTTTTAACACAGGAAATGAACACCTAGACATAGCTGAGGGGACACAGATCCTGTTATGGCATTACACACCCACACAGAACAAAAACAGGCATACTTGATTATGCTAACACTTTAAAATTTCACCTCTATGCTGAGGAGTAAAATTGGTCCTTAGTTTGTCCTTTATTCTGTTTTCACCCAATTTTGTCATCAGGTGTACATGAGCATTATAAAATAGGGTGTGTAACTTCCCATCTTCTTCTATATTCTCAAATTTATTGTTTGAGATTGGAATTATCTATCACTTGGAATTTTGTTAGAAATTTACCATAAAATACCCTGGAGCTTGTGCCTTGCCCAATGGTAAATCTTTAAAAACCATTTTTATTTTTTCTAAGGTTATTGTTCTAGTCGTATTTCTAACTTTTTCCAAGGTCAGTTTTGGCAATCTATAGTTTTTTTAGTTGTCTAAGTTGAAAAATTAGTTGGTATACAGTGTGCTCTGAAAATTTTATTATTTTAATCTCCTCTACACCTGAAGTCATGACCTTCTTTTCTCATTCCCCATATTTTTTTCCCTTTTGTGCCTTTGCTCTTTGGTTAGCTCTTCATCATATTTGCCAAAGGCTTGTCTATCTTACTGATCTTTTCAAAGAACTGGCTTTTCTTTTTATTGGTCAATTTTGCTATTTTTATGTTAGTTTTCTATTTCATTAATTTTTTATTTTATAATTAATTCCTTTCTCCTGCTGTTTAGAGATTTATTTCACTGTTCTTTCACAATCTTATTGAATTGCAGGTTCAGTTTATTTATATTCCTTTTATTTCCTGAATAATTTTATTTAAAGCTACATAGGGAAGAGCATTTGGAGGGCTGTATAAAACAAAGTGAAGGGGTTAAGCAAAAACAAAAACAAAAACACAAACAAATCCACAAAACATATATACACAACACATAGATACAGACAATGATGAGTTGTTAACCAGAGGGAAAGGGCGGTAGGGGGTTAGGTGGAGGTGAGCAAAGGGGGAATAAATGAAAATGGAAAAAGACTTTGCTTGAGGGGATGGGTGCAAAACGCAGTGTGCACATGATGTTTTTTTGAATTATACATTTGAAACCTGTATGATTTTGTGAACCAATGTCACCCCAATAAATTCTATTTTTATAAAAGCTATGTCTTCCTCTGTCACTTTGATCCTTTAGTTTCATACGCAGTACCTCCCTTGGAGCGTGGAGTGTTTGAGCATTGAAACTAAACTGTTTGATTTCAAATCCCAGCTCTGTTACATTTTGCCTATGTGAAATCTGGCGCTTTGTTTAAACTCCCAGTGTCTTTTAATAGGATTAATAATAATACTGATCTCATAGAGTTATTTTTAAGATTAAATATTTGAGTGTATCTGACACATTTGGAACAGTAACTACACACTGTAGGTATTTTTAATGTTGACATTGTCATACAGGTCTAAATAGGTAGTGATCTCTATTTTATCTAAAAACTCAATGTTATTTAGAATTATTAAATAGGATTCAATTATCTTATGATTGAGAAAAATTTTGTCAATTTTTAAATTTTTATTTTTTTATAATCATTGACTAAATTTTTGGGCATGTTTTTAAGTCTCCTTTTTGTGAACAAATGACATGTATTTAATAGTGTCAATGTAAGAAACATTCAAACCTGTGGAGAATTTTTGTGAGTTTATTTAAGCCAAACTGTCAACAATTGCCAGGAAGCAAAATCTCAATGGATTGAGATTATACTTCAGAGAAGGGCGGTTTTGCCCCTTATTTTATACATCACAATCAAAAGAGGAGACATATGTGGGTTACATGAAATCCCTTGGAGCTAGATTTGGGAGGCAGAAGAAAGCAAAGGGGAGGGAGGGAGAACCTCTGGGATTGGATAGAATGTAAAATGATAAGACAAATACATCTTTTACATAGGTGGGTATAGGATAGTTAACAGTCAAAAATTAACTCACTAACAATGAGGGGATTTGTGGTCTCCAAAGAGTGGTGCCTGTGCTTTGAGGGATCCAGAAAAAGGAAAATTACTTTGACATTCCAAATATATGTTATCGTAGATTCAATAGACCAGTGGTCAGCAAACTCATTAGTCAACAGAGCCAAATATGAACAGTACAATGATTGAAATTTCTTTTGAGAGCCGAAAACCGACTTCTGTGCATGGGCCACGAAGTTTCAATCACACTGTGGGTGGGCGCCTGCACGTGGTATTTTGTGGAAGAGCCACACTCAAGGGGCCAAAGAGCCGCATGTGGCTCGTGAGCCACAGTTTGCCGATCACTGCAATAGACAATTGGAGGCTCAGGTAGGGTAAAGATTTACCTTTGTCAGGGAAGATGCTAACCTAGGACACGACTACCCACCATAAACAGCTTTTAGTTAAAAATAGGTGTAATTTCAGACCTTCCTTTGTGGTTACTTTAGGTCTGAGCAAGCAAGGCCGCCAGGCAGGTCTTCTCTGAGCTAGTCAGATTAGCAAGTGGCCCCTTTTCATCCATAATAGAGATTTGTATGTTTTGAGAATTTGCAGAGGCAAGCAACCCAGTGCTTAATACCTAGCATACACAATGAGAAAGGTAGAATGTAGGAGGTTTTTGAAAACCTGTGGCCTAACCACTGGAGTCTCTTCTTTCTTTGGCTTCAACAAACTCCAGGCACCATTCATAGTGGTATTTTCCTGTTTGTGTCCTTTGCTGAGGTTTATTTCTTTCATTTTTTTCTAACTTTCAGGAACTGGCTATAACTTCTGGTGCAGTGAGAGAACCTATGTATTTTCTTGGTTAAAAAAATAATTCAACTGAGTAAATTTGAAGATCTCATTGGCTTTGTTAGGTGATTCATGAAATCAGGCAGCATCCCATCTCACGTCTGCAAAGGCATTCATATAAGGCTTATGTGAAATTGGAGGTTTTTATAGGAAGGAGGGAAGGGCAAAGGAGGTATTGACAAAAATAAAGAAAGAATTTTTAGACCAGAACACTATCTTTTTCAGGGAAGAAAGTGGCAAGTGTTTTATCATGCAGATTGCCTCTTCTTTCTATGAGGGCTTAGAGAAGACCCGTGTGAAAAAATTGGTACAGACCAGAAAATTCTTCACTGGTTGATTAAGATTATGTTTCTGGTAGAGGTTGAAAGAACAACTAGGTCAGATTTGAAATCTATGTTTGGTATCATGGGCTTTAGCACAAGTTTAGGGCCTGTGGTTTTCTCTTTAATACTTTGTTAGTTACGTGGTTTTTTCTAGGTACTTGGTGGAGGAGGGTATGAGTAAAGTATGTGTTCAGATCACTATCTTGAAACAGAAATTAGAATATCTATCACTGAAATGCAACATATTTAATTAACCAGAAAATAAAAAAGCCTGAGATTTGTTAGGTATGCCAGACAAGAGAAAGAAAGGAACGTTATTAACACTAATACAAAAAGATAATTTGAATTAAAATTATTAAAATATTAAGAGTAAATTTTTACTCTGCTGATGTTAATATACGTATTTTTGAAAGGTAAACATGGTAGGTTAGCATGGTGGTGTGCAGGTAGGCTAAATAGCCATCTCAGATGGAGGATAAAGAAAATCGGATTTTTTCAGGGGAAGGAGATGGGGATGGGATATCCAAAGGAAAGGGCTGTACAGCACCAAGCCAAGGGGACATTAGGTTGATGGGTCAAGGGGACACCCAGGAGCTGGAGTTTCATCCTTATATTCAATCACGGGTGGTAAGCTCTTGTCTTCAGTAGTTCTGGGGGCTGAGTTGGTGAGTTTATAAAGCAGATGGGATGCAGGTGTGCCATCAGGTGCCTTCAGGACAGTTTCAATTTCTGACTCCTGGTGTCCAGTGAGTTTTTCCTGGTCTTTCATTCTCCTGTGACAGGAAGATTACATAATGGCCATTAAGGATTGTATTGTCCTATAGTCCTAACAAATTTAACTTTAACTGTCCTAAAACTATATTCTCCAAACGAAAAAGTACCAAAACATAGAGAGAAAAATGTTATAAATATGAGGAGAAGGTGATAGAAATGTTTATATTGAGAGATTTCACAGAGCTTGAAAGATCAAGTTGGTTAAAAAATCCTATATAATAAAAGCATAATATGCAAAATGACCAAACAGCAGAATGACTGGTTGCTATGATGCACATTGACCAGCAGGGGGCAGACGCTCAACACAGGAGCTGCCCCCTGGTGGTCAGTGTGCTCCCACAGGGGGAACACCGCTCAGCCAGAAGCGGGGCTCACCTCTGCTGCTGCAGGCGGGCAGTAAGGAGTGAGGAGTCCCAGACTGTGAGAGCCCTGGACTGTGCGAGGGATGTCTAACTGCTGGCTTAGGCCCGATCCCTAGGGGAATAGGGCCTAAGTGGCAGGCAGACATTCCCCAAGGAGTCCCAGATTGTGAGAGGGTGTAGGCAGGGCTGAGGGCCCGCCCCCCTAGTGCATGAATCTCTAGTAGAATATAAAGCATTTGAGGTAATGACTCATAATATAGCTTTCATGTGTATTTATTAAACTCTGATTTCTACATAATTGATATGTCTTTGGAAGCCTCCATTGAATAATTATCAAAGTTGATCATATATACTGCCACAAACACTACATGCATTTAGAAAAGCAAAACTTTAATAGTCAACAATATTGAACCAAACTGAAAAATAAAACTTCTTATTAATAATAAATATTTAATTCCAGCTATTGATGATAAAAGTTTATTATCTTGCTCTGCAAATGTCAACTGGTATAAATTTTTAAAGAATGAAGCAAAACAATTTACTGTTATTATTAAATTATTGTTATTTGATTGCATGTAATTTTTTAAATCAATCTGGTAAGAAATGTTTCCTTTCCTTTTTTAAAATTTATTTGTTTATTTATAATTAAGTGCAGTCTAATTGAGCAAAGTATGATCAGTCATTATTTTACTTGTTACCTGAGTTAGGACAGGATTTTGTATTTAGTCCAGTACACTTTTATCGGTAGTTCAGTACCCTGTCTAGTTTCTCAGTTTGCCCACTATGTTTCCTGTTCTGGATAGGTCAGAAGCCCTAATTATTAGTAGGATTTAAATCCTATTTATTAGCTCCTCCCCAGAACAAGTTTGACTCTATCACTATTTATTGTCATTAGTTTCACATACTGTTTTAATGAATTCTTTTATATGTGCATATTTCTGTACATTTTAACAGAAAATTGACAAAAAAGTTGAGGAGTCTCTGATATTCCCCCTTTGTCTGTCATAATCTAGAGTGACCAAACGATTACTTAACCAATTAAAGTGTCAGCACAGCATGAAGAGGAGTTAAACATACAAACTCTATGATCAAGATGAATAACTGAATATAAATGATTGTTACCTAATTTACAAACTATTAGTAGTTTCCCATTATTCCTGGAGGGTACATTCCAAGACCTCCAGTTTATGCCTGAAACCACAGATAGTGCCTATACATACATATCTATAACAAAGTTTAATATATAAATTAGGCATAGTAAGTGATTAACAACAATCTATACTAATAAAAGTGTAATATACTAATTAGAACGGGTGTCTTCCAGACCTCCTTCCTGACAAAGCCAGGCCCAGACAAAGCTGCCCATGATCCCACGTGCCTGCGGCTGCAGCCTGCCCAGACAAAGCCACCCACAGTCCCAGGAGAAGCTACCCATGGTCCCGGGTTCCTGCAGCTGGCCCGGGCTGAACCGCCAAGAGTCCTGGGTGCCTGCGGCCAGCCTGGGCAGAGCCGCCTGGGGTCCTGGGCTCCTGCAGCCATCCCAGGCAGAGCTTCCAGGCATCCCCAAGCCACCAGATGTCCCGGGTGCCTGTGGCCAGCCAGAGGGAGGGAAGCCTGGGTCCTGGGTGTGGAGGCCAAGGCAGAAGCAGTTAGGGGTGATCAGGCAGGCAGGGGATCAATTAGGGGTGATCAGGCCAGCAGGGGAGCAGTTAGGGGTGATCAAGCTGACACACAGAGAGGTTAGGGATGATCAGGCAGGCAGGTAGAGTGGTTAGAGACAACCAGGCAGGCAGGCAGGCAGGCAATCAGTTAGGGCCAGCAGTCCTGGATTGCGAGAGGGATGTCCAACTGCCGGTTTAGGCCCAATCCTGCAAGGGTCCTGGATTGCAGAGGGTGCAGGCCGGGCTGAGGGACCTCCCCCCATGCACAAATTTCATGCATCAGGCCTCTAGTAACTAATAATGAAATAAAACAATTTTAATAGTGTACTGTAATAAATGTTATATGAATGTGGTTTCTCTCCTCTCTCTCTCTCTCTCTCTCTCTCTCTCTCTCTCTCTCTCTCTCTCTCTCTCTCATTTTCTTTCTCTCTCTTTCTCTGATGACCATTATGACAACAAAGTAGACTCCTAAATGTCTAATTGGTGGATAACTGGACAAAAAAATGATTTACATCCCAGGCAAGACAGAGCAGGAATGCTCAAAATTTCATCACTCTACTTCAAACTTCACACAATATAAAACTTATGAATTATTTCTGAAATTCTCCATTTAATATTTTCTGACCTTGGTTAACCACAGGTAACTAAAACTAAGCAACACCACATATAAGGAAGACTACTATAGTTGGGAAACTTACTTAAACTTATGAAGATCAAGAATTCAAGTATAAATTGCAAAGAAAACCAGTATTATTTTGTTAATTACTGGGTAGATTATACAAGTTAATACACTCACAATTCCTAATGAAGTGACTAGCATATAATAAAAATTAATAAATATGAACATCACCATTGGTTATATTGAGCACTGAGGAGTAATATCAGATTCAAGTATCTACTAAGTAATAATATACACATAGAGTATTTTACATTATGTATAGACATATAATCTATGCATAAATCAATTGCTCTGTGAGAAGTAAAATACAGAGGTGTTTTTTTTTTAATCAGAACCCACTGCTTATAATTGGATCCTCAAAGTCAGTCTATATCTTCCCATTTATTCTTCCTTCTTTTTATAATGTTTCTAATCAGAGCATTTCCTATCACTTTTTTTGTATATTAATTTTTTTTCAATTACAGTTTACATTCAATATTATTTTGTATTAGTTTTAGGTGTACAGCATAGTGGCTAGACAATCATATACTACTCCGATTATTGCCCTCAATACCACCTGGCACCATACATAGTTATTACAGCATCTCAAATGCCCTTCAACAAGTGATTTTACTGATGTTTTGCCTTGCTGGATATCTTTTATGGTTAAAATAAAATTTATTCCATTGATTTTTTTAGAGAGAGTGGAAGAAGCAAAGGGAGTGGGAGAGAGAGAGAAACATTGATGTGAAGGAGACACATTGTTTGGTTGCCTCCCACACTGCCTGACCTGGGCCAGCGATCAAACCTGCAACCCAGATATGTGCCCTTGACTGGGAATCGAGCCTGGGACCCTTAGGTGCTTGGGCCAATGTTCTAACCACACAACAACACCTGCCAATGTGGTTAAAATTATTTTTAAATACTTATATCTAACTATTTTGATATTTCTAGCAGAATGATTCCTCCAAATAATCTAGCCCACCTTTTCCTAGAAATAGAACTTGCAGGGTTTTTTTTAAAAAAATACTAGACAGAATGATTTTAATGTTTATATGAATATATAAATACAAAAAATGCTAATGATGAAAAAGATGAGACTAACAAGCCATTAAAATGAGTAAATAATATGAATGAGGTATTCACAGTTAAGAAATCACAAAGGACCAATAAACATATGAAAAGAAAAACATAGATAATTAAATAACATATAGCAAATTATATATGAGCTTTATAAACCTGAAGTAGGACACACAAGAGCCAGACCCTTCTGTTCAATGATGTCTTCTTGAAAGGATATTGAAGCTGCTTTTTAGCATTTTTATCCTAGGAATGCCATATTCAATTCACAAATTAATAATTTAAGGGCCACATGTTTAAAACATTACATTTCTTATTTTCCTGTCCTTCCATGTCTCTTTGCCTCTAAGAATCTTGCTCACACAGCACACAACACTTTTTCCTTCAGGCCATTGCACAACCACTTCATTTTGTATCTACATTTCCAGAAGTAAGATGTTAAAGCACAATCCATATACATCAGTGATTTTTAAATGATCATCAATAACTTGTTTCCAGAAAATAATCTATTTGACTTAACAGCTTTTTTATACAGTAATGGAAAAGTTACAAAATAGCCAGGGGAAGACTTTAATTTTTCTTCCTGGAAAATATAGAAATGGATTAAGATGAATTTATGAACTAAATTAATATATTTGGGTACAATTTAAGGCCAATTGTTATGCTGACTTTCATATAAGATTTTGATGCATTAGCAGACTATTTTTAAGGTTTTTCTCAATTTGTTTTCACACTGAAATCCTCTTCAGGAGGAGATATGCAATTCAAATATCACATAATTTAAACTATAGCCTACCCAAATTCTGTCATCTAGGGCTACCACATTTTGGGGATCTCCCATTAGTCTCATTATTTACATGTTATTATTCCAATCCCATTTCAAAGGTGGTTTTAAAAATTCCAATAAAGGACTGGTGACTTTTTAACTTTTAAATTATTTTTCTTCACTTTTCAAAAAGACGTTGAGTTTATGCTGTTTTTCCATCAGCACATTTGCAATTAAGAGAAAATTAATATTACTTGTTCTTCTCATTACTTATCAGAAGAAAACATTTTTTCTCCCTGGGCTATTCTTTCTCCTTTTGTAAAGTAGAAAAGTTCTACTAGACCTCTAAAATTTTTAGATTGAAAATTTGAATCCACCAAACAGAATGATTTAAATGAAAAAAAAAATTCAATTGTTTACTACTTTCAGCTCATGTATTCTTTTTGTTATTAATTTTAGAGAAAGGGAAGAAGAGGGGGGAAAATCAATGTGAGAGAGAAACATCAATTGTTGCCTCCAAAAGACCGAGGATTGAACCTGTAACCTGGGTATGTGCCCTAATGGGGAACCGAACCTGCCACCTTTTGATGTATGGGACTCCACTATAGCAACTGAAACACGCTCACCAGGGCCATCCATATATTCTTTTTTTCCCCCCTGCCTCAGGTTTATTTGTACAAATAGCACAGGAGGACATCAGCTCCATGCACACAGCAGCCCAGGGGTCACCTCAGTCCTTCCATCCTCATATCGGCAGACAGAGGCCTCTACTGTGGAGCCTTTCTTGGGGGCCTGGGCACCTTTGGGAGTGGGAGCCTGAGGAGCAACCACACCCACAGCCTGAGGCTTGGTTTCGGCATTGACCTTGGCCTTTGGCCTGCAGAGCCTGAGACCCTCGGTGTTGGGGGCTCACACTTCCCAAGCTTGGTGTGAGCGACGTAGGCAAGTCGACCGAGCTTGCAGTTGCTTTGGGAGGTTGGGCTTGACCTCCTTGGCCTTGATGAGGGTCTTGATAACCTCAGCACATGCGATCATGGTCTTGGTGTTGTTGGCCTGCATCTTCTTCTGGCCTTTCTTGTTGTGCTTCTTGGCAAAGCACAGGTTCCTTAGGAAGTTGGGGTCTACCCCCTTAAGAAATTTGTATCTTTGTGATAGGGGTTTGATGCTATTTCTATGCCATTTTCGGGACTGGTTGTGCCTGGTGTGATTCTTGGACTTGGCCATCTCTGCACTAAAACTAAAGCCCACAGCTGCAGAAGCACCTGGGACCAAAAGCGAAAGAGCATCCATATATTCTTAACAGCTATTAATAATCACCACATGTAAGGTACCTTCTGCCGGCTACCAATTTTCATTTGTCTTAGTATTCAGATATACTAATTAAATTCCTAAGATAACAAACACCCCAGCATGATTCTTCCTAGTGATAAGTTGGATGCTCATTTAACCACTTTTACACCTACTACTTGGGATTTCACAATATAAAGACAGTGATATACCAAAAAATTGATATGGCTAATCAGCTATTTGTAACATATGATTTCTGAAAATGTCTCAGAGATCAACAAAACAAACTGTGGGATTGTTTCCTGTGTATAAGAATTTCATTTGATGGTGAATTTTGGTTTTATGTAATTGAATTAAAACTAAAGTCATCCTGGCTGTCATGGTTCAGTGATTGAGCATCAATCTATGAACTAGGAGGTCATGGTTCGTATCCTGGTCAGGGCACATGCCGGGGTTGTGGACCTGATCCCCAGTGTAGGGTGTGCAGGAGGCAGCCAAACAATGGTTCTCTCTCATTATTTATGTTTCTATCTCTCCTCCCTCTTCCTTCCTCTCTGAAATAAATAAAAACACATTTAAAAACAAACAAATTACTAAAGTCCATGAAAATTTAAAGTTACAAGTCAAAAAGTTGTCATAAACACTCCAGCAAATATTTTCACAAAAGAACAGTAAAAAAAATTGAAATTACCTCAGTAGTACATCTTCTAAATATAAAAAATATTAAAATACTTTTTGGCATGCATTTTAACAAAAGGTACTCTTGCTAGATCTCTATCACTAAGAAGGCAGAAAAACAACCCAGAAAAAGAAGGTACATAAAAAAAGGAGACATCTATTCTTCTGAAAACAGTAACACACACACACACACACACACACACACACACACACACACACACACACACAAGGTTCAATATCAAGTCTAACAAGCAGTAACTAAAGTATGTAAGTGAAGACTGTTAGAATATGTGAGTGGCAATTAATGATTGTGATGAAAATGACATGGACTCTCACTTAGCAGCAAGCACAAGGGGAGTACAGAACTTTGGGAGATATAGGTACAGAGCAAGATCACAGGAAAGGAAGGAGTCTCTACTGTGCAGCTCAGCTTAATCCCACTCTCCACTGTAAGTCTTAGCTCTATGGTGAAAAAGTAAACTCTATTTTACTCCACGTCTGCTCATGTAATAGGCAGTGAGGGAATGTAACTTTAAGGAAATGCCCAATTCATGTTGGCCAGGCTTAGTTATAAAGACAAAGAAATAATGAATAAAATTCCATGATATCATAATAAAGACTGACAAAATATGGTAGTCAGAAAGCATTACAATTCATAATTGTTACCTAATAATTTTAAGAAATGTTATGTAGACATGTTTGTCTGGGTCAAGAGGGATGGAGAATGTTGAAGTTATCAGCTACTCTTCTTTGATAAATCTACTCCCCCTTTTCAGGCCTCAGACTTGAACTATAAATGTTAGAACTATTAGAATGCTTTTAACTGCAAAAACAGAAAAAACTCAAGTACAAATGAGTTCACTTAAAGGAAATGACTTATGCACTTAAAAATAAACCCAGAGGTTTGGCAGATTCAGCCACAATAAGGCTCTGGCCCTGCTATTCTGCAGTGTCATTGTTCTGCTCTCCCACGTGTTGACTTACCCTCAAGCTGACAGCAAGCACCTGCCTGAGGTCAGTAGTTACAGTCAGGTACCTAAGCACAGAGAATCTTTCTGTTTCCATGACTCTTCCTCAGAAGTTGGAAAACAATTTTACAAAAGCCACCTAGTAGACTTCCCTTCACATCTTAATTTCCAAATTTGAGTCCATGCTTAAATCCCAGCATGAAGAGTGGATTAGATCAGGGATATTCAACCTTTTTTTTTTTATATTATGGCAACACAATCTAATTCTGTGTCACACCAAAAAACATAATTTTTGTTGATCTGACAAAAAATAAGTATAATTTTGATTGATTTACAAAAAAAAAAAAGTGATTACTTACTGCTTTGTTCCAAAGTGACTTTTTAAAAATACAGGTACCTATACTTGTATATAAGACGTTCTGGTACCAAGAATTAACCAATCATATGAAAACTTATTATGATATGTGATCAATATGATGCAACTCTGTTATATGACCTGTAGGTTTATGGTGCAAAATAGGGCTTTCACACCAGACGGCTATTGTTGTGTTAGCTGTTGTCATTTTTCTTATTATTATTTGACAATCTAAGGGAAAAGAGGTCAGTGGCCCTGGTTAAATAGTCAAGTATTGCATGTTTTAAACATTTTTGAGGCACACCAGCTGAAATCATTGGATTGGATTTTAAATAAAGGAGAGTTGGTCACAATAACTACAATTCATATAAAAATGTGACCTTCACTATAAACTTTGACTTTATTTACTTTTGAAAATACATCAAACATCATAGCAATACAGTAAACTGGTCGACTTGAAATCAATGAACCAAAGATCAATCCCTATGTGGCAGCTTATTTGGTTGGTGAGCAAAAATCATTGTTTGACCTTTTTCTGAAACACCTTTTATCTGTGGCATGCTGTTCCATACACTTAGAACACTCTTCCACCCACCTTTGTAATCCTCAATTTTATAATCTAGATGTAGGTGTAAATGATTTCCTCCTCAGAGGAGAGCTACATTTATAGGTCTCCCTCCTGCTTCAATAGTGTGTCAAAGCATATTTATGTTTTCCTCAGAACACTTACAGTACTTTTAAATTATATATTTATTTGATTACCTTTTTAGAATTTAAGTAGGCTCCAATTTCCATAAGAGTACAAACCATGTTCATTTTGTTAACCATTATGGAGTAATGCATATCATTATGTCTAGCACTTAGCAGGAACTAACTGAATGTATTGAAAGAAAGAACTAAATAAACATTTCCACATATACATACATAAATAAATTCTATCTAATAAAGAGGTAATATGCAAATTGACCATCACTCCAACACACAAGATGACCACCCCCATGTGGACACAAGATGGCTGGCAGGGGAGGGCAGTTGGGGGCAATCAGGCCTGCAGAGAAGGGCAGTTAGAGGTGACAGGGCCAGCAGAGGAGGGCAGTTGGGGGGTCCAGGCCTGCAGGGGAGGGCAGTTGGGGGGGACCAGGCCTGCAGGGGAGGGCAGTTGGGGGGGACCAGGCCTGCAGGGGAGGACAGTTAGGGGAGACCAGGCCAGCAGGGGAGGACAGTTAGGGGTGACCAGGCTGGCAGGGGAGGGCAGTTAGGGGCAATCGGGCCAGTAGGGGAGAGCAGTTAGGGGTGACCAGGCCTGCAGAGAAGGACAGTTAGGGGTGACCAGGCTGGCAGGGGAGGGCAGTTAGGGGCAATCAGGCCAGCAGGAGAGGGCAGCTAGGGGCGACCAGGTTGGCAGGGGAGAGCAGTTAGGGGCAATTGGGCCGGCAGGGGAGCAGTTAGGCATGGATCAGGCTGGCAGGAGAGTGGTTAGAAGGTGAACAGGCTGGCAGGCAAAAGTGGTTAGGTCCAATCAGGCAGGCAGGCAGGCGAGCAGTTGGGAGCCAGCAGTCCTGGATTGTGGTAGGGATGTCTGACTGGGGATTGGGCCTAAACGGGCAGTCAGACATCCCTTGAGGGGTCCCAGATTGGAGAGGGTGCAGGCTGGGCTGAGGGACACACACCCCCTGTGCATGAATTTCATGCACCTGGCCTCTAGTCCTATCTAATAAAAGAGTAATATGCAGATTGACCATCACTCCAACACACAAGATAGCTGCCCCCATGTAGTCAAAGATGGCTGCCCCCATGTGGACACAAGATGGCTGCCACAAGATGGCCAGCAGGAGAGGGCAGTTGGGAGGGACCAGGCCTGCAAGGGAGGGCAGTTGGGGGCAATTAAGCCTGCAGGGGAGGGCAGTTAGGGGTGACCAAGCCGGCAGAGGAGGGAAGTTGGGGGCGACCAGGCCTGCAGGGAAGGGCAGTTGGGAGGGACCCAGGCCTGCAGGGGAGAGCAGTTGGGGGGTACCTGGCCTACAGGGGAGGGCAGTTAGGGGCAAAAAGGCTGGCAGGGGAGCAGTTGGGAGCCAGCAGTCCTGGATTGTGAGAGAGATGTCCCTGATTGGAGAGGGTGCAGGCTGGGCTGAGGGACACCCCACTCCCCCGTGCACGAATTTCATGCACCAGGCCTCTAGTTATCTTTCAGCACAGCTTGGTCAATTGGTATGTTTATGGGTATAAAGAGTCTATATCATAAACATTTTTATACCAGAGATTTAATGTATTATAAAAGACTGCAAATAATCACCTTAACATGGGTTTTAATGATATTGGGACAAATAGCTATTGCTCAGCAGTAAAGTCTTATCTCATAAAAAAGACAATGACATTTCATGTGGATTCAATATATGACCTTTAAAAATTAATTATATCCCTGGCCAGTGTTTCTCAGTGATTAGAACATTGGCCCGCACACCAACCAGTTGTGGGTTCAATTTCTGATCCAGGTCATGTATCTGAGTTGCAGGTTTGATCCCCAGCCCTGGTCGGAGCATGTGAGGGAGGCAAGCAATTCATGTGTCTCTCTCACATCAATGTTTCTCTCTCTTTTCCTCTCTCTCTCTCTTTCTCTCACCACTCCCTTCCTCTCTCTAAAAAAATCAATGGAAAAAATATCCTCTGGTGAGGATTAACAACAACAACAAAAAAGAATAAAAGAATATTATTATTAATTAAATCAAGACAACAGGTACAAACTGGTAGTGCCAGGGGCACATTAGGGTGGATGGTCACCCTACCCAAATTCTTTATGTGGTTAAATCCAATGGTCAATTCATTTTTTATCTTACTTGACAAATAAATAGCATTTGACATCATAGATCATATAATTTGATCACTTATTTTCCTGGATACCACATTCATGGTTCCTTTGTTCTATATTTTACCCTTATCAACAACATTATTATGGAAGACTAGGCTTCAGTTATTAGTCCTATTTTCTATTTCCTTTTCTATTTACTTTCTTATCATTTGTGATCTCACCCAGTCATAAGGTTTAAAATCTATATGTCACTGATGAGTCAATTTATATTTTCACCACAGGTCTCTTTTCTGAATTCCAGACCACTATATTCAGCTACCTACTCAATATCTCCTCTTGGATTCTAATAAGCTTATCAAACCATGAATTATTTTAGTATAAATTCAACCAATGGTAGAAGCTTGACACAGGAAATTCAATATGTCAAGACATTTGCAGTCTCAGACTGTGGTGTATTAGCTATCATTCAAGCGTTGGGAAACTGCAAATGTCATGACTGACTCTTCTATCTCTCCATTTAAGTCACTAGCAAAAAAAAAAAAAAAAAAAGTTAAGTTATATAAGACCCTAAGAAGTGAATTAAAAAAATAGGATATAGAGTTATAAAGAGTGTGTTAAGTCCCTCTTCCCCCTTCCTATTTCTGAGCTGTGGTATATTATTACATAGCTCAGAGAGTCATAATGATGTATGTATGAGTAAGTGCATTACACTGGGAGTAGCAGAAAGCTTAGCAACAACAAAAAGACTTAGGTAAAATTATATTTTTATATAACAAAAATGCAGTTGGTAGAGAATTCAGAGCTGGTGGAACTGCCCAAAAAGTCATCTAAAATTCAAGCTTAGCCAAAGCTGATTTGGCTCCATGGATAGAGCGTTGATCTGTCAACTGAGGGATCCCAGGTTCGATTCCGGTCAAGGGCATGTACATTGGTTGTAGGCATATCCACGGTAGGGGATGTGCAGGAGGCAGCTGATCGCTGTTTCTCTCTCATTGATGTTTCTAGCTCTCTATCCCTCTCCCTTCCTCTCTGTGGAAAATCAATAAAATGTATGTATATATTTTTAAAATAAATAAATAAATAAAATTCAAGCTTAGTTCATAATTTCACTTTCCCCTCCTTATTGTGTGGTTTCACCAAAGCTGGCTGCTCCTCCTTTTATCTGAGCTGAGAAGAAGGAATAAAAAAAACAAAAAACAGCTAAGAAACAAAGGCAAAACTTTATCTTCCTAGGGATTTGTCTTTTCATTTATGAAGTTAAATTTCTGCAAGGGAACCTTCCCCCAGAAACTTTCATCTCTGTCTCACTGACCAGAACTATGCACATGGCCATGACTAGATGCAATGGAGCCTTTTTAATAGGAAACAGAGGAACCTTGAAGAAAAGTAGAGTTATTTTAGTACACACAAAAAAGATAAAAGATAAACTGGTTGGCAACTGACATGCATGTAAAAAGGGTTAATTTGATAATGTAACCAAATGCACCAGCACAGTTTTTGACACACAGTAGGTGGCTCGGTAAGTAGAGGTTCTATTGTTGATCAACATTCTTTGAGTACAGTTCTTCCAGCATCTTTATATCTGCCCAATACTGCCTTCCGACAGTCAGTGTTTTACTATTTAATTTGCAAGAATGTCTTAGGAGATTTGAGCCCAAAACTTTGCTCACATCTAGATAGGAAAGTCTAGGTGGAAGGAATTGCCTGATATGAAGAATAGCAGACACAAATGAGAATGTCAGAGTGAATGATAGGGTATCAACTTAGGGCACCAAGCATTTATATGATACAAGATGACAGTTAATGAGCCAGGAATTTTAGTCCATTCCTCTGTTTCCCTGCTTTGTACTAATTATATCTATCCAGAGTTGTTCTCTTTTCCATATGTCCACTTGAAGCCTGAGAGGTCTGACCAAATTTACTAAAACCTTTTAAATGTTGTGAGCTCCTTGCAGTTTGATATGCTTAAAAATGCAACACGTTTTCACTGTGGGAAGAACTCTTCCTTCCAACTTTCAACTGAGAGTTTGACAAAGTTTTCTTCGGCTTTAACTTGTTGTTTTTGTGCTTGTTATCTTTCAGCACAGCTTGGTCAATCACAAAGGCTCCCACTCCCTGCACAAAATTATACAACCATGGCAACCGTCCTTTGAAAAGGAAATATTGCCATAGGGGGAGGCAGCCAACTCACCAAGGCTCAGCTAGTCCAGCAGTGTTAAACAGCTGCAGAGATCATTGGGAGGGGGATGCCTGGGGCTTAGGGCATTCTGAGAAATTAACTTGAGAAACTTTCTCTCTCTTCATGAACCCCTTTAGTTGAATATCACTTTTGATAGCGTGGAGCTCCTGCCTGTGGAATTCACTATGGCGGCGGTGGGGGGGGAGGGGGGAGGAAGCAATCAAATATATGACTAGATTTCAGAATAAGCTGACTATACGTTATGAACAAAAATAATAACACAACTACCTGTTTGCCAGGTCACGGGAATTGCATCATGAGCTATGGGGTTAAAACAGACTCTCAGTGGGTACCAAATTATGGTTTTCTCTGAATCTATAGTGTATTGCAGTGGAAACACCACTGAAAGGCTTTATTTCATCCCAAAATATTAGGTTTGAGTTATTTCAATATGTGGATATTGAATATAATGCATCAGTATTTGTTCTCTCAAAATGAAATAAAATTCAAGGGCAAATAATTTTGTCATTTTTACTTTCTTATGGAGTTCCTGTCAAATATTTTTTAATATTATAATGTATAAGCCTGTTTCTTATAAGCCTTATAATGTATAAGCCTGTTTCTTTTCCTTACTCTCTTTACCATAAATAAAGCTCATCTGATTAATTAATGCATTTGAGAAACATTATTAGGTGTTTAACTTACTTTACCTAAGGTCTGTCATAAGAAGTTGTGTGTAAAATAATTCTAAAGAAAATTACAGTTTAAAGAAATAGCATTTTGAAATTTCTCATGAAGCAAAGACTCTCTCCCTAATTTATATTTTGTTCTTAGATTCAGACTTACCTTATATGTGTATATGTATGTGTATATCTATATAAACATGTTTGTATATGTGTTTATTTTAAATGTTTCATATATTTAATAAATACCTATATTTATGTATATTTTATATAGGAGTCATGAAAAGCACATAAATGCATCTTTTAAATGAGTGCACTATAATACGACTTTATGAAACCACACAGGCTTTTAATTTGTTTTAAAAGTTTTCATGTCTTTGTTTTTCTAAATTAGTATTAGAAGATATTGACAAAAGTTTTAAAAAATTATTTCACACTTGACTTTTAATACTAAAACATTTATATATGTCTCCTTATCTTTAAACAGTACATATAAACAATCCTATCTAATAAAAGAGTAACATGCAAATTGACCGTCACTCCAACACACAAGATGGCTGCCCCCATGTGGTCAAAGATGGCCGCCTCCATGTGGACACAAGATGGCTGCCTTAAGATGGCCGGCAGGGGAGGGCAGTTGTGGGGGGCCAGGCCTGCAGGGAAGGGCAGTTGGGGGGGACCAGGCCTGCAGGGGAAGGCAGTTGGGGGGAACCAGGCCTGCAGGGGAGGGCAGTTGGGGGCGACCCGGCTGGCAAGGGAGGGAAGTTAGGGGTGACCAAGCCAGCAGGGGAGGGCAGGTGGGGGCGACCAGGCCTGCAGGGGAGAACAGTTAGAGGCAACCAGACCTGCAGTAAAGGGCAGGTGGGTGGACTAGGCTGGCTGGGGAGGGCAGGTAGAGGCAACCAGGCTGGAAAGGGAAGGCAGTTAGGGGTGATGGGGCCAGCAGGGAAGGGCAGTTAGGGGTGACCAGTCTGGCAGGAGAGGGCAGTTAGGGGCAATCGGGCCAGCAGGGGAGCAGTTAGGTGTCGATCAGGCTGGCAGGGGAGTGGTTAGGAATGATCAGGCTGGCAGGAAGAAGTGGTAAGGGGCAATCAGGCAGGCAGGAAGGCGAGCGGTTAGGAGCCAGCAGTCCTGGATTGTGAGAGGCATGTCTCACTGCCCGTTTAGGCCTGATCCCAATGGGCAATCAGATATCCCTCAAGGATATCTCAGATTGGAGAAGGTGTAGGCTGGCCTAAGAGACAACGCCCCCCCTCCCATGTATGAATTTTGTGTACCAGGCCTCTAGTATGTATATACTAACCCAAACTTATTCTAACTTGAGCATTAATAGCATTATATTCATGTACCAAAGAGTCATAATATTGATCCTAAGACCTTGTGAGAACCTCCAGGGTGGTCAGAAATGTAGGCATATTGAGACTTATTTGTATTAATAAGATGGAATATTTAATTTGTGAGCCTCCAATTTGTTCTGGACACTAAGTTAGCTGTGTTATACACATTGTCTCATTTAACTGGTATTTTAATTTGATATAATTCTCATCAGAATCTTTTTGCACAAACTTCTATTCATTTTGAAAATAAGGAAACCCACATTTACAGAAATAAATTAACCTGCCAAAATCAAACCCTAAAAGGGGAAATCAAAGTGAAAGCTTAGTTTTATGACTTCAAATCTTTTTTTAAAAAGTAAAATATATTAATGTTGCTTAGAAGTATTATAAAACAAAGGCTATACTTACATAAGCAGAATATAGGTCATCATTGAGATCTGTAATCATTAATACAGAGTTTACAAATACCATTATTGGGAGGTAATATCTTAAATAATGTAATTCTTGGAAAGAGATTTAAGAAATATATCATTTAAGAGTGTTAACAAAAGTGAGGAATGTGTAAAATGGGTAAGGTAATACCTAGAAACATTAATCTGAGGTCATCAGCAGATACAATGGCTTTGAAAGCTAAAGTTGTATAAAATATTACATTTTTGACATGCAAAAGTTATAATGAATAATAAAACAATATGTATTCATCAATCAGCTAAATAAAAAAGTCTATGCATATAATTTGTTGCTCTCTTTATATCTCTCTCCAACCAATCATATTCTTTCTTCTTTATTAAATTTAGTAACTAATAATTTTTCTGCATTTTTTAAATGCATATTTAAAAACTAGAGGCCCGGTGCACAAAATTCGTGCATGGGGGCGTCCCCTCAGCCCAACCTGCACCCTCTCCAATCCAGGATCCCTCGGGGGATGTCCAACTGCCGATTTAGGCCCTCACAATCTGGGACCACCGGCTCCTAACTGCTCACCTGCCTGCCTGCCTGATCACCCCCAACTTCCCCTCCCACTGGCCTGGTTGCCCCCAACTTCCTCCTCTGCCGGCCTGGTTGCTCCCAGCTTTCCCCCTGCCAGCCTGGTCACCCCACACAGCCTGCTGCTCTGTCATTTGGTCACCCCTCACTAACCCCCCTACTTGCCTGGTTGCCCCACACAGCCTGCTGCTTGGTCATTTGGTCACCCCTCACTGACCCCCTGCCAGCCTGTTCGCTCCACGCAGCCTATTCATTCGTCCGTTCAGTTGCAATGGTCGCTTAGGCTTTTATATATAGAGATACAAATAGTACTTGAGGCCTGATGCATGAAATACATGCATGGGTAGGGTCCCTAGGCATGGCCAGTGGTCAGGGTTGGTTTGTGGGGCAACCGGTGGGGTTATCGGGGCCCCTGCTCACACCCGCCTTGGCTGTCCTGGAACTGCCTGCTCACTGGCACCGCCCTCTGTCCCCATTCCCCATCCCCCATCCCCTAACCCACCTCCTGCCACCGCCGCCAGTCACCTTCCTCTGTGAAGTGAATGGTTGGGCAATCGGGGGCCCCCAATCACATCCACCTTGGCTGGTCTGGTGCTGTCTGCTTGCCAGCCTCACCCCCTGCCACTGTTGCTGGTTGGGGCCTGCGGGCTGGGGCAGCTCCTGCATTGAGTGTCTGCCCCCTGGTCATCAGTGATCATCATAGCAACTGGTTATTCTGCCAGTCATTCTGCCATTTATTTGATTTGCATATTATGGTTTTATATAGATAGAGTTAAAGTTTATTCTTACCCCTGTTTTCATTTGTCATGTCTCTTATTCACTTACTAGAGGTCCAGTGCACAAATTCCTGCACAGGTGGGGTTTCTCGGCCTGGCTGGAGATTCGAGCTGATCAGGGCCACGGGAGGTTGGCCGGGTGGAGGGGTCGTGGAAGGTTGGCCATGGGAGGTTTCGATTTGGGTCATCGGGGCCAGACAGCTGGGGGAAGGGGCTGCAGGAGGTTCCGATCGGGGCCATCAGTGGCCAGCTGGCTGGGGGGAGGTACCGTGGGAGGTTGGCCGGCCATGGGAGGTTGGCAGTAGGAGTGCACTGACCACCAGGGGGCAGCTTCTGCATTGAGCATCAGGCCCCTGGTGGTCAGTGTGCGTCATAGCAACTGGTCGACTGGTCATTCGGTCATTCGGTTGCTTAGGCTTTTATATATATAGATACCTTCCCAGGCAACACAACTTTAATTTTCTATGTGGCTTTCCAGAGAATCATTACATCATGTTTTTCTGTGTATATTTTCTACACATCTTGTCTCTCTACACAAAATATAGAAGTATAAAGTTTTCAAACTTTAATAAATAATCTTCTACAATTTATTTTTCTAATATATTTTTTATTTCATAGAGGTAGAGGGAGAGATAGAACATCAATGATGAGGGAGAATCATTGATTGGCTGCCTCCTACATGCCCCCTACTGGGGTTCAAGCCCACAACCCGGGCATGTGTCCTTGACTGGAATCAAACCCTGGACCCTTCAGTTGTAGGCCGACCCTCTATCCCCTGACCCAAACTGACTATGGTTACAATTTATTTTTATATTCAAAATCATATTTGTAAGGTTCTTAACACATTTATGTTATAGAATCAGATTCATTCATTTTCATTGCTGTATAGTACCCCAGTATACAAATGTACCACATTTTAAAATTCATTCTACCTTCTACATTAAGCTGATTCTAGTTGTGTTGTTGTTTGATTGATTGGGTTGGGTTTTTTTTTGTTGTTGTTGTTGTTGTTGTTATTGTGAACAAATATGCTAAGATATTGTTTATGGATCTCTTTGTGCATATATTTGAGCATGTCTTTATATATACCTTAGAGATGCTGGACCATAGCATCAGCCCATTTTTTCCTTTACTAGATATTGCCAAATTGTTCTCTAACATGAATTTGCTAATTTACTCCTCGATGAGAAGTAGAGCATTTTTTGGCTTCACATTCTCAGCTGTACTTGCTATTGGCCAACTTTTTAAATTGTGTGAATCTAATTACTAACAATGATATTAATGCTTGTTTTTGCATTTTCCCATTATTACTATGACATGGCAGACTTTCCTGGTGGGAAGCTACCTAGATTAGATTTCCTTTATCGCATGCTACTTTCTAGTCCCCTGTGAATTTTTATTTATTTATTTATTTATTTATTTATTTACTTATTATTTATTTATTTACTTATTTACTTACTTACTTTTATGAGCTTGCTGAATGTTCCACATGCTCAGAGTGGCTGGTTTTTGTTTCGTTTTTTTTTTTTTTTAATTTTTAAAATGTATTTATTACTTGAAAACCATAATTTTGGTGTATTTAATCAAGATGGATGCAATGCTGATGAAATTTAGGGAAGCCAGGGATGAGCAACTAGACCTGGATAGATTATGCACAAAGATGCAAAGTCAGCATCAAGAAATGGCCCAAGCTATGTGTAAACTCTCAGAAGGGCAGGATGGGTCCTTTTCCCTGCAGTCTCCAAAAGGTAACCAAGCATCTGTTCTTGAGTGCAATTGGAGAGTAGAGCCATGCACCCGTTACACATGTCATCAAAGGAACTATTTAATAAGCTAATGACGGAAAGTCTAAGGAAAGATAAAAGGAAATGTGAGACTTTTTTTCAACATATAAGTGGCAATTCCCTAAAGATTAATATTTCTCTGCAAGATAGGCACACTTTTTTAAAATAACAGGGAAACCCCAAGATTAAGAAAAAACATGGAAATGAGCTTTTAAAGGGATGGTAAATTCGCCCAAAACATAAATATTAAAATAGTGACAGTAAGGATATCTGCATTTGGTTTCAATCTTAGTTAAGCACTAGCTCAACAAATCTGTGTTTAAAAAATTTACAAATATTGCCCTAGCCAGTTTCGCTCAGTGGATAGAGCATTGGCCTGTGGACTAAAGGGTCCCCAGTCCTATTCTGGTCAAGGACATGGACCTCAGTTGCAGGCTTGATCATTGGCCCTGATCAGGGTGCGTGTGGGAGGCAACCAATTGATGTGTCTCTGTCACATCAACGTTTCTCTCTCTCTGACTCTCCCTCTCCCTTCCACTCTCTCTAAAAATCAATGGGAAAATATCCTCTGGTGAGGATTAGCAAAAAAACAACAACAACAAACAAACAAATATTAAGCACAAAGTAAACATTCATTGATTCAGCGAAGAAATGAACTTATTAATGTATAAGTACCTTCTGACCCATGTCTCATAAATATTTCTGGAGTATTTTGTATTCACAACTATACTGCAAGTACCTTAAGAAAATGTAGAGTATTTTAGGATTTATATAAAACCATTAAAAAATTCCTACAGACACTCATGTTGTGGTGACCCCCAACCATAAAATTATTTTCGTTGCTACTTCATAACTGTAATTTTGCTACTATTATGAATCGTAATGTACATATCTGTCTTTCCCGATGGTCTTAGGCTCTACAGCAGCGGTTCTCAACCTGTGGGTCGCGACAGGGTCACCCTGCTAGCAGGGTCACCTAAGACCATAGGAAAACACAGATATTTACATTACGATTCATTAACAGTAGCAAAATTACAGTTATGAAGTAGCAACGAAAATAATTTTATGGTTGGGGTCACCACAACATGAGGAACTGTATTAAAGGGTGGCGGCATTAGAAAGGTTGAGAACCACTGCTCTAGAACAATAGACACTATTTTCTCCCGCATTTTATCAGGAGGCATTTGCCAAACTAGGCAAGGATAGCTGAGGAGGAGGTCAAATACTCATTTTGCAAATTTTAAAAAGTCATTTACAAGGTGAAGCAGCAAGAAGATGGAGGCTAGGGACAGTAATAGGTTTGCTCTAAGGCCCCACAAACATGGATAAGGATGAGGAGTGAGGGACACTTCCACCTTTGTCCAAGAGAGATGAAAAGTGCTTTAAAGAGACCCTTGGAGCTTGAGAAAGCTTGACGTGGGCCAGTGAAATGTTCATGAGAGAAAGAGACAGAGAGTGAAAGAGACAGACAGCCATAGAGGGATAGAGAGAGCCAGAAAGAGAGTGAGAGAGACGACACTTGGAGTCGCTTTGGATCCTTCCCAAGAAGATCAGCTGGAGGGAGGAGGCTTGAGAAAGGTGAGGGGTCAGCACAAGGAGTTGCATTTGGTAGAGAAAAGGAAACTGCAGGGGACAACAGGACACAGGCTCAGCAGTGGCTGGTGGTATCAAAGAGAAAGAGTCACCTTCAAATATCTTTCACAGCCAGATCACAGCCAGCTAGTAAGGCTGATCAGGCTCCTACTTGTCTCTCTCCCAATCCCCTAGCTTCCACACCAGGATAGGTCAGAAGATATCAGATATCAGTAAGGAATTAACAAAAGAAGTGTTGTGGCTAGTGAGGAGGAGATGGCAGAAAAAAGGGGGAAAATGTCTCTTTACTATCTGCCCTTCCCAGACGTATGTGTCTACAGAGATTACACTTGGATTAAAATTCAGTTTTATTATTATATTGGACAGAATATGTTAATTACTGAGTTGAGATTATTTGAGAGATGGTAGTAACCAGAGGGTTATTCTTTTTAATATGATTATCTTAAAGTGAACAGATAAACTATCTGGGCTATCTGCCCAAATGTTATTGCATGAAAGGAAAACAATACACTCCCCCTTCCCCCCATCCCCCCACCCCCAGATATGGTTTGTAGAGGTAATTACAAGGAGAAAATATTTTTAGGATTGTAGCTCAAGGTCTTGTTTATTCAGTGTAACAGCTACAAGAAAATTGAAGGAGTTTACTGCTTGGGGTCAAATAAGATTGTATTCTCATCCTATAGTATTTGAGAATTACTAGCAGCGTTACTTAAATTCCTCATTAACCTCTCTGGGTCTCAATTTCCTTACCTGAAAAATGCAACCTACAAAGATTTAATGCATTTATGTACATAAAGTAACTAACAGATTGCTGACCACATGGAGAATGCTCAGCATACATAAATTTCATAATCGAAATGACATTGCATTAATAGAGGGGACAGCAAATTATAACTCTTGGGCCAAATCGAACTCACCTACTCTTTTTGTAAATTAAGTTTTATTGAAACACAGCAACACTCATTCTTTATATATAATCTATAGTTGTTTTTATGTAATATATTGACATTTCATACATTGTAATGGCAGAGTTGAATAGTTGTAACAAAACCATATGGCATGCAAAGCCCAAACCACAGAGTATTCCCCAAAAATGTACAGACACTGCTGATAGCTCAATTTGGAAAATGAAATGTATTTTAATAAACACTGCCTTTATAATTATTTGATATATATATATATATATATATATATATATCAAATATATATATATAAATATTTATATATATATATATATATACATATATATACACACACACAGACACATAATTTTGGGGGGATACCCTATATTTACTTTCTGGCCCTTTATAAAAAATACTAGAGTCCCGGTGCATGAAATTCATGCATGGAGGGGGGCATGTCCCTCAGCCCAGCCTGCACCCTCTCCAATCTGGGACTGCTGGCTCCCAACTGATCACCTGCCTGCCTTCCTGATTGCCCCTAACCACTTCTGCCTGCCAGCCTGATCACCCCCTAACCACTCCGCTGCCAGCCTGATTGATGCCTAACTGAGGCAGCCTGTTTGCCCCCAACTTCCCTCCTCTGCTGGCCTGGTGACCCCTAACTGCCCTCCCCTGCAGGGTTGATCACTTCCAAGTGCCCTTCCTTGCAGGCCTGGTGCCTCCCAACTGCCCTCCCCTGCTGGCCATCTTGTAGTGGCCATCTTGTGTCCACATGGGGGCAGGATCTTTGACCACATAGGGGCAGCTATATTGTGTGTTGCAGTGATGGTCAATCTGCATATTACACTTTTATTAGATAGGATGATGGGGGCTGACTGGTTTGCCCTGAAGGGTGGGTGTTCCCTTGGGGTGTGGGGCGGCCTGAGCGAGGGGCCTGTGGTGGTTTGCACGCCAGCCACGCCCCCTGGTGACCCAAGTGGAGGCCCTGGTATCTGGAATTTATTTACCTTCTACAACTGAAACTTTGTAGCCTGGAGCAAAGCCAAGCCTGCTGCTCACTTCACAGCCAGCAGTGATTTCTGTTGGAGTTAATTCACCTTCTATAATTGAAACTTTGTAGCCTTGAGTGGAGGCTTAGGCCAACAACAGGATGGCTTCTTTTGTTACCATGGAAACCCAAGCCTCCCTCCTGCTCTCAGTGGCTGTAGCCATCTTGGTTGGGTTTATTTGCATATTTGATCCTGATTGACTGGTGGGCATGGCTTAGGCGTAGCAAAGGTGTGGTCAATTTGAATATTACTCTATTATTAGTAGGATTTGCCAAACACTGAGTTAAACATTGTGCTTTTACAATATGTCATTTATCAAGATAATGCCTTTGTAATCATTACTTTGTTTAATTTTTAAAAACACTTCTTTGTATTAATCTCTTATTTTCAGGATTAATTTAAAAATAAATATATTCCTCATACAGAGTACATAACTCTCTGCCTGAAGGTGGCAGAGAGCTCTACTCCACATAGTCACACAGGGTCTCAGGGTCTCACCATCTTTAGCTATATCTCTATACTTGCTTCTTCCTTTATCATCAGTGAAGGAGGGTTGCTCATTGGTCCTTAATTTTTTTCTGAAAGTGACACACATTACTTCTACTCTTAACCCATTATCCAGAGCTAGTTTTATGGTTTCACCCAGCTGCAAAGTGTTGACGTAGGAGCACATGAATATTTGGTGATCAATATGTCTTTGCCATATCCATGAGGTAAATAACATTTCATTAAAATTTAAGGATATGGGGGGTGAGAGAGACCAAGAGACTTGTCCAAGCCTGCACAGCTACTAAATGGCAGAGCTGATTTAAAATCTAAACTCCTGGATGTCCATAGAACAGAGTATCATTCCTATTTTCCCTAAATACTTTTTATTGCACCACATCTCTCCAACCAGTCCCTCTATTCCTATTTTCAAGTTGGTTTTCAACATGATGATATTTAATATGATAGAGGTTTTCACTTGATAGGAGATGATCTTCTCATAGGATCTTTTCTGTTCCATTTGCCTACCTGATTCTACATCTAGTTGAGTTCAGCAATTTAATCTAGTTGAGTTGAATATATTTTTGTGTTCATTTATTAAAAAGCCCAGAGAGTATGTCAAAGAAATGATTAAAAATCCAGTTGAAAAGTTCCCCAGGCATATCATTCAAAATCAGAGACACTTTTTCTCCCATACCATTATTCTTATCCAGAACTTGAAGTAGGTAGTTTTCAGACCTGCTGCTTTTTCCAAATTGTAATAAATAAGTGACATCTGTATTCATGAGAATCTGTTCTAATGTAGAAGTCCCACCTTTGCATGCACCTTTACCATGCAAGCCTCAGGGGAAAGTAATTAAACTTAATAGCTTCTGTGAGTTCTAAACAAAGATGTACAATAAATGCAATGATGATAATCAAATTCAGGTGTTTATAAAATCCAAAACTTTCAGAAATTTAATTAGTGTTTATGGAGCTCTATTCTGGAACTATAGAAAAACTTTGTCATTAGAGTTATATTTTCCCTACTTTTAGAATTTTAATAAGCAATTATTTATCCACTGTTATCTTTCTCCCAGCCCCTGGAATAAGATACTGCTGTGGTGAACATATATTTCCCAAAAGTCATCTTTCTTAACTCAAAACTGATTTCATTCTTTGCTTTGATAAGTAACAACAGGATGCTTAACCAGCTACCCAGGACTTGAAAGGATGGAAATGTGGAAATAGTTGCTTAAAAATAATTTACCGATCTTGCACAAGTCTAAAGTATTTTTAAGTTTTTTTTTCTTTTTTAATCATTATAGAATGTGAACTTTCAGAAGATGAAATACTGTGATATTTAAATATGAATAGGCATAAAATGATCTCAAACCACGCTAAACAGATCCAGGCAAACTGACGCTCCAATGATACTCCATTTTTCATTGGCCGTGTTGGCTAAGATATAACTTATAGAACACTGTATTTTGACACTTCTTTTTGGAAATAGGCTTTCTCACATATTGCTTGTGAAAATGTAAATTTGGAGGGTAATTGCAGCCACTAGTTAAATTATTGATCCATGTATCTATTGACCAGAAATTAAACTTCTAGGATTCATTTCATAGATGTGTTCAAATATGTATATACATTTATTCTCATGTTAGTATTGTTTGTAATGGTAACAAAACAAACAAAAAGAAACCAGGAAATAAATTCAAATATCTATTTATTGGGACTGGTTAAATAAATTATGGATATTGCACAATTGTGAAAAGATATAGCTACTAATACAGAATGACCAGTAAGATGTAGGGTTAAATGCCACAGAAAGGACCAGAATAGCATGTCTTGCAAGCCTACCCTGCGTCAAATACTTAAATAAAAAATAAAGATATTCAGAGCATTTCAGAAACTGGAAAAAATTGTTTTGGGAAAAATAGTCAGCTTGAGGGAAAGGTGGGAGGGAATAATTTTCTAAATGATTAAGAAAACAAATAACTTAGGAAACTGCTGTTGAACTGCAATGTAAGAATTACAGACAAAATTATTCAATTATTACCTTTTCTAAGAAACAATTATTGATATGAGACTTTGGAATTTATACTCCATACAAATAGATTTTATATTATTTCAAGCAAGTCTATTATAATAATGAGTCTAAATAATTGTAAAATGTTGTTCTTACTATCTTCTATCCCTATCCCTGTATTTTATAAGGATTCCAATATTTAATTTTGGATAATGATGCTTCTCCTGAAATTAATCTTGGCCTTTAATTATTCAAGTATCCAGCTTTGCTGAAATCATCATAATTATTCTCATTGCTCAACAGTATTAGTAAAAATTACATTTAAATTCAAAATAATTTAGATGAGTTCTTAATATTCCCACAAGCATTTAGCTATTTTTATAGTTTCACCTCTTGAATTAAAAAAACAAAAAAGATTGAATGTAGCCAATATCATTGTTTTAATTTAAATGATTCTGTGTTTTTATCTCTAATGCAATACCATAGAAGGTAGATTAAAATTAGCTTCCTCTCTCTTTTTTGATTTGTAAATCCCACCTCTCATATTACCTCCTCATTTACACTTTTAAAAATTTTATGATGCTCATATTCTTTTATTATCTGTTAGATTATTCAGCAGACAAGATTTTATGTACATTTTCTAGTGCATTGCCCTTGAGAAATGAAGATTATTTTTCATCCTGAATAAGTAAATACCATGTAAGTTTGTAATGGTAGATTTTAAACAACATGAACTTCCATCTAGCATAATCTTTTGTCTGCTAGATTATGCTATCTATTTTTCAAAATAGATTTTACACAAACACATATATACAAAATAATATTGTGTATATATTTTTTGAAAATAACATGTGGCATTTAGGAAACTAAAAAAAATACAAAACACCAACATTATAGTGTCTATTAAATTATTTAACAAATAATTTTAAGACTATGATCCTTGTATTTAACCTTTATTCGAGAGGGAGACAAGGAACCAAGCTGGCCTGAAAAATAAGAAATAAAAATAGGAACAATAAATACATTCCTTTCATGAGTGAGTCTTGAAATTTGGATTTAAGTTAGATAAATGAAAGTACTTTGGCTTGAGCTCCCTCTCCCCGACCACAGCAATCTTATTCACCAGAGTCTGTTTTTTACAGCTATATATATGATTTGCAATGGTGGCATTCAGAGACTCTGTGTACCATTTCTTCCCTTTATGCCATAAAGGAACAAGGCATAGAAAGAAAAAAAAATGTCTAGCTTAAATATGAATCTTCACTGAAATTTTGGTTTGTGGCTATTCTAAAATTCTTTATCATAAATTTTCTGGGCTAAGCAAGCTTTTTTAAAAAAAAATCTTTATTAAAGTTTCCCTTAGTTAGAAAATGGTGAGAAGAGAAAGTTATTTTCTGTGACCTTTGGAAAGTAATGTCAATCCTTTATTTTTCTTGATAGAGATGCAAAGCAGAAATTAAGAAGAGCAAAATCCAATCATTAATCACACCTTAGATAAAGGTGAGTTTACTGGCACTATGCCCCCAAAGAGCTCTCTGATGGCTGGGACATTGTTCCCATAATACAATGCCTCCATAAATTTTGTTAACTAAATGGTCAATTCTGAGCCAGAGCTACAAGGAATTTTAAGGAAGGATTGTGTAGTACAACAAACACAGATACTGGCAGTAATTTTGAAGTGGAAGAGAAGCCAGTGATGATAATGTATAGATTCCCCACTCCATGTTTTATTTGAATATGGCGAGATTACATCTACAGCAAGCCTCTCCTTTCAGGCAGATGGGAACATTGCCTCACATCAAACACTCCCAAAGGTCGAAGCATCAAAACTAAAGTTTGAATTTTCTTTTATCCTTCAGAATTGGGGACAACTCAACCACCTCTAACACTTTTTCTTTTTATCCACAGGACTACCTTTCTCCAAGGAACTTGTAATGACCCTAAGAACTAGTATGCATGGCTGTGTAAATGGACTTGCTTGTGACTAGGAACAATTTCTGACATCTTGAAAGTCTGGTCTCTTTTCAATCACCTGGACCTTAAAGTAAAGTAGAAAGACAATATTACTGTTCACATTAACATGATGCCTATTTTTTTAAATTGGCGAGTATAATTGTGGATATTTTTATCTCATTGAGTAAAGTTTCCTTAACAGAAAAGAACATGATTCATTGCCTTTGTAGGTGAAGGTGCTCAGGGTAATACAAGAATTTCTGCATAGGATATGGTTATGGAGGAGGTCTAGTGGATACAGGTGGAAGTTGTGTTTCATAATGAACACATGATATTTATTTTGATTGCAGTCTCACATATGGAATGAGCTAAGAAAAAATGTGGAGAGCTCCATAAACCTCTGGCCATTCTCTTCCCAAGTTGCTGCTGGCTGTAACCACAGACCAGAATTCTAAAATTCTGTTTAATAAAACAACAACCACAACAAACAAACAAACAAATACCACACAACTAGAATACAAGGATTGTAAAAACTGCCATTTCTGGCTACAGACCTAGACCACATAACACACCAAGCACTGGCAGTAAATCTCCTAACCCCTTTCTTCGGAGAATTATTTGCAACCAGTAAAGTTTTTTGCAAGCCCTTTGTCAGGTTTCAGAGTGCAATGACAAATTTTCCAATGTGGGTCAAAATTCAGATGAATAACTAATTGCATGAACAACCACCACACATTGCATTTCATCACATTTATATTGGCCAGTGCAACAATTTTAATTTTACAGAGAGAGAGAAAGGGAACTCAAAATGCCTAATTTAATTCAAGTTATAAATGTGGAAAAAGACAAATTTCCTCAAAAAACTCCCAGATTATCCTGAGGACTCAAGAAAGTGTTTATTCTCATCACTCATTTGAGATATGTTTCGGTTTATTTTTAATCTTAGGTCTAGATCTTTGGGGACACACTCTGAGCTGGATATTTGCATAGAGATAGTTTCTAAGGAGTGTCCTTTGTCCAGTGCTTGTGAGGGAGTGAGGACAGCAGGATGGTGAGAAGAGAAATATGATGGCTTTGAGTCAGTCCCACAGACAGCTCAAGAGGGAATAGCCCTGAGAGCCTTAAATTGAAGCAAAAATATATCAAGTTTCCCCTCTTGCATGGACAAGTCATTGGATGTGGTGGCCCAGGAAGGGAAAACAACTTGAACCAGGCACTTTACTTTGCTCTCGGCCAATTCCTGTCCAGGAACCCAGCTGTAAGTCCTTGCAAGGCGACACAGCCAGAGAACAAATGACAGTGTCAGTCTGAAGGGCCCTCTTCACTTCCCCCATATAAATCTAAAGTCATTCAACTTTTGGTAATGAGAACCCACCGATCACTATTTTTAATATCTGCCATGCATTAATGTGTATAAAGGGTTAATATTATGAATATTATTAACTCTATGAACATAACACATCTTGAATATTTGTGAAAGTTTTCGTGTGTTTATTATTGACAGAATGGACTGTTTACCATCATTGATTTCTTACTAGAGATCTTTAAAAACATAGAATTTTGCCACAGTACACAGTTGCAAATATTATTTGTGTCACTGCAACTGTCACAGATGAAAAAATAAATAAATAAAAAGGACTTTCCTTTTGTAGTCCTACTTTTCAATCAATGTTTGCTTAGGGCTAGGATGAAAGGGTTTCCTCGAACAAGTCAGAAGCTTTTGTGCTGACATCAATTGTCTATTTGCAACTGTGTGTTATGCCAAGTCTACACCATCTCTCAGCTGGACACCTACAATAGCTTGCCAGCAGGCCCTCAGCACCCCGTGTTTCTCTCCTGAATGGCATTTTCTACACAGGAGCCCGTGGAAATCCCGTTAAAATGTAAATAAGACCAACACATTCCCCTGCTTTAAAACACGTCCATGGCTCCCCATTGCACTCTGAATACATTCCGAAGTCCTTACCATGGCCTAAAAATAGTTTCATGATCTGCATCCTACCTACTTCTCTCCAATTCCCTCCTGACATCAACCACTGAGCTACTAACATCAAGGAACATAGACCTCTGTTCTGTATGTAGAAAAGAACAAACTCTTCTGGCTCCAAGTGTTTGCATTCTGTTATCTATTCTCAGAACACTCTTCCCTGTGTTCTGAGAAGAGTGGCAGGTCAAGTCCTGTCATTATTTAGCTGGACTATCCGAAACACCTAGTATTGCCCTACCTTCCTTCCTGGGTTTCTGCTGCCTCTCCATGTACCTGCCCACACCTTCCCCAACCTGACCAATGGCTCTCCATAACGCTCTCTACAGTTTTCTTGTTTATTAACTTAATAACATATTTCTTTTTATCACTCCCATAAGAAGGCAAGCTGTGTGTTTTGTTCCTTCCAATGTTAATAATCTGTAAGATCTATTCCAAATATTTAGTAGACATAGCACATAGAATAAAAGTATGTAAAAATGAAATTTGAGAGTTAGCCAAGGACTAGAATAGAAGTGTGTTAGGCTAGGTTAAAATTCTGGAGAAGTAGAAACTACTGTTATAATTTTAAGAGTAAGTTCTTGCAGTAAGGAAAAATTTCTGATTCAATTATAGGCAGTCCTCGGGTTACGTCGGACTCGACTTACATCTTTTCATGGTTATGTTGCCATCTCCCATTTATTTATAAAAAAAAAAAAGTTCCGTCATTTCCACGTATGTACATATGTGCTTTATGTTTTTTATTATTTATTTACCACAAGTAAAGGTCAGGAATTGTTATCTGTCTTTAAAATTTTTTACTGTTTCACTTCATTACTGCTGTGCATGTGCTCCATGCGAGTGACGTAGGTGCTTATGTAGCTGGGTTTCCACTTACAGTGAAAATCACGTTATGTTGCTGTAGGAACAGATCTCTGGTGTAACCCGAGGACTGCCTGTACCTTGTTCACAATATGTGCATTTTTTAAAAATATTTTTATTGATTTTTAGAGGGAAAGGGAGATGGATAAGGAGGAGGAGGGAGAGAGAGAGAGAAACATCAATGTGAAAGCAAAAGACAGATCGGCTGCTTCCTACACAGCCCTCCTGGGGATCAAGCCCCCAACCATGGCATGTATCCTGAACAGGAATCGAAATGACAAGCTTTTGGTGTATGGGGCAATGCCCAACCAACTGAGTCACACAGGCCAGAGCTATACATATGCATTTTATTGTATTAATATATTTACTTAAATGGTGATTATTTAATTGCCTATCTTCTTATTGCTGATAAACTATAATATAACCTAGGTTTTTGAAACATTTATGTTGGGCCAATCCTTACAAGAAATTATTTATATGTTGTAATATATTTTCAAATATTTATATTAAAAATGTATCTTGATTCCAGAAGAAATCATCATATGGTCATACTATTTAAAATGGCAAGGCTGTCTTATAGTCTCCTTTATCCCTGTTCTTAGAATAAGACTTGGCAAATAGGTTGTGCTCCACAAATATTTGTCAAAATAATAAATGAATGAATGAATCTGTTCATCTAAGTAGTTCACATATACGGAAGTTGCTACTTCCCAATGAAGCTGAATAAATGAGTTCTCTTAGTCACTACAGTCCTTTCACTCTGAAAAGGTCATAGAATTAATCTTTTCTTTAATTCTCTGTATTTATGTATGCAAAATGACAGCCTAATCCAAGGGGTTCATCACTTCCTGGCAAGTAATAAACCCCTTTTCAATTTGTTCTATGGCCATGTAAATAGCGAACAGCTAATTGTTGATTGATTATAGTTGCGTTGATATTTATTATTTGCTAAATTTCTTCCTGTAGTTATCTAGTTATCACACTTAACTGAGTTTTATTTTTAATTAAATTATATTTCTCTTTCAAAGAAAAAGAGAAATACATAAAGAGAGGGGGGAGAGAGAGAGAGAGAGAGAGAGAGAGAGAGAGAGAGAGAGAGAGAAGAGAGATTTTGTCTTTTCATTCACTACTGTATTCCCAGAGCCTGGAATAATACCTAGTACACATGAGGGAGTCACTCAACAAATATTTATTAAATAAATAAATCACCATAATTTGCACAGCCAAAGCGAATAAAGGATCTTCTCTGGGGGAGATATTTATTTATATACTTATTTTCAGTTAGATTTTATTTTTACCATGGATTCTTATCCATATTCTTTTACCAAGCACATCAGGAGGAAAAGAGCATATTAACTACATTATCTACTGCAGAAGGCAGAGTAAGATCAAATAGACCTTTATAAGGCTTTCTTTTTTTAATTTTATTTATTTTTTTATTTCAAGAAAAATGATCTTAAATATAATAGTTACTACATATTAACTACATTATCATATTAACTACATTATCTACTGCAGAAGGCAGAGTAAGATCAAATAGACCTTTATAAGGCTTTCTTTTTTTAATTTTATTTATTTTTTTATTTCAAGAAAAATGATCTTAAATATAATAGTTACATGCAATAAACATTAATATCTCAAGAAAAATGATTTTAAATATGATGTTACAAGCAATAAATACCAATTATTCAAGAAAAATGATCTTACATATAGTAATACTACGAGCAATAAACATTAACATTTCAAGAATAAAAAAGTTTTAAGTATAATAATATTACCAAAACTGTACTAACAGTATGATATCACAAAAGTTGTAGGAAATATTAAAAATCTGGATTACTTCTATTATATTCTAGTATATTTTCCCTCTGACTATATTTTTGTTCATCAGTTTATGTTGTTCATTATATTCCACAAATGAGTGAGATCATTTGATATTTATCTTTCTCCGACTGGGTTATTTCACTTAGCATGATGCTTTTAAAGTCTATTTTGTTAGATATGAGTATTGCTACTCCAGCTTTTTTTTTGTTTCCATTTGCATGGAAAATTTTTTTTCCATCCCTTCTCTCTCATCCTGTGTGTGTCTTTTGTTTTAAGGTGGGTCTCTTGTAGACAGCATATAGTTGGGTCAGGTTTTTATATCTGTTCAGCTACCTTACACCTTTTGATTGGAGCATTTAATCCATTTACATTTAGGGTTATTATTGAGAGGTACTTATTCATAGCCATTTTAATTCTGTATGGCTAGGTTTCTCTCTCTGTTTCTTCTTCTCAGCAATCCCTTACAGCAACCCCTTTAGCATTGCTTGTAATGCTGGCTTGGTGGTGATGAACTCCTTTAGCCACCTTTGTCTGGGAAGCTCTTTATTTCACCGTCAGTTTTGAATGGTAGCCTTGCTGGATATAGTAATCTTGGTCTCAGATCCTTGCTTTCCATTACCTTGAGTACTTCATGCCATTCCCTTCTGCCTGTAGAGTTTCTGATGAGAAATCAGGTCTCAGCCTTATGGGAGCTCCTTTGTGGGTAACAATTTTCTTTTCTCTTTCTGCCTTTAAGATTCTCTCTTTGTCTTAAATTTTTGGCATTTTAATTATGATGTGTCTGGCTGTAGGTCTGGTTTGGGTTCTTCTGGTTTGGGTTCTTCTTGTTTGGGGTTCTCTGTACCTCCTGGACTTGTGTGACTTTTTCCTTTACCAGGTTAGGGAAGTTTTCTACCATTATTTCTTCAAACATCTTCTCTATGCCTTTCTGCCTCTTCTGGCACACCTACTATTCTAACATTGTTACATTTCACATTGTTCCACAGCATCTTTAGGCTGTCCTCCTGTTTAATTGTTTTTTCTTTTTGGTTCTCTAAGTGAGTGATATTTTCAAATCTGTCTTCTAATTTACTGATTCGATCCTCAGCTTCCCCTAATTTGCTGTATATTCCTTCCAATGTGTTCTTTATTTGTGTTATGTCATTATCTCAGACTGTAATTTTTTCATAGTTAATATATCTTTTTTTCATAATGTTGAGCATTTTTAACATCATTACTCTGAACTCTGTTTCAGATAAATATCTTATCTCTGCTTCATTTATCTCTTCTTCTGGAGAATTCGCTAGTTCTTTCATTTGGGGGTTGTTTCTTTGTTTCCTCATCTTGGTTGTCTGTTTGAGTTTGTGACTATGTTTTAGATAGATCCTCTATACCTCTCAATCTCCAGTGCAGGACAGACATTGTTAAAGGCTGTTTCTGACTAATTAGGTCAGGCAAAGACTCAAAGCCTCCAGAGACCACCTCTGTCTACAGACTAATAGAATTCTGACTTGAATTGCCCCCAGGCAATCGTCCTCAGGTGTGGCAAGAGTTTTTTCAATAGGGTGGGCAGTTGCTTCTGCCTGGAGGCTAATTGTTACTTTTAATCTCTTAAAGTGGCCTCAGGGCAAGGTGTTTTCCAATAGGGTGGAAAGGCAGATGTCTATGTGGGAAAGATGTCCTCCACTGTGTGAGGAATGACTCAGTCCAGGAGACTTGAGGTGTTTGCCTTCTGAGCTCTATCCTCTAAGTCCCCAGTCCTGGGTTCTGCTCTCATAGCTCAAGTCCACTTTACCCTCCCTCTGCCAGAGCACAAGGTGGGTGGCTCCACAGGGAAATTTTGTGCATTGGCCCTTTAAGAGGGTGCCTAAACTTTTAGCTGCCACTCCCTGGCAGACAGCACCCCACTGCTTTTCACAGATAGATGTTATGTGGGTTCCCTCCTCAGTTTGGTGCTCTCTGCTGGGGAGCTCAGCTTTGGGATTAGATCCCAGAGTTCTCAGTGGCACCTCCCTCTTCCCCCCACAGCTGAGATAGCTCTCCAGGACTTCAGTTGCCATCTGTAGGTGCCTGGCCAGCCCTTTCGTGCCTCCGCCCCTCCTACAAGTCTCTATGTGGTCTCCATCTTCAGTCCTTGGGTATCAGGGTTCTCTCCAGTGAGTTTTCCATTGATTATTCAGGAATCCTTTCCATATTTCAGTTGTAATTCTAGCTTGTTCCTGGGAGCATGTCCGTGCAGCATCCTCCTACTCTGCTGCCATTTTTAATCTTAAAAATCTGTGAGGCTTTCTTAGAGGTGCTAAAATATTTAGGTGGAGAGAATATTTCTTTCTCACCCATGTGTATTATTGTGTTTTGTCACCCTTAAACAATCTCAGTTTCCTTTTTCTTTCTCTCCAAATGTGATTATTAGAACCCTTTAAGTGGATCATTCTCAGTTGTTTACCTGCAGAATTGTGTTTAAGGACCCATCCTAATACCATTAAAAGACAAAAGGAAATGAAACCATCTCCAACTTTGGGGTGTATATTAGTCTAAGATAATATGGCAGCCTGATTCTCTCTACCAATACATTAGTTCATGAATAAGCATGAGATGTGTGTCTGGTCCCTTCATTCTTATATTTATCTATTCAGCAATTATTTTTGAGTGCTTCCTATGTGCCAGGCACTCTTTAAGGCATTAAGGGTACAGCAGGATACAAGAGAATATACAAGTCACTGCTCTTCATAGAACTTACATGTTAGAGGAAAGACAACAATACAACAAACATAAATAAATCAATACATAGTATTTCAGGGTGTGAAAATTCTATGGAGAAAAATAAAGGCAGGCAAAGTGATAGAGAGGAAATGTGGGAAGAAAGACATTGTTTTCAATAACATGGTTGGCAAAGGCCTCCATGTTAAGTGAAAAGAAGTGTGATTGAAAAGTCAAGGGGGGAAAATGAAAATGCAATTAGATATTGTTTTAATGACTATGATTACAGTGTGATTCTAAAAGATAAGAATATATGAAAAGAATGTAGGATTCTGTCATAGCCAATGATCTTTACATTTAGATAATAAAGGTGTTTTGCATATCTCAATAGATAAGAAAAACTAACTCAAATGATACCACTATTTGGATGGGTGTGATAGATTCTAATCACCCTTAAAAGTTAACAACAATATTACTCAAAAGAAATGGGATGCCTCTATATGGTCACATGGTCCTCTATATCATGAAGTCCTTGCTACAGACTGCATACAGATTTCATTAAATTTCAGACCTTTCAGGCTCCCAAGAGTAGAGAGTGACCTCAAAAATTAATTGAAAAGGTTTTGTGAAGATTGTGTGATAGATGTTTCCTTATTTTGCAGTCATTTTTGAACCCTCAATAAATTTACATTTAAGTTTATATGTGTATTTGGTAACACAAATATTTGTTTGTATAAGTAATATTAAAGAGAATTTTCTCTACTAGAGTGACAAGTCAACTCCTTGATATTTTCAATATTTAAATCCTCAATATATTTATAAGAATAACTTTACTTCAGAAGTGTCTATTATTTAGGATAAATAAACATAGTACTTGAGCAAATTAAATACATAAAATTTATAAATATAATTTAAATATTTAAAGGAACTTCACTAAGGTAATAAAAGAAAACAATTATTTATTAGACTAGTAGCCCGTTTGCACGAAGATTCGTGCAATAAACCTTCATTCACCTGGCTGCCTGCACCAGTTTTCTGCCGGCACCGGGGACCCTGGCCTTGGCTGTGGCCACCGCCTTCTGCCTTCTTTCAGGGTCCAGGCTTGGCCCCGGGCGGTGGCCTTGGGCTCGGCTGCACCCAGCGTCCCTGCTACCGATCGCAGGAGCCGACCCCCAGTGGTCTCCTGCGATCGGCGCAGGCTCCCCGCTGGCGCCCAAGGCCGGGAAAGCCTCGGGCGGATTTCCCAGCCTTGGGCTCCGCCACACCCAAACGTCCCTGCAACGGTTTCCTGGTGGGCGTGGCTTGGTTGGTGGGCGTGGCTTGGTTGGTGGGCGTGGCTTGGGTGTAGCAAAGGTGCGGTCAATTTGCATATTTGTCTATTATAAGGTAAGATTTCCTTTAAAGATAATCATTACAATTGCTAGTCTTGAAAACAAAATAATCAAATAGGTAAGTTGAATTTATTAAGAATGTGATTTTTAAGAAATTAATATCTTTAATACATTGAATATTTAATTTTTAATCTTTGGAATAATCTTTAATGTGAAAAAAAGTATCCGTGGGCAAGGTGAAACATATTTTTTTTTGGAGTGATTTTTAAGCAGAGACCTGAATACAATGGGGGAATTAGCCACAGAGGAAAGGTATTCCTTGCATAAGTAATAGAAGTAAAAAGGTCTTGAAGCAGGAACATGCCTGCTTGATATTCTGGTCAAGTGTGATTTCTAGACCTGCTGTGGCCATGCTGCCCTGAGACCAGAAGGTGAAGCCTGACAGAATAGGTCAGAATCTGTGATCAATGTGTGTTAGAAGCAGTATCCTGGCATATTCTTCCCATCTTCCTCTTGTTACATAAAGAAACAAATGCTTTTATGTTTAAACTACAGGCCCGGTGCACGAAATTCGTGCACTGGGGGGGGGGGGTGTCCCTCAGCCCAGCCTGCACCCTCTCCAATCTGGGACCCTCAAGGGATGTATGACTGCCCGTTTAGGCCCGATCCTGATAGGATCGGGCCTAAACAGGCAGTTGGACATCCCTCTCACAATCCAGGACTGCTGGCTCCCAACTGCTCGCCTGCCTGCCTTCCTGATTGCCCTTAACCGCTTCTACCTGCCAGCCTGATCACCCCCTAACCACTCCCCTGCCAGCCTGATTGATACCTAACTGCTCCCCTGCCATCCTGGTGCCTGACTGCCCTCCCCTGCAGGCCTGGTCACCCCTAACTGCCCTTCCCTGCAGGCCTGATCACCCCTAACTGCCCTACCCTGCCGGCTTGATTGCCCCCAACTGCCCTCCCTTGCAGGCCTGGTCCCTCCCAACGGTACTCCCCTGCTGGCCATCTTGTGGTGGCCATCTTGTGTCCACATTGGGCAGCCATCTTTGACCACTTGGGGGCAGCCATCTTGTGTGTTGGAGTTATGGTCAATTTGCATATTATTCTTTTATTACATAGGATTAGATAGAACAGAGGCCTGGTGCACAGGTGGGGGCTGGCTGGTTTGCCCTGAAGAGTGTTCCAGATCAGGGTGGGCATGGGGCAGCCTGGATTAGGGGCCTTGCAGGCTGGCCACACCCCCTGGCGACCCAATCGGAAGCCCTGGTATCTGGGATTTATTTATCTTCTATAATTGAAACTTTGTAGCCTTGAGCGGAGCCAAGCCTCCTGCTTGCTCTGTGACCGCAGCCATTTTTGTTGGGATTTATTTATCTTCTATAATTGAAACTTTGTAGCCTTAAGTGGAGGCCAAGACAGGCCAGGGTGTGCAGAAAGCTTGGCTTCCTCCATTGCTGGGGAAACCCAAGCCTCCTGCTCTCTCTGTGGCCGCAGCCATCTTGGTTGAGATTAATTTGCATACTCGCTCCTGATTGGCTGGTGGGCATAGCTTGTGGGTGTAATGGAGTGATGGTTAATTTGTATATTACTCTTTTATTAGATAGGATCACTTTGAATTTTCAGTTATCTGTTTCTTAAAAGTAAAAACATACCCAATAATTGAAGTTATTATTTATCTTCTTTTTATCTTCTTCAAGTTTTCAAGCAATGAGCAATATCTACTAAGTGGATATGCTGGCTAGGGACTTTATTTTCAAGTAGATTTTCATTTGCAGGATAAGATGTTTTTTTCTGGAGTTAATTATTACATAACTGGAGGCCTGATGCACGAAATTCATGCAAGGGGCTCAGCCCTCACAGCCACACCACCTTGCCTCAGCCCTTGTAGCCCTGGCTTTGTCCAGAAGGTCATCTGGATGGACGTCCAGAAGGTTGTTCGGCTGTCCTGTCTAATTAGCATATTATGCTTTTATTATTATAGATAACATATATATTTGCCACTTCAATTTAATGGGCGTTGTCTCTCTGAGCTTTGTTGTTTCAGCATAAATTCTTATCCTCAGTTTATAGAGAAGGAAACAGACTCCAAGAGGTTAAATTACTTGAACTTTAAAGCAAGTATGCAAGGGCAAATCTCCTTCCATTATAACCAACTGCTAAAAATTGATGTTTGGCATAAAATTGCAGACCAATTAAAAGTTTAAAGTCATAAATTCAAGGTAATGGCTCTCTAATAAGGAAATTTGGGGCAAGCTAATGGAAGAAATGATATGACGAGGCAGCCTTCTATAAGGAGCTCTTCAAATAAAACCACATTAGTAACTTTATTCAATTCTTAACCTTGTGTTGAAAGAGCCAGGAGCTTGTAGAGAGTTGGAGACACAATATTTATCATTTATCAGCTGAGTGTCAAGATTTAGCTTCCTTATTACTAACCTGTTGTGGGAGTAATATATGTACATAACTCTTAGCATTATAACTAACACATAATAGCAGCTCAGTACATAATAATTACTGCTGTGCTAAGTAAGGGCCGATTCTGACTGACATCTGTTAACATAGAATAAGACAATGAAAATAAAATGAGGAATTTCATGCAATCTTGGTACGTGGTATCTGAGATGAGGATTCAGCAATTAGATGAGTTAAAAGAAAAAAAGGGTAGGAAAATGGAATGCTAACATAGAGCATTCCAAAGGGAAACTATTAAGGTATTAAAGGATTAAAACAAGATCTTTGGAAAATCAATTAAACTCACAAATACTTTC
Organism: Eptesicus fuscus; assembly: GCF_027574615.1. Taxonomy (NCBI): domain Eukaryota; kingdom Metazoa; phylum Chordata; class Mammalia; order Chiroptera; family Vespertilionidae; genus Eptesicus; species Eptesicus fuscus. The sequence continues at coordinate 39,443,221 of NC_072479.1, forward strand.
ATAAAAATGAATCTACTCATGGTCAGACTGAGAAATTCCAAAAAAAAAAAGTGCAAGAGTATATTATGTCACCATATAGTTTTTTTTATAGAAAATATCATTTGATTCATTTTTATTGATTTTTAAAAGGATAGCTCATAGCAGTTATTATGAAACACTGTTAATATAAGATGAAATAACTGTATTATCAATTTCAAGATGTAAGATTCTAATTTTTTCACAATGTCCTATGAAAATTTGCTTCCTTTTAAAATTTCACCTTTTTCATTTGTTAAATTATGTTCTCGTAATAGAACCTCTTGTAAAACAGTACCCTTAATGGCTGATTCCTAGATTACAAAAGGAGACTGAAGGTGTTAAAGAAAAAATACTGTAATTAGGTAGCAAATTAACCAGTAATGAAAGCATTCATAGCCTAAGGAGGGTCACAGAAGCAGTGTTACTGATGCTGGTTCTTCCTACTGTTTAAAGACGGGGAGAACATTTAATGGGCTGGATGGTTTTCCCACTCAAGTCATCACCTTGGGCAGTGGCTTCATTCAATAATTCAATTAGTATTTATTAAGCTTTCAGAGTCAGGTCGGGGTCTATTGGAGAGAGTAGTTTAGGAAAACTAAAAATCTTTATAGAACTTGTATTCTAGTAGAAGGGATATTCAATAAAATAATGCATAAATGAATTATTTATTATGTTTGCTACTAATAAGTACTTTGAGAAAAATAAGTAAATTTGGAACATATGAAATTTTGGTTTGGGCTGATTAGAAATTTCCAGAATGAGCTAATTTTAGAATTGAAAAACTTCACTGAGACAGTCATTTTGGAGTCAACACTAGAAAGAGCAGGAAATGGCCATGAAGATGTCTAGAAGGGGATTCTTAGCATAGAGAACAGCAAATACAAAAGCTTGGAAACAGGAGTGTGCCTGAGGTTTTCAAAGAACTGATAGAAGCTCCAAGTGCCTGGAGGCAGGTGAGCATGCAGGAGAGATGTGCGGGATATTACTGAAGATGTAATAGGCCGCCAACTTTCTCAAGCCTTACTTCTTTTTCTGCAAACTAATTATAAAAAGGATGCTTTCTCCTAAGATCTTTGTAAATGGTCCATGAGATCATTCTCACAAAGTACTAAGTAACCTGTAAGTGCTTAAAAAATGTTAGTTCTGCCCTAACCGGTTTGGCTCAGTGGATAGAGCATCGTCCTGCGGACTGAAGGGTCCCAGGTTTCGATTCCGGTCAAGGGCATGTACCTTGGTTGTGGGCACATCCCCAGTTTGGAGTGTCTAAGAAGCAGCTGAAACATCCCCAGTGGGGAGTGTGTAGGAGGCAGCTGAATTGATGTTTTTCTCTCATCAATGTTTCTAACTCTCTACCCCTCTCCCTTCCTCTCTGTAAAAAAATCAATAAAATATATATTTTTTAAATGTTAGTTCTTCTTTGTTATTTCATGGAAATGGAGCCAAAGACCTATCATGCCAGATGCCACAAAACATTTTAATCATTAACAGAATCCCCTTTACTCAATTCCATGACCACATGGAGACCATTGAATTATAATTTTATTTTTTTTATGATTTTGCCTCCAGGGGAGAATAAACCAGTTTTGCTAATGTAGGTGTTCCAAATTAGATGCCAGTAGAGCTCCCTTTATAAATTGACAATTTTTCTGCCTTGCCATTAATAGCCTAATTAATGTGAGTTTACCTGTGAGAAACAGAGCTACTCTCATATTTGACTTGCAAAGTTAGATTTCTAATGGAGATCACCTTAATTCAGCTTAGGGGAAAGCCAGTAAGACTTCTCTTCTCTTCTCTTCTCTTCTCTTCTCTTCTCTTCTCTTCTCTTCTCTTCTCTTCTCTTCTCTTCTCTTCTCTTCTCCTCCCTCCCTCCCTCCCTCCCCTCCCTCCCCTCCCTCCCTCCCTCCCTCTCCTCTCCTCTCCTCTCCTCTCCTCTCCTCTCCTCTCCTCTCCTCTCCTCTCCTCTCCCCTCCCCTCCCCTTCCCTCCCATCCTCTTTCCTCCCCTTCTCTTCCCTTCCCCCTTCCCCTCTCCTATCCTCTCCTCTTCTCTTTCTTTTTAAATATATTTTATTGATTTTTTACAGAGAGGAAGGGAGAGGGATAGAGAGTTAGAAACATCGATGAGAGAGAAACATTGATCAGCTGCTACTCCTGCACACCCCCTACTGGGGATGTGCCCCCAACCAAGGTATATGCCCTTGACTGGAATTGAACCTAGGACCCTTCAGTCTGCAGGCCAACGCTCTATCCACTGAGCCAAACCGATTAGGGCCCATCTTCTTTTCTATTTGAGTGTTGTAAATACATAATCATTAGTTACTCTTCCTCAATACTGTCACATATATCATCTCGTCATCTTCTACATTTTTTGTGAGAATGCAAAACAGCTACCGTTACCCCTATTTTACAAATGCAGAATGCAGAGATAGAGATGAAGAGTTGTTCCTGGGTCCAGACTCCTCAACATGTGCTCTTCTATTGCCAGAAATAAGAAAACCTGGGTTTTAGTTTCAGATTGCCTGCCAACAGATATATGGTCCTGAAATATCCCTCTTCTTTGGGTCTCTTTCTTCAGGGAGCTGGAATAAATGACCTATAATATCCTTTCTAATATAAATATCCTACCTTAGGGTAAGAGTGAAATAAGCAATTTAAAAGAATGTATAGCGAAGAAATTAAATTAGACCAGAAATTAACATAATAATATAAATATACGTTAAGTCGGAACAGAAACAACTCTGTCATATACAACCTATGAATAGGGAGTTGAGGTGGGAAGAACAGGGGAAGACAGGTCCTGAACATTTATATTTAACAAAGAGATCCCAGATACATTGACAGTATTTTCATATTTTTCCTTTGGAGTTATTTTCATGGGAAATTAGTAAATTATTATAAAATTCATGAATTAATAAATTACAAATTTAATTAATAGAACTAATACTTTTCAACTAAAGCTTGACTGACCTAATATAAAATGATATTGAATATGAATTGAAAAACAAAATTAAAAAAGTCACACAGCAAAATCATTTCATAAAAATAAAAATGTCCCTGGTTGGTGTAGCTCAGTTGGAGTGTCCTTCTATAAACCAAAAGGTTGCAGGTTTGATTCTGGTCAGAGCACATACCCAGGTTGCAGGTACAAACACTGGTCGAGCACCTCTTGGAGGCAATTGATCACTGTTTTTCTCTCACATTCATGTTTCTCTCTATCTCTTTTTGTCTCCTGCTTCCTCTCTCTCTCTCTCTCTCTTGCTCTCTCTCTCTCTCTCAAATCAATGCATGTCCTTAGTTGAGGATTAAAAATAAATACACAAAAATTTTAAAAGTAAATAATAAAAATGTTTTCCAGCTTTTTTAAATTACATGTTTTGAGTTATATTATCCTACAGATTTATGAATTAGTCACTACAACAGTACAACAGTGCTGTCCTCTTTAGTTGCCTCCATGAAATTTACCATAGTCTATTTGTGTTGGAGACTCCTGTCTATTATCTCCTGGTTCACTGATCTGTGTTTTTATAAGACACAAGAGGATTGGTGCACAAAATTCTTGCACTGAGCTGGGGCCAGGGGGCTCCCTCTGCCCAGTCTGCACCCCCTCACAGGCTGGGAGCCCTCGGGGGATGTCCAACTGACTTAGAGCTGCTGTGGAGGCCGAAGTGGATCCCACCACTGCCACTGCGTTTGCCAGCCGTGAGCCCAGCTCAGGGCTTCTGGCTGAGCAGAGCTCCCCCTGTGGAAGCACACTGACCACCAGGGGGCAGCTTCCGAGTTGAGTGTCTGCCCCCTGGTGGTCAGTGCACATCATAGCGACAGGTCCTTCTGCCATTCAGTCGATTGCGTATTAGCCTTTTATTATATAGGATGTTGGAGGGTCTTGAGGACTTCGCAGTCCAAATCCCTCAGAAATTCTACCCTGTCATCTTCATAGGAGATTGTGTGCATCTTACAAAATTACCCTCACTAGTACAGTGAAGTGTCAGGGAGAAGGAGGACAGTCACTCACTTCAACATATTTGTCAGAATATGTTCTAAAAAATTGCCTGGTTTTTGGTTTGTTTCTTTGTTTTCATTTTCCTGATAAACCTACACCGACCATTTGAATACATTAAGGATTTCAAGAAACTACACTTTTCCTGCTCCACACTATGCTGATACTTTGGTTAAATGAATGCATTTGGGTCAAGATAAGTGAAATGATCAATTAATTCCACCTGTTTCAAGCTAACATAGGAACACTCCTTAGTTTCCCATGCATTCAAATGTCATTTCTCACTGCAAGCATACTACTGCAATTAAAATCATGGTAGGACCCTCTGATTGTTGCAGGGAGGAGACAAAGAATCACTTATTCCTTAGAGAGCATGTTCTTCTCTAGCTGTACATAAAGCAACCTTGTTTTTTTTGTGAGGTTTTTGTTGTTGTCTTTAGTAGCCTGCTTTTAGTTATATTTCAGGGAGAGCATGATGTAACATTGATTATTTACTAATAGAACCCAAAGAGTATAAAATAATGACAGCATTAATGCCTCTTTGTACTGATACTTGAGATTTTCTCCTTCGCCTTCTTAAGATGTCAGATTCATTAAAACATCACTTAATTTTTTTTAACTTTAGATAATCAAGATAAATGTAGAACATTCATATAATAAATGAGCCTATGGAAGCCACGGAAACTAAATTAGTCACATCACTGGATTCCACTCCCCATCTGCTTCTGTGGTTTACTGAGAATGTAAGTTTAAACTTGTTTCAACTTGAAGTTTCTTACACTACTTTAATATTTTCATTACAACTGAATATTTATAGATGTCATTATACTTTGAATTCTTTGTTGTTCCATTTGTTATTCAAATAAATGAAAGCTTTTTTCCATTGAATTTCCTTTGAAATGAGTTGCCAATAAATATAAGAAAAATATGAACAAAAATAAGTACACCAAAGTAAAATAATGAAATAAGTTTAAATACTTTAACATGTTCATTTATTTTTACAAAGATAACTAGGAAAAGAGCAGAACAATGAAACAAAAACATTATGTGAAGACTAGAAAAGATTGGAAGGAAAAGAAAATGGCATTTACAAAAATGTACAGTGTGTCTCAAAAAATGTATACACACTTGAGCAGCTAATAGGTCAATATTGAAAATGAAAATTTTGCCTTTATAATTATTAAAAGTGTGTGTATACATTTTTGGGGGACACCCTATACCTGTAGCATGGAAGATATTAGTGAGCTAATGCAATCTCACTTACTTGTAAACTTTCACCAAGTGCATGAGAGATGGGCTAACTGGGAAACTGGATATGCGTGTACATGGTCATTCAGATACTCTATTTAAATGTTTTCAATACTTTTTAAACTACAAAAAGAATAGTTTCCAGTGTCCAGTTCAATACCTATCATGGAAGGAACTCAACTGAAATGAGCATTTGACATTACCTCCTTTACTCTTTCAGAGTAAGGATATTAAGTGATGTGTTCATTGGAAATGCCACTGGAAAAAAAAAAAAGAGAGAGAGAGACTAGAATCACAGAATTCACAGTGTCACCATACTTAGACTTGATGAAGTTTATCTGGAATATCTTCTTAAAGGTGAGATGTATAATTATTTGGTTAAGTAAAGAGAAAGCAGCTTTTGGAATTTCATATTGCTTTTGGATTTCATATTTAAGTCAATCTATTTGGGCTAGGAGGCAGCAATTAATGTTTTTCATCAATGCTTCCTAATTTTTTTGGAATTGAGCTCTATCATTGTTTATTAGATCACCCAAAGCTCCAGGAATAACTATTTGTAAAGCCTATTAAAAATTTGCAGGGAATTAACAGGTTTGTTTTGAATATTTGCAATTTCTTTTAGGCATCTTAAGAATCTCTAAAACAAGATTAGGATTCACGCTTTATTACTTTGAGACATTTAAAAACATTGATACCAAAGATAAAAATACTAATTTTATTCTACTGGATTATCATTTCAATAGTCTCTTGCTTTCCATTGCAAACACATTTGTAAGTCACTAGGTACTTACTTCTAGACTGCAGACTTTCCTAGGGAGATAATTTTTGCAAAACTGAAATAAAATGATCCCTGATTTTTCTGTCATTTAAAACTTCTGTACAAAAACCACAAGCCTAAAGGAAGGAAAATCAACTAAAAGAAATATGTGCTACAAAGGGAGCTTTAGCTCATGTTCTGGTCATTGAGACAAGATTTAATGCTACCATTGATTTACATCATGTATTGTAGTTAAGATAGTAATTGCTACATTAAAGTTTATAGTATCTCTAGTATCTCTGAAAGATGTCCTTTTTAAGACATGACTGTACACTAATAAAGCATTGCTATTGCTATTTTTCTTGTATATTACTTTTTATAAAGTATTTTTTGTTAACAAAATATGATCTTTTTTCAGAGTTTTAACACGCCAAATCCTTCTACAGAACCATTTCATAGACCCACTAAAATGTTATAATCCAAATATAGTTTTAGTCTAGTATGTACCAAGTACTATGAATGCCACAGGAAAGTCAGAAATTAATAAGACATGACCCTGTCCTCAAAGAGTTTATAGTCTCTTAGACTAAGTACAAACAGGTGGCCCTGTAGTTACATTATCATGTGTTAATAACAGTAAATGCAGTGAGCTATAGAATGAATGGGAGCACCAAAATGTGTGATCTAAAAAGGAAGGCACTCATTCTGACTTGGCAAGGACTCTGAGTGGCCAAGCTCAGGTTCCATGGGCTTCGGAACTTGTAGGTGAAGGTGCATCCAGGGAAGGATGCAAATGCTGTGGAACTGTATGAAGTGCAGGGCCCAGAGAACGGCCTCTTATGCTATAACTAAGAGTGGTACAGGGAGATGCTTTGACCAAAGGACTACTGAAGGTAGAAGACAAATTCTCCTCTTCTCATTTCCTGGGGAAAAATGGCCCTGAAACCATAATTCATACACACTTTGAAATCCATGGGTTAAGCACACACTTGCTCTTTATATCAAGCGGTAGCTAGTGATCACCCTCAGATTGTTGTTCCTTTCTTCTGCCATTTCACTCTTCTTGTCCCTCACCTTAGTTTGCCTGCATTGCATTCCCTAATAATATAGCAGATTATTTTTGCCTGAGGGTCTGCTTTCTGAGGCCCCACATGGAAACATATTTTAAGCAGAGGAATAGGATGATCAGATTTCCCCCCTGATGTGTAAATGTATTTATTCATCCATTTAACAAATATTCTATGAGTATCTTATAGGATAAAGTCAATGTGCAAGGTATTGAGGATATATACATAAGGCAGACCCTTCCTTCATGAAGGATATGTGATGTGGGGAACAGACAAGTTAACTGGCAGTTATGATAGAATGTGATATTTGCTGCAGTGGTAAAGTACAAGTCTCTTTTGGAAAGCATAATGATACCAATCCATTCTTCTAGCCTGATGGCAAGTTTCCCTCAGGAAATAAGAAGGACTCTTCTAATCAACAACTGGGTTCTTTCATCACTGACACTCATTCCCTTCTCCTTTTTCATTCATATTTACAATTTGTTATACCTTCCAATGTGTCAAGCTTTCTATCTCCTGTATTGTTCCTTTGATCTGAGATATTTTTGTGCAAACTCCAATCCCCATGGACTAATTCCAACTCCTCCTTTCCATCTAGAAAACTAATAGAAGATCCTAGGAAAATGGATAGAGGCCATCCCATAGAGGAAATTATGTGCTAATGTTAAGTGTTTGGACTTTACCCAGAAGGGTGAATGAAATTGTATGATTAGATTTGCAGTAAAGAGTATTCTGGCTGCTGCATAGTGGATAAAATGTAGTGAAGTAACCCTGGAGGCGGAGAGAGCTGCTGAGAGCCTGAAGCAATATGCCAGGTGAGAGAGGATATTGGCAGCAGGGAAGTGAGTATTGTAGGCATTTGAAAGATATTTTGATGGTATAAATACAGCCATGTGCTGTATAACAACATTTTGGTCAATGATGGATCCCATATGCAATGGTGTCCCATCTATACTAATAAAAGCGTAATATGCTAATTAGACCAGACGTCTTCCAGACATCCATCCAGACAAAGCCACAGTGCAGCCGTGAGCCCCAGTGGCAGCGAGGCTCGGGGCTCAGGCCTCGCAGCCATGGTGGCTGTCAGTGGCAGCAGTGATGGGGTGATGGGGGCAGCACCTTCCCTGATCAGCCCGGTCGCCTCCAGCAGAGGGAGGCCAGATTGCCTCTAGGACAGTCAGTAGGACATCTCCTGAGGGATCTTGGACTGTGAGAGGGGGCAGGCTGGGCCGAGGGACTGCCCCCCCCCCCGCCCAGTGCACAAATTTTCATGCACTGGGCCTCTAGTAAGATTATAATGGAGCAAGGGACTTTGTAACCATGTGACCTTGTAGCCCTGGTAAAAGTCATAAAACAATGCTTTACTCACATGTCTGTGGTGATGCTGGTGTAACAAATATCCTGCATTACCAGTCTTTAAAAGTGGTAGCACATTCAATTATGTATAGTACATAATACTTGATAATGATAATAAATGACTGTATTACTGATTTATGTATTCATTATACTAAACTTGTTATTGTTGCTTATAGTGTACTCTCTCCTTATTAAAACATGTTTCCCATAAAACAGTATGCTGTATTATGCAGATGGCAGCCTCATACATTTTGTGTTTACCACATCACTTGATTGCATCATTTTCTCTTGTGCCAGATTTAAACTCATGTTGTTTTGTACAGTCACAGGCTGTACAGGCTTGTAGCCTAGGAACAATAGGCTATATGCCATATAGCCTCGGTGTGTAGTAGGCTATATCAGCTAGGTTTGTATAAGTGCAATGTATAGTGTTGTGTAAGTACAGACAAAGGTGAAATGGCCTAATGATGTATTTCTCACAACTCTCCCAGTTGTTACTGCATGACTTTAATAGGGATAGGTGCAATAAAGAAGGAAAAGCAGAGCTCTAAGGAAAGGTTAATTGTCACACCCAGTTTGCACCTTAGGAATCTTGTTAGATGTAGGGCAATTTAATGAGGTTTTTCTTGCCAAATAAACATTTTGTTTGCTAAATATGGGAATTCTTTACCCCCCTCCCCCCACTTTTCATTGAATTTAGCTAGGGACCACAGGAGAAAGAATAAGTTTTGTGAGAAATACTGAAAGGAGTTGGTGTCATCTCAGCCACCGTTCTAAGATGTAAACATCCCTAGGAACTGATGTCAACTTAGAAAATTTGGGGAGTTTGGAGTTCTATTCTCATATTTCTCCGAGCTTAGCAAACTCAAAAGAGGCTCAAAAGAGAAATAACAAGAGATTAAAATATAGGCTATATAAGAAAAAAGTAGGCTTACAGTTATTCATATGGAAAATAATACAATAATTACTAAAAATAATATAAAAATAAATTCATATGCTCACAACTGTAAACCTACTTTTGCTCCATCCTGTCTGACTTCTAATTAATTTATGGGATAGTGTTGTATAGTACATAGGCACTCCAGAACTTTAATTTCCCTAGGAAAAGCAGCTAAGGAGTATGCCAAGAAAAGGGGTGGTGGAGGGGATTAGTGGTAGTCCAAGTTTTCACTCGCAGGATATTTTCCCCACCTGTTGCCAGTGCAGACTTTAGAACTCAGTTACAAAGAATTATATACACAGAGAACATACCCTTCCAGTGGTAGGGAAAGTCAGTGATTTGGAACGTATTGGCTGGAAGCAAAAGCCATCCAATCTGAACAACAAAAAGAAAAAAGAGCCCTGGCCAGTTTTGCTCAGTGGATAGAGTGTCAGCCTGTGGACTGAAGGATTCCTGGTTCGATTCTGGCCAAGGGCATGTACCTTGGTTGCTGGCGCATCCCCAGTGTGGGGTGTGCAGGAGGCAGCTGATTGATGTTTCTCTCTCATCGATGTTTCTGGCTCTCTATCCCTCTCCCTTCCTTTCTCTGTAAAAAATCAATAACATATATTAAAAAAAAAAAACAAGCAAAAAGAATCCTCTCAAAATGAGAATAGTGTAAAGAGCCTCTGGGACAACTTCAAGCATATCAACATTCACATCATAGGTGTGCTGAAAGGAAAAGACATTGAAACCTATTTGAAAAAATAATGACAGAAAGCTTCCCTAACTTTTGAAGGAAATAGACATACAAGTCCAGGAAGTGTAGAGAGTCCCAAACAAGATGAACCTGAAGAGGCCCACACCGAGCTACATCATAAATAAAATGCAGAAGGTTAAAAACAAAGAGAGAATCTTAAAAGCAGAAAGAGCAAAGCAGTTAGTTACCCACAAGGGTGCTTCCATAAAAGACTGTTAGTTAATTTCTGAACAGAAACTTTGCAGGCCAGAAGGGAGTGGTAAGAAATATTCAAAGTGATGAAATGCAGTGACCTACAACCAAGATTACTCTACTCAGCAAAGCTATCATTTAGAATCAAAAGACAGATAAAGAGCTTCCCAGATAAGAAAAAACTAAGAGATCATCACCACTAAACTAGTATTACCTGCAATTTAAAGGATCTTCTTTAAGAAAAATAAAGATAAAAATTATGAACAATAAAATGTCAATAAATACATATCTACCAACAATTAAATCTAAAAAACAAAATAAGCAAGAAGAATAAAAACAGATTTATACAGACAACATTTTGAAGGTTGCTAAGTGGGAGGTATGTTGTGGGCATGGGTGAAAAAGGTAAATTTATTAAGAAGTAAAAATTGGTAGTTACATAATAGTCGTGGGGATGTAAAGTATAGCATAAGAGAATATAGTCATTAACATTCTAATAAATATGTATGGTGTTAGATGTGTGAAAGATTTCATGGGATTATCTCTTAGTAAGTTATTTACTGTCAAATCACTGGGTGTATACCTGAAACTAATATAATATTATATGTTAACTGTAATTGAAAAATAAAAAATGATTTAAAAATAAAAAGAAAATATTGCCCATTGATAATGTCATATGAATGCTCAAAAGCTAGGGGAAGCAATTTAGAGGCTGTGATAAAAGAGGAGATCAAATTTGTCTTAGAAAAATTAATAGTAATGATAGAGGACATATTTAATGCTTTCTATCTCTTGAAAATTTACTAATACCCATTATAAAAACACTTATGATCCACTAAGAAGAACTTAATTTAAGAATTCCATATGGACCCCATTTATTTATGTAGAGTAATCATCCTTTATGTTTTAGACGCTATGAACCCTGTGGAACATCTTTCTTCAAAATGCATATATAAGCATCTATTTGGATAATATTCTAAGAATTCATAAATCTAAAACCTAAGAACTTAGACTAAAAAGAGATATATAGCAACTCGACCTAAATTTTCTCTTTAGTTTTTAATAAATTTTTCTAAAAAACATCTTTTTATTTGCCATTATCACAGGTGCTAACATATTATGTAAAATGAAAATCAATCACCCTACTTCAGGCAAGATCCAATTTTGATATAATTAGACTATATTTATTTTACTGGAGCTGCCATTCAATTCTGAAAATTGCAGACATCATAATCACACTTCCAGGAACTAGTACCAAAGGATATAAAAATATCTGGTTACCAAGGAGAAGGCTAGCTTATGAAAGGGAAGCAATATTAATCAGTGGATATATTAAATTAATTAAAGAGAACTGAGAGTTCAACAAAGCTTACAGCTGTTTGAAAAAGTAAATCTAGACCAAGCTGGTTTGGCTCAGTGGATAGAGAGCGTCGGCCTGCAGAATGAAGAGTTCCAGGTTCAATTCCGGTCAGGAGCACATGCCCAGATTGCGGGCTCCATCCCCAGTAAGGGATGTGCAAGAGGCAGCCAATCAATGATTCTCTTTCATCATTGATGTTTCAATTTCTTTCCCTCTCCCTTCCTCTCTGAAATCAATTGAAAAAGTAAATCTAGAAGAGCACTCCAGTGTTAGAGTTGACACTCAATTAAAATATTAAAAACAACAACAATGGTAATATTAATAACAACATACTCCTTTCATTTAAGCAACTGTAGCCATGATGTGTGTTTGTAAAGGAATACATTCCTGACTGATACAGAGAATAATTCAAAAGAGATAAAGATTGAAGCCCTGGAAGCAGATGAGATTACTCAGAGAATGTTATAGAGTAAGATAAGAAGAAGACCTAAGGCAGAATCATGTAAGAACTAATATTTAAGAAAAAAATAGTCTAAAAGAAAATATTATTAAAAACCAAACATAGAAGTGAGATAAAGATAGTAGAATGTGGTACCACTGAATTCCAGGGCAGAGAGCATTATATCAAATGGAGAGGGTTCCACAGAGTCAAATCGTACAAAGAGCTCAAATAAGACAACTCAAAGTTGTCACTTAAATTTATCAATTTGTAGCCACCAGTGTCCTTAAAAAGAGCAATTTCAATGAAATATAGGCAGTGGAAGTCATGTTACAGCAGATTAAGTACTGAGTGAATGGTTAAGAAATGGGGGGAACAAGAGTGTACCATCTCTTTCTAAAGTTTTTCTGTGAAGGGAAGAAAAAAGTCAATAGCTGTTGGGCAATGTGGGCTTATTGAGTGTTTATAAAACTACCAATGTTGTCAGCAATATTGCTTATTGCTTATTTGATGATGTTTCAGTGCTAACGGAAAGGATTACAGGCAGCAGGAATTTGTCTTCTAAGATGCCACAGGAAGTTGAAGACTTACCCTTCTCTAATACTGAGAAGGTGAGGAAGACATTTAAAAAGAATGAGAAAGTTGAAGGATTATGAGGTGTTAAAAACATGAGATTTGAAAGAGAATCTTCAAGAAAAAGCCACAAAGAAAAAGAAGGTAAATTTCTGGAGGTAGTTGAGAGGCTGACTAAAATTGGAGAACACAAAATTATAACAGCAAATATCCATATGATTACAAAGTTCTCTCTGCCAGTAAATACTCGCTATCCTGAATATGGAGAAGAGATGACAGGACTCATCTGAGTTGGGATTCTGCAATGCTGGATGGACGGAAGGAGAATGGGGGATAATGTTTAGAACAATACATACAAGTAGTAGTTATGTGATGGAGTACTAAAGTGTCTACATTGGAAAGGAAAGATTGGGGTAGGAGATGCAGCTGATAATAGAAGTTGAGAAACAGTGCTCTGTGGTTCACAAACAGTTAAAAGATTAGCTACATTGAGATTAAAGCAAGTGAGTAAAGAGGATGTATAGACTTATGATCAAGAAGTAGGATACATTTGTGTATGAAATAGGACTTAGTATTTAAAAAAGAAGAAGAAACATCTTCATAGCAGTTCTGACACAGGTTGAGGTTGTCCAGGGATTGGACAAAACCCCATCCTGCTTTCTATTTACAATTAATTGAAAATTTGCTATGTGATTTTTGTTAAGTAGCTACAATTGAGATTTGACCTATATCTAGGCTGTTTGTGTCTACATAGACCGATAGTAAATGAAGTAATTTCCCAGAAGTATTTAGCTACGATTTGCTGATTGTGTTTCACAGGTTTTTGTTTTTTTTTAAGGTACCTAATTTTTTATAAAAATTTTGTTTCAAATTGACTTGGGGTTGTGCACAGGTTCACATTAAGTATTCTATTCATGAACAATCAATTTTTGGATTTGTACAAATTTGAATTACCTTATTGGTACCCTGAAGACAAAACCGCCTGATGATTTTTTGACCTGGATGTGTTTTTGTCATAGAAAGACCTCCCAGAGAACTCTCTGCCCAACCTTTGGTCCTCCAACACTTTCTTCTAATTACTAATAAACATAATCAAATACAGAAGTAATTCAAACCCAGCAATACTGTTACTTCTGTCAAACCAAGTTTGCCTCACAATAATTGCTGTTCTGACAACTGCTGTAGCTTTCCTTAAACTCCTACATCTAACTTCTAACTTATCTAGCATTACCAAAATGTAGTATCTTTTAATAAGCAAATCATTGATATGTGAACATATAGCCAATCTAAGCTTGCTTGAAAGCCAGATGGTCTTCATTTTCTATTTCACTTATTACACACCAAGCATTTTGTCAATGCAGCCACATCAAGATCTACAAATTATGTGTCAAGGAGAGATATCCACAGGATATGCTTTCCTGGGATTCTCGCCGCCACTTCTGTCTTTTTGGAAATTCACAGATTAAAAATAAATAACAAGTGAGCATCCTGCATGTGAAAACCACTCACTCTTTCCACAAGGAAGCTAAAGAGATTGGTACTGTTGTTTGGTTGGTTATACTTTGGCAAACTATTCAGCAAACACTATTGAGTTCTTAAACCACTTTTGAAGATTTCATTCATTCTCTTAGGTTATCAGATCATGTCTCCAACAGGTTTCAGTTTCAGACATCAAACTTCCCAAATTTCACCACAAATTGTATTGAATTGGCAAATGCTTCAGTGTCTAATCAGATAGAGTCTAAATAATAAATACTAATTATTAGCTCTTTAAAGTATTTGTATTATGTAGAAAATATCTACACTTTATCAGCAAAGGTTCATCCATAGTCTTATACATCAAAGAGAGATTCATCTACATGCTCTTATCAGAGATTTTTAAGTATTCTTAAGTGAGAACAAATTTAAAATAGTTTAATTGTGTGTCTGAATTGGGGCTTAGAAAATTCTATTCTTTTAAGAGATGTGAACTATTTGGTGGTACTATTTTACTGCTTCTCACCAGCACCATTTATACCACTTTGCTATATTACCTACTAAGTAGCCCTGTCAAAGAATGTTCATTTAAATATTTCACCTGAAGTTCATCAAAGGAAATAATTTAGTCCATTTATTAAATTTTATTTAAAAAATGACAACCTGCTTTTATAATAACAACTTAATACAAATTACTGTGGAGTTTCCATATTTAAGACCATAGCTCTTCACTGATTTTTTTATTTAAATGATCTATGAAACAACATTTCTGTAGCAGCAAAGGATGGAATCAAATAATGAGTCAATCCTTCTGTTTGGGGGTAAGGAAGATTTTTAAAATTAAATTATATGTATTTGAATTAGCAGGTTGTTTTAAAGTGCTTCTGTTTAATTCCCATAAGAAAATAACCCCATTTTACTTTTATAGAGATTGGTAATCTCTAAAATTCTCATTTGGTGAAAACCTAAAAATGAAAGTAGTATGAATTGAAAAGCTTTATCAACCTAAGTGGATGAAACAATGTTCTCTCTTCCTAATCCTTTTGCTTGAGTCACATTTCAAAGCTAATAGATAAAGCCCAAGCTCATTCTCTTTGTGCCTTTTCAGTCTCAGTGCACCTGGGGTGATATCCCAGAGCTTTCAATCAATAGCCTCCCAAATTCCAGGAGCAATTACTTTATTCTCAAAAATCTGTAAGAGGAGTGAAAGGGCTTTAAGGTCTCCAACTCACAGGTATGCTATGAATTCATAAAGCTTACATTTGTTGCAGTTCTGACTCAGCTTATTCTTTGCTTATCAACTACTCATTAAAACACAAAATAGAAGGCAATATGATTCAAACAAAATAACACAAATGAATTAGCCAATTTGCTAAATCTTTCCCCAGGAAAATGCACATTCGTGAAATAACCTACACAGATTGATTGTTCCTAACCTACATCATTATAGTACACTAGAGGCCCAGTACATGAAATTCATACATGGGGGGCGGGGTCCCCTCAGCCCAGCCTGCACCCTCTCCAATCCCTGGGATTGGGCCTAAACTGGCAGTCGGACATCCCTCTCACAATCCTGGACCGCTGGCTCCTAACCGCTCACCTGCCTACCAGCCTGATCATACCTAACCGCCTCTGCCTGCCAGCCTGATCATACCTAACCGCCTCTGCCTGCCAGCCAGGTTGCCCCTAACTGCTCCCCCTGCCAGCCTGGTTGCCCCTCACTGCCCCCACTGTGGGCCTGGTCGCCCCACACAGCCTGCTGTTCAGTCGACCGGTTGTTTCGGTAGTCACAGTCACTGCCTTTTTACATATATAGATTATAGTAAACAATGAATGTGAATTAAATATGTCACTGTAGAGCATTAAGAAATGTTTTTATTGTATGCTATGTCAGTGTGTTGATGCATGTCTAAGGGAAGCACACGCCACATGACAATAGTTTCACTTCTCAGGGAATAAAAGTGGCATATTCCAAATTTTGTCTTTTGGCAAAAAAACACAAATATATATATATATATATATATATATATATATATATATTTTTATTTTTATTTTTTTTCTTCTTCTTCTTGAATAGCAAGTGAAACCTAAACATTTTTCTTAGAACAAAAATGGTAAATCTTGGCTCTATCATTAGAGAAGAGCTTATAAGAATCAGACATCAGATATTTGAGTGACTCTACAGTACTATGCTATTCAAATGAACTTTACAATGGTATCTATTCCATTAAAAAGCATTAATAAATGTAATATACTTTTTAAAGGAGGAGAAAGACATTTTCCAGAAATGTGTTTCATATTAAAGTATATCATCTGCAATGTTCTGTAATCTTGCCATCACAGTAACTACATGAGACAGTGAGTTTAATTTATATTGGAGTTTTATTTGATTACAATTACTATTTATAAATAGCTAATGGAGTTTTAATATTTTATTATATAGAAACAATTTATTTCAGAAAAACATACACAAATGTATTTTCTTAATAAACTTTTATTCCAATGGCTAGCTCCTTTGTAGCTTGCTGCAATATTTCCCCAAGAGAGTAAACATTCTCCTCCCTACCCTTCACTCTACAAAAGAGCTAATATTTCTTCCTAACCATCTCCATATCCACTGTCATATAATAGAACCCTGAGTGACTCAATGATTTCCTTCTTCACCAAAAGCAATCCATGACCTCACTAATGTCCCTATGGAAGCATTAAGAAAGAGGCTTAAAAAGATGAAACTGCTAAATATTTAATTCTAGCTAATAGTTGCACTAGGGTAAAACAATTAGTGAATTTATGAGTCAGGGTTCAATCTACATGTCTGTATTTAAAGATATATCTTTGTGAGAGTGTAACTGTACTAGCATGTGTTCATTACAGAGTTTAGAGTATGAAAGTAGTGGCTAACAAAGTTTATGCTGTGAAATGCAAGGCTGTGAAATTCTAAAGCACCTGCATAGATTGGGTACATTTTCATTTTTAGAACTGCTAATGACCTTGATCAATTTGGTGTATTTTAATGAAAACAGAGAGTTTTACATCAATATCAAAAGCATAATTAGTTTAACATCATTATCAAAAGCACTTATGAACATCCTTATTATTCTTTCCTAATTTAGATACTTATTAATGATTTGACCTTTCTAGTTGATGTCTTATTGTCCTAATTATTGTGACTTAAGAATATTATTATCTTTTAATAAATGAAATGAAAGGGTTATTTGGTTGTCTCCTAATCTTTTTTTATTATTTATTTATTTATTCTCATTTTTTTTATTAAGGTATTATATGTGTACATATCTCCTAATCTTTTATGTTAACATTATTTTGATAAATATATTATTCTGATAAACTGTTAAATATAAAGACTGAACTATGTAAAGATAGTCTTTTCAGTATAGCAGATACAAATAAATTAATCATCCTTACTGCATCATTTTTACAAAAATGGAATCATGAGGACTGTCAACTGAAATGACAGCATCATGCTATTAGGAAATTTATCTCATATACATGTAGGTAAGGAGCATAGCAATCATATGTAGAAAAACAACATGTGTATACCAACAGAGAAATTATTTAAACCATGTAGCTTTCAAATGTTTTTCTCACGTTTTTCATTGTCCTAGAGTCATAACTATTATAACTGTATAGGGAGCCAAAGATGATGGGCTGTACTCAGATGTAAGAAAAATTTCACTCAGGGTGTCTATTATAGGCCCATGGAGGTAAGAAGTTTTTTTTTGAAAAAAAAATGTGTATTTAGTAACTAACACTGTACCTGGAATCAAAGGAATTTTCTAGACTCTACCAAAGAGGATGATGCAATATGAATATAAAAGTAAGGGGAAAGATGGCAAATATAAGGAAGGTGGCTACAGTATCTGGGAGGCAACATTGCCCTAGACAACAGGCAATTCATACCCAAGATTTAATCTACTAATTGAGGGTTGCAGGTCATGGAGTTGGAATCATACACTGTTGAAAAAAAATGTTTTTTAAGAGAGGTAGATGTATTTTAAAGGATGAGTCATCTTGTGAAAAGTAAATATTAAATTTAAAAAATAAACAGTGTTATGTCATTTTTTTCTCAATAAACTAAAACTTTTTGAAATACTATTCTTAGGAGCTTCTTGACCAATAAAGGAAATTGCATTTTACCCAGAAAATTAGGAAAAAAAAACCCATAAAGTTTACTCTTCACTGCATTATTTAAATTGCAGGGGCAAATATAAAATGATTCATTTTCAAGTGTTTGGGACAGATAGCTGAAAGCTCTACTAAACATAAAATATAATATATTTGAATTATATTCACTGTCAAGGGAGTGTTGTCTGGGAGTTTCATATGTTAAATATGAGTTTAATTTGAGCATTTCCATTTTTCCAATTTAGGTTGAGATAAGTGCTCTTATGACAACTTATGTTAATGAAGCTAAACCCCAACGAGTTTACTCAATGAACCGAGAAGCAGTGAATATCTCCATGAGGGAGATGATGTCATAAGCGACATTGATTACTATTGCTTTCTCTGGTGTCTGAAATTTTACTGGTTATTTGTCTAAGTGCATAATAATTTTTAGCATTCCTGAATTATTTATTGTATGAATATTGACTTCCACAGATACCTCTTATAAGAGACTACATAGAATTTTACAGCAGTACCCTGAAATCACTTTGGAAATTGATACCTATATGCTGATTTATGTGGCTTCTAATACATAATCTCTTGTTGCCTCTGAACATTCTGTTTCTGTAAGCAATGTGAACACCCAGAAGCCATAATAGGAGTGACAGCTGTACAGTGAAGAGTCAATCTATTTAAGCACTGATTTTACAATCAAGACTGTATGTTTTCAAAATTAGCCCAGAGATTATAGATCACACAGTCACTGCTCTTTTGATGCCTGGTGTAGTGAGTAACTTTACATTAAAAAGTGAAACACATGATTTGCTGAATGATAGTATAATGTAATAATATACATATGTCTTATGTATAACATTATATAAAGATATTTCACTATATATCAATCTAGGATTTTATAGTTGGAAAGGACCTTAAAGGCTACCTAGTCTAACTCTGTTGTAATTCTTAATTTTTATTTCTAAGAATAAGAAAACAGTTGTCTCAAAGTAGAAGATATTTTAATATCTTAAGGATGTTTTTAGGGCATAAAAAGGAGCTATTTTCTATTTTAGACAAACAAGTGATATGCAGAGAGAGGCACTTGAATCTTCTGGTATTCATTTCCTTAATTTTAATTTGCATCTATATTTGCTCTCTACCTAACCCTATAAGCTTTTATCATATTCTTGCAAAGCAAATCTAATAAATCTATTTTGGGTCAGAAAAAAAGACCGTCATTTCAATTAGAATTTAAAAATGGGTTAGAAACAGGTAAACTATTTTGAACAAGGTTTCTTCCTTTCTACTTTAGCTTCTACAAATACAGTTCTTCTCGGCTACGTGCTTTTCCTCTAGGAAATAGTAATCTTCAGCCACTTACAGATTACAGGGTTCAGGGTAAAACCAATGCCTCCTCCCAAGAAAGCTTTCTGTGGAAGCTCCATGTCAGTGATTTCGGCTTCCTGTTATGTAAGAGCACAGTGAATCAGGACAGCTCCCACAGGTCCCCTGTGTCTCACAGACCTTTCATCTTTGCCTTAATTTCTGGAAGTGCCACTCTATTTACTGTTCCTGTCTGTACTGAGAACCTGAGCTTGGGGAGTTTGGCCATCCTGCTTGTTAGGGCAGAGCTAACAAAAATAAGATCGTTTTGTAGATTTTGACAATTTTTAGACATCTAGCTGGGGATATTTGAGCCATAAAACTGAATGCATGAGCTTGCTTTGCAGACAGCAAATAAAAACTGCTTCTCCAAATGGTCATGAAGGCACCAGGATTTTCTAGTGAACTGTATTCTTCCTAAAATATGGGGAGTTTATCTTTTGAGTGTTGATAACTGCTTTTATTTAGTAAAAATCACCTCCTTTGTTCCATTTATTTCTGTCACATTATTCAAGGTAATAAACACTCTCTGGCAGAAATTGTTCCTAAGAGAAGCTTGTTTAAACCCAATTTGGGAAATGCTAAACTTTATATATTCAAAAGCTCTCTATCATCCAAACATTGTACTGTTGTGGCTGATTCCTGTGAATTATATGTTTCCTTATACCTTAAAAAAGTGCTAGGTAAAAGTGTACTTGAGAGTATGTCATATTTCCTATATTGGGAAATTTGAGCATTTTGCCAAACTTTGATAATTTTTTTTAAATATCAGACTTAACAGAATATAAATTTTCCCAGGCAGAATGAAAATGTACAATTTCACACTTCCTGAATTCTCCTAGTTTGCAGCTTTTCTGGTCATTAACCATTCATTGCTGACCTTTATACTTTTACCTTGAGTGTAAATGGACAGTGAACTGAGAAATACATGATTTTCATGAAATAAATTAACTGCACATATAGGAGTGAAGAATTTATGGATCATTATAAGCGTTCTTCTTCTTTATATCCCATGTGAATTGGTACTTTTTGATTATGAAGCTATGAATAACATATCCTAAAAAAAAATACCAAACCTAACACTTGACTATGATAATCACATCAACCAACTATTTGCATTTTTTACAGCAGCATAAAGATGAAAACTAAAAGTAAATAATGCCATTAAAAGGGACTTTCCACTCTGAGTTAATAGCTTACTAACCCCCTCAGCCTATTTTTTTATATAATTTTAAAAATCATAAGTGTGAAATTAATCATGGAAGAGTGACCTCTACTAGAAGTAAAACCCAGGATTGAGAATCTTCCACCATTTGCAATTATAGAGTTTTTTGATTCCCGTTTTATAACTACAATGTGAATGTGAAACTGTTATTTGTATTGGGGAAATTCACTTTACATCAGTTTAAGGGTTTAGAGTTGAAAAAAACCTTAGAGGTCACCAACTCTAACTCTGGTAATTCTCCAATTCAATAGAACCATATGAAATAATCAGAATATTGCACTCACTGGACTAACAAAATACATCACATTATTCTTACATTCCTTACTTATTCAAAATTATTTTTAAAGCCCAGCATAATGGCTTTAACACTTTATTGATGTAAACAAAGTATTTATAACATTCTGGAAATCAAAATTGATTGGTCAAAAATGAGATATCTGATTCTTTTGGAAGAATGAACAAATACATCTACAAAAAAAACAAACAGTAAAAACAAATACTAATAAATAATGAAGGTGAAGTCTTTTTTGTATAAAATGTATAATAACAATTTAATTATTTTACAATATGATACTTAAATATAAATAGACAGATAAAGTATTAATGGAATAGTAAAAAATACAAAAATAGATTTCATAGTATGTTATATACCTGAAAGGAGGAATTGAAAATAAAAATTTATTAGTGGAAAGTATTTTCAATACTTGATGTCAGTGGTATAAATATGTGGAATAAAAATATGACTATCATACATAGAATTAAATTACAAATGAATTAAAATAAAATTATTTCAGTTACTATTGCTATTGAATAAACCATCTCTAAATTTAGAGACATAAAATTCCATTTGGGGCCTCACTGGGAAGAATGAACAACTAACCATGGCTCATGGAATTATTTAGAGGGCTCTCTCACCACATCTGGCTCTTGACTCTCACCACATCTGGCTGTTGACTGGGGCCTCAACTAGTGCTCTCTATTAACCCTTCTGTGTGTCCTCTCCACAATGCCTTGGTGTCCTCACAACATGGAAGCCTCATGGTACTTGGACTTCTTCACATGGAGGCTCAGAACTAAAAATCAGGTGGCCT
This sequence comes from Eptesicus fuscus, assembly GCF_027574615.1. Taxonomy (NCBI): domain Eukaryota; kingdom Metazoa; phylum Chordata; class Mammalia; order Chiroptera; family Vespertilionidae; genus Eptesicus; species Eptesicus fuscus. The sequence continues at coordinate 39,465,199 of NC_072479.1, forward strand.
ACCGGGTAAGGCAGAATCTCCATTAACATCTATGGTCTAGTTTCAGAAATCACATAGCTCTATTTTTTTCCATTCTCTATTTAGAAACAGTCACAAACCTGTCCAAATTCAATAGGAAGGGTTATAGATTCCACTGTGGGTGTATTTTTTGTTTTGTGTTTTTCTTTAATCCTCACCCTAGGATATGTCTTTTTATTGATGAGAGAGAGAGAGAGAGAGAGAGAGAGAGAGAGAGAGAGAGAGAGAGAGAGAGAGAGAGAGAGAAATATCATTGTGAGAAAGAAACATCGATCAGTTGCCTCCTCTGACCAGGGATGAAACCCACAACCTTTTGGTGCACCAGATGATGTTCCACCCCATCGAGATACCCAGCCTGGGCATCAATTCCACTGTTTGATGTGAGGGTGGCAAAGTCATATTAGAGAGAGCATATGAGATGGTAGGTATTGTTGTGGGAAAATACAATCAGACACAATATCAACAGTAAAAGAGAGACTGGAAATGGAAGCAAAATTGTCAAACGTTTGGAGTGTTAAAAATGGTAGAAAAACTAAAGCTGAGTATATGTATATTCTAGGATTCATTCATTTTACTGCCAGGAATCTACTCAAGCTAAATGAATTTTCAAAAAGACACCTACAAGAACATTTCTAGGAACTCTATTCCTAGTAGTCCAAAATTGGATATTCCTTTTAAGAAATAGCTTTTGGGTTGGCACTAGGCCCTTGTAAAGACTAAACACTTGTCCATAGAATACAGGTAATGTCAAACCTGGGTTACCCACATTGAACTGGGAGTTGTCAGGTCCATGAGTCCATAAGGCTGGTTATTTGTAGGCACAATCCAACAAAATAGAAATGGCATATATAGGATGGATGCTGTGCAGGTCTGAAAGGCACAAGTAATTGGCATGAGTAGGTGCCTCAGAGTCTCATGATCATTTCCTACTTCATTGTTGCCAACTTTCAACTCCCATGTATGACCACATAAGAATTCCCTATGACAAATGAGAAAAAAAGAAACTGACTTTTTTTGCAAATATCTTTGCAAAATAAGCTGGCACCAGTTTAAAGTGGTATGCTTCTGACTTACATCCCAACTCAAGGATGACCCAGAAAGATAATAGTAAATGGAACCCCCTCCTGCACCCCCTCCCCATAGGCAGATTTTGAGCAATAAATCTGGATTTAATTTTTGCTTAGAAAGAAAGATGGTCAAGATTGAGTTATATCTATTTATGGACATTTGATCACTAAATAATATCCAGCACTGAATAGGTTCTCAATTAGGAACATTCAGTCAGTCAGCTTCATTCCCAGTCTCCTCGGTGGTTGCTGAGGGGGCCATAGACAAAGTAACAATGCAGCAGAGAAATTCCATGAGAGGGCACTTCTCACAAAGCTGGTTTACTTTCTACCACTGTGGAGTGTGCAGCTTGTCAAAAGCAGAGGTCAATGCTTGTCCTACCTCCTGAAGTGGCTTTAGTTCCCAGGGAAACCAGCTGGTACCTGATGGAAGTTTGCTAACTTTGAAACCCTTTTCCCGGGAGGAGCAGTGATATGTTCTTCCTAGAAAAAACCTCAATTTGGGGTACAGATTTGCCTTTTCTGCCTTTCAGGTTTCTGCCAGCATCACCACTCAAGGACTTATGAAATGCTCTATTTACCATCAAAGTGTACTACACAAATATGACACAAGAGCTTAAGTCCATGGTACTTACTGCTCTTACCAAATATCTAATTGCACAGAGATAGTTAACCTGATCTAGTAATGGAATACATTTCTGAACACTGTTGCAGTGCAGTGAAAACACTGCAAAATCAGAGTGCTTTCCTATTGGGTGTATGCTTTGATTCATCAATAAATTTATAGTACAGTTTCTCCCATAGGAAGAGCAAAAAATTTCTTAGAACCAAGGGTTGGAAATAGGAGTGTCTCCTTTCACAGTGTACCTATTAACCTACTTGAAATGTTCTAGAGTCTCATCGGTGTCATGCTGAGCTCTACTGGCTCAGCGATCTTCCTTCTCAAGGAAGAAAGACTTTCACTAGGGGCCGTAATGTTTTCATTGAATTGGGAATTGAGACTGCCATTTTGGACTCCCCTTGCTACATGAACAATAGGCTAAAAGAAAAAGGAACTATTGTTATCAGGCTAGAGTGATTAATCCTGTGAGTAATTCTATTGCCAAGGAGAAATAAAGTTGCTGCTACAAGAAGGAAGATTATGTCTGAAGCTCAAGGTATTTATTAGGGTACCTCTAGATCTTCCAATCCACTATGGAAGACTATAGACAGAAGCTCAATAAAGGCAGGACTACGAAGGACTCTGAACTTCAGGGTTCCACTTCTGGATACAGAACACTGCCTTTCCCAACAAAACTGGCTTCTGAATACATTAAAAAATGGAAGTTCCTGGAAGGGTGGGAAGAAGAAAGAAGCTAGAATATATCTTCAGGAGCCTCTGCTTCTAGTGATTCTCTAGAAATTGTCTCCTTCATGGAGTCCGGTTGCCACTAAGCATTATTTGCTTTTTGTTATTGTTGATTTTAATTTTTCTTTATTGTTGAAAGTACTATAGATGTCCCTTTTTTGCCCCGGTTGACCCCCTTCCATCTTTTTCCTGCCCCTCCCCAGGTTTTCACTGCACTATCCTCTGTGTCCATGGCTGATACATATAAATTCTTTGGTTAATCTCTGCCCCCATCCCAGCTTCCAAATGAGATTTGTAAGTCTGTTTTTGATGCAATTTCTGCTCTTGAATCTGGTGATAGCCTTTGTTCCTCTGTCCCAAAAGTGTATGCTGACTTTCTACGATTGCTAATCTCTGACATGGAATGCTACTCAGTGTTTGGCTTCTGAGGTCTGCTAACATTTTTAAACTAGTTTCCCGTATCATCAAATTTCACCCATTTAACTATCTGTTTTCCTTTCTGAAACTTGAATGATAAAAAATTTGTGACAGGAAAGCTTTCATTTTCCTTAAGCAAAAAAACCATTCTTTAATTTTATCCAGTGTCTTGTAGTTGGTATTGGCTGGCTTTTAATAGAAACAGTATTTTCACTTTTTAAAAACGATCCTCTTGTATTTTCTGACATGGTAGGGGATACTAAAGAGGCAGCAACGTGAGTGGGTAGGAATCAGCAACCAAACCCTAACTTCAAGTCCAGCCTTTAAAAATGATGGTTATAACATTTTTCAGTGACACAGAAAAATGCTGAAGATATAATGCTCAGTGGAATTTTAAAATAAAAAGAACCAAAAAAGTTAAACATATGGTACAATTTTAACTTAAAAATTGGAATTGCTGGAGCTCTATAGAACCAACTTAATCAAAATATAGCAAATGCTATACTGGTGGAAATATGGATATTACTTGGCACTTTGATTGCTTTTCAAATTTCTTTGTTCATATTACCTTAAAAACTATTCATATCAAAATGCAAAAAATAGGATCATTCAGTTTTTTAATATGTAGTATACAACACACCTGCATTTACTTTCAGCAGTATTCAGTTATAGCCATGTTTGTTATATTGATTAAAACATTTTTATAATACTTAGTTTCCAAATAATTTGAATAAACTCTACTTAAAATTTTGAAATATCATGTTATTGACAGCATAGATTACTAGAATTTTACTTCAGTAATAATAACTAATTGTGCCTATTTCTTTTTAAAACATACATGAGCCTTTAGAATTTTAGCTGTAGATACTATGGTTTAAAAAAAAAATTCACAGTTTTGTTTCGATAAAAGAGCCAAAGAATTTAGAATGGGTTCTATAAAGAGAATATCTTATATTTGACAAAATGAAAAACAAATTTTTAGCTTTGAGAATAATCTCTTTCCTCAAACTAACATTTGTGGCATTTTAAATCTTCATAATATAAAAATATAGAATATATATTTTTTTGTTTCAACTAAATTCAGTGTAAATTTTATAATACAGTTGGAATAACACACTGTTAAGTAGAGCATTATAAAATAGTTATTCTGACACTTTAAATAACTTACCTGATCAAGTATTCATTGTACAGTAAGCACAATGAATTACTTTGTGGTAGCATTTTTCCAAATATTTAGAGTAAATACAAAGATCATATGTTTGTTTTTTTAATAGTACCAAGAAACCAATAATATATTCATGTTGCATTCAGTAAAATGCCCAGCCAATATGAATACCCTATCTTCTAGAGATGGCATTCAGCCAAATTGGAATTCAAAGTCTAGCCTACTGTCCAGAATAAATATTAATACAGCTATAAAACAATAAGAGAAAGAAACATAACATGACCCCATGTTGCTTGTTTGTGTTAATAACCTGTCATTTACATAGTTCTTTTCCTCATCTTGCACACACTGACATGTACAAACACCACAAACTCACACATAACACACAAGACACATAAACAAACCCAAAATAATTTCATGTATATATTTACAAAATTCACCATTTTAAAACTAAAGTTAGGTTATAAATTTCTTTATTGAGAACCATGTTTACTGAAACTATTTAACTTGAACAGTGAAGGTTTTGACTTTGTTGATCACCTTTTCAACTCAGAAGATTCTATGTAAATCATATCTAGATTGGCAATAGCATATTGAATGTACATTGTTAGAAAACCGTATTATTGGAAAAATATGCTGCCAAGATAAAGATAATGAATATCCTTAGGTGAAAAGTAAATAGTAGTTGCCAATAACTTGACATTGGTAGTGATATTGTTGTTGTTGTTTTCTTTTGGTTTATGTACTCTCTTTCTATTTTGCATTTGTTTTTATGTTTATTTATATTTTATTTAAAATTACATTTTTTGGGGTGACATGATACATGATCTGCAAATTGCATTGTATGCCCACCACACCAAGTCAAATCACCTTCCATCAGCATATATTTGACCCACATTACCCTTTACTAACCTCAACCCCCTCTTCCCTCTAGTAACCACCATGTTGTTGTCTGTGACTATGAGTTTCAGTCATATATGGGATATTTTTATACTTTTTTAGCTATTAAAAATAATCAGTATTTTGAAACTTGTATTATAGTCTCAGCTGACTGCCTTGGCAATATATTGTTATATTCTTTCAGTGTGCTTGACTAGTTGACTACTTTCAAATATAATTTTCAGAAGAAACAATATATTTCAAGTTAAAGATACAAGCTCAATGCTGCATGTAAGTGAATTAATACTCTGATATCTATTGCTGAATAACAAACCACTCTTAAATTTAATGGCATAAAACAGCAACTGTTGGTCTGAAAGACAGAAAAGGCACTGTGGAGACAGCTTGTCTCTGCTCCATGATGTCTAGACAAATAGTTCAAACCTATTTGGACCATACTTCATAGTAAAAGAAAAGAGTAAGAAAGGAAGCAAGGGCATGTTGTGGTTCATAAACATTTTGCTCAGTATTGCTCATATGCCATTGTGTAATTCAAATCCCTTGCCAAACCCGCCTTCCATGGAGAGAGGATGTATTCTCCCCCGACCCAGAAGCACTGCAAGCCAGGTGGTAATGGGCAGGAATGAAAAATATATTTGGTGGTGGGAGTAGTAGACCCTACCTCATATTAAAATCTGTACATTTTTAATTTATTCCGATAATTCTTAAGATCACATAGCTTTGGGATCTACTGATCTAGGCTCAAACACTAAATAAACTCAAAATATCAAAGGTTATATTTTATAAGGCACTAGAGGCCTGGTGCATGAAATTTGTGCATGGGGCGGGGTGTCCCTCAGCCCAGCCTGCACCCTTTCCAATCTGGGACCTCTCGAGGGCAGTCGGACATCCCTCTCACAATCCAGGACTGCTGACTCCCAACTGCTCACCTGCCTGCCTCCCTGATTGCCCCTAACTGCTTCTGCCTGCCAGCTTGATCACTCCCTAACCACTCCCCTGCCAGCCTGATCGACACCTAACTGTTCTCCCCTGCTGGCCCAGTCACCCCTAACTTCCCTCCCCTGCCAGCCTGGTCCCCCCAACTGCCCTCCCCAGCAGGCCTGGTCCCCCCCAACTGCCCTCCCCTGCAGGCCTTGTCCCTCCTAACTGCCCTCCCCTGCAGGCCTGGTCACCCCCAACTACCCTCCTCTGCCAGCCCGGTCACCCCTAACTGCCCTCCTCTGCAGGCCTGGTCACCCCTAACTGCCCTCCTCTGCAGGCCCAGTTGCTCCCAACTTCCCTTCTCTGCTGGCCTGGTTACCCCTAACTGCCCTCCCCTGCAGGCTTGATTGCCCCCAACTTTGCTCCCTTTCAGACCTGGTCCCTTCCAACTGCCCTCCCCTGCCGGCCATCTTGTGGCAGCCATCTTGTGTCCACATGGGGGTGGCTATCTTTGACCACATGGGGGTGGCTATCTTTGACCACATGGGGGTGGCCATCTTGTGTGTTGGAGTAACGGTCAATTTGCATATTACCTCTTTATTATATATGATTTCTTTTGAGTTAACTCAATTTGTTCTCTAAATGGTATCTATAGAGTCATGAATAAGCCTTGCCAACAAAAACCACAACATACATATTATAAATCTTCTATAATGGAAAATGATGACTGATGCCAATTTCTGCACTCAACTCCCAGATCAAACTGACAACTAATTACCCAGCTGTCTCAGAGCACTCTAAGTTTTCAGAGCAAAACCTTCTACAGGAGAGTGTATGTGTTTAAGCAAATATTTATTTTTGGCTATTTACTTTAATTGCAGTTGTTTATTCCCACAAATGATTGCTTCAACTGAAAGGTGGAGGGCCTGTAGGAATAAAAAGTGTCAGACTCTCTGAGAATGTGAGTAACAATGAAAGTACAAAGTATTCTGAGCATTGAATAATGACAACCTAATTAATGCTGGTAATGATGAGGCTGTCCACAATATTGTTCTGTTATCATTAACAAATCATATTGTCTTCCTCTTCTCTCGGTAGCAGTCTCTTGAAGCAAACTACATGGCAAATTCTTTTGATGGAAGGCAATTTCTTTTCTCCATTCCCTTCTTAATTCTATCATGAAATCCTAATGAACACTAAAGGTGTCTGTGAGTAGTACAATAATCATCCATTGTATTACTGATTGAAAAGAGCTCTCTATATATTCAGAGAGATATAAAGGATCTGATTTTCAAACAAATAGTTTTGATAGGCAGATTCAGGACAAATTTAAATTGTATTTAATTATACTACTGTGCAGTGTTCTTAAAACACTTTTTCATCTGTCAAGTTAATATCTTTAAGAACTATTCTAATGTGTAGAATCTATTTCCTGATTAGCTAAATCCATTTCAATAGTGTTTCTACATATCAGTACCCTGGAAATAATGACATAATGATAATCTAGGAAGTCAAAATATTGTCCTAAATAAAACCTTTAGGGATCAAGTGTTGGAACATATGTGCCTATGGCAGTGTTGGGGGGAGGGACGGGGAGAGTCTTCTAGCATTCAGTTAATGGCCTTTCTAAAAATAAATTTAGTTTTCATGCACTCTCAATCACCTTCAGGCTTAAGCTCAGTTTTGCAAAGGAAACATGCATATTATGAAAAATGTGCTGTTTCAGGTGTTTGTTATGGCATCTCCAACCTAATGAACAACTTGCTATAGCCAAGAGCTTGAGGCACATGACCTGAACACCTGTACATATCTCATCATGCATGCTCACTGTACCTTTACAATGTTAACAGAAAGAAGTAGGAATTAATCCAAAGACTTTTATCCAGAAGAGAAAACAAAAGTGATTTTTAAAAATTAGATTCCAAAATAAACTCACTTAGAAAATTATTGCCACTATGGCTCACAGCTAATAATTCTCTAGAAATTTTTGCATTCTATCTTTATAGCTCAGTAGCCTCAAAATATAATTTCCTTGAATTTTAACATGTTGGTTCTATTTCCCTTTTTTATTAGTTCCTTCTTCAATTCATCTTTTGTGTCTGACTACATATGTCTTTGGTTCCTCCTTAGCCCTAGTAGTTCCTCCAAAGCTACTTTCTATCCAAACAATAACAAATTTTATAAAACTTGCTAGAATACAAAACAGGGCAAGTGACCCAACAGAGGATCTTTCAATGGGACTACTTTGTATTTCACATTTTTTAGTTTCTATAACTTGCAAGATGAATGACAGATTGTATTCAAGTTTGGCAATCAATATACTAGTATTTTGTTAATACCATTTTAGCTTGGTTTTGTGGTTAATCTACCACCTTGAAACCACAGGTCATTCACTTGAAGTTCTAAATTGCATATCTTCTGTGATTACCCTGATTTGATTTCACAATTGACAAATCCTTAGGTCAAGTTAACAGAATCAATACAGGAATATATATATATAACTTTCTTTCCAGGAACATTTTCCTCTAAATTGCTTTATTAGATTTGTATTCTTGTGTAGGATAAAAAGATAATACACAGGAACACTTAAAGGTACCCTTTGATTATGGAAATAATTATGCCCTATCTAATTATTAGGAATTAAGTCAAACTGAGCCATCTCAAATTGGATTTCTAAGGGCTAAAACTCACTATACAAAGACATGAATTACCAAATACTCATAAAATAAGAGGTTAATCAGCAGGTAAAATACCATTTTTAAATGTGTGGCTGAGAACTACAAAAACACTGAAGTACAATCACGGTGATGAGGGTGAAATCTCTTCTAGTCAGTACTAGAATATGATTGTAATTAAGGAAGGTGGGACCCAATCAACTGTATTATAAACTGTCAAAAGAAAGTAACTAGAGAAATTTACTTGAAAAGAGTTCAGAAACATGAAAATACAAGTGACAAATAAAATTGCAAGATCAGCTAATAACTTAATCATTTGAATAATAATGAGATATTTTTACTTATCAAATTGTCAAAGATTATGAATAGAAAAATACCAAATGTTTGCAAATGTCCAACAAGGAAAGTTATCCCTTAAATTACTGGAATCTAATATTTTCCATATTCTGGAATGCAATTAGTAAAATTTCATTAATATTTTAAATATATTTGTAATATTTTAATGTTTTTTAATTCTATGAAGAAGGTGTCCCAAACACGTATGAAATTATATATAAAATTTGCAGTTGTAAATTTTATAAATAACTTAAAAACAGGTTACTAATTATATTTTTATAATTATACATGTATTATTCAATTATGTTTTTGTTACATTTATCTATATGATCCAAAAAAAACTAGTTGAAAATACCAAAAGATTAAATGTTATATTTTTGACAACATCAACAATTCATTAATGAGAGAAATAGCAGAATTGAAAAGTTGATTTAAAGGAAAATTAAGAAATTAAGGACTACATAATACATCATCAGGAAAGACATATTGAAATAAATTACTAAGTTAGAGACAAAAGTGGTTACAATCCTACTGGTCAATAATCCTCTAACCTATGATGGTATCTTTTCTAGAGAATATTTATTATTTGCATCTCTGACAGAAAAAGTAAATCTATTTGAGGATATGTACCTTCAGTCCTAAACCATAGTAATTCTAACACTAGAAAGATCCTTATTAACAGGATGAAATACAGCATTGAAAGAACATGCAAACATTCTTTTGCTTAAGTTCTAAGCTTTGAATATTTTTAATAGACATATAACATATTAGTTTAAGGTGTGCAAGATAATTCTTCAACATTTGTGTATATTGGAAAATAATCACCACAATAAGTGTAGTTAGCAAATGTCACCAAAAATAGTTACACAATTTTTTCTTGTGATAGGAACTTTTAAGATTTACTCTTAGCAACTGTCATACATGCAATCAGTATTATCAACTGTAGTCATGATGCAGCTCATTACATCATGACTTATTTATTCTATAACTGGATGTTGATACTTTTTAATCCCCTTCACCTATTTTTAATTAATTTTTTGGGGTGACATTGGTTAATGACATTATACAGATTTCATATTGTATTGTGTGTTCACCGCCCCAAGTCAAGTCTCCTTCCAATCACCATTTATCCCCTTCTACTTTTACCCTCTTCTATCCCCCTCAAATCCCCTTTTATTCTGATAATTACCTTGTTGTTTTCTGTTAGTGATTTTTTTTTTTTTTTGCTTAATCCCTTCACCTTTACACCCAGCCCCCCAACCCCTCCCCTTGACAGCTATCAGCCTGCATCCCTTACATGTCTGATTAAGGTGCTGGCTGTTGGTAGGTGATGGCTGTCAGCTCAGGGTGATGGGTTAATTAGAACACTCGCCTCCAGCAGATTGGCCTAAATGTACACACATAGTGGCAGTTGCAGGGTTTCCATGAGCAGCAAGGTCCAGTGAAGAAATACTCTTCAGTTTCTGCTTGCATCATGTTGGCTATTGTCTCACTGGTCAAAGCACATGGCTACATCCAGAGTCAGCGTGCAAAGGTTCTAATCAAGCACATGGATTTAGGGAGAAATGAACAGGGAACACTATTGCTAAAATCTACCATACTCTTCTATTTTATTCCATATATACCACAGTTTACCTATCCATTATTCTGTTGATAGACATTTAGATGGTTTCTGGAATTTTTTTTCTTGTGATTGGTGTTGTTATGAATTCTTTGTATATGTCTCTTGTTAATAGATGCAAGAAATTTCTGTTAGATATATAACAGGAGTGGGATTGCTGGGGAAGTATGTGAATGGTCCTATAAGATAATGATTTTTTTCCCCATTAAGATTGTTCTAGTTATACTTTAATTGGCAATGTGGGGACAGAAAATTAGAACAGTACCAATACCCACTGTAGTTTTTTAAAAAGCTATCATTTTCTCTTCAGTATTAAAAATATCACAATTAAATTACAAAGTAACAAGTATAATTATAGTTAAATAAAGAATCGACTATGTGAAATTTAGAAAAGGTGAATGCTAGAGCATAAAATTGTTTGCTCTGTATTTTATTATTCATTCACAAATGTCTATTAAGTACATTACAGACACTATGTTAAGGGATAAAGATAATTTACTTTTTAAAAAATGAATAATTCTTGCCTTCAAGGTTGTAATGGTTAATTTTGTGTCAACTTGACGGGCCATGTGGTACCCGGATTAAACATTATTTTGGGGTGTGCCATTGAGGGTGTTTCTGGGTGAGACTAGCATTTGAATCTGTAGGCTCACTAAGGTAGGTTGCCCTCCCCAATGTGGGTGAGCATGAGGGTCTTAATAGAACAAAATACAGCAAAAATGAATTCACCTCTTTTTGCTTCCTGCCTGCCTAGCTGAGCTCAGACATCTCATCGCATTGTCTCCAATTCTCAGAATGGGATACTTTTTTTAGACCGAATTGGATGACTGTTTTATTCATGCTGTTTCCAGGAAGGGATGTCAGAGGTGGACCAGTCTGAACTCTTAGAGGCTTTTCAGTTTGCCATAGGGGTGCTTCAATTTAAATCACGGGTCCCTCTGGTTCTCAGGCCTTCAGACCTGTACTGAATTACACCACTGGACTTCCTGGGTCTGTAGCTTGCAGATGGCAGGCCATGGGAGTTCTCAGCCTTCATAGTCATGGGTGCCAATTCCTCATAATAAATTTCCATATTTAAAGAGTTTTTAGGGGTAAAATAGGCAGATTTAGGAAGCTTTAGGAATTAGGGGGTCCATGGGGGAGAACCACAAGGCTGCAAAGCTGGGAGCTGCCAGAAGGCATACATTCACAGAATAAGGGGGCTGGGAGCTGCAGAAAGCGTACATTCACAGAATAAAGGAAAGGAAGCCGCTCATTCAAAGAAGGAAGAGGAAGGTCAAAGGGAATATAAAAGCAAAAGCGAGAAAAAGAGGGGAACCCCACATGGGGTTTGAGCTCTGAAGCCGCTGTAGTGACCAATCAGAGGGGATATCAGGACACAAAGAACTGCAGCCTTTATAAACCTTAAGAAAGAGAGACCTGGTGAGTCTCTCCCCCTCCCCATGTGGGAGTCTGTGCTTGTTTTCCAATAAATTTTCATCTTTTCCTATACCACCTTTTGTCCGTGGCTTCATTCTTCAAATCCACGTGGGCAAGCCACCTTTGTATCCTGCCCAGGGGAACACCGCATTCCAGTTTAATTTCTGCATTTCAGTATTACTCATTCTATTTCATTGAACAATCCTGAATAATTATAAAGGGCTTGAAGTTTACTATAGAGTTTGGATAAACAAAGCATTAACTGCTCACACTTACATAGAGGTTTCTATATACTGAATGTCATTCCAAATTCTTGACATATATTAATTCAGTTAATCCTCACAATATTCTTATGAGATGGACTATTTTCATCCCCATTTTACAGATTAAGAAAACTGAGGCAAAGTTTAAGTATTTTGTACAAGATCAACCAGGTAATATGTGGTGGAGTCAGGATTTAAACCCAGGATTTAACTTTCCTTCTCTACCTCTTAATTCTGCTAAACATTTCTAAGAAGGTAGCTAAAGCAAATATGGAGGTCAACACACCAATTAGATTAACATATAATAGAAGTTCGTTCATTTGGACTTGGGCCTGATCTATTTGATAGTATCTCGGAGGTTTTTATTCATTAACTGACAAAGGACACAGTAATTGAAAAAGACATTGTCATGCCAAAGAGTTTTTTTCTTTGGTTTTTAGTCAATTATGACTTGACAGAGAACTAGTGTTTTTATACGTTAAATTAACTCTGGCTAACATAAATCAGTCATTGTTCTTTTCTTTATGTGAAACAAATATGTAAAATATATACATATATATTCACGTATATCATATATTACATATTACTTGTTATATATAATATAACACACAAACACATATCCCCACACTAGGTAAATATTTCTCCTTTTGCACTCTTCATCATGCATTTACTTTTTATAACAGTAGCTAAAATTACTCCTTTCAAGTAAAGAGTGGTCTTGGTGGAACAGTAAATTAAAATGCCCTACTTTCAACTATGGGAGACAAAGGAGCAACTGGAAGAGGTTTTTTGTTCGGTCTGTTTGTTTTTTACCACTGAGGTACAATCAAAGCAGAGTCATTCGAACAACGCCTCAAGTATAATGAAGCTTGGCTGCTATGATATCACTGATGGGTAAGTTGCAATCCAGGGGAACCATACTCTATCAGTACACTGCTCACTATAGCAAAGTATTCTTCATTTATTACAACAATGCGACTTTCTATGGATAGTCATACAAATATGAATTATAAGATTTCCACTGATTAGATGTATCCAGTATTTTTGGTGTTCATGTATACTGAACTACAAATAGTATAAAGGTTTAAGTACAGTATATTTAATGCCAATCCAGAACCTATTTCTCTATTCACCTAATCTCTATCCCTTCCTTCTTGATCTCCAAGCTAAATTATATTTTCCAGTCTCCAATGTGCTTAGGTATAGTTGTGTGCCTAAACTAGGATCCATGAAATGATAAAAGGTAAGGTTGTCCATCCCCAGAACTCAGTGATAAAACTTTGCATGTAAGTCCTCTTTCCTCTTCTAGCTATCACTTATTATTGATTTCTAGAGTAACCTTGCACATTAGATAAGTTGGCAAATCCATCCTTAGCCTGAATCCCTGTTGGCAGTATGGCCATTTACACTTGCTATTCCTTCTGCTTGATAGCTCTTCCCAAGACATTCCATGCCTTTCAACACGGCCTTAGGTTTCTGCTGAAACACTTTATCAATAAGGCCTGCCCAGTGCATCCTATTAAAGTGGCAGCCCTCCTGGAAGACACTCTGTGTCCCCCTCTCCCGGTTCAATTTTGTTCTATAACATTATTTTCTTGCTCACTTTTCTTCTCTCTGCGTGCTAGAATATATGCTCCATGAGGAGAAAGATTTATTTTATTTTATTTTTTAAGCTTCACTGGAGGATATGTTTTTATTGATTTGAGAGAGAGAGGGGAAGAGAGAGAAAGAGAGAGAGAGAGAGACACAGTAATGTGAGAGAGAAACATTGATTGGTTGCCTCCCATACTCGCCTCAACTGGGGATCAAACCCGATACCTAGGTATGAGTCCCAACTGGGAATTGAACAGACAAACTTTTGGTGTATTGGATGATGCTTCAACCAACTGACCCACCTGGCCAGGGCAGATTTTTTATTTTTTTAATATTATGTAGCCATAACCAACTAGAGTTCTATAATGAATATTTATGGAATGAATGAATGAATCAATGAATGGTTATCAGGTTTTGTACCTGAAAATCAAAGCTTTCACATGTAGTAAAAAGACTCATGAAAAAATAAATCCATATATATAGTTTTTAAAGATATGAATGATACATTTTCAAAAACAACATAAGTACAATGAGAAATAAAGAGAGAAAAAATCCTGCCCTTAGAAAATAGAATTAGAATATGAATGGGGGGAAAAAACACAAGAGAAATGATGGAGAATAATGATAAGAAAAGTTCAAAGGAAGACTGGTTTAAGTATTACTTTTAAATTTCTCTGTTTTGATTAGCTGGTGATTCTTGTTCTGTCAGATTGATTACAAAGCTGGAAGAAATAAAGGGGGGGGGGGAGAGCAATACTAGACAGTTAAATTATAACCCAGCAAAAAGGTCAAAGAAATTCTGGTTAACCTTGTATTTCTAAAGGTTGATGAAATATTAAAAGAACGAAAAGCTCCAAAACAGAAAGAAAAGTCTTTTCCATATTGGTGCCAAATTCAAATTGGTGCCCAGAGGAATAATAAAAATGCCATTCTTCTTTCTAGCAAAAAAAAAAAACACACCAAATTCAGAAATAAAACTGACTGCAATAGAACACAGCCGTCCATGTGGCTGAATACCCATTTTGTGGGCCTGCTTCATCCTTGTGTTTCTGAGCAGTGACAGTGTTCAGTATCACCCAGAAGATTAGAATGCAGTGGAACAGTTCCAGCTAACTTGAAATTAGTTGTGATAATGGGAGGGAAGAAGCTTCCGGATAGACTTAAAGCTTCATTTATCTGTAAGTTCTGCATTTTTTAATCAAAACTTTGTAAGAACTTAAAAGGTTTTTCAAGAAAAGGATAAATATAGTTTTCACCATTTCTTAAATTACCTTATTTACATTTCTTAAATTACCTCTTACAGCTACAGAGAAACGGTGAAAGCTAGATTTGTAAGGTTTGGGGAAAGAAAAGAAAGGAAAACATCCGAATATCTGGGTAAATACTAAATATATGACTTTTTTTTTTTCTTTTTACATTTAGTGCTATATCCGTCGGTGTAAGCCAGCGTTACCAATATAACAAACGGTGTCACCATTTCAGGGGCTTAACCCAATGGGAGTTGATTCTTGTGTCCCATGTACAGTAAGGGTTTGCTGGGGTCTCTGCTCCGTGTGGTCCTCTTGATGAAACATCTACTAGAACATTACCAGTAATCAAGGCAGAGAGAAAGAGGGGGTAGCAAATCACACAGGTAACATACCACATTTTTGCCTCTGTTTTATTGGTCAAAGTCGATATAGAGCCATACCTAACTTCACAAGAGCAGACGTATGCACTCCAACCATGCACGTAAGAAGAAAACCAGAAATATTTGCTGGAGAGAAATAGCAAACACTACAATGCTCATAAAAACTCATTCAAGCAATGAAACTAAGCCTCAGGGAGGCTGAACAGCTACTCAGTGACACTCGTTAGTGGCATTTTAAAAATCCAGGCAGAAGGAAAGAGAAGGGGATTGGGAGAGGGATAGGATGAATGCCTGATTAATTCCATGTTACTAAACCCTGGCTGCTAGATGTTGCCTGGTCTGTGGAGCTGCAGCATCAGCCTCGCCTGGGGATTTATTAGAGACACACAATCTCACCTCACACAAGGTACTGAGTCAGAACCTGCTTCTTAAAGGGTCTCTCAGCAATTTCTATGTACATTAAAGTTCCAGGAACAGTGTCCTCAACTTCATTTGAGCACACATTAGGTCACAGTGAAAATACCCATGATTGTGCTCTGCTCTAAGCTTATACCTATCCATTTGGGAATTATAATACCTCCCTCAAATTCCCAACCACCACCACCCAGTCATTTCTGGGATTCCTCTGCAGGAATATAATAAGTACAGCTGTGTGGGAGCACAAGTCCTCAGACGCCGGTTGTTACAAAACATTCCTTCAAAGTACCCTACAAAGCAGCCACACACTGGCGAGTCAATAACATCTTTAAACTAATTTAGAAAAAAGAAGCTTCTTGCCAAATAGTGACATCCATATTTGGGTTATAGAAAGGTACACCTGTGTGGTGTATACAGTAAAACTGCTGTGTCCTTGCTTTTGCACATGTGTGTAGCAAATTGGCCTTGAACATCTGGCATACTATAGACAGGACCCCCACCCACCTGTCTTCCCTCAACTTTAAAATGCCTCTCTTTAATCTCCCTGCTGTCTGTGATCTCCCAGCACAGGGATGTCTCTTTTCTGCCTCTGTTATCCCTCAGGGTAACAGACGTATCCTCTTACCTGGGCCAGAGTTGAAGAAATGGGTGAAGAATGGAAACCTCCATGGAAACCATGCAACAGTTGACCATGTGGGATTTTGAGCAGCCCCGCCTATGCCCAGAATCAAGCACATTTGTTCGCATACACAGTTCCTTCAGCTTTTCATCTGAGCAACACCTTTCAAATGATTCAAGATCAACCTATTGACCAAGTGTGAGCAATGGTTGGATGTGAGGGCGATTTGGCTGCGACATCTGTCACCCCATTGATCGCCAGGGTTGATTCGGCTGATCTGGCTGGCTAGGCGGGTGTCCCCCTCCTCCCTCACCAATCCATGTGCGTCCCTCCCGAAGCTGCGCGCTCGGTCGAAGAGGAAGACCTTCCCCCCAGAGGAGAGGACCGGTCTTCGGTCAAGGGTATACGAGTAGCTGCGCTCCCCTGCTAGAACCTCCAAACAAGCTCTCAAGTGTGAGCAATGGTGACTGGGGTAAGCGATAAACTTTTCTTGTCTGTATTGTTCTCATACCTTTCTTTCTTCCTTTTTTCTCCTTTTCTTAAGAACATCAACCGCAAAAGAGCTGTGTGCCACACACCAACCTAGACCATATTATTAATTTATGTGAATAACACTCGGAGACGGGGTGCTTCAGACCAGGAGGAATCTTCTCTTATAATTAACATACTAGTATATGTAGGCTATCAAATAGAAAATGATAATTTTGAGTAAATCTAAGTACCTCCTTATTTTGACAAGTGCTGTAGCTTTATACTACTTTCTCTTCAAATAATTATCGTACAGAATAATATTCCTGAGTGCGTTGGCATTTTCCTGTTGTTAAAAATAAGACAATAGGCCCCAAATGGAGTCATTTATGCTAAGTCCAATGTTATGAAACAGAGACCTAACTTAGTTATAGTTTTGGTTGTTCCAGAAATGGAATCTTAAACCAGTCCATCAGGAATCACCTAGTTAGGTAATCTGCCTGATGGGCCTCTGCCATCCCCTAAAGAAAAGTAACCTTGCAATAATCGACCCACTTATTTGCTTGGTATCACTCCCTTGTTCCTGCTGCCTTCTGCCTATAAAAGTCTTTCATTTTGTACAGCTCCTCAGAGCTCCTTTCTAACTACTATATTGGATGCTGCCCAATTCAAATGATTTTTGCTCACTAAACTCTTTGAATTTTTAATATGCCTCAATTTATCTTTTAACACTGTTAGACATAATAATAACTTAAAATTTTACAAGAAAATTTATAACTCATAAGGAAATAATGAGAAAGAAAATTTTAATAAAGCCTAAATAATATGTATACAGCAATAGGACAGGGTATGCTACATGAAATATAAGCAGATCTGGGTTTTTCAACATAGGACTACCGTTATTCACTTCGGAAACAAATTCTGCCTGTCCCCAATTGTGGTTGGGATGCTCACCTAGATATAATAATTCCAAAACCATATGAGCAAGTGTTAGCCAATAGGATGTAAGCAACTTTCAGCTCACATTCTAAAAAGGAAGCTACTTGCCTTCCACTTATTCTTTTCCCTTTTCCCAAGCCTAGGGAGCAGGAACAACTGGAGAAATTACCTTGGATCCAAGGGTGCCATCTATGCAGACAATAGAAAAGCAACTCTTCCAAGCCAATTATAGACCATTATTGAGTTTTATGCAGAACAGACCCAAATCTTCTGCAATGTTTAAGTCACTACTAATTGATTTTCAAATATTTGGCTAAATATTCTAATACATCTCTAACTATAAAAAAGTGTGTGTGTGTGTGTGTGTGTGTGTGTGTGTGTGTGTGTTTAACAAAATCCAACCCCTTTAAGAACAACTGAGAATCTTGTTTTGCCTGCTGAGTGAGAAGTAAAAACAAAAGCATTGTTACAAAAGAACAGAAGAAATAGACAGCTGTATTTAACTTCAGAAAAGTAAATACACTTTCCCTTTTTTCATGAATTTGGAAGAGTTGAAATTTTTCATAGACATAAAATCAAATTCATTTGCAAAATATTTTTGTATGAAGTAAACAAGGATCCTCTAAGTCTATACATTTTATTTGTGTTTTATTTAACTAAACATACCACATGAACCTTTAAATCTCCTCTTTCTGGATTTCCCTATTTCTGTGAATGAGGTCTTCAGTTTCCCCAGCTACAAACCATCATGCCAGCCTTCATCCCTCCCTCCTTCTGGCATCTTATTAGTCTCTTCTTCCTTTTTTGGGTAGTTTTCAGATGAATTCCCAGATGAATTCCTTCTTTCACTTCACTGATCTACCCAAGTCCTTACCCATTTTTCCAAGGTTCTTGAAACCTTCTAAGTGGCCATTATTCCAGCTGCCTCTCAACCTTTCTCCTTTCTCTTCTAGTTAGAACTGACTGGAGCATATGTTTTAAATCTTCCTTGCACAAATCATTTTCTTCCTCAAACATCTTTAAAAGTTAAAGTGTACATTTCAGACTTCTTAAGCCTTCCATTACTAAAACCTATTGTTATGTGTTTGCTTTCTTCCTCAGTAGTACTTCATAGAGTTCTCTCTCTGAGTTCCAGCCAAAGAAAGTTCCCCTTTATTTCCTGAATACGAAACATGGAGTCACACTTTCATTTGCTCAGTCAACACTCTGAAATGCCTGGATGAAAACCTCCCTAAGGCCTGTTCTTCCTCCAAAACTCACATACCAGCCCCTCTTTTTTCCAAAAGATCTTCAGCCATCCTAAGGGCTCAACCTCTTTCCTTCTGAATTTGTAAAGTTCTTATTATCTGTTTCATTCCCTTAAGAGTTGCTGCTCTCTCTTAGCCTTCAAGGGCCAGCCGCAGACACAAATCAATTTCAATATATCTCCAACTTACTCTGCAGGAAGCACTGTACCCGATGGTGAGAATTCAAAGAAACGAGATATGATACCTGCTACCTTTGAGAATCTTATAGACAACTTGAAAAGACTCGCCATAAAAATTTTAAAGGACATATCACATGCAAGGTTACAGAGCTCTTAGAATTTAGAATTAGGATACACATACATTTGTGGCTTTCACACCAGCCCTGGGACATTTGTCTTCCTTCTCCCCCAAATTAATTAGTTTTAAATCTACCTCAAGAATTTATATTTAAAGCCCTTTGAATTAATAAAACTTAAAAGACTGATATCCATCTAAAACTTTTATGTTGAACAAACACGTATCTCCCACTGTTTATTCAAATGGTACCATTTCAGGAAAAGATATTTTATTCAGGTGTTGGTATGAAAAGTAAGGTGATCGATTCCATGCTTTCCCCTTCAGCCTTAGGCAATAAAAAATTACACAATAACTTTATATCATAAAACATTCTCAATTCATTAATAATAATATCCAATTCCACAGAGTAATCGGCATTCAAAACCTGAACTCAAGTTTAATCTTCTCCCTCATGTACCACCAGGGGATTACTGAAAGCAGAATGTAGGCAAACGGAGTGGGGAGTCATTTCTCTTCCCTCCTTATACTCTTTATTCTTCCACATCTCTTTCTCTGATTGTGGCTACTAAAGTTTCTGACCCTACCCATACCAAGTAGAGCAGAAGGAAATGGGGCAGGAACCATCTTACCTACTCTCATAAGGAGGTCTCACACTCTTGGTCAGTAGGTTTAATGCCGACTTTCCCAATCCTTGCTGTTTTTGTGGATTCTTAAGAAGTATCACTAATTACCCTATGCAATCTGAAGTTTCCTTGACCCACAAGTAAGCACTATATTGTGGTATTTGCTTACTACTCCCTTTGTAGCTTCTAGAAATTGGTTTTCTACCTTTGGTTTCTCCTCTTGCTGAGGCCAGTTTACCATCGAGGATTTGCCTGCAGAGGACACACACTGGTCTTCCTTGTCGATGTCCTACATCTGAGCAACGGGGGGAAAAAACAAACAGCAACACACGTTAATATCCTCAGACAAATTATAAGAGTGCAGGATAATCCCAGTTTAAGCAGGCCACTGGTCTGTTTCTCACATTCTAGATTTCCCAGGCACATGGGAGATCCTAGTAAAGTGCGTTGCCTTAACTCAGGATATTGAGTTCTTCCAATTAATGTTGTCAGACTAAGCAAATTAAAGTGCATCCAGCTGAATTTGAATGTTAGAGAAATAGATATTTTTAATGTAAGACTGTCCCATGCAATATTTGGGGCATTTTATTTACTAACAGGTTACTCATTGTTTATCTGTGCTTGCAATTCAAACTTAGTTTGGGTGCCCTGTATTTTACCTGGAAACTCTTCTGCTAGTCGTTCTGCCCATGTCACTTTCTTGACCTGAGGTGAAGAAGGGACGCTCTACTTTGGGGATAGGTCACATGAATCTCTCTTTATGCAAAGAAGTCCTTTTCACAGATCCTCTACCAATCTCTAGCCTTTGAAATATTTAAATAATCAGCATTATAGATGATAACCTTTCTCGATAATTCTTGTTTATAAAACTAGACTTACTCAATTGTATCCTTCTCACTAACATAAAATTACATAATCACTTTTATTTTCTTTTTTTTATTTATTTATTTATTTATTTATTTATTTATTTATTGTCTAAAGTTTTACATATGTCTCCTTTTTCCACAATTGACTCCCCGCCCCCAGCCATTCCCACCCCAGGCAATCCCCCACCACCCCAGTGTCTGTGTCCATTGGTTATGCTAATATGCATGCATATAAGTCCTTTGGTTGCTCTCTAACCACCCTCCTCCCCTGCCATTTGTCTCTGGACCTATTCTTGTTCATCAAATTATGTTGATCATTATATCCCATGTATGAGTGAGATCATGTGATATTTATCTTTCTCCCACGGGCTTATTTTGCTTAGCATAATGCTCTCCAGTTCCATCCATGCTGTGCAAATGGACACAATCATTTTTCAATTTCATGTTTGCTTCCAGCTTATCACTATAGTTGTTTTTTTAAATCTCAAATCTAACTTTATGGACAGTTCTTTCTAAAAGTTAAAAAGAACTATGTACAATTGTAAATATGAACTATTCTTTCTAAGTTACATCTTTTTTTTTCTTCTTATTTTTGCTCAACACTTCTCAATCCACTCCAAACTGGTTCTATTTCCCTTTTCTAAAGTGAAAACTCATGATAGCACCATTGACCTTCATGCCATAGAAGCAATAGGATAATTTTATGTCCTCATAAGTGATGTTTGCCCACCATCATTTCTAATTTTTCTGATATCCTTTTACTTTCTTGATTTCTATGGTATCACCCTCTCTTGGTTTCCCAACTCTATTTCTGCTTTCTTTTTAATTTCATTTATGTCCATTATTCTAATCCTGGCTATTTAATGTTACACTTTCTCATGGCCCAGATATTTTCTTCTCTCTCTCTTTCTCTAAGCAATCAGATCCATTTCCTTAATTATCATCTATATGTTGATGCTCCTATTGTTCCATCTTTCCAGTTCCAGTTAGACCTCTCCTCTGAGCCATACATACAACTGCCTACTCAACATTTTTTCTTGAATATCAAATGCATTTTATACACCTCATATCCATCTTCAAGCACATTATCTTGCTTCAAAACCTTGGTACTCTTCAACTTTCAGAGTATAGCACCATTATTCTCCAGAGGCCTGAGCCAGAACCCTAGGAGTCATTCTCATTACCTCCCCTCTTTCATTCTCTCATACTTCATTGATCATTAAATTATTTAAGTTGATCATCCAAATGTATTTCAAGCCTCTACTCTAGTCACCACCTCCTCTGCAATCAGCCCTTATTCAGGCTTTCATTTCTTCCCTGGACAATATTTAAAATAAATTATAGTACATGTTATATTATTATTATTATTATTATTATTATTATTATTATTTGGCCTACTAACTATTTTTCCTTTATCCATATTGGATCTCCTCCCATCATTCTTTAAACTATGCAGTGATTTTTCCTATAAATTTGATCAGGTCACTTTCTGCTTAAAACTCTTCAATGACTTTGGTTTGCCCTTAGGAAAAAGATCATGATTCTTAATATTGCCTAGCAGTCCTACATGATCTGTCCCTTGTCATCTTCTTTAGACTTACCCTTTAGATTTTCCTTTCTGAGGGAAATATTTTTAAATCTCACAATCACAGTAAACTTGGTTTGTTTTATTTTATGGGATCGCGTTTCTTTTTTTCTGAGTTCTTATCTCAGGTATCTGTTAATAAAATGCAATGGTGAATTTTTTTTTCCTGTTGACCTTTTTTTCTGATAGAACAGAAAAAAAATAAACATTGAATTTCTTTTTTATTATTATTCTTTATTGTTGAAAGTATTACATATGTCTCCCTTTTCCCCCCTTGACCTCTCCCTGCCCACACCTGCCCCCCTCCCAGCACAGGCCCTCAACCCCTACTGTCTGCGTCCATTGCTTATGCTTATATGAATGGATACAAGTCCTTTGGTTGATTTCTTACCCCCCTCCCCCCCCACACACACACCCTTTCCTGTCTTCCTTCTGAGGTTTGATGGTCTGTTCAATGCTCCTATGTCTCTGGATCTATTTTTGTTCATCAGTTTATGTTGTTCATTATATTCCACAAATAAGTGAGATCATGTGATACTTATCTTTCCCGGACTGGCTTATTTCACTTAGCAGAATGCTTTCCAGGCATTGCCCTAGCTGGTTTGGCTCAGTGGATAGAGAGTCGGCCTGTAGACCATTGCATTTCTTGCTCAAAGCCCTGGATATGTCATAATTGGTACAAAATTGTTTATTGAATAAGTGAAGAAAAAACAAACATAGCATAATATAGAGTTTGAAGGAATAATCTCTCAAGGTAGATACACTGAATTTCAAATGTTAATTCTTCTCTAACTAATTGTATGATCCTAGGAAATTTATTTCTCTCCTAGTTTCCTTATCCCTCCTAAGGAGATAATAATTCTTTTCTCATATAACTATAAAATATTAATAGCTAGCCTGGCCAGAGTGGCTCAGTGTAAAAGTCCTGCCTACTTGTGAAGAGAGAAACTCTCCTCTGAACTCAGTGTAGTTGGAACTCCCAGCAGTGATGGGGTAATTAATCATAGCCCATCCAGAATAATTTCTTCTTAGTATTATTTATCTTCTAAGGTTAGAGACCCTATGAACCTCCAACTTCACTAAAATTTTGCTGAACTCCAGTCTTTTACTACTTTGTATTCCCTCAACACCCAACCAACTGATTTGCACAGCATCAGTGAAGCAACAAACATTTGTTAACTGATTAATTGAAAAGAGACAGAAAACACTATAATCGAATAAAATTCTTTATACCCTCCTCAGAGATAAAAATGTCAATATTGAGATGTGAGCAGACTATGAGAGGGATGCTGTAAATTCAGAAAGCTTATCAGAGCAACAGTTTCTTCAAAGACTTCTCACTGTACATAGGCTAATTTCTCAGTGAGGCTACTGATTTCTAACAGAGACGCCATTACAGGAATATTTCTGTATTTTTAAATTTATAAAATGTAATACCATGAGTCTTCATAGACATTTAAGTTTTCCAAGAGCTCTTGACATCAGTTCCAATTGTAATTACTAGTATAGTCTGCAATTTAATGTAATCAAAACGGTGAATGTAAAAACAGCAAGTTAGGAAATAAAAAGAATCATAGAATTAATATAATCCTTTCTTATATGCTGAAGAAAGATTCTGCAATACTCAACCATGCTAATAAATAATCATGAGGTTTTTCTAATTGACATTAGCAAATAAGTAAACATACACACATTGTTATGTCAATAAGCTTTTTATTGTATCTTTGACCCACATATATTTCATTTGTTTCAGTTCCTATTTGTACTCATTGGCCTTCTTTATTGTAAAAAAAAAGTTAACAGTGATCACTGTCAGGTTGATATATAGACATGTTTATCCTATAAACTGACAAGGTTATTTGCTTACCTTCAAAATTGAGTTTAAATTTTATAATCAATACCAGGCTGCCAGATTTTCTTATAACAGTGGTTTAGGGGTAGAAATTTGTAGGAAAGAGGTAAGGCAGAGATAAGATAGTCCTGGAAATTGTTTTGAAACTACACTTACATAACAAGTATACTGATTTGTTTAGATGATTTCTTGGATTGTCTTTTGAGTAAACTGATGGAGACTATAATTGGGGAGGCTGTGTTCGCCTCCTTCAGTCCCTACTACTTACCCCTAATTTTTATGATGGAAAATCAGGAACATGTTGTCTGAACAATTGACAAAGGATTTTCATGTGTTTTCACTTTGCTTAAATCAGATTAAAAAACAAAAATAGCAATATTAACTTTATCTTCATGCAACATCTCGTTTATCAAAGCTTTCTTCTGGATTTTATTTCTAGTTAAAGAGCAACCCAAAATATGTTTATTCTGATCTATGGATATGTATAAAGACTCTGAAGTCCTAGACTAGACTATGGGTGGTGAATACACAATGCAATATACAAAAAAATGGATTATAGAACTGTGTACCTGAAGTCTATTTAATTAACCAATGTAACACCCACAGATTAAAAAAATATGTTTTTAAAAATAAAATAAATAAATAAACCTCTGAAGTCCTGAATTTTAGATAAAGAGCTTTCTTAATGACTTTTAAATACATGTATGTATGTGTGTGTGTGTGTGTGTTTGTGTTTGTGTGTATATATATATATATATATATATATATATATATATATATATATAATTCTCAGTCAGTGGGGAGAGGGAGTTGGGGTGGGTGTAAATACCTCTGATTGACACCAGAGCACTAAATAAAGAAATCGAGTCTTTCTCTAGTTCCCTCAGGGGGACCACAGCTGGTGTGCATCCATGTTTCTGTCTAGTCTAAGAGATAAATTGATCCATTCTGGTACCTAATTCTGCCTCGCTCACACTCCCATAATATACTCAGGAGTTATGTTTACAGAGGATTGACAAAATTGCAGAGTGACGTCTACAGCAACACAAGAACATTAGTTTGCTAGATAAAAAAGACTATTTGCTACTGGCAAGATTATTCACTCAGAACAATAGTCCATTGCTGCTTTCCTGGCCTTTACCCAAGTTTAGTCAGGGAAATAGTGAATCTAACAACCTGCAGAATCTCTACAAAAATATTACCATACTTTTCATTATTAACAAAAATTCTTGTTTTTTTTCTCTTGAGACTTCCTACAAGATTCTATACTCAGTCCTGTTTTTATTATATTTAACTTTATTGTTGAAAGTATTACATCTGTCCCCCTTTTTTCCCCATTGACCCCCTCCACCCTGCACCCACCCCCTCAGGCTTTCACCACACTGTTATCTGTGTCCATGGATTATGCATAAAAGCTCTTTGGTTAATCTCTCCCTACCCATCCATCCACTCCCTCCTTCCCTCTGAGATTCCACAGTCTGCTCCATGTTTCTATGTCTCTGGATTTATTTTGTTCATCAGTTTATTTTGTTTATTAGATTCCATCTATGAGTGAGATCATTTGATACTTGTCTTTCTCTGACTGACTTATTTCACTTAGTATAATACTCCCCAGGTCCCTCCATGCTGTCTCAAAGGGTAAGATATCCTTTTTTACTGCTGCATAGTATTCCATGGTGTAAATGTATCATAGCTATTTTACCCACTTGGGCTGTTTCCAGATCTTAGCTATTGTAAGTTGTACTGCTATGAACATAGAGGTGCATATATTCCTTCTGATTGATGTTTTGAGTTCCCTAGGATATATTCCTAGAAGTGCGATCACTGAGTCAAATGGCAGCTCCATGTTTAATTTTTTGAGGAAATGCCATACTATTTTTCACAGGGGCTGCATCAGTCTGCATTCCCACCAACAGTGTACTAAGGTCTCCTTTTCCCCACATCCTCGCCAGCACTTGCCATTTGTTGATGGTGGCCATTCTGACAAGTGTGAAGTGTTTTATTATTAATATTAATTATTCCTATTGTCTTAATAGTGGTCCAAGACCAACACCCTTACTCTCCTGGGAGTGGCAAAACAGATAGGATCCTCACAGATTCCATTTCTTCATCCTGGGTACACAGAGACATTATATTTCCCAACCACCTTTGCAGTTTGGTTAGGGTCAAAATGCCAATGAAACATGAGTGGACATTGGGTGTTTTTTCTTAACTCAGCCCTATAAGTCTCTGGTGAAGACTGAAGCGGCCCAACCACTGACTTCTAGACTTTGGGAAGTAAATATCCTAAAGTTCCCTTTTGGAAGAAATATGCCTGGGAGAGATTCCCAATATACTTAAGACTTTTAAAAAGTAAGAGATAAACTTATGATTAATGTGTAGGCTACTAAGATTTGGGAGTAGTTTGGTTACAGCAGTCTTCATTGATTGACACTGAGTCTGAGATTTCTCATCTATAATAGGGGCAATATTATAGACACTGCAGCATTGTTATGAGAAATCAGTGAGACAATGCATTAAAAGATACCTAAAATGGCATATTCATTTTGTCACACCAACCAAAGCACCCATCTCACCTCTTGGTCTTTTTGTTCATGACCATTCAACTTTTAGATAGCTGAGCCATTAGAAACTGTTATTTAGAAGGTGTTAAAATTAATTTAAAAGATAACCTTACCCGTGGTGGGTGTGAGGGGAACATTTGAAACTTAATGAATGGTGCTTAGTGATTGACTGGCCTTTAAGACAAAGAAGAAGAAGAAGAAGAAGAAGAAGAAGAAGAAGAAGAAGAAGAAGAAGAAGAAGAAGAAGAAGAAGAAGAAAAGAAGAAGAAGAAGAAGTTCTAATAGTGTAATTAGAAAGAAGGTAGAAACTCTTGGGTACAAGAGTAATTATAACAATTATATGTTAAGTACTAAATATGCATCATACTTTGAACTAAGTACTTTATATTTATTATCACATTTCATCTTCATAGTATACCTACGAGATAGGTAGTATTAAGGCCAGTTTTCCAAGTGAAGAAACAGGGATTGAGTGGGGGTAAGTGACATGCCTAAGATCACATAGGAAGTGGAGAAGGTAGAAAGAGAACTCTCTGCTCAGATGGTCTAAAGCAATGCTTGTACTTCTTTTACTGTGCAGCATCCTGAAATTTGAGGTTGGTTACATAATGAGCATTTAATAAATGTCAATTTTCCTACATTTTCTTAATTTTGTCACACAAAACATATAAAGTACAAGACCCTCAGTTTTCTTGGTGATAAGGACTGTACTTGTATCTGACAAGTTGTATTTAGACCATTGCTGCTGCCAGGTCCTGGGACATAAGGTGCCTTTTCCACTCCTGTACCAGACCCATGAGCATTGCTTTTAACCAGAGGGACATAAAAACATACCTGATAAGTTTTTTTAATACTTTTGTTTTGTTTGTTTGTTTGTTTCAGAGAGAAGAGGGGAGAGGGAGAAAGGGATAGAAATATCAAAGATGAGAGAGAATTATTGATCAGCTGCCTCCTGCATGCTCCCTACTGGGGATCGAGCCTGCAACCCGGGCATGTGCCTCAACCAGGGATTGAACTGTGACCTCTTGGTTCATGGGTTGATGCTCAACCACTGAGCAACACTGGCTGAGCCTTTTTCTATGTGGACTTTTTTTTTTTTTTTAGTTTTTTAAATAATTGCTTAGACACCACTATTGGGAAATATAATTAAAAGCAAAATCTCCTTCTAATCCAGAAAAACTTTCCACAAACCTAGTAAAGGAAGCAAACAAGATTGTTACTGAATAAGCTTTAAACCAGAACATAATGGACATCACAAACAATGCACTAAGAGGCTGCAATGACACAAAGAAATCACACCCATGTATATAGCTGACAGATACAACTCATTACATACACCTTCCCAGATAACCTAGTCCTCAAGTAGGAGGACTTGACAGCATTATTCGTCACACACAGTTCATCCCATATTGAGGTGACTACCTGTGTTAGTTAATTGGCCTTGTATAAAGAAAAACCAAATTCCTCCTATCTTTATGACAGGAGGTAATTTTGAAACTTGGAGCAAGAAGCCAATGGAAGCTGGATTCTTAACCATTCTACAGATATTGGGAGGCAGGGACTCTATTTCTCTCTATTTCTTTCTTTCACATTTCAAAGACATGGCTTCCAGGTTCTTGAGGTGGATGGACATTCCTGGGTTGTAAATTGGTAGAAGGGTTATTTAGCTATTAAGGATTTATGCATATTTCAAAGGAAGGGAACAAGGAAGGACTTAGAACAAGTTCTCTGAAGTACATGCTCTAAGAAAAGAAAGTTTAAGGAAATCTCCTCATTTGCAACAGGGAGAATTAAGCCTCTAATTTAAATTTGTTTTTGTCCTCATACCACTCTCTGTGAAATGATTAATTTGTTCTGAGTTGGAACCTAGGACTCCAAATCCAGCTGAGAGCAGCATCTGAGATCACACCTAGAATAATAGGTTCATCACTGTCCACAATAATTCCCCGGAAATAGATGTGAACAGGCACATTGCAGCTACTCATTGATTAAAACAGCACCTATTCTATAATAGGAATTGGGAAGGGGGAGGGTTGAGTATGGAGCAGTTTGATAGAACAAATTGTAAACTCATGATTTAATACTGTTAAATCAAAATCATTCTGAGACCCGCTGGCACCAGGACACCTGTGTTGAACAGAGCATCTTACGTCTTGTTTGACTTTGAGAAACAAAAATCTAACAGGAATTATTTGTAGTATCCAGGCAAGGCTGGGACGAATAAGACATAGTCATGTCTCGGGGTAGAGCTCTCAGGACCTCATACTCTCTCTTTCTCTTATCTCTGTTTCATTCTCTTCTATTACAGACTGATATTCTCCACCCCTGCTAACCCTTCTACAACCTCCCCTCCTTGGTAAAGAGGCACGACTCTCAAGCACACACAAGACAAGTCAAGTTCAAGGCTCAGGTCTGACTGATTCAGTGGATAAAGATACAAGGAGCCACTTGTGGTTGCAGGCAGTTTATTACTTACATGTGCAGTGAAAGGACGGGTAAACCAAAGGTGCCAGCGCCCAGAATTTGTCTACTACACACCAAAAAAGCAGAACACTCGAAGCAAGAGGGGCCAGATAACTGCAACATGACTTGTGGGATGATCTTTTCCAGGTGGGCCAATTCAGAACTGCAATTCAGTGTTTTTTCATCCTGCCATTCTATTTCCAGGGGTGAGGCAGAAAGTCCCACACCTCCTCAGAATGGGGGAGGGGATGTGAGCCTGTCTCATGACAGCCTCCCAGGAAAAAGAGAGAAGCAAGAGAGAGATGGCCTTGGAGCAGCTCCCCACAAGGCCTTCCATCCCTCCTGTCCTGGGAGAATTACAAGGCATTCTGCCAAGATCCCATCAGCTGTAAATCACACATGCATTTGCCTGCGCGTCTATGTGAATATGTGAAGGTCATCAGGACACCATGGCACAGACTATTTTTATAAAATCTTACATACTCACTCATTGTAGGGAAACTAATTTAGAGACACATTTTCTAAGTCCATGTTTTAAAAAAAATCCCCAGAAAGGGACTCATTGAATCAGCGTAAATTAGGTGATAAAAGAAAAATAAAGTTTTTCTTTTCTGTACTCTTTTGAGTTTAGCACATGCAAAAAACTGGTTGTCCAGTAGTTACCCTTTGTTATGGAGTGAACATTCCCAAATTTATATATTGAAGGCCTAACCCCCCAATATGATCTTAGTTAGAGGTGGGGCCTTTGAGAGGTAATTAGGGTTAAAACAGCCAAGCAGACCTGAATTATGTTGATCCACATTTGGATCTCACACTATGAAAACATTTTCCCATGGAGCTAGTACTGTTCAAGGAAAAACTTAAGACAAATAAGGCTTGGAAAAAATATATACAATATATCCAGAGTCCCTGAGTACCCACTAAGAGGATCTTGGTCATCAGCCCTGTAGAGGAGTCCCGGAGAGAAAATTCAAGGAAAAGGAGGTAATTCAGAAATATAATATTAAATTCAAGAAAACAGTGAATGGTACTTTTATTATTGCCTCACAGTTTCACAGAAGCCACCAAACTGAAAATCAGTGGTAATCACTAATTCTCCCATAATAGTTTCAAGATACTAGACACATTGAGAGAGACAGAAAGAGAGAGAGGGGAGAGAGAATAAAATTTCACTAAATAATGCTTACCTTTCTTGCATGAGATGCTTATGAAATCTTCTAGTTTGTGCTATGCCAAGTTAGGCTAGTCTACTAACTGTTGAAATGTGACCATAATGAATTAAATCCAATATATAAACTAAGTAAGTCTTAATCCTACTGCCTCCTAGGAGCCAGAAGGAGCAAAAAAGAGGTAGAGTAACCAAAACAGCCAAGCAGACCTGAATTATGTTGATATATTTGACTGCAATTTTTCTGTCTGTTCTAATATCCTAACACCCTGGGGAAAACGATGATGTCGGCCTGATAGGGACCATAAGGGAGACTGAGCTAACCTGTGGGAAGACAATATTTAGAAAAATAAAGTTTTTATTTTCCATACTCCTTTGAGTTTAGCACATGCAAAAAACTGGTTGTCCAGTAGTTACCCTTTGTTATGGAGTGAACATTTGCATCCTCCCAACTTTATATATTGAAGGCCTAACCCACCCAATATGATCTTAGTTGGAGGTGGGGCCTTTGAGAAGTAATTAGGGTTAAATTAGATCATGAGGGTAGGGCTCTCAAGATGAGATTGATAAGCTTATAAGAATAAAAAGAGGCTTTCTTTCTATCCCTATCCCTATCCCTATCCCTATCCCTATCCCTATCCCTATCCCTATCCCTATCCCTTCTTATCCCTATCCCTTCTTATCCTTATCCCTATCCCATCCCTATCCCTATCCTTATCCCTATCCCTATCCCTATCCCTATCCCTATCCCTATCCCTTCTTATCCCTATCCCTATCCCTATCCCTATCCCTATCCCATCCCTATCCATATCCCTTCTTATTCCTATCCCTATCCCTTCTTATCCCTATCCCTATCCCTATCCCTATCCCTTCTTATCCCTATCCCTATCCCTATCCCTATTCTTATCCCTATCCCTATCCCTATCCCTATCCCTATCCCTATCCCTATCCCTATCCCTATCCCTATCCCTATCCCTATCCCTATCCTTATCCCTATCCCTATCCCATCCCTATCCCTATCTCTATCCTTATCCCTATCCCTATCCTTATCCTTATCCCTATCCCTATCCCTATTCCTATCCCTATCTCAGCCTCTGTCTCTATCTTTCTAGCAACTGTGTGCACACATGAACACCTCAAGGAAAGGCCATGTGAGGATATAACGAGAAGGCAGCTGTCTGCAAACCGGGAAGAGGTCACTCCCTAGACATCAAATCTGTAAATACCTTGATCTTGTACTTTCCAAACTCCAAAACTGGAAGAAATATATGTATGTTGTTTAAGCCACCCTGTCTACTAAGACACCTTTTATAAAGACCTTAAAGCACTTGTCAGGTGTTCTCAAAGCCGTTGTTTCATTTAATTTTTAATAGATAGTCATAAGGTAGTTTTTAAGAAGACTTGGATGTTTTCACCTTCAGTACTTCCATTTTCTGATCTTCTGCCCCTTGAAGGACAATACTCAGTGTGAACTGGGAGTGATAAGAATCAGGAGGAAAGGAAAGAGGACAACACAAATAGTTCAGGATTAGGGGCTCAAAGAGGATATTTAAAAAATATATATTTTTATTGATTTTTAGAGAGAGAGGAAGGGAGAGGGAAAGAGGAAGAGAAACATCAATGTGAGCGCAACATATCAATTGTCTGCCTCCTGCACGCCCCTAACCAGGGATGGAGTCTGCAACCCAGGATAATTTTTATGCAGGTGAGCAGAGAAGGGTCACTGAGGAGATGGTCTGAGGAGCAGTTCCTGCCTGTGAAGGCAATGAACTAGAGGGGGAAATTAAATTGTTAAGGGTACTGCTGAGGCTTGTGTGCTTTCCCTCAGAGTTCAAGAAACTAGTAATGAACTTGAGTGCTATTGATGCTGCTTTGGTTGCATGAAGAAGCTTCACCAGCTAAAATGAGGTAGAGCTGGGATTTCAATCCAGACTAACACTCAAGCTCATGGTACCTCATGTATTTTACTTTGTAGATACTATTGAGTATCTTCTTCAGAGTCCTATCTTTGGAATTTATCAAAGGATAAGGCAGCACTGTCAGATTATTATGTAGAAAAGAGAATTTGGAACAGATAGAGGATTAACTAAGAAGGAGCAGTGCTCTGAATGGGAACAAATAGTGACATGCATGTTATAGTAATCCCCTCCACCTGTGAAAATCATAAAGGGAACTATTGGAAAAGTTGTTATCTCGCTCTCTCATACCAAAAAGCATAGAGTGATATAAGCCAACATGAAGAGAGAGCATGGAAAACACACAAATGGAAATAGGTATTCTAATTTCTGGAAAGAAATAGACCTGCATTATAAGATTGTGACGTTTATAAACTTTACTTTCCCCATTACTTAAAATTGTATTACACAAATTCATGTAATATCCTGAAGAACTCTGAAGAGCTTTTTGTAACATTTACTCTGCCATGAACAGTACCAGTGAGTTTGATAGCATAAACTCTAATAGCAGGCAAACTGTTTTAATAAGAATGTCACAGTATTGCATGGTTTGTTCAGATCTGCTTAAGAAATTACTAGTAGCCTAGAGCCCTAAGGTCCTTTGTCAAGAGTACTTCATCTCCCAGTAATTTTTTTTAATTGTTCATGTCTCTATGACTAAGGAGTAGAGCTCTTAACAGCAGAGACTTAATACATTTTGTAACTGGCTTCACCTTTTCTTAGAAAAACAGCTTCATGTATATAAACACCATCACCAAAGAATATTGAGATAAGAAACAGGAGGTAATCTCCTCAGAAGATCTCTAGACTATTCTGTGAATGTTAACAGAAACAGAAAGAATGCATGTGAATAACATAAAAACTGGTACACTGAGTCAAAACTCATAGAACCACTCTGATGCCAGAGGGATGTTTATACTTTTTTTAGTAAAAGAAAATGGTATATGAGAGGATGGCACTTTGGAAACTGTTATTTCACAAGCTGCTCTACCTTGATCTGTGGCTCAGCTTAACTCAGTCAGAAGACTAGAACTTGAACTTCTGTTGAAATATAGTCTGAGTCAATGTTGATAATGTCAAGTCATCACAAAAACCCTAAACTTTAATTAATCTGATAAGATACCAACCAAGAAGCTGTGGTTTTAGGGCTGTGGGCAGATAAGGAGATGGGAAGTCGTTCATGAGCTTGGTTGTTGCTGTAAAGACATCATTCCTTACTTGTCATTTCCTCTTTAATAGGGCTGCTCCTCATCCCTCCACTACAAACAAATATATGAAGACATTCATTTCAAATTTTGTCCAATAAACTAAACTAAGGCAACTAACATTTTCCCCATGACAATAAGCAGCCTTCCAATATTTTACATCAAAAGACAAACAGCAAAATGCATTATGCTCCACTAAGCTATGTCAGCTTGCTTTAAATTATTTTAAATGTTCCCTTCAATTTTTGAATAATTTAACTAACTTTCAGGAAAATAATTATTTCTTGAATTGTCTTGAGATTTTATCAGCATTATTTTTAATAATATTCATTGTTTTCCATTATTACATTATTGCAGGAATGCCTGGGTAACACAAGGTATAAAAAAGGAAATTATATAGCGTGCAAAATAATAACAATAAGCCAAATTGAGAAATTCTCGATGTATAAAGAACCTTAAAGATTATTTGGTCCAATTGCCTCATTTGACAAATGAAGAAATCAAGGTTCAAAGAACATAAATAAATAGTTTTGTCTCTCTTGTCAAACTACACATTGAGTTCAGTGGTCGATCTACTATTTCAATTAGTCTTTCTTTAGGAGAGATCCTCTGTGAGAGCATTTCTTCTCCTTTAGTCATTTCATGTATTTTGTGAAGAGTGAAGATTTGTTGGATAAATTATAGCAAATAACTATGTTTTCAACTTGAATGGAAGTTAAATAGTCAGTTGAGGAATAAACACTATTTTATTAATAGCTTGTCATATCTGACCTTCTAAAATGACAGATTTTCATTTTTCCAAATAAATATTAAAAATTCATTAAAGTGCTTTTATAATCTGCTTATTACCAAAAGGTATAGCTTTTTAAGATTTTTTTAGTATAAAATATGTATAACTGCCTTATGGATTATTAATAGGCTTCAGAATGTTTAGTACACTAGATGTGTTAAAAAAATCAAATTGGAATTTTGATCCCAACTTTTGTTTCAAATCTATTATTTTAATTGTTGGAGAATTTCTTAAGTCATTCATTACTAAATGAATATTTGCATATTTACACATGTTTTCTTCTATTGGTAATCTCAAATTAGGTCAGTCAAAAGGATTTCATACTGAAGGAAAAAATAACTGCATTTGTAATCAAGAGAATAATCTTAACTTAGTTCAGTAATTTGGGTCAATGCTGGTAAATGTGTTAGGATTAGTTAAATTACAGTATAATGCAAATACAATAGAGTAAGTTTCATTTTTGTACATGAATTCAGATTTATGTACTGGACATTTTTCATTAATAAAAGAAGAATATGAACTGTGTTATCCATGACCTATATAAAAAGATCAAGATGTAAGACTATTCCTTGGTGACTGAACAAAATATTAATGGAAGGATAAAACAAATTTCTAAAAATATAAGAGCAAATTCATATCTGAAAGCAGCTAGTCAGAACTGGTTCAAAAGCCCTCATGATGAAGTACAGAGAAAAGATTTTATATGATGGATTTCTTCATTGAAATGATCCTATTCATTTAACAAATACTTATTGATCATACTTTGTGGCAGGCACGCTTCCCAATGCTAAGGACACAGTAATGAACAAAATTCTCTATCTTCATGGAGTCTGTATCCTGTTGAAAGGAGATAAACAAGGTGTTATGATGATAAGTGCTGAGAAGAAAAATGCAAAGTAAGAAACAGGGATTGGAACAATACAAGAAGCTATTTTGAACATGAATGTCCAGAGAAAGGCTCTCTCATCAGGTGGTATCTTAAAGAAATGAACTACACAGACATCTGAAGGAAAACTTCTAGATATATAAAACCCTAAGTGACCATTACGACCAAACAACCAGAATGACTAGAAAGACCTGTCGACCAGTCACTATATGATGTGCACTGAACACCAGGGGGCAGACACTCAATGCAGGAGCTGTCCCCTGGTGGTCAGTGCGCTCCTACAGCCAACCTCCTGCAGCTGGACAACCTCCCACGGTCCCTCCCCCCAGCTGGCCAGCCCCCATCGGCCCCTGGTACTAAACCATTCGTAGACGACCTGCTTCTGGGTCGGGGTTTTGTACATAGCAGAGCAGCTCCCTTGCTGTGATCTATTGAAAGTCAGCCCTTGACACAAGGATTTGTCTTGCTCCTGTCCTCTCCCTTCCCCAGGGGCCGCCCGCCCACCGCAGTAGCTGCGCAGTGACGAGGGAAGGAGGAGGGGGGGAGGCGGGGAACCACGTGGTGGTGGGGCGGCATAGGCATCTGGTGTCTGGCATCCATTACTTCCACGCCTGCCCCGGCCACCATCACCTCCTCTCCCGACCCCACCCAGGGCCTTTGGGCCCCAGGCTGAGACGGGGAACTGGGGGTGGGTGGCAGCAGACATGTCCCCTTTCCCAGGGGGGCCAAGGGCCAACTCCCTCCTCCAAGCCAGTGGCCAACCTCCCACAGTCCCCCCCTCCCAGTGCATGAATTCGTGCACCAGACCTCTCGTTCTAAATAAAGGGACTAGCAAATGCAAAGGCCCTGAATTGGAATCAGTTTGTATTGGCACAACACCAAGAAGATAGTGTGGTTGGAGCAGAGCGAGTAAAATAGAGAATGGCATGGATAATGATGATAGAGAGATGACTCAACCAGATTACAGAGGGCCTGAAACCACCCTAAGAATTTGGGATTTTACTGAGTAAATTGGGAAGCATTGCGGGAGGAGGGGTTGAGTCCAAAATCTGATTTAGGCTGCTTTTACGGAGAATAGTCTGTAGAGGGAAAGAATAAAGCAGTGATCACTAGAAACCTGGTGCAATAATCCAGGCAAGGGGTGATGGTGCGGGACCACAGGGATCGTGGTGGTAGAAGAAGTGCTGGCAGTCTGATGTACAGGTATCCCCCACTTTTCCAAAGTTTACAACTTCGCTTTTAGGAAAGACCTGCATTAGTGCCTGTTTCACTCACCAAAAGAAACCCAAAGAGGATTTTCACTTTTACAAAAAAGGTGAAAAGTGAACAAGCGTTCAGTTTTCTTTTGCAGGGAGCCTAGGTTTAGCAGGCTGCGTGCACCCAGAGCAGTGAGAGTGGCTCTGCCAGGCTCCATCCCAGGAACCACACTGCATCTCAGCATCAAGCGCCCATAGCTTCATACTCTGTGAACATCTGTGCTTCTATCTCAATTCGTTTTGTTGCTCCTTTGTTTTACACCATTTCAGCTTAAGAAAGTTTACATGGGAATGCTCTTTCGGATAGCAGGGGAAACCTGTGTTAGGGAGGTTGCGGAAGCAAGTTTCATTATTGGTAGCAATGTGCTTCAGGGAAAGTAGAATAACAGCCTCCCATGTGTCCATGTCTAATTCCCATAACCTGCAAATATGGTAAGTTACACGGCAAGTGGGAATTAAGGTTGCAAACAGAACTAAGGTTGCTAATGGGGTGACCTTAAAATAGAGAGATTATTCTGGACTACCCTGTGAGCCCAATGTAATCATAAAAGTCCTTAGTAGTGGAAGAGGGCGGCAGAACAGTGAGTCAGAGGAAGCTGTGACTCCTGAGGGAAGGCACGGAGAGATGCAACATCACTGGCTTTCAAAATAGAGAAAGGGGCCACGTGCCAAGGTCAGGGCAGCCTCTGGAAGCTGGAGGGGGCCAAGAAACAGATTTTTCTCTGGAGCCTCCAGGAGGGAACCTCCGCCTGGGTGGATCTACACCTAGTGAGATCCACATCAGACTTCAAATCTACAGAACTGTAAGGCAACTGTCTATGTTTTTTAAGTTTGTGGTAATTTGTTGCAATAGATTAGATATGGGTTATTAGAAAAAGAAAAGAGTCAAGGGTGACTAGAAGCTAATGTAATTTTATTTTTATAGCTTTTCTGACTTATGTGTTGATTCATTATTGGCATAGCTATATGTCTTTTTTACATTTTTGGAAATCTAAATAAGTATACTTACATATGAAAGACTCTAATGCAAATGTTGCTGCCTACCAGTTACTTGATCACCCCCATTTTATTTTTAATTTTCAGAATATAAGCACCAACTTTTATTGATATGTGACCATTTAACACAAAGCTCCATGAAGTGTGGTTGTAAAGCCCTAAAAATATTTTTAAATATATTTTTTATTGATTTCAGAGAGGGAGAGAATGATAGAAACATCAATGATGAGAGAGAATCATTGATCAGCTGCCTCCTGCACGACCCCTACTAGGGATCGAGCCCACAACCCGGGCATGTACCCCTGACCAGAATCAAACTCCAGACCCTTCAGTCCACAGGCCAATGCTCTGTCCACTGAGCCAAACCAGCCAGAGCTGAAAAAATATATTTTTTTAATTCAACAAAGTAGTACTTAAAAATGAGCATTTTCCTTCCAGGCTGTCAGCTTGCAAGGCTAAATCCTAATAGCAATTTGGTGTTTTTCAAAACAGGCTTGGGTCTCTTTCTTTGGCATTGCCTCCAGAGTCTGTTCACAAATCCTAAAAGCAAAGCATATTATAAATTTTTTAAATTACCTTTTTTTTTTTCTGAAAATAAGCTAGCAAAATATATTACTCAGTTAACGTTATTTTTTATTTATGTCTTTCCTCTCATAGGAAAATCACTTCAGGCAGAATCATCTACTTTCCTCATTCATTCAACAGATATTTATATCTTTATACTTAGTTCACTGGACATAAAAGAAAATCACTTTTCTGTGTGTGTCTGAGAGGTGAGAACACCAGCTGCGGTATTCCCTTAGCAGTAAGTTCCAAGGCAAGCAATCAACTGGAGAAGCAAGGTATTAGACCAATTTTGGGGACCCAATTGGACAAGCCTGTGACAGTTGTTTAAGAGATCTGGGCATATGTCAGAGAACCTATCAATCCTTGAGAGATGAGGCAGGATCAAGCTCTTGCAAAAACCAATTAGAACACCAGCAAAGACAGGGCACAAGGCCAAAGTGAGAGATGTGGTTTACACTGAAGCTTTGATCCTAGAGGCAGGCATTGATGAAATAGTGGAATGAATCAGTTCAAAGTAAGGAAAGTATCAGTTCTATCGACTTATAATTGGGACCTAATGGTGCTAAACGGAGTTGACTAGTTAAGCATCTGGGGCTTACATTTGACACTCTTGGCCCCGTACTTTGTTGGCAACTAAGGGAGCAGGGGGCAATGAGCGATGCAGAAAATGGCTATCCGTATAATCTCCTCAAATCCAGACAATGACTGGATCCAAAGCTAATCATACTGGGGTGGGGGGATAAGAGAAAGCCAAAATTGTGTTTCTCGCTGCTTCTGTGATTGACTCAGAAATTATGTGGATCTAGGCTTGGAGCTGTAAGAAAAATGGGAGGGTATAATAACATAATAAAGAGTTGGAATAGAAAAATGTCGGTTGGGTTAAAGTGTTGGAGTTAAAAGAAGCTTAACTCTAAAAGATGAAAGGAGTAGGAGTTCAAAGGGAAAAAGCATGCATTCTCAAGGGTTCCTACTTTTTTCTCCTATGTAAAATTGAAGCCCTAACCATCTGTCTCACTCCAATAGGAGCTTTTTAATTTTGTGTTTGTCCACAGTATCTCTTTTTCATTGTTTATACTTCCGCTTTATCATGCTTAGGCCAGGAGTTAACTTGCTGGCTGAATCTCCTGATACTCTTTCAAAGAAATGTGTGACCTAGCAATAATTTAGGAGCTTCTCTTTTTCTGATGTTCATCAGACCTTGCCTGGGAGGGGGGGGGGGGGGGTGGGGGCGGGAGTGGGGAGGTACTAACTTTCATTAGAAGTGGTCACATCAAAACATAGAGCTTATCTCAAATAATTAAGGAAATATCCAGAATATTTTAAGCAGTTCCTTTACCTATAGGTACCAGTGCTGCAGACTTCCTGTGATTGTTGCTCAGCTTAGCACCTTCTCAAACAGACAGTGTTGTTGCCACCCATGGTGGGAGGCAGAGCCACTTGCCTTAGGCACAGAATTTAAGAGGCTACCACATAATGCAGTAATCAAGATCAATATTAAATGCAAAATTTTAAAAATCTGAATAAATAAAAATATTATATGGAGCAAAAATCAAAATTGTACATAAAGTCAAAGCCAGTGACTTAATCCTTTTTTGTTTCTCTGATAAAAGAATATTTGGCCTAAGAAGAGAGAATGCACTCTATATATTATGTATGCACTAATATATTCCCTAGTTACAATCATGGGATTTAGCTTATTGATTATTCTTGACATAAATATGGCATTATTAACTGCTACTCTTGAAGCTGTGAAATCAGTTGTTAAATAATAAGCCACTAAATGCCTGATCATTTTGATTTTATTTAATTCTCATTTTTGCTTATCTTTCATTTATCACTTATCTGTACAAAAAAACAACAACACATTTTGAATATTTATGTAGGATGTGGTTTTTTTATCATCAAGTTTCCATTGATGTGTTTCTCAAGATACACTAGATATAGAACTATATGAAAATTTCAATAATAGTAGAGAGATGCGTCAATGAAAATGACATATAATTCACCACTTCTATGTAACCCATCGGTTTCTACTTTTACCCAAACTTAACCTAAAAAACAGTTCTAACACCAGCCCTAACACCAGCTCTCTGAAGAAAGCTAAACGCAAAGCTTGGAGCATTACTGAATATTGGTTGGATTGTGTGATGAGTCACTTTGCACAGTGTGCCCAGCCTTTCCTTCTAGCCCCAGCCACCAGATCACCCTCAACCTTTTCTGCTCAGCAACTCTACCACCTTTGTCCAAAGGAAAACCCGGCACCAGCATGGGTTGCCTTTTCCTCCATAGCTGACTGATAAAGCAGGTCCCTTTTCTCACAGGAATTTTTAAGTGTGCTGCTCAAAAGATTACATTTTCATTATATTGCTACATATTTCTAAAACAAAGTTTACTTCCAGCATATTTCTTATAGGAACTGCCTCTCTCTTTAGGAGATGTAAATGTACAACATGTACCTTGGTTCCAGGCCTATCCCAGTCTTCTCGTCTGCCTTTCAGTGAATCTGTAATTGTACTTCAAGAATGTCCCACTGAGTCCCCAGTCACCTAAATGCATGAGAGGTTTCCCTGTTTTCATCCGAAACACATCTCCCAACCCAGGAAAATCATTCCCTTTGCCTCGGTTCCTTTCCCCGGTGTCAGCCTATGTCTCCAGTGGTTCGTGCTTAGGACGCTTCAAAGGTGGCCAGGAAATAAGCCTGATCAGCCACCTGGGCCCTTTGTCCTACCTCCTCTCCTTTCAGGGCAAAGGCTCATCCCAGCACACACACACACACACTGTGCACTTCAGCAGCCCACTCCAGGGGTTCTGCATTCTAAAAAGATATCTCTTACTAAGATGGTTTTCTTTCACGTACTAAAAGTATTCACCCCTTCAGCCCATCTCTCAGTTTCCTCCACCATTCATCACTGAGCCCCAGTCAGTTCTCCCCAGGAGCGCACTCTCTCCCAACAATCCCACTCTTGTGTCAACCCTCCCCTTTTTTTAACTTTCCATAATTCTAAGGACTCCTTTATATGTTCCCTCTGAATCTACTTTCAGCTTTAACTGGGGACCTCTGGGTGCTAAGGCCTGGATGGATAAATTCAACAGCTCTGTTTGTCCTAATAGTTAGCCAATTGTACTAACTAGAAGCCAGACCACTGGTACAGTTTCTGACTAGTTCTCCTGGTATCTTTATTTATTTATTTATTTATTTTAAAGTATATTTTATTGATTTTTTACAGAGAGTGTTGGAGAGTGGGAATTTTTGAGCACTCCGGAGAGGCCGTGGACTATACCCCAGATAGAGTTGCCAGTGTTGACACCAGGCCAGGCCTTGAGATATGGCTTCATGGCCCCTTCCCCCTGCACCTCACAAAATAGCCTTGCTAGATAGAACACTGTCAGCTTTCTGAAGAACAGGATGACCCTGTGAGTAACATGGTCGTCATTGGCATAATCTTGATGTTACTTGGGAAAAACTGTTTTGTCTTAGGATTGCTTGTTCTGCAAAAACAGGATGTGGTTAATGTGCTTAAAAGTGGTCCTACACAAAGGGTCGCTGCTGCTCTCTGACCTACCTATCTGGAAGGCAGATCAGCCGCCGGCCAGCAATAAAGGTTCCCTAAATTTTAATTTGGTTTGGACTCCAGTCATCTTTACTTGCGTTCGCTCCACAACAAGAGGAAGGGTGAGGGATAGAGAGTTAGAAACATCGATGAGAGGGAAACATCAATCAGCTGCCTCCTGCACACCCCGTACTGGGGATGTGCCCGCAACCAAGGTACATGCCCTTGACCGGAATTGAACCTGG
This sequence comes from Eptesicus fuscus, assembly GCF_027574615.1. NCBI lineage: Eukaryota > Metazoa > Chordata > Mammalia > Chiroptera > Vespertilionidae > Eptesicus > Eptesicus fuscus. The sequence continues at coordinate 39,507,131 of NC_072479.1, forward strand.
GACCCTTCAGTCTGCAGGCCGATGCTCTATCCACTGAGCCAAACCGCTTAGGGCTCTCCTGGTATCTTTAGACAGAACTTCCTGGCCAGGTGATAAGCTCACCCCCACTCCCTAAGACTCTGTTTGTCTGTGATTAGACTCAAAGGCATAACCATACAGACATCAGTGTCAGCTTCCTCAACCTGAACTGTGCCTCAGTTCCAATACAACCCCATTATTCCATCTTTGCTTTTCTAGGAGTATTGCCTCACCCATTTTCTCTCTCTAGTTTTATTTACTAGCAGTTGGAAAGTGAGGGGCACACTTGTGGCTTGTAATTCTCTTCATTGTAAATAGCTGTTGCAGCAAATTGCACTAACTGGTTATCATTTTTCACACTGTACTCCACAGCACCTCCATGCAAAGGTCCCTCAAGTGTCGTCATATACGTTAAGGTACTTTCAATGATGTGTGTTCCCCAACTTGACATATAAGTCTTGGCATCTACCTCCATTATTGAGTAACTTTTTGACTGATGTCAGACATTCTGCTGTAGGAAAGGAGGCATTTGTCGTATTTGAAAACATATATAATTCTTAGTGCCAGACTGTACACATTTTCTATTCATCTCTGTTGCACCTGTACCTTGGAGGCTTCGCAGCCCACTAACATTTCAATGGTGTGTTCCAAACACTATTCAAAATTGTCCTCTCAAGTTGCTGGCGGTGGACTCTTTCCCCTCCCCACCTTTGTCCATGGCTCTAGACCCTGGATAGTATAAGTGCTCAACCAAGAGCTAAAACACTGGCCCTAGGAATTTTAAATAGTGATCCAAACAGCTAACAGAGTTGATTGGCCCCTTAATTAGACCAAGCAGGTGTGCAGTGCACCCTCTTTCTCCTTCCTTGACAAACTCTAGTGTGTGTTTTTTTAATTATGTCAAGGTTGATTTAAACACAAATGTATAGCCAGATACTTCATGAAGGAATTTCTTTGATCTAGTCTCATAAGCTCACAAAACATTGGGCAGGTGAGACACTACAGGTAAAAAATTAAATCCTTTAATTGCTTTTTTTTTTTATTTCTATACCAAGACCAACACTGCTCCTAGTAAATCAATCTCTACTCCCTGCACCACTGGCCATGGGGAGCAGATAATAGAGACTGCTCTATTAAGAGTGATGTTTGAATGTGATAGGCATTTAGATGCCTTCCATCAATAAAGTACCTCAGAAAATTCTCCAAGACTCTAGGTGTCAGGTATACCCCTTAATGGTACAGGTTATCTATTTTGTCTCCAAACAAGCTCTGATTTAAAACAAAGCTAGTTTTTCAGTTTCCAGAGAATATCTGATCACATCACACATATGGAGATCACTTTTTTTTTTTTTAGCTCTACTCAAGTTTTGTGGGATGAACCATTTATCTTAATTTCATTCTTCAGCTCCAATCACTAAGCTTCTTCCACAACTTTAATCTTAGCAACATGTTGATGCTGAGCAGGCAGTTTGCTGCATATGCCTGGAATTCAGGGAGGTTGTCTGAACTGGAGATATACATCTGGAGCTCTGAAAGTTTATAGAGTAGAGAAGATTTTGAAGCCTGCGCTCTGAAACATTCCAAGTTTTAGAAGTTAGGAAGGTAAGGAGGAACCAACAAAAGGAACAAGGAAGGAACACTGAGCAAAAAGAAATCAGGACCATGTAAAAGCTAAGGAAAGAAAATGTTTAAAGGATGCTGTGCCAAATGACGCTGAAGGTAAAGAATGAGAATTAGCCTCTGGATCTGACAATAGGGATAGTATAGCACTGGTTAAGAAAAGTGTCAATGGCAATGGGCAAAGGCTGGTTGAGGTGAGTTCAAAAGACACTGAGAAAGAGAAGCTGGAGGCAGTGAGTATATTCAGTACTTCTGAGTAGTTTTGCTGCTCCTCTTTGCAGCAAAGACAGAAATGATAGAAATTGTCACAGTAAGAAGGATCAATATAAGACTTTTTAATTGAAAAAAATAGCACAGTTTGTGTGCTTATGGGAAGAAAAGAAGAAGATATATGAGAAATATCATCATTTTATAGAATGATGCTATTCAGAAGACAAGAGGGCATGGGTGAGTATACCAGTGAAAAAGTGGACCTTTACTAGGATCAGAGACAATGTATCCACAGTAACAAGAAAGAAAAGGGCCCAGTTTATGGGTCCAGATGCCTGTATGAGTATATTTGGTGGTGAATTCCAATGATAATTCTCTTCTGATAGCTTCTTCATTCTCACTAAAATAAGAAGCATGTTCATGAGCTGAGTGAGCTATGCAAGTAAGAGATTGGTTGGATGTTTAAGAAGAGAAGGAAAGGTGTGAAATAATTATCTATGAGAGTAGGAGGATTAATGGACAAGGCATATATATTAGGAATATATATAGTCTGGTGGCCACACAATATTAAAGGCTCACTTGAGATTAATAATCATGAATTTAAAGGGTGACAGCTATGGATTCATTCAGCTTTGTTCAGTCATGTAGATTCAGTCATACATTAAGGGGCAAATCTGATTTAATTAGGGCTGTACTTTGGCAAAAAAAAAAGGTGCAGCAAAATGAGAAAGGAACAAAAAAATTCATTTTGTATGAAATGGAGTGACAACCAATGATTGATGAGGAAATTTAAGCAGATTAAAGAAAAAAAACAAAGACATAAAACTGATAGGAGAATAAAGGGGTAGAGTCAATGGATTGGAGGCCCTGGTGAGTATTATGATATCTGGATTTGGAATACAAAAAGAAATGAGCCAGAACATCACCCCCACCCCACACCCCCAAAAACGTGTCTATTGTGATAGGAAAGGGTAATTCTTCAAATTGAGACTAAGGATAGGATATGGTTTTTATAATGACAAGGTCTAATGACAATGATTGGGAAAGATGAGCAAGAAAGAATATAGAACAAAGTCATTGGAGGAAGGAAGATCAAGAAACTAAGTAGCCACATCATTTAAAGACCATCTATTAGATTTGAAATTATCAAGAATTATGAATCATGTAGGAGAAGAGAATGTGTGTCAGGAGCAAAATTCTTCAAGGCATCAGAGGAAGTGATTTAAACATGAACAGAAAAGCCATTCTTTCTCTCTGTCATCTGCTAACAAAGTTAGATAATTTTCTCATTATTTTAGATATGATTGCAAAAGGCAACATGTAAACACAGAGCAGACTGAATTGACCATTATTATTGATGGCTGATTATCCAGGATTTGTTTATGCCTTTTTATGTGAACCTTAATTTTGTCCTGGTATCCACACCTTCTTATTGAAAATTATGTGTTGAAAGTACTGTTTCCATTAGCTCCTATCTTCAGATAGTGCCTGCCTATCTATACTAATAAAATGGTAATATGCAAATTGGTCAGGATGCCCTCACACAATGACCAAACAGCAGGCTACATGTGGCAACCGGGCTGGCAGGGGGGGGCAGTGAGGGGCGATTAAACTACTGAACAACAGGCTGCGTGGGATGACCAGGCTGGCATGGAGGGGAATGAAGGGCGACCAGGCCAGCAGAGGGGGGCAGTGAGGAGCAACCAAGCTGGCATGGGAGGCGGGGGGGGGGGCAGTTGGGGGTGACCAGGCAAGTGGGAAAGGAAGTTGGGAGCGAACAGGCTGGCGGGGGAGGGGGGGCAGTTGGGGGCAACCAGGCCAGTGGGGAGGCATAGAGGGGCGACCAGGTTGGCAGGGGGGAGCAGTTAGGGGTGACCAGGCTGGCAGTGGGGGGCAGATGGGCGTGACCAGGTTGGCAGGGGGGACAGTTAGGAACAACTAGGCCAGCAGGGGGGGCAGTTATGGCTGATCAGGCAGGCAGGCAGAGGCCATTAGGGGTGATCAGGCATGTAGGCAGGTGAGCAGTTAGGAGCTAGCAGTCCTGGATTGTGAAAGGGATGTCTGACTGCCAGTTTAGGCCCAATCCCCCAAGCGGTCCCGGATTGGAGAGGGTTCAGGCTGGGCTGAGGGAACCCCCCCCCCCCCCAGTGCACAAATTTCATGCACCAGGCCTCTAGTATTAAGAATAAATTCATTGCCCTTACCAGTAATTAGTTAAGAAATCCATGTGACCTAATGTTTTCCAGTGAAATACCACAAAGGTTTCACCAAAGCTTCTGAGTAACTTCCTCCTAGATTTTTTTCTCCACCTAGAAGGACTTTCAGAAATGACAATAGATTTCATTGTCCAGTTTCTCATAGGTATGGATGTGAATAAAGCAAAACAACCACAGGTTGATTGTGTTTACCCTGGAATAGTCTTACCTCAGGACTTCCATTGATCATTGATATGAATCAATTAATTTCCTTATGGTTTAAGGATAAGCCTTTGTGAAGGATAAATAGAATACTCAATTTATACAGAGATTGCAAATTGTTGTTGAAATTTTCTATAGCAAATACATGGAAATGAAAATGGAAACTTTGGGAAATCTTACCTTCATTGAGTAAGATAGGTTTTTCATGAATATCCTACCTAATAATAGACAAATATGCAAATTGACCATACCTCCGACACACCCACAAGCCACGCCCACCATCTAATTAGAGCGGGTATGCAAATTAACCCAATCAAGATGGCTACAGCCACAGAGAGCAAGATTTCCTAGGTAACAGAGGAAGCCAAGCTCTCTGCCTGCCCTTGCCAGGCCCAAGCCTCCACTCAAGCTACAAAGTTTCAATTATAGAAGGTAAACAAATTCAAACAAATGGCGGCAGAACGGAGCTTGAGAGAGCAGGCCAGGGTTGTCCCCGGCAACAGGGGAAGCAAAGCTTTCCGCACACCCTGGCTGGGCCCACCTGCTTAAGGCAACAAAGTTTCAATTATAACCCCAACACAAATGGCTGCCAGCCTCGGAGGGAGCCCCAGGCTTGGCTCCACTCCAGGCTACAAAGTTTCAATTGTAGAAGGAAAATAAATTCCAGATACCAGGGCCTCCGCTTGGGTTGCCAGGGGGCGTGGCCGGCCTGCAAACCACCACAGGACCCTCGCTCAGGCCGCCCCAAGCCCCAAGGGAACCCTACCCTGATCAGGGACACCCTTCAGGGCAAACCAGCTGGCCCCCACCCCTGTATAGGCCTCTATCTTATCTAATAAAAGAGTAATATACAGATTGATCATCACTGCAACACACAATATAGCTGCCCCCATGTGGTCAAAGATCCTGCCCCCATGTGGACACAAGATGGCCACCACAAGATGGCCAGCAGGAGATGGCAGTTGGGAGGCACCCTGCCTGCAAGGGAGGGCAGTTGAGAAGGACCAGGCCTGCAAGGGAGGGCAGTTGGAGGTGATCAACCCTGCAGGAGAGGGCAGTTAGGGGTGACCAGGTCGGCAGAGGAGGGAAGTTGGGGGCAAACAGTCTGGCAGCGGAGTGGTTAGGGGGTGATCAGGCTGGCAGGCAGAAGCGGTTAGGAGCAATCAGGAAGGCAGGAAGGCAAGCAGTTGGGAGCCAGCAGTCCTGGATTGTGAGAGGGATGTCCGACTGCCCGTTTAGGCCCGATCCTAGGAACGGGCAGTCGGACATCCCTTGAGGGGTCCCAGATTGGAGAGGGTACAGGCTGGGCTGAGGGACAACCCGGGCCTCTAGTACTAAAATATTGGTCATTCATTATAATTTTCCAGACCATCCACAGGTGCTATATGTTCCTATTTTAAGGAAATACAGAATCTCTTACTTTTACAAATTAAATGAAGAATATCTTATTGCCCAAGAAATGAAAACATAATAATAAAAAACATCATGGACTGTTTGTAATAAGAATAAATTGATTGGAAACATGAGGGTAATTGCAAATTGGTACTGATGATCCAAGAGGTGTCAGAATCTGAAGAATTTCAAGAATGCATAATAATCTCACACAAAAGAAAGTAAACCCTGGTTGGGTGACCCGCTTAGTTGGAGTATCATCCCATATACCAAAAGGTTGTGGGTTTGATTCCCATTCAGGGCACACCTAGGTTGCTGGTTCAATCACCGGTCCAGTCACGTATGGGAGGCACCAATCAATGTTTCTCTCACAACAATGTTTCTCTCACATTGATCTCTCTCTCTCTCTCTCTCTCTCTCTCTCTCTCTCTCTCAGTTCAATGAGGATATCCTTGGGTGAGGATTGAAAAAGTAAAAGGTAATAAGGAAAAATCACTGTGATATTTAAATGACTAAAAATTGTTCTTTAAAAAAAAATAAGAAATCAGTTGAAAATAATTGTTTGGCCATGTAGTTCCCCAACTATCAAGAAAAACTGAAGACAGTATCCTAACATAAAACTATACTGGTTATAATTGTGCCATTATACCTAAACAACCATTAAAATAAGGTAGAAAAAGAGCCAAATTAAAGAGGAAATCAAACATGGCAACAATAGAGCTAAATAAAACAGATTTTTTGTATAATTAAAGAAACACAGATATTATGAGATTACTGTTATCAGTTATTTCTTGAAGTACAATGAGAAAATTAATCAATCCTACACATTGCCATTTGATTTACAGTGTCCCCTCCTATAGATGCATACCCTATAGATGCAGGTATGCAAATGAAAAATTAACAGGTGAAATTTATTGCAAATGTTTTAGAAATTATTGCTAGGTTTTGCATCTTTCCTTTTGCTATGCTACTAGTACATTATATCCCCCAAAGGAGTTTGTTCTTCAGTCTAGATCCTAGAATGAAGACAACATGTAAACTAAAGTCAAAATAATCACAGCAAACACATAAGTGAGAAATAGGTGGGGTTTTTGTTTTGTTTTGTTTTGTTTAACTGTAAACCAAAAAGCTTTGTGGTTGTTTGTTATTGCAGCATAACCTTGCACGTACTGACTGATACAAAGCACTCCAAAAAATATACACATATAAGATATGAACAGGACATCTTAACTAATTTAAGAAAATCCTTGTAAGGGTAAAAAAAAAGAGAGAGAAGAGAGAGAGAGAGAGAGAGAGAAATATATAAATGAGCTGGCTCATTTTGTGTAGATTCATATTAATCTCAAAAATAATAATTTATTTTACTTTGCCCCTACCTGGTCTTCATCCTCTCGATCTCCATGCACAGATTCCTGCCAGACAGTTCCAGAAATTAGGCTGCTTGGTTACCCTGCAGCAACTACCATTTTCCTTCTTTCTGGCTCAGCTTGCTGCACAGATGTCTTCTGTATCTGCCAACATAAGAACAATTATTTTCATAGCTAGTGCACACCAGGGGCACTGTCATTGCTCTTCATATCTCTTGGAGTTTGTGCTGAGGCTTCTGATGCCAGATAGCCAGGGAGCTGATGTCTGCAAAACAGCACAGTCTACATCCCTGCTAGTGTCAAGTGTTAACTAAACTTCTATCGCCAATTCAGTTGAACCCTTATTTTCTCAGGTTCCTGAGTTATTTTAATAAACAGCTCATTTACTCTAATCTCTCTCTCTCTCTCTCTCTCTCTCTCTCTCTCTCTCTCTCTCTCTCTCTCTCTCTCTCTCTCCCTCTTTTGCTTTGATTCATGGTACTGGGCCAGATGAGATTTTGATTAACTCTATTCTGTATTCAAAGCGGTCCTTCTCTTCCCTGCTAGCTTAATGCCTTTGTAACCAACATCTTTAACTTCATTTGAGCACAAATTCTGTCCAAGTTGGGTCTCCAGTCACCCCTATACCTAGATCCATGTCCAAAAAAACATTCCAATGGAACATTCCCTGAACTCAATTCAACAGAGGTGTTTTGAAAAGTCCCACTCCATACTGGGCATGATGTTAGGTATTAGAGATGCAATGATCAATGAGAACCTTGGCCCTCTAGAAGCTTCAAGTCTATGAGCAAAACTGAAAGGTAAACAGAACATTGTGATAGGACTGACTTCAATGTGCTATAGGAGTCCAGTGAGGGAAAATAGCTAGTATTAACTCTCAGGGGAGACTTTCTTGGAGAAAAGCATGTCTAGTCTCAAACCCAAAGCAGGAGAGAAATTACACCTTTAAGTAGCAGGAAGAAAAGGAGGAGAGGCAGAGGGAGCAGATTTGCAAAGGCCTGGAACTGAGGAAAAGTGTGATCAGTTTGCAGAACTGAAAGTCAGAAACATGAATGGCTCCACGAAGAGCACAAGCTGCATGAGGGCAGGACAGTGTCACCACAGCCTTCATGCCTGGCAGTCCCTTAATACACAGTAGTTGCTCACTAAGAATGAATGGTCCCAGATTATGAGAAACAAAAGACTGACAATATATGTGGGTGGAAGTTATGTGGGAACAATATCATGAGGGTCTTTATAGGGCACATTAAGCATTTTGGATAAGAGAGGAATTGATAACTATTAAGAGATTTTTTTAAAGAATAAGGAAGGACACAATTACATTTGTACTTCATTGCAGTGTCTGACTGCTTCGAATTGATGACTAAGAGTAAAAAATGGAGTTCTCACCCTGGCCAGTGTGTCTAAGTGGTGAGAGCATCAGCCCAAGCACTGAAGGGTCTCAGGTTAGATTAACTGTTAAGGTCAAATATCTGGGTTGTAGATTGGATCCCCTGTCCTGGTCATGGTGCCTGAGGAAAGTAACCAATCATGTTTATCACTTTCTCTCTCTCTCTCTCTCCCTCTCTCTCTCCCTCTTTTCCCTTCCCTCTCTAAAAGAAATCAATGGGAAAAAATATTCTTGTGTGATGATTAACAACAACAACAAAGGAGTTCTACATAGGAGGTCATTGCAGTAATCAACTAATTCAGATAACAACTAATATTTATTTTATTATGAGCCTATTCTAAATGTTTTACTTGTATTATCTCATTTAATCTTGTCAAAAACTCAGTGAAGTAGGTAATGTTATTTCATCTTTTACAAAGGAAGAACTTGAATCACAGAGGTTAAACTACCTGCTCAAGATCACATAGCTGGTGAGTAGGGAAGAAGCAGAACCAGGATCCCAAACCTGTTAATTTCCTTCTATGTTCCATACTCTTAACCTCTTTCTTACACTCCACATCACAAGAAGGATGATAGTGATTTTTGTTGCTGTTGTTAATCCTTACCCAAGGATATTTTTCCATTGATTTTTAGAGAGAGTGAAAGGGAGTGGGAGAGACACAGAGAGAGAAACATTAATGTGAGAGAGACATATAGATCAACTGCCTCCAGCACATGCCCCTAATTAGGGGCTGGAATAGAGCCTGCAATTGAGGTTTGTGCCCTTTACTGAAATTGAACCCCCAACCCTTCACTCAGAGGGCCAACATTGTATCCACTGAGCCAAACCAGCTAGGGCAATAGTCATTTATTTTAAAATAAAAAAGTATGGATTGGAAAAGAAAAGTATCCTAGAAAGAGGGATGTTAAGAGGGGGAAATTGACAAGAAACAGAATTAGTTAGAAACAGAATTAGAAACAGAATTACATGTGTGCTTTGTGGATAAGGAAGAATCAAGGATGATATCCCAGTTTCTATTTCAGAAAGTAAGGAAGTACAAAAGAAGGATTTTGAGGATGGGGATAGATTAATCTGGACATGTAGTATTATAAGTGCTTATGAAATATTAAGTGAAAATATTGAATAGGTAGTGATAACTGTTGGTGTGGATGGCAATCTGGAATAGAGATTTAGTTCTCTATTTAAGATTGTCATTGAAATCATGTAGGGCACAGTCATTCAAAGATTATATGCAGTGAGCAAAGAACGCAAAGGATATAATCTTGAACTATGTGAAAATTAAAGGGACATAGAAAGGGAGACTGTCTCATTAAGCACATACACAATCAGACACACACAGACACAAAACATATGAGTTAATCCAGGATAGTGTAATGTCATAGAAGCCAGAGGAATCAAATATTTCAAAAAGGTGGGAGCAGAGATACAAAGCAAAGATCTGATTGTGCAGAACAGAAGTTACAAGAAGTCACAAAGTGGTAGGAACACAAATGGAAATTTCCGGAGGATCAGTATGGTCCAACAGGAGGCAGAAATCTCTAAAGCCACAGCCTTAGAAGAGCTTCCAATTTGGTGAGCTTTCCCTCCAGGAACCCCACCGTGTTCTCCCAGTGAGGATCCACGAAAGATTCCCTCCGTAGGGAGATGGAAAGAATAACCAGTGAGAAACATTTCCATAACAAAGGCTTCCTCTCCAAGGGAAGGACTTTACCTGAGTTTAGGAAGTGAAAGTCTCCATACATCATCCCCTCCTGCCTTCCTATCTCCAGGTGGAAAAGCACATTGTGAAAAAGGAACATGGTTTCAAGGAAATAGACTGGAAAAATTATATCCAGGGAAATGAGCAGGGGACTGGGGGAAAAGAAGCAACAGCTAAGTCACTGGAGGAGTGACAGAAACACTAGAGGAGACTGACCAAGTGGCCTTAGTATTGTGTTAAGCTTCTCCTCAGCTTGACTAAACTTTATACAGTTTTCCTCCTGACTCTAGGGCTCTGATTTCCCTTGGCTTAGAGCAATTACTTGAAAAAACTTGTAAATTCTTTCCCTGGCCCTTTGATATATAAATCTTTTCTAAAGACTCCTGTAAGGATTTTCTCAAGGATCTGGGAGTCTCCAGTCCTGAAGATAGAAGTTGACTTTTCCTTTGGGTAAAACCAATTAGAAATCAGATGGCCTAACATCCACCCACCCTGGCTCTTAAAACTCTCCCCCACCTTTTGTTAGAGTGGAGCTGAGTATCCAGAGCAATTTGCGTTCTCTACTTTATTACTGGCAAAATTATTAAAATAAAATTAATTTCTGTTTGAAAAAAAAAGAGAAAGCAGCTAACAGTGTCAAATACTGTAGCGATATCAACAGAATTGGTCTGAATCTATCCAGTGGATTGAACAACAAGGAGGTAACGGGATTGTAAAAGAAAAATTTTGAATAGAATTTTCATGATAGCGAGAAATTTTCAACCCATACTTGATGCTCTAAGAAAGTTTGATTTTAAAAAATGCAAAGAACAAAGAAGAAAGGTCCAGTTTAAGAACAAAGAGATTGGATTTAAATACTCTCTGTTTTAATCAGCAGGAATCAACTTCAGCTAACTTAAAACCAAAATGGGCACTTTTAAAAAGCCTGCAATGTGGCAATGTAAAACGAAATAAGCCAGTCAGAGATAGGTAAACATCACATGACCTCACTCATTTGTGGAATATAATGAACAACATAAACTGATGAACAATAAAGATCCAGAGACAGAGAAGCATTGATCAGACTGTCAAAGTCAAACCTTAGAGGGAAGGTAGGGGAGGATGGGGGTAAGGGGGAGAGATCAACCAAAGGACTTGTATGCATGCATATAAGCCTAGTCCATTGGTTATGGGGGTGAGGGCATGAGTGCGGGGGAGGGGGGCAAATGGGGATAAGGACACATATGTAATACCTTAATCAATAAAGAAAAAAAATGGAAATGTTGCAAGATCTACAGAAGGATGTGCTAGGCAGCCTCCAAATGGGCCCCCAAAGAACCCTGTCTCCCAGTATCATGCCCTTTCAAATTCTCTTCCCTGGACCTACCTAATGACTTGTTTCTAATGAATAAAATATGACAAAACTGATAGAATGTCATTCTTAATATTAAGTTACAAAAATACTGTAACTTCTGTCTTGATCCTGCTCTCTTTCTCTCTCTCCAAGTTTTTGTTATAGGGGATATAAGTATCTGTAGGTTTGGTGTGTGTCTTTAGTTTCACAGATCTATAGATAAAAGGAACTATATCCAAGGAGGTATGTTCAAGAAACTGTGTCTGAACCTAATTTATATAATGTGCTTCTGGACTTTGAGCTGATGTCATAATAAAATGAGACTTTTGGGGGATCTTTGGTGAGGTTGAATATCTCTGAAATTGGCAAGAACATGAATCATTGGGGGATAAAGAGTAGTCTATAGTACGTAGCCAATAAAATAGCCCTCATTGATCTTCACCTACCGGTATTTATATCCTTGGGTATGGATGTGAGCTCTTCATGAATGTGAGCTTGTCCTGGTAACTTTTCTAATGATTAAAATATAGCAAAGGTAAGGGGATGTAAATTTCAAGTTTAGATAACAAGAAAACTGCTACTTCTGCCTGGTTAGCCCTCTCTCCCTCTCCCTCTAAGCCCTACATCTGGGAAAGCAGCTTTAAAGAGAGCAAACCCTATGGAGAGGCCCAGGTGACAAGAAAATGATATATCAAGCCAGCCATAGAGGACCCATAGCCTGTGAATGGCCATATGAGTGACCTTGGAAGTGGGCCTTCTGCCACTCAGAGCTTGGCACTGAAACCATAGCCAATGCCTTGATTGAAGCTTTTTGAGAGACCCTCAGAGGTACCTAGTGAGGTCCTATTTATATTCTGGAACTACAAAACACTGCAAGGTAATAAATGTTTATTTTATTAAGTTGCTGTGTTTGGTGATAATTTATTACACTACAATAGATAACAATACTAAGAAATAACAACCAGGGAACATAGCTCTATCTGAACATCCTCTCCATTGCTATTCGCCACTTCTCTGTACTTCTCTCTGTGTGAGCATCATGACAGAAAACACAAATGCCCTTAGGCCTAAATCTGGGGATCCAACTGACCACACTTTGATCAGTTGTCTTCTCTAGTCAAAGGGGAAGAATGTACCCATTACAGTCATCATGGATGAAGGGTAGGCCAGTGTAGTGAGGTCCTGAAAAGTTAAAACACACAACCTAAGCATAGATACTAAAAGAGGTTTTATTTTCAGTTTCTTAAAGGCATGTTTTTATAATTGATATGTCAAGTATCTCCAAAACTACATTATATCAAAATTTCTATATTTCCCCAACCTAACCATTTCTATCATATATTTTAAGTCATGTTGAATATTCAACTATGTGGGGTTTTTAATTGCTTTTTGCATGCTTGGGGAAACTCTTCCCTGAAGTCAGAATTTATTGTCACTTTCTAAAATATAGACTACAAAGGAATACCAGTCAACCCCAATCAGAGTTTCAGAGCCAAATACAGCTTAGGTAGTTTAGGTGAAAATAATAGTAAAATTAAAGGGGGGTGGTGGTGAATATGGCCTTCTCCATCCCATAGGTAAAAGATTTAAAGCTCTCACTTTAGATATCTCAAGGTAATAATTGAGAAGCTAACATACCTATTAGCCATTTATTTATAATCTAGAATAATAAAAGGGTAATATGCTAATTAGACCAGATGTCTTCCAGATGTCCTTCCAAACTATCCTTCCTGACGAATCTGGGGTCAAGGGAAGCCAGCCCGGTCCCAGGTGCCTGCGGGAAGCCAGTGTCAGCAGCCAGGATTCTGGCTGTCAGACAGAAGCCAGCGCTGGCCGTTGGGGGAAGGAAGGCCTACGCATGCACGAATTTTCATGCATTGGGCCTCTAGTTATTTTAATAACACAAAAGAACAATGAAAATTTGCCAGATAATTAAAGCAAGATACATATAGGTTTAAAAGGATAAAACATGTTTAATAGCCTAATTTTTAACTTGGTTTTGTTAAAGTATTAAAGAGGTACTACATATAACCAAAATAATTGATAACATAAAAATATGGGTGGAGGCATAAAAGCGAAAAATTTCATCTCACTTCTAAGAAAATGTTTGATGAGGTACAATAATGAGGTGCAGTAGAGCATAAATGTAAGAAAACAAAGGATTTTAAAAACCATTGGGAAAATAAGAAAAATGAAAATGGTAAAAAATAGTTTTTTTAACTTTAAAGTAGAACATTTTCATTCACGCATGTGTCATAAACTTACTCATTCAGTTATCAGGTATAAATTATTGCTTATTTTATGCCAGACCTTCTGATAATTTCTGAAGAAGACACATAGACACATACTATACTTGCCCTCTTGGAATATTGTGAAAAACATTTTCTTAAAGCAAATATGTAGATGCTGAAAATATGCCAGTCCAGAGAGAGAAAGAGAAAATGAAATCCTAGGCAGTACATTTTGTAAATGTTGAAACATGTCTGGGAGTCAGGAGTACTTTTCTCTTGCTATATACTTATGGCAAGATTTCTAACACACAGTAGATTAGTAGGTGTGAATACCATACTATTATTGAGTTATTTTTAGGAATTAATTATGCAGGAAATTCTGCAGCTTCTATTTAGATACCTTGGGGATGCTCTGGCGTTTGATAACTTAATTGAGCTGATTGAGTCCTGTTTAAAGAGAGCAGACAAAGCATGATAAGCAACTTCACATTCACAGATTTTTAACCCAATCTTCACTTAAAAGATTTCCTATTTGCTTTTCACATAGAAGTGTGCTGACTTTTTAAACATAAAAACACTCACGTGTGCGCGTGCACACACACACACACACACACACACACACACACAGGAAATAAGAAGGATTTGAATATTAGGTTAGCTTTATTTGGGATAAGTTATGCTACTCGGCTTCCTTCTAACTTGGAATCCAAATTTTAAGACTTTCAAAGCCCAATAAGAACAGATAAGCTATATATTTTTCTAGTAGGAGTTAAGCAAGCAAATGAAGAGCAAAAATTTGACCCATGAATAAGACATCATCGTCACTAACAGTAAATCTAAATGGAGGTTTTTAGTGTTAAATGCTTGTGCCAGTCACTTATTCATGTACATGCTCTATGAAGGGTTAGTATATGTCAGATATTAAAGGTATGGGGACATGATGATGCCAAGACAAAGCCCTTGTCCTCATAGAGTTTATAGTCTAACTAGAGGCCCAGCTCACGAAATTCATGCGTCAGTATGGTCCCTAGGCCCAGCTTGCCATCAGGGCCATCTTCCCTGGCTGTCGGCAGCTGGCCCCACCCCTCACTACCACCCACCCGGGTTCCCCATTTGCCATCAAGCAATCAGAGCCTAAGGCCCGGGAGGAGGGACCAAGAGGCCGGCTGTTCCCACCCACTTGCCAGCCCCACCCCTTCCATGGGTTGTCCTCTGTGTGTGGGGTGACCAGTGGGGCTGGGCCTTGGCCTGGTGCCACCCACATCCCCACCCACCCAACCCCAGGTCCCTATTTGCTATCTGGCAATGGGAGCCTGCTGGCCAGGGAAAGGGACCGAAAGGTGGTCAGTGCACCTCATAGTGACTGGTTGAGCAGTTGTTCTGGTCATTCTGCCATTATGGTCACTGGGCTTTTATTATATAGGATGGAAGACACAGGCACATGCATGCCTTGCACACACACACACATACACAAATGCACAAACTAACATGGTTCAGTTAATTCTAATTGCTCTGATGACAAACAAAACAAGGTAAGCAGATAAATAGTGATGGAAGGAGCTGGTGGCTATTACAAAGAAGTTGTAATGAAAGTTCTCTGAAAAGATGGCCTTTTAAGAGAATGTGCATTAAATGAGGGAAAATCCATACAAATATTAGGGGAAACAAAATTCTAGGCTAGAGAACAGCAAGTGCACAGACTATAATCATAATCAGCTTGGTTGACATAGTCATAGAATTGTAAGAAAGATGAAAGTACAGAAAAGGGAGAAAGGAGGTCTGAGAAGGAACATATAACCCAGTTAGTATAAGATTTTGTAGGTCATTGAAAGGACTTTAGATTTTATTGTTAATGCAATGAAAAACCATTAAACATGATATGGTCATCTCCATTATTATCTTGTGGCAACATTTCTAATTCAACTTTCCCAAACTGAACTCCTCTTTCTCATCCGTTCCCCAAAGTGTTTTTATGTCTATTAATCTCTCTATGACCTATAAAAGTCAAGAGTCTGTCCTTCATGCATACATGAAATATTATGGTCACTTCTGATTCCTTCTTCTTCCTTATCTCCACAATAATGTGTAAAGAAAGCTGAACTACACATATGAGCTCCTGGATTCCAGTCCTGGCTCTGTAACCTACTTGCTGAATGTCATTTAACAGGTCACCCAACCTCTCTTGAGTCTGTTTTCTCAGTTTAAGACAAAAATGGTTGTTAGGATTATTGTTTATTATATGCCAGATTCCTCTAAAACAACCAATTTACAGATAAAGAAATTGAGAAACATGTCAGCAAGTTATTTTGGTCTAAATTAGGTAATTACTAAGAGGTGTATTGGGGATTTGAAGGCAATTTTATTACTGCAGAGGGGAGACATTCAATAACTATGTCATCCTTCCTTTAAAATGAAATTGTGTATGAGAGTATGCTCTGAAATAAAAATAAAAGTATCATCTTCTTCATCCACTATTTGACATATGTATAGATTTAACTTCATTGAGGACTTATTCTGATTCATGCTTTATACTGGGGATAAAAATTTGGAAGACCTCAATATTGCCTTCAAGCAGTGTCAAATTTTTAGATACCTCTTAACTATATTTTGTAAATCTTATTTCAGTTAGAGATGAAATAAAGCAGAAAGGTTGCATATGTAAATGAGCATGTAAGTCTTGAAAGATAGTGCTTTTTATGCTGAAGTTCAGCCAAGACCACTAGTTCAAGTACTCATTGCCATAGCAGCTTTAAAACTGGAAGGAACCCTAGGCATTAACTTCAGGCCAGTTAGTGATCACACTATAGTGCATGTGCTCAATGTCTGTGCTCTTCTCATTTATACTCTCAAGACTATCATTTTCCTCTCATTCTACCAAATTTTTAAGCCTTCTCCATGCTTTCCTTCTTCAGTTGTTTGTAATATTGATTTAACATTTTCCTATGCCTAATTGTATTTTAAATGATTTAATTTCATGTTTTATTTGCCCTTTTAGTTTTTCCCTTACTTTTTCAAACTCTTTTTTTTACTTTATCATTTATTACAGACTTTCATTTATTCTTTCACTCAATCCATTGAGAGTGTGAGCCACTTGCTATCTACCTTGACTGTCCCATCTGAAATTGCACTCTGTCACCCTTTCTCCGTATTCTGTTCCGTTTTCCTTCTTAGCATGTACCTCTGTCAAACCTACTCCATTTTCATCTGTTATGTAACTTCTCTATTCAAATCTAGCAGGATTCCTTGCCTGTTTTTGTTCACTGCTATCCTCCCAGTCACCGCTGCATGCCTGTCACAAATGAGGTCTTCAATACATATTTGTTTGAGTGAATGCAATTTTTAAAACATTCCAGATGTACATGGTCTTCTAATGTGAAGTCTACATTTTTCTTTTGCAGGCTATGTTTCTTTTATTCTTTGTGGGGTGAATTTACCTTTGGTTTTATATCTCTGAACATGGAAAAATTGATAAGCATCTGCTATTAATCCAAAAGAGAGTAAATATATTCCACTTGTTTCCAGGGCCTGTTCTAACTGAGCATCACTTGTGCTCTTCCCCTCCAATCTTGAGTTGGAGTACTGGATCTCAAGGTTTCCCTATTCAGAAACCTGAAAATGAAGCGGGGAGGAAGCTAAGACAACCAGTAGTCACAGTTATGGATTTTTGTAACTGCATTGTATTTGCCCTGTATGTATATGTATCTTAAATCTGCCTGAGTCATGCTTTGCCTGTTGAGTTGGCATCATATGCTACAAAATTAAGGTGCCTTATAAATTAGATCCCTATCTTGAGACAAACTGGCCACTTTAGTGATAAGTTTATTTTGAAAGATAAGGATTTTTTAAATTTGATGTGTCTACACATTTTGGCGGTTTGACACTATTGCTCTTTAGTTGTACAAATGGCTTCAGGAAGTTTTTATTCACTCTCTCACTTTATGCCCTTGTAGTGGGTTGAATGGTTGCCTCCAAAAAGTTATGTCAATAAACCTATGAAGGTCAGCTTATTTGGAAAGGGAGTCTTTGCAGATGTAAATTAAGGACCTAGAGATGAGATTATCAGGATTATGAGTGGGTCCTAATACCAAAGGCAAACCTCTTAAGAGACACACAAAGAGAAGGAGGAAAAGGCCACTTGAAGAGAGAAGCCAAGATTGGAGTTAGGCAGCCACATCCAAAAACACTTGGAGCCAACAGAAGCTGGAAGAGGTAAGAAAGGATTCTCGCCTGGAGTCTCTGGAGGGAGCACGGGCCCACCTGCTAGTTCCTTGGCTTCAGACTGTTGGCCTCCAAAATTATGACAGAATAAATTTCTGTTTGTTCTAAGCCACCTAACTTATGGTAATTTGTTATGACAGCCCTAAAACACAAGTACAGCCCCTTATGCTAGATATTGCCCTTCCAGGTAAGAGGAAAATTCTCTTTGAATGAATGCTGCAATTATTAGAGAGTGAGTGAAGGCAGGGAAAAGAATGGAAAGCACTGGCCACATTTATTCCCTTGAAATCCTTCCATTGAAATGTCAGCATGACATTAAAAAGCCCTAGGGAAAGCAGCTTCCTAGCATAGTATTCCCTTTTTTCCCTTGTCTGTCTGTGCATCACCACCAATTAATCCATCATTTGCTCAAAGGGCACTGCACCCTTTTGAAGCGTGTTTCAAGTGTTGTCGGTGTAGGAGGTGGTGTTTGTGGAAGGGTCCATGTGATTTCCTACCTTCTACCTTCATTTTGTTGCAAGTCACAGTGTATTTAGCAGGTTGTCCAAGCAATAGAGGTGGGGGGAAAACTTTCTCTAATTATTAAACAAACTTTCTCTAAAAGAACATCTCCCCTATTTTATAATCTTCAGTTGTGTTTTAGAAAGGGAGAGATTTATAAACCTGCACTTGCACTTTTATCTTTTTTCTTAGTTATATATTTTGCTCTTATGATCTAAGAAGATAGTTAATATATTGCCTAATTGCTCTACGTTGTACCCCTGAAACTAATATAATATTGTATGTCAACTGTAATTGAAAAATAAATTTTAAAAAATGTAAACTTATAGAAATACTAGAGTCCCGGTGCACAAAATTCGTGCATGGGAGGGGGGTCCCCTCAGCCCAGCCTGCACCCTCTCCAATCTGGGACCCTTCGGGGGATGTCTGACTGCCAGTTTAGGCCCCATCCCGGCAGTTGGACATCCCTTTCACAATCCGGAACCACTGGCTCCTAACCGCTCACCTGCCAGCCTGCCTGATCACCCCTAACTGCCCCCCTGCCATCCTGATCACCCCTAACTGCCTCTGTCTGCCAGCCTGGTTGCCCCATGCAGCCTGATGTTTGGTCGTTTGTTCACCCCTCACTATCCCCCCTTCTGGCCTGGTCACCCCATGTAGCCTGCTTTTTGGTCATTGCATGAGGGGGGCGTCCCGGCCAATTTGCATATTACCCTTTTATTAATATAGATTTATAATGTCTCAAATGCTATATTTTCACAATACATTCCATACCATATAGAGTGAATTCCCTAAAGCAATGCAAAGGGATAGAAAGGCTGCGGGAGAAGTTTTACTAAAAGGTCCCTCTGAGACCTGAGATAAAGCCTCGTCTGTTCTGATTTACCCTCCTCATTAATGACCTGGAAAAAAGTAGGAGTCAACAACACATTAATTAAATTCACAGCTGTTTCTTAATTGAAAGGTATAACACATACCAGCAAAGGACAAAGACTCTGAGGTTAAAAATAGGAATATAGGAAACATATATATCCAAGTTGGAAAACAACCTAAACACTGAACTCCATTGGTTAAAGATACTTGAGATGGTGTTCAGAGTTCAGTGGCTCCTAGGTTGAAGATGACAGTACAGAATATGACAATATAAAGATCCAATCTAAGTGTCCAGCAAGCTATGTGGCCAGAAGCACAAAGAAGGACATCACATAGCACACAGAGATGTGTAGTCCCTTAAAAGTTGTGTTCATCTCTCTTTAGTGTAAATAATGAGAATCATTTTTTAAGAGTATCAAAGAGATCGCTGAAAGAAATGATTTGTAAAAATAAGAATTTTTGTGTGGTTCCATAATTAAGTCAAATTTATCAGAGTCAGATCACATGAACCTTAAAAATGCTCTCAATTTTTATGTGAGGAATATGGCACCAAGAAAACGTAAGCTACTAGCCCAGGATCCTAAGGTAAATATTTGAGAGAACCTGAGCTAATGTCTGAGTCTCCGGACTACTCATTTCTGTCCTGGATCATGTACCATTGCCAGGTCTGACCTGAACATCAGCATCAGGGATGTGGAAATATCCTGATTTTAATATAAATGACTAGGGGCCCGGTGCACAAAATTCATGCACTGGAGGTCGGGGGTCCCTCAGCCCAACCTGCCCCCTCTCACATACTGGGAGCCCTCAAGGAATGTCCTACTGATGGCTTAGGCCCACTCCCCATAAGGAACGGACCTAAGCTGCAGTCTGGCCTCCCTTTGTGAGAGACAACCGGGCTGATCAGGGAAAGGCACCAGCCTCATCACCCTGCTGCTGCAGCCACTGCCAGTCACTGCAGCCACCAAGGTATTTTCATCAACATGGACTCTAGTCCCTTCACCAAGAAAAAATGAAACTTTCTTTAGGCATTTTCAAGATGTGTCTCTCATAGAATATGACATTTCTTTCTTCTTTTTTTTTTTATCCTCACCTGAGTATATGTTTCCATTGACTTTTAGAGAATGTGAAAGAGAAAGGGAAAGACAGAGAGAGACATCAAAGTGAGAGGAATACTTAGATTGGTTGCCTCCTGCATGAGCCCTGACCTGGGCCCCAGCCAGGGAGGAGCCTGAAACTTAGGTACATGCCCTTGATCAGAATCTAACCTGGACTCTGCGGTTGGCAAACGTAGGCATTATCTACTGAGCCAAACCGTGTAGGGCAGGTTATGACATTTCTTAGCCCTCCAGCAGCAGACCTTCATTTTTTTTTTCCCCAGGAGTGTGGTGGAAAAGCCCTAGATCACCTTTTTGGATTCTTCTACCCAAGTTACTAAGACTATTACCAGTGGCATACAGGGAGCTTAGCCAATGAGTGGTCAGAAAAGGTATTTCCTCTGTAGTTCACACCTATCTCCTGTGATCCCCGGCACCACCCCTGCCAAGGCCTAAAGCCTCCAGCCCGTGGCAGGGGACCCCCAGCTGGCTCGATCACTAGGCTCCGCCCCTGGCCAAGGCCTCAAGCCTCTGTTTGAGGCTCGGGCCCTGGGCAGGGACCCCCAGCTGGTTCTGATCGCCTGTAGGGACCCCCAGCTGGTGCAATCGCCTGGCTCCACCCACAGCCAAGGCTGCAAGCCTCTGGCAGAGGCTTGGGCTCTGGGCAGGGACCCCCAGCTGGCTCCGATTGCCCGCAGGGGACCCCAGCTGGCTCTATCGCCCAGCTCCATCCAAGGCCAAGGCCGCAAGCCTCTGGCCAAGGCTTGGGCTCTGGGCAGGGACCCCCAGCTGGCTCCGATTGCCCACAGGGGACCTCAGCTTGCTCTGATTACCAGGCTCCGCCCCAGAGGCCAAGGCTGAGGCTTGGACTCTGGGCAGGGACTCCCAGCTTGCTCTGATCACCTGGCTCTGCCCCAGCGGCCAAGGCTGCAAGCCTCTGGCCGAGGCTTGGGCTCTGGGCAGGGACCCCCAGCTGGCTCTGATCGCCCCACTCTGTCCCCAGCCAAGGCCTCAAGCCTCTGGCCAAGGCTCGGGCTCTGGGCAGGGACCCCCCAGCTGGCTCTGATTGCCTGCAGGGGACCCCAGTTGGCTCTGATCGCCTGTGGGGAACCCCAGCTGGCTCTGATCTTCCCCTCTGATCTTCGGCTCCAATCGCCCAGTTCCAACCATGGCCGCTCTCCGAGGCTACAGCCATCTTGGTTGGGTGTATTTGCATATTCACTTTCTGATTGGCTGGTGGGTGTGGCTGATGGGCGTGGCTTGTGAGTGTAGCAGAGTGATGATTTGCATATTACTGTTTTATTAGATAGGATTCTTGTAAGGAAGTTTTATTAGAAAGTTAAAATCCCATACCAATTTCTTGGAGGCATAAAGGACACAGAATCAATGCAGAATGAATGCAAGAATGCACATTTGTGGTATCACATCTTCTCTGCAAAGCATTTTACTAATAGGTTTCAAACTGTCTTATGAAAAGTGGCAAGGAGCACCATACTTACTACCAGTCAGAATAATTTTGTTTAATATCTTAAACATTTACTTCAATGTTGATTTTCAGCTTCAAATTTTGCAAATTAAATCTCAATAAAATAAATTCATTAATTAAAATCACCCATTAAGTTTAAACATCTATAAGGTAGTAAGCAATACTAAAGTTAATAATGCTTGACAAGGCTGTGCTGAAGATCACATTTTTAAAATTATAGGAAGGGTCCTATAAAAGAGAAAACTCGTATAACTTAAGAGATAATTTGCCTGAATCTTGACTTAGTGACATGCTCTAAGTTCTGAAGCAGAGTCCATTCAACTGCAGTTGCTTATTCCGAAAATCCAAGCAGTAAAGAAATTGATAGATATTCGGGGGAAGTAAACTAGAACAAGATTAAAGACAGGGCTTCACTCCAGTGAAAGGTTCCTGCATCTAATGTCAGCCAGAAGAAAGTAGGTTGATATTCTAGATGTGTATACTTTGTAAGAAAACTAAAGGTTACTAAATTTGTTGATTAATAAGAATGCCCAGGAGAAGTCAGTCCAGACTTAGTGTTTAGGATCTAGTAAGGTGTCAAGGAAATGGCAAAACTTTAGGGTCAGAACTATCTGTGCTTGTATGCTGGCTTCATAGTTCATGGGCAATGTGACTTATAAAACTCACCAAGCTTTAGCTGTTTCACTTATAAAAGGAATGATAATATTATTTATGTCAAAAAGTTGACTTCAGGATTAGAGGAGCACATGTAAATCTTCCAATACAGTGCAGCATCTACAACCATTACTTTTATACCTTGCAAAGCAGCTATGGGAAATTCCCTCCCACATCAAGAAACACTCCTATGGATTGCATGCAGCTCAACTTATAGGAGATTTATTTAACATCCTAATATGTGAGCTGAGCTGTCAATGATAATGAAAATAAAGACACTGGCCATTGAATGTACCTGGTTATAACTTCACCAATGATGCATAATCATACTGTGAGAAAGTATTGCCTGCACAGGATGATAATATTTTAGATGATTGCATGAGTCCTTTTCATTTTTCATTTTTCTGGCTGTAAATTTTTAAAGATAAGTAAGTTAGTTAAAGAAACAATTCAAGCCTATGTTGAGATAGCTAGGGGAAAGATTGTTCAACTAACCTTTTGCTGTGCTATTAATTCCATTAAGACCAATTTATTAAATATAGGCAGGTCAGGTCCAGGGAACAATGAAAATTAGAAAAAAATGTGTAAGATCTTTCAGGTAGTCTGAGCCATGAAATAATCACAGCAATGATTTTCCCAGAGCTAACTATTCATTTGCACCCTAGCGCTTTTGAACCTATGTTATTGTTTTCCTCTTAATGTCTGCTATGCATCAATGGTCATAATAGATGGAGATGGATGGGGAATTGAGACTTAGCAGCAACTTAGCTATTAAAATGCTCAACTGGTCTTTGGTCTAGTGTTCCCCGGTGGATATGGCCCTGTTCATTAATCTACATGTTGATTACAGCCACTGTGTGCTATTGATCTGTGCATCCCAGCCCTGTGATTGTAGCAGTATTAAGTTGCCATAGGCATCTATAACAACTCCTACCTCTGAATTAAATGCTGCTGCCAATCATGCAATGAAAAAATAGTAGTCACCTTTTGGGCTGACTTGAAGATACCTAAGGAAATTTTTAAAACCTATCTACTTTAAATTATTTTAATAAGGTGAATTGAAGGCTTATTTTACTTTATACCATTGATGTGGTTCCAAAATTGTTCAGATAATACAAAGTTATTTGTTTCCTCATTGACATACTTTATAAATTTCATATAAGCTTTGTTTTTATATTCAATTATTAGTGACTCCATTACACGAGTTTTATATTTCTCTCTTCTGTTCTCCACCTTTTCCTCTCTGCCAAGTAGTTAATGATGTGTAAACCAGCACTTAGGTGTGCTGAGAGAGCATGTTATTTCAAAGAGAGTGATCATGAATCTTTTATGAAATAGCTTTTTGAAATGTGAACAATTATCCTGGAAGGCATTTGTTTACATTTGCTTTTTCAAAGTAAAATATACATAAAAATAATTGTGATATAGATAATGAAGTTACTTTAATTGACACAAAAATGAAGTCTTATTTATATCACAGTGATTGAGAAGAATGATTTTGTAAGCCTTTTATTTAGTAAACTTTAGTTAATATGCCAAGTGTTAAACATGAATATTTGAAATACTGTTAAAGTCATGAACAGGACCAAAAAGTACTTTCACTTCAATGTTTGCTTTAATCACTTATTCATTTTAACAATGTAGTTAATTTCTTGGGTCCTGTTTTAGCACCAGTACTAGCACCTACTAACTCATGCATTTAAATTTCTTGAAGATATAACATGGCCTTTGTACATGTAACTTTGTTAGAAAGATGAGAGGGATGAGATGGTACTTCATTCATTTTTCAATGTAAAGATAAATTTAGATTGAAGTCAAAATTATGAACCCATGTTAACAAAAATCCAATGCCTATATAAATAAGTGTACCATAAATTTTGTTCTTCACCAGGATGTAGGTATTATTGACAAGTTTCACTACTTTCCTCACCTCTTATAAAAGCAAAAATAAATGATAAAGTAATACATTTTAACATAATGAAAACATAGAAGACAGAGGAAAGGAATATGTTAACATCCAAGAAGCAGCAAGGCCTCTTAATATAGCATGTGAATTACTGTTAAAGCAACAACTTATCTCAATGCTTTTCAAAGTTATTCTGTCCAAGTCCCGCCTCTAAATCAAACTCTGTTAAATGTAAGGTCGTCTTATAAAGGTAAGGCAGCACAAGTCATATTTCACATACTTTGACATTACTTTAGGTTTGGAAAGACCTCTTGACTGGTCTAATGCATCCCACTGAATGACTTCACATGTTTCTAAAATATCCAATCTGTTCCCTGTTTAGTCTTGAATACACCATTTAGAGTTATTGTTCATTAGGTTTTAAATTACATCATAGTATACACTGAATTCTAGGTCATCATTATGACCTGACATTATCTGCAATCCAAAGACTTCTGTCATATTTCTCCAAAATCAATTCACCTAGAGATAGTATAAAGGCAATGCTAATCTGATTGCAGTGCAGCAGCTGCTTCAAAGAGAGATGTAATTTGAGAGGCATCACAAGGCTTCATTTTTCAAAAACAAACAAAAAATTATCAGTGATTTGCATGACACTGCTTGAAAACCTTCCCTATTACCAAACTTATCATTTCTTTGGGTTAAGGAATTTTCTCATAAAGTAACAATGTATTCCCTGGACAGAGGAATAGATTAATGTTTTCATTCATACCCAATAGGTTAGGAAAGGAAAGGGACATAGACACAGGTCAATAATAGCCTGATGTAGTTAGGAAGGACGTAGAGAAGGGGACTGGAGAGACTTGGGGAATTAGGAGAGCCAGAGCAGAAGAGGTGAGGCAAGGTGAATACATAAAGGGCTTGCATGTCAAGGAGAACAGGAACTGAAAACATGAATTGATGTATTACTTGAAGCATTTTCATTATTTGTAATTTTTTTAGGTCCTTCCAAAGTTGTGCCATCACTTACTTTCAATTTTTCACCAATGCAGATCTCATTATCACTTAGAGCACAGAATATTTATTCTTAACTTTGTTTACACAGTTATGGATTATTTTGATGATGTCAGCTTCATCTTTTCACTGGGAGTGATAGTGCTATATCTCAGCTGATCTATTTCAAAATTACTTTAGTTTGAGGGTTTGGGTTAATATACTATGATTTAAAACACAATAAAAGCCTTTTTGTCATAAATTGGTACCAATTTTAGTAATATTTTCAACTCTAAAATTAATAAAAATAAAGTATCATTTCCTCTTTCTGCCTAGAATTTAAGTTCCTTTCATAAAAATAAAAAAAGAACTATTTTTATTTGCATAAATAATTTTAATTAGTTATTTTTACCATGGAATTTTAACTTGTTCTGTTTAAGGTGTTATTTATTTTTTATACTTATGTACCAGTAAGTAAAAGGTAAGTATAAGTCAAAAATATTGTTCAACTCTACTGCATTTTCAAAATAAATAACTTTATTTATAATAATTTAATGCACAATACACTGTAAATTGTAAAAGTAATTTCTATCTGAATCATGAATTCCCTTTACCCCCAGCCCTAACCCACTTTCTGAAGTGCAACTGAAAGCCCGAGTTGCAAGATTCTTGTTGAGATCCCCATCATCAAAGGGAATCAAAACCTCTGTTAGTCATTTTTAATATGAAATCCCCATAGTACCTTCCATCTTAATGTCTTGGTAGTCAAGAGCAAGAGTTATCTTCTCCTCAGCCTCTGAGATCCAAAATTCACAAACGTAATTCCTCCTGTTGAAAACATGTTAGAGTAACAATTATTCCTAGGTTATCCTTGGCAATCAGAGCCACTGGAATTGTCCCTTGTTCTTTTCAATACTCTTTTATAGTTCCCTATACACTTTGTAGTATCTAAACTTATCTCCAGTGCCCAATCTCTTACATGAAGAATAGCTGATTATAAGTTCTCATTTTTCTATAGACTATAGAAACCATAGCCTATGAATCCTTAGTGTTTTTTGGTGTATGCTTGCTAATAAATATGACTTGTACTACACCTATTGTTACTTTCAGCAAGGAGAAAATATGACCAAAGTTTAATAAGGAATGACACATGGAATGTTGTGCTGCACACTTTTTTCCTTATTTTATATTGTATATTATCAATGCCACTGAGCTCTTTAATTCTTATGAACCTGACTCTGCATGTACAAGTTGTAGCTGTGTAATGTAGCTTGTCTTTTCAGTGATTGAGTGGCAGAGTCATGAAGCGTGTGGGAAAATAGAATCTGAGTTACATAGCTACAGTAAGAACTCAGATAATACAATTCAAACAACATTCGCAAGAGGACTAATATAAATAAATGTTACATATCATATTTCAGGCATTCTGTAGAGAATAAATATTTTCACTGAAGACACATTTTTTCAAATGTCTTTAGTGAAAGATCTCGTCTCCTAACAGGCAAATCCATAGAGAATGGAATAATGTGTGTTGAGAATAGAGGAAGGTATCAGGGAAAAGGAGAGATATAATAGACTTATGATATTTTTTACCATGACATCGGCAAAGGAAAAGAAATAGAAATAAGATTTATGAGGTAAACAAGATATGAAATACAAGGCAAGAATTTCAATACATTTTAAAAGCTTAGCAAAGCATAAAGTGGCCAAGAGAGGAAGCTGATGAATGACAGTCTTTTTAACAAAAAAAGAGAGTGATTAAAATCAGAGGCAAAACATTATATTTGTCAGGATGAGAAATTATTCTAATGTGAACAAGTGGCTTTAACTGCAGAATAAAAAGAAGAATTAGTTGACAAGATTCTACCTTGATCTGAATGGAAACAGAAGGTAATATCTATCCAAAGGTTGTATTTTGAAGTGTTAATAAAATAGGACTTCTAAAGTGGAAAGCATTTGGGGAAAAAATTATAGTACCTATAACTAATAATAATGTATTTGCATATATAACCATTTTCTATGAGGATAGATTGTATTTTAAATCTTCTTATCACTAAAAATAATAATAATAACAACAATAATAAAACATAGAAGGAAACTTTTAGAGGTGATGATTATACTCATGGCTTATATTGTGGTTATAGTTTTACCAATTAATACTTATCTCTGAATTCATCAAGTTATATACATTAAATATGTACATCTTGTTGTATGCCAAGCATACCTCAATAAAGTGGTTTTAAAAGATAAAATATCATCGTATGCAAAAGTTAAATAAAATATATTTGTTGTGTGGAACATACACTCTTCTATTAGATAATTTCCAGCACCAGTATAAATTTGACATGCTGTATCAGTTAGCTGTTCCAGCATAAAAAATCTTTCCCAACATTTAGTATTTGTAGGCTCACAAGTTTATGAGTCAGCTGATTATTTCTATTGGTCTGGGCCAGAATCAGCTCATTAAATCTTTCACAAAACTCTACTCAGGTGGTTAAATCACCTGGCTGGGCCAGGAGGGCCTCAGTTGGGATTAGTCTACACTCCTTGTGGTCTCTCCTCCAGCTGGCTAGGCTGGATTTACTCACAGGTATTAGCAAGGTTACAAGAGAGAGCTAAAACATTGTAAGGTTTCTTGTGACATAGATGCATATGTGACAAATGATTACTTATGTCACATCCTATTGGCTAAAGAAAGATACAAGGCTGTTATAGTTTTAGAAAGAAAAGAAATAGACTCCACCACTATATGGGAGTGGCTGCAAAATCACATTAGACAGAAAAGAACAGGGAGCTCTGTAAGTGTGAAATCATGGAGGCCATTTAGCGACTAAAATTCAGTTCCTAATGGCTAAAGGGTATGGTGAGCTGGGAAGAGATAGCATGCGAAGATGGCTGGGTTATGTCCTATAAGAAAAATAGTGGCTACAAGAAGAGAGGAGCATAGGCAAGGCTGACAAGTGAAAATATAAAGATATGAAGCTATTAAAATAGTTAAGTGAGAGAAATTCGAGAGCAGAAATTATATTTAAGAGTTAGAAGTAAGTGGTTGATGGATTGGATGTTGGCATGTGTGCGTGAATGAGGAAGAGGAATTGAAGTTGATATCAAGTTTTAGACTTAGACAATTGGGTTGATATAGCACTATTCACTGATTGAACATTGCAGGATAATTGGTTTCTCTTTTTTTTGTGGGGAATAAGAAGGGCTATTGAGAATTAGCAGAGTTTAGGAAATGTTCAGTTTTTCATCCCCCTAATAATGATGCATTTCAATGATGTAGGAGAAATAAAAGTCAAACTATAAATTGAGGAAAGAATGGGAAGTTAAGCAGAGACATCTTGTGCAAATAGCTCTTTTATGATGTTTCTCTGGAAAAAAAAGATGAAAGTTGTGAAATGTAGTCAGAGGAGAATGAAAAATTGAAGTTTTGTGTTTTTTTTTTTTGCTTTTTTAGTGTACTTTGCTTTTTTGGTTTTAGAGTGAAAAAGCCTTCAGCATTTTTGAAGGTTGAAAAAGAGAAGCAATTAAATATACAGGTGGTTGAGGATAAAATTAGCTTTTGAAAAAAAGAAGGAAAAACAATTTTAAAAGAATGTACATTAGATGTTCTTTCTTTTATGTGACATACGGAAAGTTGAGAGTTAAATGACTGATAAGCTCTTCTCTCTGCTCAGATAGTTGTAGGTAGCAGAATAAAAGATTTAGAAAAATGAATAAGCTATAGAATAGCCCCCTTGGGAAGTTTGGAGAGCGCGATGACTGAGGACACAGAGTGTGAAGGAAAGCTGAGGGTACTCCTGAGGAGGAAGCTTCTTTGAGTTGCCAGGGACTGTGCTCTCTTCCTTTCCATAGGGATTATTACATTGAAATCTCTCATCAGCTCCTCCCGAGGCAGGGATCTTATTCTACACACGGAGAAATGTGTACAGTGAAGGCTCCTGGGGATGCATTACCTCCTCATCCTAACTCAGAAGTGAAAGGGCCAAGGACTTTATTCCAGGTCAGTGTGGATTCAAAGACATACATCTTCCCACCTTATACTGCTTTCTAATTTCAACTTGCCGTGGTTTACTATCGGTACTCACCCAAAACTTATGACAACCCAACACCAATCTTTGCAGAGAAAGAGCTTCTTCTTTTCCCACAAATACAAGCCCAGGGCTTGTCCCTGCCGAGAAACCACTTTATAGGGATAAGAGGTTGCTACCGGACAGAAACTGCTCTCATTCCCATTGTGGATATCCCATTGTGGATCTTCACTTGGGCCGCAGACTTATTGATCTGCTTTCTCTGACTATTTATCAGGATAAATAGGAATCACGAGGATGCAACATGGAACAGTGGTAGGTGGCATGCACTCCATTGTTGGTGCAACAGATACAGAGTGCTTCCCTTGGGTGAAGAGGTTTCTATGGATGCCTGGGAGCCTGCACCATTTTCCTAGTACCTGCCTAAGAAAGCTGCCTCCCATGCAAGAAGACCCCAAGAAAAGAATACTGAGCAGGAAATGACAGAGTCTCAGGACACGTTATCCCAGAATACTCCCAAATCTGGTGCCTGTGCAGCAGAGACACCTCATTCAGGGGCTCCCTAGGAATTCACCCACTCATGCACCCCATGAAACAAGTGGCATAGAGCATCTCTGACAGCTAAGAACTAAAGAAAGATAACAAAACCATCCAGAGTTGGAGCAAAGAGTAAAAATCTTTAAAAGGGATTTTTGAAAAAATTTTATAACTTAAAAAAACACACAAAACTTTAAAAGGGAAATTGAAATTGTAGCCCAGACTAAACTAGACTGGGCTCTTTAGAACCTTAACAGAGAAAAAGCCCTAAAAGATTTGTTTAGAATGATATTCAGTAGCAGGAACCAGAGAAATAACAAATCAAGGTTAAATACAGTGGTTGGAAAACAATTATTATTTGCTAGAGGCCTGGTGCATGAATTCGTGCACAGGTAGGGTCCCTAGGCCTGGCCAGTAATCAGGGCCAATCTGTGGGGAAACCAGCGAGGCGATAGATCAGGGGACCCCTGCTGGCACCCGCCTTGGCTGGCCTGGTGCCACCCGCTCACCAGCCCTGTGCCCACTGTCACCACCGGTCACCTCCCTCTGCGCGGCAACCAGCAGGGTGATCAGGGGGTCCCCGCTGGCTCCCCCCTTGGCTGGTTTGGTGCCTGTGGGCTGGGGGCAGCTCCTGCATTGAGCATTTGTCCACTGGTGGTCAGTGCATGTCATAGCGACCAGTCAATTTGCATATTAGGCTTTTATTATGTAGGATACTCCCACTAAAATCAGACTCTGATAAATAAATTGCATGTGGAATCATAAAAATTTTGAATCAGAAAGAATATATGCATCCCTATGTTCATAGCAGTGTTATTTTCAATAGCTAAGATCTGGAAACAGCCCAAGTGCCCATCACTAGATCAGTGGTTCATTTACATACAACATGGAATACTATGTCCCTGTATAAAAGAAGGATATCTTACTCTTTGAGATAGCATGGAAGGACCTGGAGAGTATTATACTAAGAGAAATAATCTAGTCAGAGAAAGACAAATCACATATCTCACTTATATGTGGAATCTAATGAGCAAAATAAACTGAACAAAATAGGTCCAGAGACTTGGAAGCATGCAACAGACTGAAAAATCTCAGAGGGAAAGGGGGTGGAGGGGCAGGAAGAGATTAACCAAAGAACTTATATACATCCTAGAGGCCTGGTGCATGAATTCATGCACGGGCGGGGTCCCTCAGCCTGGCCTACGATCTGGGCCGATCGGGGCCATCTTGCCCTGTCCCAATTGGGGCTGATCGGGGCCGGCTGGCTGAGGAGAAGGACAGTAGGAGGTTGTCCGGCTGGCCGGGGTGAGGGATTACGGGAGGTTGGCCGGATGCAGGAGGTTCGCTGTGGGAGTATACTGACCACCAAGAGGCAGCTCCTACATTGAGTGTCTGCCCCCTGGTGGTCAGTGAACATCAGAGCAACCAGTCGACCGGTTGTGGGTCGACCCGTCATAAGGGTTGCTTAGGCTTTTATATATATATATAGATATGCATAACCCTTGGACACAGAGAATAGTGTGGTGAAGGCCTGGGGTAGGGCAGGAGCTGGTGGAGAGGCACAAAGGAGGGAGAAATTGGGGAACTGCTGTAATATTCTCAACAATAAAAATAAATTTAAAAACAAAACAAAAAGCTTGAATTAATAGGATTCTAGAGAATTAACAATTGGCATGCTTTAGAAACAGCTCCAGAGTGAAAGTCAAGACTGAAGACTCATCCACTAGAGATGGTGGACATGGCATGCAAAGTACAAAAATCACGGTAACATTCATAAATGGCATGCATATTTACTTCTTAGTGCATAACTTAAACATGTGCTTTTACCATAAATGTTATCTTCATTCAAAGAAACAATTTCTGCCTCTTGTTTATGTCTCATATCCTTTCTTTCACCTTCATAGGCAGGTGCATCTCTGATTTTCATTTCACTTAAAAATAAATCATTTCCATTTCACTTATGACTTCTGAGTTCCTTTCATTGAAAAATACGACTGATTATCTATCTTCTGTTTCAAATAAACTTCTTACTCTGAGTTTTTCTTTCTGGTCTTAAGTAGTCCATCAAGGTTGAGAGGCTTAAATAGGCTGAGAGAGCCCTTCAGCGGATTCAAGAACACCCAAGAAGAGGCTCAGAGTCTGTGTCTCCAGTTATTTACTCTGAGGTCTCCCATCTGGACTTATTTTAAAATGCAAGTGCCCCATTATTCATTCCCCTGTTTATAAATAAATAAATAAATAAATAAATAAATAAATAAATAAATAACTCCCCTCTGAAGATCTTAAGGAGCATCACTCATAACACAGATTGGATGGCAAGTCTTTTTATTGTGTTCAATGATGTCTGCAGCCAGCTATATGGAGTTTAGAAAATATAGGATTTCTCAAAAAAAAAAAATAAAAAAATCCTGGTGCTGCCATAAAAAGGCAAAATATTAATGTGTTACCATGGAAAACCAATAGATGTAAATTTAAATCTGTATCCCAAAGCTTTCATTTCCTCAATTGAAATACTGACACAGTAAATTCTTACTTCAGACAGATGTAGTGACAAATAAGATATCAAATTTAAATTACCTGGCACTTAAGTGTTCACTCTCTTTTATTCCTTAGCATTCATAAAGGGAAACCAGTTACATTTATGCCTTTTCTATGTGATGTGTTATAAATATACTTATAAATTTGGAGTCCATGAATACATTCTCCTACAAGTGAAATAACTGTGTTTTTGACCAATATGAGGATGGAGTAGGTCTGGGAAATCTTTCAAATTTATCTCATCATTTAAATCTCCCTGGGATAATTTTATTTTTCATCTGAGTTTTATGCCTTCCTCCACCTTTGAACATTGAAATGCTTCCTACTTTTTTATTCTCTTTCAACTAATATAGGTCTGTATAAATATTACATACACCTATCAATACAGTCATACCATTTATCTTTCATATTCAGTTAAATTGAAAGAGTTTATTTCTCTTTTTTTTTTTATCTCTAGTTTGGTGCAGGGTTATATGTTATACTAGAGGCCCGGTGCACGAAATTCATGCACGGGGGGTGGGTGTCCCTCAGCTCAGCCTGCACCCTCTCCAATCTGGGACCCCTCAAGGGATGTCCGACTGCCCATTTAGGCCCGATCCCGGTAGGATTGGGCCTAAATGGGCAGTCGGACATCCCTCTCACAATCCAGTACTGCTGGCTCCTAACTGCTCACCTGCCTGCCTTCCTGATTGCCCCTAACTGCTTCTGCCTGCCAGCTTGATCGCCCCCTAACCACTCCCCTGCCAGCCTGATTGATGCCTAACTGCTCCCCTCCCAGCCTGATTGCCCCTAACCTCCCTCCCCTGCAAGCCTGGGTCCCCCCCCAACTGCCCTTCCCTGCAGGCCTGGTCGCCCCCAACTTCCCTCCTCTGCAGGCCTGGTCATCCCTAACTGCCCTCCCCTGCAGGCTTGATCACCCCCAACTGCCCTCCCTTACAGGCTTGGTCCCTCTCAACTGCCCTCCCCTGCTGGCCTGATTGCCCACAACTGCCCTCCCTTGCAGGCCTGGTCCCTCTCAACTGCCCTCCCCTTCTGGCCAACTTGTGGCAGCCATCTTGTGTCCACATGGGGGCAGCCATCTTTGACCACATGGGGGCAGCCATCTTGACCACATGGGGGCAGCCATCTTGTGTGTTGAGTGATGGTCAATTTGCATATTACTCTTTTATTAGATAGGATGGCAATATCCTGTTAAACACTTTTTTTTAAATCCCCCCAAAGAACTTCTAGATAGAAGAAAATAAAATAGTTATACTTTTTTTAATTAGTACTGTGTATACTAAGTACTTTACATGGATTATCTCCTTTCAACTAAAAACAAACCCATGAGGTAGGTATAATTGTTATTGCAATTTTATATATAAGGTAACTAAAGAATAAAGAAATTGCCTTGCCAGCATGGCTCAGTGGTTGAGCATGGACCTATAAATCAGGAGGTCACAGCTTGATTCCTGGTCAGGGCACATGCCCGGGTTGCGGGCTCCATTCCCATTGTGGGGTGTGTAGGAGGCAACCAATCAATGATTCTCTCTCATCATTGATGTTTCTTTCTCTCCCTCTCCCTTCTTCTCTAAAATCAATAAAAATATATGTTTTTTAAAAGAAATGAAGTAACACCATGTTATCACATGGCTATGATGAAGTAGATTTCAGATTGAAACACAGGCAGTCTGTTTCTTAAGCCTATGCTACTATTTTATTAATGAGTCTTATATTTCCTTTGTTTTTCCCCATCCTCACTTCAAATCCTATGAGGAAGATACTTCAAGAACACTATTTATAAAAGCAGATGGCTTGTCATAGACAAAAAATATGTTAGAACATAACAAAACATAGAAACAAACATCATGTACATGAAGTATATTAGTTGCCTATTGCTACCCTAAGGAATTACCATATACTTTGTGACTTAAAACCTACATGAATTTATTATCATATAGTTATGGAGGTCACACATGTGAAATCAGTCTCACCGAGCTAAAACCAAGGGGTCAACAGATCTATATTCCTTCTGGAGGCTCTAGGGGAGCATCTAGTTCCTTGCATTTTCCAGCTTCTGGAGGCTGCCTGCATTCCTTGGCTGTGCCCCTTTCTCTCCTTTCAAAGCCAGCAGCATAGCATCTTCTCTTCTGTCTGGCATCTGCATCTGTTGCTTTGAATAGATTGTTGGTAGAAATATGGGTAAGGTGCTGTAGGTGAGGGTTCAGAGAAAATGGGAGAGCATGGTAAAAGAGTCTATATTTTCTTAGAGAATAAATATATTGTCAAAATTGGGTGGAAACACATGTTATAGGGACTGCTGGTGAGTGCTCAGATGAAAATGAGATCAGGTTATTGAAACTGAAGGAAAAGAAATCCTTGTTAGCAGAAAACTTAGCTGAATTGTGGCTTTTTATAGTGTGGAAAGCAGAACTTTAAAGCAATAAACTTGGATATTTAGCTGAGATTTACAAAGTGTTGAAGGTATGATCTGTTTTCTTCTTGCTTGTAATCAAATGCTACAGGAGAAACAGGATATAGTGAAAGAGGAATTGTTAAGCCAAAAAAAAAAAAAGGAATGAGAACTTGATGATTTGGGATATACTAAGCTTATCAAGGTTGTAAAACAAGCTAAAATTAGGAAATTCACAGTCAGGAAATGTGCACCTCTGAAATATCAGAATCTCAGAGTATTAAATCACACAAAAGGCTCTTTGAAGTGACTCATACATCCCCTTAGTCTTCTCAGCAGAAGCCAAGATAAGAGAAAAGGTTTTCCAGGAGACTTTTATGTAATCGAATGAATTCCTATGACATATACTTAAGATTCACGAATTGTTGGGAATGTTATATTAGCAGAAACACTGACAGCTTGGACTGAAAAGGGCAGAGGGAGGACAAAATGAAAAATGGATGGAAGACTCCCTAAACTCTACAGGCAGGAAACAGGCTCATAAGACTTCTCATCTGCAGATATGTGCTACTCTTCATAGGACAGGAAGGATGACTCCAAGGGATGAACTATGAGCCCAGG
Source organism: Eptesicus fuscus (assembly GCF_027574615.1). NCBI lineage: Eukaryota > Metazoa > Chordata > Mammalia > Chiroptera > Vespertilionidae > Eptesicus > Eptesicus fuscus. Next base: position 39,542,656 of record NC_072479.1, read on the forward strand.
GGGTGGGGCCCTAGTCATAGTTCTTAGAACCTAATGGGGTCTACCTGCTGGGATTTCAAAATTGCTTGGGAATGGTAACCTGTTTTTATTTTGTTTTTAAAATTAAGACTATTTTTTAGAGCAAGTTTAATTTCACAGTAATATTGAAAGATACAGAGATTTCCCATATAGATAACCCCTTTTAATCTTTTCTTTTCTCTCTTTCTGAGTGAAAAGGTCTATAACTGTTATTCCATATGATAACCCGAATGGCAAGCTGAGCTTTTCCCGGCCATACACCCTAGGTCTTGTGATGACAAAGAATGAGCTCCAAGGACCAGAAGATTTATGCAAAAGTGTGGAAAACTTATTACAAGCAGATTCAGACTCCTGCATGGGGGAGGGGCCCAAATAATGGGTTTCCAGTGAAGCTACTCAGACTAGGGGTATATACTGAGTGGCCAGACTATTATGACCACCTGACGTTTGTAGGCAAATTAACTGTACCCTGCATCATATGGGATATGGAAGCCCAAGGCCTGTTTGAACACCTTTGCTATCTGCAGTTACCAAGATAAAACATCTCCAATTCACACAAGAACACACGGATTGGACAGTCAAGTATTGGAAAAAAGTCATGTGGTCCGATGAATCACATTTCCAGTTGCATCATGCAGATGGCAGAGTGAGAATTTCGCGGAAACAGCAAGAAAGCATGCACCCCACATGCATGGGTACAACCCTTCAAGCTGGTGGGGGCAGTGTTATGGTTTGGGGCATGTTTTCCTGGCATGATTTGGGCCCGTTAATTCATGTGGAACAACGTCTGAATAGCACAATATACCTAAGTATCATTGCTGATCAAGTTCATCCTATCATGTTGATGGCATATCCCAATGGAGATGGCTTCTTCCAACAAGACAATGTGCCATGCCACGGTGCTCATATTGTGCAGGAGTGGTTTCAAGAACATGAGGGAGACTTTACCTTGCTTAGGTAGCCCCCACAATCACCAGATCTCAATCCAATTGAGCATTTGTGGGACGAAGTTAAAAGAGCCATCAGGCAGCTGGTTCCACAACCATCAGATCTCACAGAACTGGACAGTGCTATTCATCACGCATGGTGTCAGATTCCTCGCATCACCTTTCAACATCTCGTGGAGTCAATGCCAAGAAGAATCGCCACAGTATTGAAGGCAAAAGGTGGCCCAACGAAGTACTGATGGGGTGGTCATAATAATCTGGCCACTCAGTGCATATGTGCTACAAGCCTCTCTATATCTACCTGTGTAGCTACCGGATGGATTCCCTCATTGTTGTTGCCAGCCCTCCCTTGGTTTCACGTGCCTCCCACTGTGTCTAAAAACATTTTATTATTTCAGCAGTTTCTTTCTGTGACTAGGCTTCCTCACACTGCCATGTCTACCCTTGCCTATGTTCCACCTGCCTTTGTTTTCCACTGGACTCCTGCCCTGTCTGCCTGCGTGTCAAGCTAACTTCTCTCACATACCTATCCCACCATTGTATTTTGGAAACAGATAAATGGTTTTCTAGTTTCAGGAGTCTAAAGAGAGATAAATTTTGTCCCAGGATGGATTATTCCCAGAATCTCACACATATCTGATTAACATGATTAGATTTGGGACTTTTGAGCTGATAAGGCTTAGATGAGATTTTGGACTTTAGTTAGTGCTAAATGCGTTGAGATTTTTTTAGAACTTTGAATAAGGAGAATGTACTCCCATGTGAGATGGATATGAGTCTTTGGTGCCCAGAGAGTGAATTACCATACACTGAATAATGGCCTTCCAAAATGTTGCCATCCTAATCCTCAGATTTGGTGAATACAGTTAGGATCTTGAGATAGAAGAATTATCCTGGATTAACTGGGTGGATCCAATCCTATCTAATAAAAGAGTAATATGCACATTAACCATCACTCTGCCACACAAGCCACACCCACAAAGCCACACCCACCAGCCAAACAGAGCAAGTATGCAAATTAACCCAACAAAGATGGCAGTTAATTTGCATATGTGGAGGAAGAGAGAGGGAAAATGTAAAGCAAGGCAGCTGCAGCTGCTGGAGGAAAAGCACTGACAGTGCATGCTGGGCGGGGTGAGGTGCGCAGTGGTGGTCATGGAGGCGGCGGTGGGCGGTGGTGGGAAGCAGCGGGTCAGGTGGGTGGGGCGAGGTGCACAGCGGTGGCGCGCGCGTCCATGGAGGCAGCGGCGGCGGGAGGCAGCAGGGGCAGCGGGCGCATCGGGTCACCCTGCGGTGGTAGCAGCGTGTGCGGCTTCAGATGCCGCGGTGGCCATGGGCTGGGTTGGGTGGGTGGGACGGGCGGGGGGCGTTTTGCCTGCCCCACCCGCCACAGTGGGAAAGGTGGTGGGACAGGACAGGTGGCCATGGTGGGAGGGAAGCCCACCAGAAGTCTTGTAGGAATATTCTCTTATACACTTGCAACGGGTCACTAGTGTAATTATAAGAGTGTATTAGAGAGAGGAAGGGGGATCATAGTCTAAAAGGGGAGAGATAAGGTTGGAAGCAGATGTCAGAGAGGACAAAAGATACTACACTGTTGACTTTGATGTTGAAAGAAGGACACATGAACCAATAAATGTAGAAAGCCCTTATGACCCCCCAAAAAGCCTCACAAAAATTGATTCTCCACTAGTTCCCCTAGAAAACTGCAGGCTTGCCAATGCCTATGTTTCAGCCTAGTGAAACCGATTTTGAATTTCTGACCTCCAGAATTATTAGATAATAAATTTATGTTGTTTTAAGCCACTAAATGTGTGAAAATTTGTTACAACAGCAAGAGAAAACTAAAATATGGTCAGTTAATTTTCAGTTTTATTTGCTCTGCAGTAATATAAACATTATTTTTCCCCTGAAGAACAAAGTTAAAACAAAAATAAAAATGAGCATTCATTTCATGTGAGCAATAGAGATTTATGACTCTAAGTCAAATAATTTCCCCATAATATTTCTTCTAATGACATGGCACAGCGTTAGAACATGGCAGATACGGTGAGAGAAATGTTGAATATACAAGCACTTTATTCAGCTATTAAGCACTTGGAGTGTATACACTCCAATTGTTACCAGTGGAAATGGGTATCCACTGGTGGAAGTAGAAGACTCACTTCCCCACTGGGTGCTCAGGGTCGGGTCCTTATGATATCTTGAGAAAAAGAATTTTCTGAGACTCACATGGGAAGATGAGTAATTTTCATTTGCATGGAATTACATCCCTGGATTTGCAAAGTCCCTTTTTCTTTACTCCAGTCCTGGAAGAGTGGCAGCTGGACATTCAGCAGAGCTCAAGGCAAAGCCAGAGTCCAAAGACCCCTTTCCATGGTGGAGCTGGGCCCAGTGTAGCATCAGACTAGTTGTAGTGTCCATCAGTCCCCATTGGCCATGAGCAATGTGGACAAATGGAGGAGCATGAGAGCCTCTGCAGGCAGGTGTCCCGCAGGAGCAAGAGAAAGAACTCCTTTGTTTAAGAGGTTAAATATCTCAAATGTTGGTCCCTTGCAATGACCATGCCTACACTGGCAAATGACCTGTTCCCAGGTGTGACAGACAGACAAGTACCTTCCCTATGTCACCCAGATTTTAAATTGCAGCTTCCTGGCAAAGCTGCACAAAGACATGTCTATAAAATTTGGCCTTCTCTTTGCTCCTTTCCTCTTATTAATAACCAGATTTATTATAATGATATCACTATTAATATATGCTTATAGGTAGAAAACATTTTTTAATATTTACTTTGTATTCTAAGAACTTGATAAATCACTTTTTAGTACTAGTAGCTTCTTCACAGATTTCAAAATAATGACATCTGTGAATGAAGACTTCACAATATGTATGCATTTTTACCTTATCACAATTTAATTTTTTGCAGTATATTACTGCCTATAACTTTCAATATAAAAATCAAAAGAAGCAATGAGAGCAGACAACCATGCCTTTTTTCAAAACTTAGGAAAGAAAGTCATTCCATCTTCTGTCTTTAAGTATTACATTAACTTTTCATTTGATGGCTTTTATCAAGTTGAGTGAGTTCCTTTCTACATCATAAATATATATATTAACTTTTGTTATATGCTTTTTAAAAAATCTACTGAAATGATCCTATAATTACATATACATATGTAATCACTCAATTCATCATATTAAGCCTGATCAAATAATTTAATTGATACTCCTCCCCTGAAAACTGACCTCTAGGCCACTTCACAACAGACATTGTCTTTCGCTTACACCACATTCCACTTGCCCACATTCCCTTGTGACCTTCACAGCATACGGACCTTCACAGAGAACTCTCCGCCCAGAAAAAGCCTGCCTAGAGTCCTTAAAAATATCTGACACCCTGTCCCTGGGCACTGGCATGGTTATGGGGCTCAGCCCATCTGGTATCCAGATGACCTAATCCTATCTAATAAAAGAGTAATATGCAAATTGACCATCACTCCAACACACAAGATGGCTTCCCCTATGTAATCAAAGATGGCTGCCCCCATGTGGACACAAGATGGCCGCCACAAGATGGCCAGCAGGGGATGGCAGTTGGGAGGGACCAGGCCTGCAAGGGAGGGCAGTTGTGGGCAATCAGGCCAGCAGGGGAGGGCAGTTGGGGGGGAGGGCAGTGGGGGTGATCAAGCCTGCAGGGGAGGTCAGTTAGGGGTGACCAGGCCTGCAGGGGAGGGCAATTAGGGGCAAACAGGCTAGCAGGGGAGCAGTTAGGCATCAATCAAGCTGGCAGGGGAGTGGTTAGGGGATGATCAGGCTGGCAGGCAGAAGCAGTTAGGGGCAATCAGGAAGGCAGGCAGGAGCGCAGTTGGGAGCCAGCAGTCCTGGATTGTGAGAGGAATGTCTGCCCATTAATGGGCAGTCAGACATCCCTCAAGGGGTCTCAGATTGGAGAGGGTACAGGCTGGCTGAGGGATACCCCACCCCCTGCACGAATTTTGTGCACCAGGCCTCTAGTAAATTTATAATCCCTTTCCACTTTGGCTTCGTGTGTTCCTCATTCAGCAACCCTAACATTTAGTAGTACATCTATTGATTGCCCAGTTTTACTTGTGCGTGATTGAATCTTGCACTAATTCGTGCAATAACATACTATGCAGGCTAATAGCATAGGAGCAATAGGCTATACCATATAGCCAGGGTATGTGGTAGGCTATACAATTCAAGTTTGTGTTAATAAACTCTATCATGTTTGCACAACAACAAAATTTTCTAATGATGCATTTCTCAGGGGGTACATGACTGTACAACTTCAAGTCCCTTAATGGAAATGAAATTTGTGAGTTTTTTTTATCTGTAAGGAATTAGCCCATCTCATGCAGTTTGTCAACTGTAATTTTGTAGCACAAAATTATTAATAATAAGCCTTTATTATCCTTTAAATGTTATAGGACCTGTTGTGTTCTCAACTATTTTATTCCTGATATTGATGATTTTTATAATCTTTTTTCTCGATCAGACTGGCTATAGTTTATTGTTTTCAAAGAACCAGCTTCGTCTTCCCTTTTTTGCTGTATTGTTTTATGTTTTTTATTTCATTGCTTTCTATTCTTATCATTATGCTCCTGCTTACTTTGAACAAGTTGTTTAGCTTATTAAGCTGAAAACTTACATAATTGAATTATGACCTTTCTTCTGTTCTTATATAAGAAAAGAAATGCTATAAATTGTTCTCTTAGCACTGCCTGCACTCCAGATTTGTTTTTTTTTCTTTCATTTTTATTTGGTTGCAGATAATTTTTTTTTTATTTTACATGTAATTTTTTTAATCCATGGATTATTAAGTATATTTGAAAATTTCCAAGTGTTTGGTTGTTTTTCCAGATATCTTTCAGTAATAATTCTAGTTCAATTCTGACGTGATCAGAGAACATGCTTTATATAACTTCAATTCTTTTAAATCTCTTGATAGTTGTTTTATGGCCCAGAATATATTATATTTTGGTGAATATTATTTGTGCATTTGGCACAAATGTTTCCTACTGTTGTCAGGTAGCGTTTTTCTATTAATATTAATTATGTCACTTTGCCCAATAATGTCATTTGTTTTCTATAACCCTGCTGATGTTTTAACTCTACTTGTTTCATCAATTACTATAGGTATATTTCACTGTAATTGTGGATTTTCTACCTCTTCTTTCAGTCCTGCCAGTTTTTGCTTCATGCATTGTGAAGCTATTATTAGGTGCATTTACATTTAAGATTTTTTTTTTAATTTTCCTGACGCATTCAATCAAAGTTTGAGACAAAGGAAACAGAAAATGATGGAGCTTATTTGGCAGGAGTTTTTAAAAGTATATATTTAAAATAATGAACAGTTCAATATTCTATCAAGTTATTCAAACAGAAATTTATTTTACTTGTCAGGATACAATTCATTTTACAAATAGAGCAGGATGCAGAGGAAGAAGCAGTGACATTTATTAAGTGCTCTCTGGATAGGGTTCATTAGTAGGCATGCTTCATTCAGAAATTCTTCATGCATAAACTGACTGCTGTTCACAGCCATGAATCTGGCTTGGACGGGGTGGCTGGAAACAGCACTTTCGGGGTGAAAATTGTGCATAAATTATCTTCTCAAATCTGAGATACTAGAAAGCACTGAAGAAGTAAGTTCTGGGTTAATACAGTGGAACACAGGAAGTTTTTCAACCTTTACAAATAATCACTATTCTCTTTGATCATCATAGAGAGATCCCTCTGTCATACAATATTTTATTTATTGTTTGAAGAGCTTCAAAGGCAACCTGGCCAATTTTATTCCCAGGAGGTTGGTTCACCATCTGCTCAAGCAGTAAAACTTCATAGCACTTAGTAAATATCAGTCACAGGCTATGTATACACAGCACAAAGTGAAGGAGAGATTTTATAATGCTCTAATTATTTTGGGTTACCAAATAGGAGGATTGGCCTTGGAATACTTTCTGATTCCCATTTTTAATTGATAACCATCCTAGTAATTAAATATTAACCAAATTGTAATTTTAATGATGCTATCTGACAAAAGTGGACTTATGAAAGGCTTTTCTTCTGAAAAAAAAAAATATGTAGCTAGAATAATCCCAATGTATATTTACCCATCCTTTTATTTTTTTCACATAACTACTATTTTTTGAGCACTCATTTTATACCACGCACAATTAGAAACACTAGGACGGTGAAAATAAATTAAATAAAATAATAAAATAAAAAGTGTTTTCTCTTACATTCTAGTGGAAATATAATCAATAAGCAGATGGACATATAATGTCAGTTATAAGTGCTAAGGGGTTTGAAATGATGAATATTTTTGAAAGACTTCTGAAAGAGAGTCAGGAAAAGTTTCTCTGAGGGGATGACATTTTAACAGAGACATGCATAAAGTAAGGAAGTGCACACCACAGTTCTCTGGGGGGAATCATCCTAAGCAAGAAGGACAGGTGGTACAGAATCCCTGAGGTCAGAGAAGCGGGAAGGCCAGTGTGCCTCATGACGAGAAAGTAAGGGGGAGTAGCAGGAGATGAACTCTAAGGTATCTGGGTCAGATCATGTGGTGACTTTTGCATTTTATTCCAAATGTAATGGAAGAGCATTGGAGAATTTGAACGGGGCAGTTACTTTGAAAGGACCTGAGTGGGAAAGAAAGCAGACTATATAGATATGGGCTCAAAAGGGGAAGCAGACACTACCTAGATCCAAATGAGGGAGGGTGCTGGCTTAGAAGAGGCTCTAAGTAAAACAAATGAGGAGTTGGATTTTGGATCTTTTTTGAAGACTTTTTGCTAATGGATCAGATGGGTGGGAAATAGAAGTTCCATATGTTCCCAAGACTATCAGGTTGTCACTGAGTGAATGGTTGGGACAATTACTAAAATCAAGCATTCACCCTAGCTGGTTTGGCTCAGTGGACAGAGCATTGGCCTATGGACTGAAGGGTCCTGGGTTTGATTATGGTCAAGGGCACATGCCCAGGTTTTGGGCTCAACCCCCAGTAGAGGGCTTACAGGTGGCAGCCGATCAATGATTCTCTCTCATCATTGATGTTTCTATCTCTCTCGCCCTCTCCCTTCCTCTCTGTGTTATAGAATTTATCAGGTGACCGAAAAATACACAGGAATACTTGGAGATAAAGGAAAAACCCATTTATTTTCAGATGTTTTGCATGTGCTAGTATAGTGACTCAGGGGAGACTTTTTCTCTCCAAATCCTGAGCCCCCCAATATGGAGGAAGCTCTCCCTTTATACCCTTTGCTTTCTTTGTCCCCCAAATATGGATGAGACTTCTGGACCTTCAACAGGCTTTGCAAAAAGCCTCGTGTGTTGGGACGGGGGCCCTGAGACCACACCTGGCCTGGTGCTAGCATTGATAATCCCCTATGGGGGTTGTGTATTATTTATGGTTATGGCTTCTGTAAAATGGGAGTACTTAGGTAAACAGGTCTTGCAAGACCAGATAATTAAGGAAGGGGCAGTGACTAAACTATAGGCTAACAGGAATGTGCATTAGGGATACAGAGTCAGGCTGCTAGCACCCCACCCCCAAATGTCTTATTTTCCTTATTATCTGAAATTAATAAAAATATATTTTAAAAAGTAATAAAAAATAAAATCAAGCACTTAATTTTGAATGTGTCAAAGTGATAGGCTTATTATACTAGTACTAGAGGCCCAGTGCACAAATTCATGCACAGGTAGGGTCCGGCCCACTGCCCTAATGGGGGCTGGATCAGGGCTGGGCTAGCTGGGGGAAGGGGCCATGGGAGATTGGCTGGTGGGCCCCACCCCTGAATGGGGTGGGGGGGCCCATTAGGGGTGGGGAGGCCAGGGGCAGGGAGTGTTTGGCCACTGGCCCTCCTCTTTTTCTTTTCTTTTATTTTTTTGGCAACCTCACAACTTTTATTTGTGGTGCCTGTGCTATGTCTCAAAAATACCTTCTCCTCTTGCCCCAGACAGTGTCAGGGAGGGGGCAACAAAAAATAGAAGATGTCCCTCCCTATTGCATACGGACCCTGTATACAGGCCCACCCGGCCCAGGCTGGTGGGATGCTTGGCACATTCTCGGATCCCTGCTCAGAGGCAGGCAGGGTGAAAGGGGAACTCTGGGTGGCCACTCTAGTCCTGGCTACTGGTGCTGGCACTTCCTGGTCCTCGGTTCCTTCCTGGTCCCCCTACCTGGCTCAGCCTCCCGTCTCCATCCTGGCTTCAGATGGCCCCCTTGGCTCCTGGGGGCTCTGTCCTCCCCTCCCAGCCTGGAGGTCCCGAGGGGAGGTTATGACTTCTCAGAGACTCCCCAGCAGCCCTGTCACACGTGTTCACTCAGGGGAAGAGATGCGTGTGGCAGAAGCAGCTGTATAAATGCGGGTGCAGGGGCAAGTCCTCTGGGGTCACTTGGACAGTTTGCTGATGACGCAGATCAGGACCATGTTCTCCTCCTTGAGGTGCTCGTTGTTAGCCCGGAGGTTGAACAGGCCCTTCAGCTCCTCTTCCAGCTCAGCGGCCTTGCGCTCCAGGGCCCTGTGCTCAATCTCTCCAGCTCCAGGAGGGCTGGCCTCTCTGCAAAGCACTCCTGTCTCTGCGTGGTGCGCTCCAGCTCCAACTTGAGCTGAGCCAGCCGCAGCATGGTCTTGGTCAGGGCCACATGAAGTCTCTCATTCTCAATGCGCAGCTCTGCGTAGAGCTTCCTGAAGCCTCCCTCGGGCTCTTCTGATTCAGGCTGGGGTTCTGGGTTGAGGGCCCGCTGCCTCCTCCGGGAAGGGCTGGATTCTGGGCTGATGTCTGCTGGCTTCACCTCCTACCCCTCCGCAGGCCCTCTCCTCTCCTTGCCAATCTGCGGTGCTCTCTGGAGGCCTGTGGTCCCTGTCCCTGCCCGTCAGGTGCCTCTACTCTCTGAGCAGGGCCATCAGAATTCTCAACCTCAGGGACTCGGGGCTGCCAGGAAGGATTCTAGGCTCTTTGCGGCCCTGCTCTTGATCGGGATGGGAGAGTCTGATCAGGGGCAGGGCGGCAGGGGGGAGGGGCCGTGAGGTGCTCAATGCACTGCATAGTGACCAGTCGTTTGGTCATTCTGGTCATCACGGACACTGGTTTTTTATATATATAGATATTTAAATGCGTTGTTGATCAAGCAATTTGTACAATTCTGGAATTCAGCAATAGATATCAAAGTCATTAAAACAAATGTGTGCCTGGCCAGCATGGTTCAGTGGTTGAGCACTGATCTATGAACCAGAAGGTCATGATTAGATTCCCAGTCAGGACAAATGCCCATGTTGTGGGTTCGATCCCTAGTGTGGAGTGTGCAGGGATCAATGATTGTCTCTCATCATTGATGTTTCTATCCTGCTCTTCTGCTCCCTCTCTTTGAAATAAATAAAACTATATTTTTTTTAAAAACATGAATTTGGGAGTGGCCAGCATGTAGATAGTATTTAAAACCCTGAGAAAGGGTAGAAAAGAGATCTGACACTAGAGCCTTGGATTGGTCTATTTTTGGGACCTTGGAGTTTCCTGTCACAGACTTGAAAGAGTGACCACTGGGATAGAATAAAAACAAGAATGTGTGGAGTCCTGGGAGCCTACGTACAAAAGTGTTTTAAGAAAGAGAAAATGATCAACTCTGTGAATTTTTCTTCTTAATGCTTTCTCTCAGTTTCTCTCATGAGTAGGAAGTAATAAGCACTTTTTATCTGTGGAAGAACTAGAAAATGAAATAAACATAGAAAATTCATTTAAAGTGCAGGGTTACACATTGTATTCCCTGATCATAGCACCTGGGATCCACACAAAAACACACCATCTTCTTATTTATAAGGCCTCAGAGCTCATAGAATAGCAACTCAGATGAGCAAACCAATGTATTTAGAAGTGAATCACTCACCAAGAAACTAAAATAACTATACTGAACGACACTCTATTTTTAGTTTGTTAAAGAGGAAAAAACACTCTGAACTTTTTCCTATTAAGATTTTTGAATATCATTTTGATGCTTAAACTGTCTATGACTATAAATGGATAGTGTCTTAGTGTACATAGAGCATAAGAGAGAGTGGACTTCTTTTTCTCTGATGCTGAAAGAGTCCAAACTAGGACGTTCCCCTGATAAACACACTGTCTCTTTATCCCCACAGCAGCCAGTCTGCACAAGTTAATTGCTTGGACCTGACAGTGCAGAGAACAGCACTAATAAATGGTGTGTACTGGGTTGTAGAGAGAACAGATGTGAGTTTTCTGCTCCACTGTACAATGAATTAATTCTCTATACCTCCTTTATTCACTGCGGCCACCACTGAAGACCTGTGCTTAAAGGCTCTATGGGAGAGCACTCTGCATATGGTCGCCACTATTTCAAAAGTCTCCAGTACATTTAAAATGTCTTCTTTAAGACACATTCCCTTTTAAAGCGTTGAGAAGGGAGGTGCTTTGACTTGAAATGCCATTGAAACATGGCTTTTGTTTCTGGTTGCTCCAAACAACTCTTGCTTACCACCCTACTGCCTGGAGAAACTAGAATTGTGCCATTACCTGGACTTTGTCCCAGTGGAAATGTAGTTGAAATACATTTTGTAATAAATTTTGCCATTTTATTTTTTATCTCACTCAAAGGATACATGTCTTTAAGCTCCTAGGAATGTAGCATTAGCTAAGGGTTCAGAAGATTGATCCATGAAAAGAAGTGCACATATTTAAATATCACATCAAAGTAAAAGAGGTTTTTGTCATAAATTTTATTATTCAAATCCAAATTTCCTGCAAACTTCATGTGTATTTATTGGTTCTCTGGGCACAAACTCCTGTGGTTGAAAACCATTCTGAGAATCTATTACTAGACAGAAGTTAGGGATATGAGAATATCTTTCCAGCTGCTGTTATATTCCAAGTGCGGTGCTCTGTATTTGTGCTGCTCTAGCTCCCTCAATCATGACAATAGTCTAGTGTAATGGTAAGAAGCTCTGCTTCTGGAGTGTTACTTCCCTGATTAAGATTAAGTTTCCTCATCTGAAAAGAATAGAGAACAATTGTACATGACTCATAAAGATTAAGCAAATATGCCTTTAAATTGCTTAGCTCAGTACTTGCATAGAAAGCTCTGTTTGCTACATAGATCCTATTAATTAAAAACTCAGTAACAAATAAAGAAACAAACTGCTACACAATGGAATACTACCCTGCGGTAAAAAAGAAGGAGTTCTTACCATTTGCAACAGCATGGATGGAACTGGAGAGCATTATGCTGAGTGAAATAAGCCAGTCAGAGAAAGATAAATATCACATGATCTCACTCATTTGTGGAATATAATGAACAACATAAACTGATGAACAAAAACAGATCCAGAGACAGAGAAACATCGATCAGACCGTCAAACCTTAGAGGGAAGGTGGGGGAGGGTGGGGGTAAGGGAGAGAGATCAACCAAAGGACTTGTATGTATGCATATAAGCCTAACCAATGGATACAGACAACAGGGGGGTGAGGGCATGAGTGGGGGTGGTGGTGGAGGGGAAATGGGGGAATAAGGACACATATGTAATACCTTAATCAATAAAGAAAAATTTTTAAAAAAGAAACAAACTGCTGTCAATTTCACATGGCCCAGGTAACACAGACCACAAGAAGAAGATCTAGAATTTAAACCCAAGATTGTCTGTCTCCCAATATCTATAATCCCTACAGTTAGTCACTGCTTAACTATACCTTAGGCTAATCATTTATATGCAACATTTAGCTCAATTAATAAAATGCTCATGACAAAGATAGTATTGTTTCCATTTTACAGATATGGAAGCTACAGATCAAAGGTAGTAAGGAATATTTCTAAACCTGTGGAAATTTATAGAAGCAGGAATCAAAACCAGGTCAACTACACTGCAAACTCTTTTTGGAGAGGGGACTCAAACTCAGATTCTGTGACTGGCATATAAACAGCATCCATTAAATGGTTGTGGACTGAATGGAGCTGGCTCCAGATCTGAGGCTTTCTTCTGTACCATCACTCCACCATGCTCCAGGATCTTTGGGAAAAGGCATGCTTCCCAGAGTATTACCTCATATAGAGCTACAAACCAGTAACCTCACTGCCAAGCCAAAATGAGCTTTACAAGATTGCCGCCAGTCCTGTCAGGGTGCAAGATGGATCCTAGAGATTATTAAATAGCTTGTTTAATTAAAGGGAAAACACCTGAACAGAGTCAGAAAGACAGAGATATGGATAGCTCCCTGGTTTCCCCATCATGTCATGGAGAGAGCCAGGCACCTCCTGGACATAGTGTGGGGTCCTGACCCAGGAGCACCAGCTAGACTAGGTTTGAACTGTCACCTACTTGTAGAAATTGTTTAGAAATTCCAACTGCCAATCTCCTGGAGACATAGGATCTGATAAATGTTACGGCCCTTTTTATCAAAGGAGGAAAGTACCCAGGATCTATAAATACAGGATATAGTTGAGCATAGAGTCATTCCTTATGTAGCACCAGCTTCACTAATCATGGAACATTTTACTCCAATCCTAATAACCATTGAACTTCTACAAAATATAATTGCTTCATTAAATAGAAAGCATTGTACTTGGCTCATTTATTTTTAGTGATCAACAAATTTAACATGAAGTTAACATAGTGTGAATAAAAATGTACACTTAAACATAATTTTACATTATCACCCCACAAATATTGGAAATTTCAAGAAACATTTCATTTTGTTCATTTTCCTGGGTTATGTTATTAGATTTTTTTCTCCACAAAACTTCAGAGAGTTATTTTTAATGTTCTTGAATCCAGACACAAATAAAATGGTTTGTGGAGCCAGACATACTGCAGGGTAGGATGCTTCCCTACACAGTGATGCCAAAATACCTCAGCTCTTTTATCATCCACCTCAGATTTCCACTGATCATTCGCCAAATAATACTGAGTCAGAAGCAACGTTAAAATCAGACGAAATGACAGTCGTAGAGATAACATAGCTCTCCCACACTTACTGGTAGCCAGGAAAAATATCTAATATGCTCAAAACTCAAATTGACTAATTCCAAGAGACAGGATGGTGGAACTCATGTTCCAATGGAATCACAATATGAGTTTTATGTTTGTTTGTTTAAGGGTTGGAGTCTAATATAAAAAAGAAAGCTGAAAGTAACAAATGCATTGGCAAGCTTGGCCTAAGGAAAATGTGAAACCACATCTGCTGAGAAAGCTCATGTGAAAATCCAGAAGCAATATGGATGCCAAGGAAATAAAATGAAATTTTCAGAGCATTTGTACTTCTAGTAATCACAGGAATATGTCCTTGCATTTGCATATATCTTTTATCTTAGCTTCATTTTTTGTTTAAATATGTTTTCAGAAAAACTGCATTCTGTCACACTAACATAGCATTCTCATTCCCGTTTTTACATCTGTCTCATTCTCTGTCCTAGAACAAGGTTGGGTGTGCTGTCAGCCCTAGAATGAAAAAGGAAACAGGAAAGGTAGGAGCAGGGTGGTAACATGTTTAAGAACAGAGGCTAGATTCTAAGACAGACTTGGAGTTGAGATTTAGCTTTACTACTTGCAGGCTATGTGTCCTTGAGCAATTTATTGAATTTCTGAGCTGTTTCCTCATCAGTAAAATGGACATAATAAATTCTATCTCACAGGGGTGTTGAGAGTTTTAAATGAGATCTCATGTATAATGAATCTTAAATAGAGATTCATGCTTAAAGACACTCAGGAATTTTAGCCAAAAATTTGATTGTAACTTTTATATATTACCAAGTAGTTCTTAGGAGTTAGCTCTGTGATAACTGCTTTACATGTGCAAAAAGATGCAATAAAACATTTTTTAAAATATGTTTTATTGAGGTTTTTTTTGTTTTTTTTGTTTGTTTGTTTTTTGTAGAGAGAGTGGAAGGGAGAGGAGAGAGAGAGAGAGAGAGAGAGAGAGAGAGAGAGAGAGAGAGAAACATCAATTAAAGCAAGACATTGATCAGCTGCCTCCTATACACCTCCTACTGAGGATTGAGCCTGCAATATGGGCATGTGCCCTGACAGGGAATCGAACCAGTGACCTCTCGGTGAAGGGGATGATGCTCAGCCAACTGAGCCACACCAGCCAGAGCTAAAACATTTTAATTTCTCTGTGCAATCCCCATTTAATCTGGACATAATATTATCCAATACTTCCCTCAATTTGGGGATGAGAAATGAGACCACTCTTGCTTCAAGTGGGGTTTATCATCAGAAGATGTAGAGAATTAATGATCAATCATTGTCTTTTACATTTTGAAAAACTCCCAATCTAGGTAAAAGTTGGTAAAAAAAAAAAACAACAAACAAACAAAAAACCACCTTTTAAAGTTTCTCTGGAACTCTCCCCACCACTCACCACTCCAATTCCGCGTGGCTGAGCTGGGAAGAAAAAAGAGAATTAGAAGGGAAGGAAAATAGAAGCTAGCTGTTTGGCTGTTGGTGTAGAAGTGCTGGAACTGAGGTAGGACATGCCACCTTTTAATTGGGGAGACAGAAGTAGAGGGGGTTTGAGGCCCACTTTGCAGCTGAGCACTGACAGGCCAGCAGAGGTGGCCAGGTCACAGCAATATAGGGCCTGTTGACTCATGATGACTGCCTGGGATTTCAGATGCAGAGAATATATAATGAGAGCTTAGTCTCCCTCCATCTCAGAGAGGTTCAGGAAAGCAATTAAATCTCCCCTGTAGCTAGAAGAATAACATGAAACTAATTACCGTATTTTTACATGTATAAAACACTACTTTTTTCTAAAATCATTAGACTGAAAATCGAGGGGCATCTTATACTAGTACATGGAAATCAGCCAAGGAGGGAGCTACGTGGGTGCATATCTGCCTATACCTTGTCAAACAGGCTTCCTCCAATCACAAGCCTTATCGTTACTGATGTCAGCTGATGCTGTAATTAGAGTTGGAGAAGGAGGTAGAGGGTGCACAAATGCAACAGAGACTGGACCGTTCAGAGCCCATAAAGATGTCAAAAAATAAAAAAGACAAATACCAGTAAGCAATTGTTTTACTCTGCAAAATTCAAACTGAATGTAATCAGCTATGCAAAAGAGCATGGAAATAGAGCTGCAGAGAGACAATTTGGACCTCCTCCCATTGAGTGTATGATCAGACAGTGGAGAAAACAGGAAGAACAATTCCTTAAGGTGCTTAAAAAAAAAAAAAAAAAAAGAAGACCTGAAGAGGAAAACTGGCAAAATGGGCAACTTGGAGCAGTGGCTTAAGACTTGGATTATGGAACAGCACCAGAGTGGCTCATGTGTGTCAACCAAGCTTATTCAATGTCAGACAAGAATGTTTGCAAGCAAAATGAACATTGTTGATTTTACAGGAAAGGCAAAATGGTGCTTCAATTTCATGAGAAGTGTTGGCCATGAGAACACGAACAAAGTTAGCTCAGAAAATGCTACCAGTTTATAAGGATGATCTCACATATATAGACAATAACTCAGAAGACAGCAGTGATACAATGGAAGTTAAAGAAATTGATATGTCTGGAACTAATAGTGATGAAGAAGAGAGCAGTGATGCAAACAGAGGCTGAATAAAGTGATATGCTGCATAATATCATAGTACTGGTATGTAAACATTACCTGCGGTAATCTATATATATAAAAGCCTAAGCGACTGAACAACCAAACAACCGGTTGACCAGTCACTATGACACGCACTTACCACCAGGGGACAGACACTCAATGCACAGGGTCGGGCTCCCTCCTATCTGCATCGGGCGTGTGGGGATCGGGCCGAAACCAGCTATCCAACATCCCCCTAGGGGTCCTGGATTGTGAGAGGGTGCAGGCCAGGCCATGCACCAGCCTCTAGTTACTAAATAAAAGTGTGTTCTGTTTTATGTTTAAAATATTGATTTCTTAATTTGGGGTTGGAAAAGTGGGGGGAGGGGGGCATCTTATACTCAGAAAGATATGGTGATAATCTTTAACTTAATGGAGATATGCATTCACAAACAGTAGCCTATGCCATTGAAACAAATGCCACTAGAAGTACAAGCCAAACAATTGTATGTCTCCCTGGATACCAGCACAGGACAGGTCAAGACCAAGAAGCAAAGTTTTCTCCCTAACCTCTAATGCATATTTTTCCTTAAACTCTGAATCTTCGAATCAACTCCCGGGATGAGGAGAGTAGGGAGAAACAATTCTATATTTGATTTTAAGCTCAAAAATGATTGCCCAGTGCCTTTTTCCCTAGAATGAATCGATTGCAGAGTCTGATCCTGGATGTAATAGGAGCTCGAGATAGAAATTAAGTTCAGCTATGAGAAAAGAGTCACTTTTTTGCACACTTGATTTCTTAGCCCATGAAATTAGTGGTCTACATTATGCAACTCTCATTGACTGTACAGAGTAGGTTTTATTTCCATATAAGAGAAGAATAAACTTTGTATAGGAGAGATTATATTTTTAGCCTAACACTCACCCAGACACTGTGACTGCAGTTAGGGTGACTTGTTGCCAGATGTATGGTGGGTCCTAGTTATCTGTATAGCAGTTCAGTGGTTCTCAAATGTTAAGGTGAATAAGGGGCTTATTAAGTCTGTCTTACACCTCAAAGATTCTGATTCTGGTGGAGTGCAGGAACCTGAAACTTTTTCATGGTATCTTCATTATTTTGATCCTGGTTATGACATCCAGCAAGGCTCATTCCAAGTTAAGAAAAAAAAAAAAAGAGAGGGAAGCACAGAAGCATATGAACAAGTATTAAAAATGATTACATATCTACAAAGAGTTATTAGATAGTAGCATTATAGTCATTCTTTAAGGAAAGATATACGCTATTGTGATATTTAGGAGAATATAAATAGCTTAATTTAAACTGTTGGATTGTCATTATATTTATCGTTCATTGTTCAGGCAACTACAGCAATAAACCAATCATCATGAAAGTAATACCAAACTTATTAGAGCAAATATAAAATGCAAGCATTACTAAAATATATGAGTTCTTTGTAATAATTATTATTTTACAAGTAAATCACATTAGGAAATATGTGTTGACTAAATGAGCAAAGGGAAATTGTTTTAAAATAAATTTAAGATCCTAAACCAGCAGTGTAGTGAGCAAAATAAAGCAGTTTAGTGGCTGAATGAAAGGATGGGTTGTTGTTTCTAACAACTCCCCTGAAATGAACCATCCTGGCATGGGCCAGAAGAAAGGTGATTGAAACTTTTACTGATAAGAAGCACATTAACTATGGCAAGATTCTGCCAGCCCCTTATCATGTCTTCTCTCTTCTCCCATGTTCTGTAGGAACAAAAGCTTTTTAACCTTTTGCACTCGGATGTCGAGTATGACTCGACACGGTTAACATTAGAATAAAAGCAAGTGAGTGCAAAGGATTAAATCAAATAAAGCCACAAGGCACTTTGTCAGTATATTAACACAATAATATTGTCCTCAGAGCTGCTCAACATTTGTGGGTGGGGTGAACTGGCTCAGATTACCCAGGAAAGTCTCACATTATGAGGAAACCCTTAGCCAAGCACACCAAGATAGTTGGTCACCTTACAAGAAGATACCTTATCTTATGAATGTTCTACTCAGAAAAATATGAAGACATTCCTAATAAAAATACTATTTTGAATAGTATTCATGAGCTGTCTCTTTTACTTTCCCAGCACAGACTTTCAGTAGTCTTCCCAAAGCATCCCATCTACCTGGGGCCTGCAGTTGAACTGTGCTTTGGGGAGAACTAAAAAGCTTGGCATTTGATATAAAAGCGAATCTTGGTGGAGAAACAATGTAATGTTTGGCTTCAGAAATGTAACTCCGGGCTACTGAAAGGATAGTTTTGCCACTATCAATATCATGCCTTGAAATGATAACGTTTCCTCCAGCTTATGTTCTTGAGACAGGATTTGCAAGATTGCTTTGTTCCCTCTGTATCTAGTTGAAAGAGGACAGAAAGATGTAGAATACAGAGTCCCCACTAGCATAGAAATGATCTTCCTGCTTCCTTTAAGAGCCAGGTTAGTTTTATGATATAGAAATTATAGATTTCGAGGCAGTAAAAGAGTTCCTCTTCTTGACCTGAGACATTCAAAGAGAACACGTGAAGTGGGATGTAGGAGGAAGACAAGCATGAGTATGTCCTGTCTCCAGGTCCCACCAAGAAAGAGGGCAGAGTGTCCCCACTGTTCGGGTAAGATTCAAGGAGGAAACCATTTCAACAAATGCCTGTAACCAGATGAGGTGTTGATAGATCAAGGTAACAGGTGGCACAGAAGACCCTAAGGTGAAACCTTCCCAAGCCACCCTTGATGCCCATGTCACACGGATAAGTTGAGAGCCAAAGGGCCTGCAAAGATGTGGACTGTGAGTAAAGCAAAGTCCTTCCTCCCTCTGCCAAAGTCTATTGGAGGATCTACAGGCTTGTAGGTCAAATAGAGAATCTGGCAAAATGCTTAAGGTTCTCCAATCGGTGGAAGTCAAGGTGTGTGGGTGCCACAGAGGACATTATCAGAGTTGTCATAATAATAACGAGTTCACCAGCTACAGTCTTAAGCATCAGAAGATATCAGGGTTCTGATTACCCAGTTGCATATGAGTTTGCTTCAACAGTTAGCAAATACCAGGTTTGATTAAAAAAAAAAAGGTCTAGAGACTCCTCTTCTAACCATAAGCCCCATAACTCTCCACCCACACACTAGACCTCACCTCACCTGAAAGGGAAAAGTAGGGCAAAGGGGAGTCTCAGTGTTTAATAATCTGAAAAATGTTGCCCAAGAAAGACTTAATTCTACCACAAGGGTTTAAATTAGTAGATCATACTAAGCTTTAAAACAAATTTGACTTTTTTTTTTCTATGCTCCAGAGACTGAATGTTCAGAAAGAAGTGCAAGTCATTGACTAAAAATAGCTGCTTTTGGGGGGGGTGGGGGTTTGGCGGGGGGTTCTTGAACATCCTTGTAGTATAAGCTAGTGCCGTTTTTTTAGGGTGTATATGCACTGATCCTTTTTCTTAATACAGAATCAGTTCCCTGGTATTGGAGTAGCTGCTCTCTGTTCACCCAACTCTCTTTTCCCTTTTCCCTAGGCAGGCAGTAGCACTATGTCTACAAGACGACTTTGCATGTCATGCCAGTAAGTCCTGGTTAAATGAATGTGAGTGAATGGAGAAATAGCACTTACTGGTTGGCTAATTAAAACTTTGCCATCATACATCTTTTTCATTTTCCTTCCACTGGGGATACAGAAAACTCTGAAGCACATAGTCATGGCCTGGCAGCCACCCACCGACCCAGATCACCTTTACCAGACTTTAGCTTATGTTAGAAAGTTTATTTTACTGGATTAAGTCACTGGAAATTTGAGATTTATTTTTATAACACTTAGCTTTACCCTAATAATCAGTGGTCGGCAAACTCATTAGTCAACAGAGCCAAATATCAACAGTACAACGATTGACATTTCTTTTGAGAGCCAAATTTTTTAAACTTAAACTTCTTCTAGCGCCACTTCTTCAACATAGACTCGCCCAGGCCATGGTATTTTGTGGAAGAGCCACACTCAAGGGGCCAAAGAGCCGCATGTGGCTTGCAAGCCGTGGTTTGCCTACCACTGACCTAATTGATACATATGGAAGGGGAAGTGGGAGGGTCATGAGCACTCTGGCTGTGAGTATAGTCTTCCCTGTAAGTCACTTGATTTCCTGACTCCCAATAATATCAGGGGTGCCTGATGGAGGCCAAGACCCTAGATGGACAGTTGGCCCTCCAGGTTCCCGACACCAAGTAACCACAGGGAGCCAACACATGTGACTACGCTGTCAACTTAGCTTCAATTACTTGCAAATTACAAACACATCAGAACACACGCACAAGCACTGTATTGGGAGTTAACAAACTGAAAGTCCAAGGGTGTCAAATGCCCTCCAGTCCAGGCTATTCACAGAGCGGTGGTTACTGGTCACTCAGAGTCATAGAATGCTCAGCATCCAGGGGGTTCCACATCTTGCAAGGAAGACTGCTGAACTAGCTGGAGACAGCAAGGCCCCGGAATAACCAACAGCCACCACGCCAGGCACACGAGCTGTCAGCAAGGCTCATTTGAGGAGGACAAATAGCAAGTGTCGCCGTGCTTAGTTCACTCTTACCCTTCTTGTAGAGGCGTCTCCCTCCACCTGCACTTGATCTCTGGGATTAGCCCTCCAAGTACAAATGAAAATATTTGGCACCATCTGCGGAGATGCTTGGTCACTGTTACCACTTACACCTGTGGGTTGCCTCCCTTTTGCTGGCGGCCCAGGGCTCGGCTGGTGGCCCAGACTTGTTTGTGTTCAGATGTAAGGTTCAAATTCAAATTGGAGTTAGTTACACTGACTCTGCTCTCCGCAGGGAGTGGGTAAGATGATTGGAATAGGACTGATGGGTTCAGAAAGGAGGAGGAAAACCAGAGAAGGAGATTGTTCAAGTCTCATCAGTGCGGATCTTAAACCTGAAAAGAATTTAGTAATCTGAACCATCTTGGTTAAAAAATAACAGAAACCTAACTCAAACTAGTTTAAGCTAAAGAAGTAATGAAATCATCTGTTCTCTAAATCATAAATTCCAGAGGAGAACCTTACACAGCTGGAAACAAACTATGATATTATGTTGCTCTTACATTTCTCTCTCTTGCTCTCGCTCTCTCTCCCTTCATTCAGCCTTTCCTTAGCAAAAGATCCCAAAGCAGAGACTGGTCTCTGCTTTTCTCATCACCAAATGTTATGTCCAGAGGGATGAGGTGCTCTCAATGTCCAGCCCAGGTCACACGCCCACCCTTCTGACAAATTTCCAAAGGCAAAGGTACATAGCAGATAAAATAACATCTACCACAGTGCTTAAAAACGACACATAAGCGAGAGAATTAGTCAAGCTTGTGAAATCCGTAGGGTAGCAGGCCAGGCTTCCTTCCCAGAATAGGTAATATGTTTTGACAACTGTCAGAGACTGCCTTAATTTTCCATTAGCTTTACTAAATTTAGACAGGTTCTCACTTGACTATTGGCCCCTGACCTCTTTTGTTTTTTTGGGTTTTTTTATTTTTTTTTTTAGAACATTACTTTAAAAGAAAAAGTTACAATTGCAAATTCTTCCTCTGCCCCTTTGAAGTGTAAATTTCTGTAATCCAGGAAGGTCTTTCTTAAGGAACTGAAAACTATCCCCTAGCCCTGGGTCTCTGTGGGAGGGCCGGAGTCTTACCTCAGTAAGTGCCAATTCACAAGCTCACAGAGCCCATCCCATGGGCCAGCCTCCCCACTATTACCCTCTCCTGCTTCTCCACCTGCTCACCTCCCTGCTTGGAACTCTCCTGCCTTTTGTTTCAGTGGAATTAGTTCAGTTTCTGTCCCTTACTGGAACAGTTTTGGATCCTCTTAGCCTGCCTTGCCATCCTGGTCCCGTATGATAGATCCTCCCTTCCCCCAACTGATGGACAGAGTATGGCATAACCTGCACCTGCGGCCTACACATTCCTGAGCACCTAACCAGGCACCTTATATGGACTATACATTGAACCACCAATCAGCACCTGCCAAATACCCTAAGCCCCCGATTCCTAAGTACCTAAGTGCCTAATCATGTGCCTTATATGAAACCACCAATCAGCGCGTGCCGAGTACCCTAAGCCCCATCCCTTCCCATTCCTCCCCTCAAAAGGCGTGTTCACCTCTGCACATGCTGCTACTCTCCCCCTGGGAGATAGCCTGGCAGGGGTCCTTCTCCTCTAACAAAGCCTGTACTCCTGGTTTTCGGCCCTCTGTCTCATCTTTCACGGTGTATTTTTCCTTTATACAAAGTAGCCAATTATTTGGTGGTCGAGCTCATCCTTCTGAGGCTTGTTTTTAAACTGTCTCAGGGTTGTTCTTTAGCAGCCTTGATACCATGGCTACTTTATCCCTATTACTAAGACATGACCCTTTTGCAGTGGTCTTCATTGAATGCCACATGTTTCCAATGAGGTTAAACCACTCAGATTGTTTGGAACTAAAATTTCTCCTAAACGTTGGTGAACTCAGGAAGTTGTTCCTAGTATTCTTTCCCTGACCACAGACTTTCCGTTCCCCTATATGTGTGCACAGATCGATCCCCAGCCAAGCCCTAAAGGAGCCCCAACGCAGATTTCTAGAGCTCTTTATGCATATGGCTCCCTTCTCTGGAGTTCCTGGCCCTGCAAAATTTAGCTGCCTCGGTCTCCTAGGTCTTTTTATCTCTGACTCCTCACCTGCAACTCTGTTTAGATCTGACTTTCCTGCTTTGTTATCTGGAAATCACCCGCAGGCAGAAAGCCAGGGGTATAATAGGAACTCCCTTCATTTGTTTCTCTTCTCTCAAGGATCACCGGCTTTCTTGGTTTGTGGTCTAGTGACTTAAAATAGTTGTTTCAAATGTCTTTTCCCCCCCTAGTTTTTGATGGTTAATGATGGGAGGCCAAACACTGCCTTCTTTTCTTGATAAACAGCCATGTTACATAATTTGAAATGGTTATTTGATTACAGACATCAAAAGCTTTGTGCCCCAAAACAACTCAGAAGTTTGCTAACTTTTGGTGTTTATGTAAAGTATCCCTTTGTTTCCATTTTGAAAAGCATGAGTTTCCTACATCAGTTCATAAATACACAGCTGGTCAATTGTTTGAAGTGACTTAATATCAAATGCAACTTTATACAAATATTCAAATACATTTCAAGCAAAGACATGGTATATGTTTAGAGATTATGTAATCCATTCAACAACCCTGTTACTTGAGTAGGCCTTGAAGTAATTTTTTGAAATGTGTAATATAGTGTGATATTCAAATTATGTGACAACCAGCAGGGCCTGGTTACTGGCCAATCAAAGAAATTAAGAGTGATTTTCAGGGAGAGAATGTCTCAAAACGGTGGAATTCGAGCTGAGAGCCAAATACTGAAAAGGAGACAGCCATGAAACCATCTATAACAGCTGAGCTCAGAAAGATGAACCAGATCAGTTTATTTAAGACCATTCAGGTCCATTGTGCGAAGTTAGAATTTTATTTGTAAGTGAAAGGGGAAGCTTTTAAAAGCTTTTGAGCAGAAAAATGATATGATTCAATCTACTATTTAAACAAAACCACTGTGCTCCCTGCTGTTTTGGCCTATAGCGGTTAATAGCCAGCATATTGTCAGGAGCTTTTATTAAGGGGCTCCTTCACAACACTTTCCTCTACCCAGCCTCCCGATAGTGTCCCCATTAGGCCTCCCAAGTAAAGAAAATGTAGTCAACCTGCTACTACCTATCTCACAGCTGATACCCTACTTCTTCGGAATCTTTCAAGTCCACTCAGATGACTTGAGTACTTGCTACGTTTCTGAGCATACTAATGGTTGGTCTTTATGGCTCTACTTCTTGGAGAAACTGGATGAGCTACTTTATATTCTAGCACAGCTGCAAGGAGAAGAATGTAGGCTAGATTGCCACAGAGCTAGAAACGAAATTAACTGCTGCTATCCCTGCATTATTCTGTCCCATGCCTTCCATTTAGTGCGGTGTTTTGATGATGTCATACTTTTGGCCAGTATCTAAATCATACAGCTTTTCTGACACAGAATTGTCATTACATGACTCAAAGAGGTTTGTGTGTAACGATCAGTTTTATCTGGATCGTGTGGAGGACAGTTTGGGGCTATTTGTGTTCTTCCTGGTTTATTTTTAGCCTGGCGCCGTGCCTTTAAGGAGCTGTCCTGCTCTGGCACCACATTTGAGGTCTGCAAGAAAGAATCATCTTGGAGCACAGAGCTCACAAACTTGGTGTTCTGAACTGCCCTGATTTGTCATTGCTACATCTCATTCCTTAAAACGTCTTTACTTCTTGGCCTCTTTTTTATTCAATGATGATGATGATGATGGTGATGATGATGATGATGATCCTCTCTAATAATAGGCAAATATGCAAATTGACCATACCTCTGACACACCCACATGCCACGCCCACCATCCAATCAGAGCGAGTATGCAAATTAATCCAAACCAAGATGGCTACAGCCACAGAGAGCAAGGTTTCCTAGGTAACAGAGGAAGCCAAGCTTTCCGCCTGCCCTAGCCAGGCCTAAGCCTCCACTCAAGCTACAAAGTTTCAATTATAGAAGGTAAACAAATTCAAACAAATGGCGGCAGAATGGAGCTTGAGGGAGCAGGCCAGGGTTGCTGCTGGCAACAGGGGAAGCAAAGCTTTCCGCACACCCTGGCTGGGCCCACCCGCTTAAGGCAACAAAGTTTCAATTATAACCCCAACACAAATGGCTGCCGCCGGCCCCAGGCTTGGCTCCGCTCCAGGCTACAAAGTTTCAATTGTAGAAGGAAAATAAATTCCAGATACCAGGGCCTCTGCTTTCGTTGCCAGGGGGTGTGGCCGGCCTGCAAACCACCATAGGCCCCTCGCTCAGGCCTCCGCACTCCCCAAGGGAACCCGTACCTGATCCGGGACACCCTTCAGGGCAAACCAGCTGGCCCCCACCTCTGTACCAGGCCTCTATCCTATCTAATAAAAGAGTACTATGCAGATTGATCATCACTGCAACACACAATATAGCTGCCCCCATGTGGTCAAAGATACTGCCCCCATGTGGACACAAGATGGCCACCACAAGATGGCCAGCAGGAGAGGGCAGTTGGGAGGCACCCAGACTGCAAGGGAGGGCAGTTGAGAGGGACCAAGCCTGCAAGGGAGGGCAGTTGGAGGTGATCAACCCTGCAGGAGAGGGCAGTTAGGGGTGACCAGGCCGGCAGAGGAGGGAAGTTGGGGGCAAACAGGCTGGCAGCAGTGTGGTTTAGGGGGTGATCAGGCTGGCAGGCAGAAGCGGTTAGGGGCAATCAGGAAGGCAGGCAGGCAAGCAGTTGGGAGCCAGCAGTCCTGGATTGTGAGAGGGATGTCCGACTGCCCGTTTAGGCCCGATCCCAGTGGCAGTCGGACATCCCTTGAGGGGTCCCAGATTGGAGAGGGTACAGACAACCCCCCTCCGTGCACGAATTTTGTGCACCGGGCCTCTAGTGATATAATAATAACAAATAGCACGAGTGTACAGCCAATGTTTTTCCTGTGCCAGGCATGATGAGAGTTGCTTAACACATATTATCACTTATAATCCAGTCAACACCTCTACGACTTGAGTACCATTTTATTCCCATTTTACAGAGGGGAAAAACTGAGGTGGGGAGGCTAGAAGATCATCACACAGTTTGTGAGAAGTGAACCCAAAACTTACACTCAGAATGTTCTAAAATAAAATCGCATGGCTTTGACCAGCCATTCCTTCCTGAACTGCTGGGTGTTCTTGTCCCTCCAACCTATAAGGGATGACTTAACCTGATGTGCTCATAGATTCATGTAGGAACTAAAGTTTCCAGCGCTACCTTGTCTTGAGAAAATCCTCCCAGCATACTCTCTCTGAGTAACAAAGGCAGATTCTATTTTTATGACTTACCCAGAATGTGTCTTACCATGCTTTCTTGCTTGAAGCCAATTACAGTGGCTCATAGATCAAATGGAAACAATGCTATGAAAACTTTATAATGCATATAAACTGATTTATGATTAAATTACTCTGTAAGAGCCAAAAGAGTTTCTCTAGGGGGCAAGAAATATATTGTTTAGTTGATTAATACTCACAAAAAAGGATTTAAATTCATTAAAAATATAATTTTACCTCAATCTGCTGTTCTTTAACATAACCTTAAAAATAGTTATAAAATATTAATTGAAAAGAAATTTATGTTTTTAAGTAATACTGTTTGGATTTGCACTTTGTCAGAATTAAATTATACTTGTATTGCTTAGCCAAGAAACACTTAACAATTTTGTAAAAATCTCTTTTTTTTAATCATAATGTTGGGAAAAGTAAGAGTTTTCCTCCTGTAGAATTTTCTAGATTGGCCTAGTATTTGTATTTAAATATGAAAAAGGTATTCTCCACTTGTAAACTATAATAAAAAGAATATTCACATTCATTTTACACAGATGATTTGAATTTCCTTTATGTATGTACTCATTTAATCTCCTTTTTGTAACTGGCCTATTTTATCTTTTTTTTTTTTTTTCTTACCTATTTGTCATTGAATAGCATGTCAAGGCAATTTATGCTTCTTAAACAGCAGGTAGTCTGTATTTTCTGGTTAACTTCTAATGGATGCAGACTTCAATGAAAAATATGGAAATATTTTTAAAAGTGCCAGTATTCAGATATATTCTATCCCCTGGCTGACCACAGTACCCCAACTGAGTGATTATATTGTGACAATGGAGATAATTCTTTAAATGATATTGCAGCTTCATAACACAGTGAATGGTTTAACAGTACTCAAGACTAACTAATCTCTGCATCTTTATATATGCATGCACATAGGTAAACATCAACCTCTCATCCTCAGAAATACTTTTGTACATAAATAGATGGAATTTTTTTTCAGTGATAGCTCTAGATTTACAAATGAATAAATTAAAAATACACCAACTAGTGGAAATAAATATCACTTTAAAAAATAATTTTGTTTTGGTTTTAATGGAGATAGTACATTTTGAATGCACTTCTGACAAATCTATTTGAAATATTTTTCCTCTATTCTGTATACTGAGTTTATTTTATGACTGATTTTTCCCCTTTGCTTTATAATCTAAGGCATACAAATTGCTAATGGAAAGAATATGATAAATATATTACAAAAGATATGTTCCCTTCTATTTCCTTTTGGCTATCCAAGCAATTTTTCAAAGGCTTGTTATAGCTGAAAGCATACATTAAAATGATAGTGATGGTTTACTTTTAAAAAGTGGAAGGCATTTTGAAAATATTATTTCTTAAAGTTCAGGACAGCAGGGACAGTTGGCAGTGAGAGTTATAAAAATTTTTTATTCATGTTGATTCACACTGTACTGATCTTGTTATCAACTCATGACATTTATATAAAATCCAATGAAATAAACTCTTAGTTTATTCTATTGCCACAGAAAAAGTGACTGAGAATTTTCTAAATGTGCAATTCAAATACAGCTTAGTTTTAGTTGCATAAACTGGGACATAAAATTTAAGTGATATTTCTCTGGAACAATATTGATTCTTGGAAATATAGTGACTTGGATATGCTTACTTCGCTATTTGTGTACATATGTGAAAAGATGGTGTTTACTTTTTTATCAAAGTACATTATATTGGCATTTTCTCAACCTTCCAACTCTCCAAAAAAGCTGATGCACATAAAAACTATTAAGTGGCAAAGTATCTGAGAAGTGCTTGCCTTCCAAGATAAATATGGTTAAAAAAATCTACAGCTAAAATTAAAGAAATAATTGTGTCTATTTCCAGTCCTTCTTGTGAGCCTTTTTGTTCTCTTAGAATCTTCATAAATAGAGTGTGAAGTAGGTTTATAGTTTTTCTAATTTTTATTCATTTAATTATATTTATTTCTCTTGAAGTCTCAAATGCTACTGATACTATTATAATAACCTGGTTATAACAGGAAAGGAGTAAAAGGAGGACTAGATAATATAGGCATGCCATTTATATGGCTTTGCTAATTTAACTCTCTCCAAGCCTCTTCCCCACTGATTGATGAAGGGAGGGATTAGACAAAGGCAGTTTAGACACATGCCCAGGAAGGTCTGAGTGACGTGAGAAGGTGCCACGTCACCAGTCACACGTGGGAACAAATTAGTGGCTAGGATGGGTGTGGCCACTGCAAGCTCGTGAAACCTGAATATTAAACCTCTAAACACAGGAGCCAAACTCCCTCACGCTCCGGGCTCTCTTCTCTTGCCTTCTTGCCTGCCCTCCTGTGACTCCTGTTGCAGGGGGATAGCTCCCTTGCCCCCACGTGGCTCACGGCCCTGTGGGCTCCACACAATGGACTAAGGGATGCTGATCTGGACCCAGCTGCAACATGGAACAGAAGCTCAGGACACTAGTCTTGCTTTGGGCTCTGCTGGAAGCCCACCTGAACCTCTTTCAGGACTGGTTGCAGGAGCAGGGGCCTTTAGAACCTGAGGAATGTAACTCCGCGCAAATAAAGACTTTTACCATATCTCATTCTCCCATGGGGGCTTCTGAAAATTCTTATTTCAGCCGTACCCCAAGCACCTCTACCCCATGCCTATCAGCAACGGAGAAATTTGATTCTCGGGCAACAATGCATCAGAGTGGTTTCCAATCATCTAATTACTCCACATTTTTATGAAACCAGGTTGATAAAGGCATCTGCCTTGTGACCCATTGGATATTTTCCAATTCTTAATTATTGGTGTTGATAGCAAAGCCTTCCCTGCAGATAGTGAAATAATGCTCAGGGATAATAGGAATGTCCTCTGGGGACAGGAGACCATTTCATTGTGCCTCTTGCCACCGTGAATGCCTTTGTATAAATAAAATCAGGCCAAAATAAATGTCAGAGAGAGATATGAAGGGTAACACAAATTATTAAAAATGCAATGTGCAGATTCAGAGAGCTAAATAGAAGGTTGGATGTGTCTAAATACTCAATATACTTAAAGTAAGCCTGGGCTTTGGACTCAAACTTTCTGGACTTAAGTTCTAGCTTCACCACTTACAAACTGAACACAGCCTTTAATTTTTCTGAGCCTAATCAATAAATGAGTAATATTAGCATCTACCTCAAAGCTACCAAAAACTGTGGTAGGCACGAGGGAGGTAGAAGTAACAAAGTTTAATTTCTGACTTAATGGAATTCACATGGGGGAGAAGATAATACATAAATAAAGATATAATTTATCCAGGGTTATATCAACAGAAATGATATAGGATAGAAGACTAGAGAGTGAAAGTACAGGAGGGCAGGTGTTAATATTTAGAACAGGCTGTTAATATTTAGAAAAAGTGGTCAGGGAAGATCTCACTAAGCCATATGGATATACTGGGGGGAAATTTTAGACAGAGAATAGGACATGGAAAGGCCTAAGCCAAGAATATGTGTGGTGTCTACAAATAATAACAGAGAAAGCATGACATTCGGCAAAATGAGAGAGTGGGAAAGGCTCATTTTTAAATATATATTTTTATTTATTTCAGAGAGAACGGGAGAGGGAGAGAGAGAGAGAAACATCAATGATGAGAGAGAATCATTGATCGGCTGCCTCCTGCACGTCCCCTACTGAGGATTGAGCCCTCAGCCTGGGCATGTGACTTGACCAGGAATGGAACAGTGACCTCCTGATTCATGGGGTCAATGCTCAACCACTGAGCCACACCAGCCGGGCCCATGCAGATTACTATTTTAACAAAGCAGCTATTGCTCTCTTAATGCAAAACAAGCAAACAAACAAAAACCACCATAGTCCTGTGTTCCAAACCTTCTAATGGCTTCTTATCACACTTTGAATGATAGGAAAGCTATTATCCACACCCCCATTGAGCTGCATACATGATTTGGTTTCTGCTTAACTGCCTGACCTCTTTTTGTACCTCTTCCTCCTCACTCATTCTCTGCTTTGAGTGACACTGAACTTTTTTAGTTCTTCAAACATGATGGAGTATGCTCCTGCTGGAGTCAGAAGCAAAATGTCACCTCTATCCCGTCTGCCATTTACTTACTGGTCAGTGCATTCATTGGCAAAACTTAAGAAAACCTTGGCTGGTGAGGAAATCTGGTAAATACCATCTGTAGTATTCTGGTTTTAGTAATACAGAGAAGAGAATAGATGAGCAACTGTGGAGTTAAGAACCAATAAACTACTATCCTGTGCCCTTGGCATAATATAAATTGCACAATAAATATTTATTGAGAAGGCAAAATGAATATGTCCTCCTCAAAGTTTCTCCTATTAATCAGCACTCCTCATAATATTATGAATAATACAGAAGCACAACTAATGGCAATGGAGGTGGTGATCTAAGAGTTGCACAACGAGTAGGTACAATATTTCTAAAAACTCACATACTAAACAAGTCAATACAATGAGACTCCCTTCTTACAGGTGAAAGTTGCATTAAAACATCTCACTGAGACATCAAAATTACAACCAAACTACAAAACAACCATCATTCAGAACCACCTGAAATCTACCTGAATGGTAGGAGAGGCAAGGGAGCAAAACAGGCTGGTCCCACACCCACGTGTGGCAGATAAAAATCAGGAGGCGTATCTCAGCTGGGGAGGTCTCCCCTAAGGAACAAGGGGCCCCAACCCCACACCAGGCCCCCATCCCAGTGCTAGGAAAAGAAGTCCCCATAACTTCTGGTTGTAAAACAAGCAGGCATTGAGGCTGAGGGAGACTGAGGCTGCTGGAGTCCCAGGCAGTTCCCCTTAAAAGGCCCAAGCACAGACTTACTCTTACACACTCCCTTTGAGCTCCAGCACTGGGGTAGTAGTTTGAAAGGCATCAGGGATGTATGGGGAGGAACAGAATTGTCTGGCATCAGGTTGAGAGCTGTGGGGATAGCTTTCTGCAAAACAAAAGTCAAAAGTGCTAGCAGAGGTCATTGTTCCTTTTCTGAGACCACCCGAAAATGCCAATAGATGGGCACCATATTTGAGTCTCCATCAACCTGGCTCACACTGTTCTATTTGAGACTCCACCCCACCCAACTTTCAGGCCCCCCCAATGGCTTTTCCATACACATGGCTTGCCTTATCTCATGCTTCAGATTTTCCTAAAATCTCTCAAACAAATAGCAACTGGCTTCAGCATGCCCTATACCTCTTGCCCCAGGCCCAGTACTAGAAGCAGCCCTTTGATTAACAGCTTGGCCTTGCCGGGGCACCTCCAAGCCCAGCACAGGTAGCAGCTATCTGCAAATTGCTCTGTAACTCATGCCAGGTGGCTGCAGGTAGAACACAGGCAGTGGCTGATCTTGGTCTGCACTTCCCTGGAGGCCCCAGAGCCAATCCACTCAATAGACAATGTTAAAATACCACCCAAGTACCTTCACAAGTGACACATTAAAGGGATGGACTCAGGGGTCCCTAGAACCCTGCTGAAGTAACGCCTGCTCCATGGAGTGGGCCCCTGCACAGCTGGTTGGTGATCAGCCAGTCCTTGTAGTTAATCAACATGATGGTAAATTCCTCCCATTGGTGTGCCAATAGCATTAAGGCTCAACTACAAAAGGAGGATGCAAACAGCCTACAAGGGGTCTTACCTGAAGTGCCTAGTTTAGGTTATCAGGGAGACGGTGAAACTGGACCCTACAGAACACTTACTACATTAGGCCACTCTACCAAGCATGGGAGATAGCAGCTCTACCTACTACGTAAAAACCAACACAGGGAGGCTGCCAAAATGACAAAGAAATATGTCACAAATGACTTCAAGCTAATATAATATTGTATGTCAATTGTAATTGAAAATAAAAAGTGTTTCAAATGTAAAAAAAAACAAAACACAAGTCTTTCTCATATTGGAACCTGGAACAAAAGAAAGAACACACTTTCTCAAACTCCTCTCCTGGAAAAATAAGATATGGCACTAGCCTAAAGCCTGGGTTCTTGGACCCAAATCTGGCAGTGATAAGGCTGGTATGAGGGTCACAGCATGAACTAAAGCCAACCTAAATAATGACAACTAGGAATAAAGCAGAAGTGAAACCAAACTGATATTAAAACTGAAGCATCAATTTCATGAAACTAGGTAGTGAGGGAGAAAGCAGGAACCAGGCAACAGAACAAGAATTAAACACCAAGGGATAAAGAAAAGGCTCAGAATACAGAATAGGCAGAATTTTTAAAAAAAACTCATGTGGTTCTGGAGCATAACTCACTAGATTTTTGAAGCTGTGTTTCTAGCCTCTTTGTGGAGAAAGTGGATATACTGTAGGATTAGGAAAGAGCGTGGCAGATGACATTTAATTTATTGTTACCATATTAAGTTCTAGGCACTATAATAAGCACTCATCTTGTTTTTGGTTCACAATCCCCCTACCCCCCAAAATTTATACATGGTCTCAATTTTGCAACTGGAAATAATGAGATGGAGATAGGTTAACTCACATTCCTCAAGTCACACAATCCAGACAAATCAAATAATGGCGTAATTTCACAGCCCAGGATCTTTCCCAGTAGTTACATTTCCTGGTAAAAGTTGCTGGCATCATATATATTAAATATATAGGACACACAAACAGAAAAAGAACATTTTACCAATAATGCAAAATATACTCACAACTGCCTTTAGAATATATATGCTGAACTGATTGATCTTGCTAATTAAATTTCTTATACTAATATTGTAATGATTTTTTTTTTCCCCAGCAGCACATTCCAACAATGAAGGAAGACAGGAGCACACAGATGTTGGCTGGTGCAAATGAACATTTGTGACAATAATCCTCAAAACAAGCAATCTGCACATGGCTAATTGAGAGAAGACTGCATTTTCCTACTTTTGTTTTATCAAACCAGTAGATGATTTTGTGCTGAATCCATATTGATGATAAACTAGCCCCTGGCATTTTCTTCATGCTTGTACTCACTCTTATGAGGTTAAAAGAAAAAAACAAAACAAAACATACAGTGGAGCCTTGGCTGGCTTGGCTTGGTGGATGAAGCGTTGACCTGTGGACTGGAGGGTCACGGGTTGGATTCCGGTCAGGGGCACGTGCCTGGGTTGCAGGCTGGGTCCCCAGTGGGGGGCATGCAGGAGGCAGCTGATCAAACTCATCATTGATGTTTCTATCTCTCTCCCTCTTCCTTCCTCTCTGAAATCAATAAAAATATATTTAAAAAAAACACACATACAGTTGAACTTTTGGATTCTGATGTGAGATATTGCAATTAGGCATTATTGAACCAGATTTGTAAATTTTTTTTTTACAAGCTGTATGAGAAGATATAAACTGACATTACACCTTTTCACTCCCTTTTCAGTGTGTAGTGGACTAAAAATAATGGGATATCTCTGAGAGGAACTAGGAATGTAGCATTTAAATCAGTAGCATCTATTTCCAAGCACATTCCTCTGAAAAAGTCCAAGAAGAAATACAATCCAAAGGCCAACTTTTATACACAATTTAAAATGTAAATTAAAAAGTAAGTTAAGTAAATGAGATATTTTCCTCTTAGATCTTGACAGGAGGTCACATTTTGTCTGAACATTGTTTTGTTATTTAAAAAACTAATATATTTGGGAAAGATTTGCAATTGTTTCTATTCAATTTTCATCTCCTTTGGTTGAGGCCCACATTCTTCAGGGGAACCATTACCCTTTACCTTTCCTGCAGAGCAGTGTTAGCACATCTAAGACGATTTCTCACCTTCCATTTTGACCCTACCACCAAATAAATTGTTCTCCCAGAATTTCGAGGTGCTACACATTTGACAGTTCTATTAATTTAACTTCTCTGAAGCATTTGATAATATTGACCAGTGATCGTCTCTTCACAATTCTCCTCCTTTGAGTTCTGGTTTTCATCTTACCCCTTGACCTCTCCTCCAGAAAATCTCTTGAGAGTTCCCCCTCTTTCTTTGCCAATGCTGTAAGTGTTGGTGATCAACAAAATATATTTCTCAACTTGTCTATGCAATTTTTTTGTGTTCTTATCCACTCTTAATTACCATTTCAAAAATCATATTTCCAGCCCTGACCTCTCTGATATATTCTAGACCTTTGAGACTTATTGTAAACTGAATAATTTCAGCTGAACCTCCACATCAACAAAACTAGAAGCAGATCAATCATATTGTTGAATATTTTATTCTTTTTTTGCATTTTGTGTCTTACCCACTATCATGACTAAGTAGTTTTCCTAGTACAAAATCTGAGAGTTGTTCTGAACTCTATCTTTATTTCAACATTCACCATACCTAAAGGAAATGAATTCATATTAATCCTAAATTTTAATATGTGCAAAAGTCTCAATTCCTTTCTTCTTTACCACCTCTCTTATCTTCTTTAACCCAATTTACTTCAATAGCCTCTTTTCTTTTTTCCTTGATTCTGATCTTGCTCTCCTCCAATACAGTCTCTGCCCTTTAGTTACAGAAAAAAATTTAAAAGTCACTTCTCATCATGTCACTGTCCTGCTTACAACCCTTCACATAGTCTACCTGGACTTTGTATCTTCTGCCATGTTCTCAGGCACTGGATACAATAGCTTTCATAATCTGACCCAGCTAACGTCTTGTCAGTGTCAATCTTCATCCCAACATCCCACCCACTCTTATAAAAATCTATTAAACTATATAGTTCCTCAAGCACAACATGCTAGTCTATCTTATCTTGTAACATGCTGTTCACAAGGAATACTTTTTCTCATGTCTTCTCACTTGATTCGTTTACTTATCCCCTACTTCATACTCAACTGGGAAGTTTCCATAATTCACTCTTCTCAAAATACATTTATACTCACATGTGCCCATGCGCGCGAACACACACCACTTACACACTTAACGCAGTTTAGGCCAAGAGCTCAATCTCTAGACCAGGCTTTATCAGCTTTGACAAAGATAATTCTTTATTGTGGGAAGCTGTCTGCTTGTTTGTTTTTAATAGTGTAGGGTATTGACAAGTATCCCCACCCCTTCATACTTGATACTAATACCATTCCTGTCCCCAGTTGTATCAACCAAAAATTTCTCCAGACACTGACAAATGCCCTGTGTGGTAGTGGTAGTGGTGGTGGGGGGTGGATTGACTTTTGTAGAGAACCACTATTTTATATTTTTATAGTTTCTTGTTCTTACCTTCAACAATTCAATTTATATGAGAAAAGAAGGGCTCAAAACAACAGTTTATCCAAAGAAATCCTAAACCTAATTTAAAAAGATATATATATCCTTATGTTTATTATTTACAATAGCCAAGATATGGAAGCAACCTAAGTGTCCATCAATAGATCAGTGGATAAAAAAGCTGTGGTATATATATTAAAAAGCTGTGATATATATATATATATATATATATATATATATATACACACACACACATATATATACACACACACACATATATATACACACACATATATATATGTATATATATAATGGAACATAACTTGGTTCCAAAAAATAATGAAATCATAACATTTGCAATAACATGGATGGACCTAGAGGATATTATACTAAGCAAAATAAGTCAGACAGATAAAGACAAATAGCATATGATTTCACTTATATGTAGAATCTAAAAACAAAAACAAACAAACAAAAAAAAAACCAAAAACTAACAAACAAAATAGAAACAGACTCATAGATATAGAAAACAAACTGATGGTTGCCAGATGAAAGGGGGTTTGGGAGGCTGGGTGAAATAATGAAGGGATTAAGAAATACAAATTAACAGTTACAAAATAGTCATGGGAATATAAAGTACAACATAGGGAATATAGTCAATAATATTGTAATAACTACGTATGCTGTCAGATGGGTATAAGACTTATTGGGGGGATTACTTTGTAAGTTGATTAAATGTTTAACCACTGTGCTATACACCTGAAATTAATATAATATTGGATGTCAACTATAATTGATTTTTTTTAAACTTAAATAGCTCAAAACAATGATCTAAGTATTTTTTTCAAAAGTTAGAAAAAAAGCATATTAAAAACACAGAATGGAAAATAAGTTACTAGTATAGATAAGATCAAAAATAATGTACCTAAAAAGGTTGGTACATTGAAGACTAAAAATTTTATTAAAACTTGCACAATTGACCCAGCTGGCTTAGCTCAGTGGTTGAGTGAGCATCAACCCATGAACCAGGAGGTCACAGTTCAACTCCTAGTCAGGGAAAATGCCCAGGTTGCTGGTCGCAGGCTCAGTCCCCAGTGTGGGGCATGCAGGAGGCAGCCAATTAATGATTCTCTCTCATCATTGATGTTTTTATTTCACCCTTTCCCTTCCTCTCTGAAATCAATAAAATATTTTTTAAAAACTTGAAAATTCAATTTAAAAAGCAAAAGAAAATTGAACTAGGAATTTACAGTTTAAAAATATCATTATAGATTCTATAATTATTAAAATGATTTATAAAACTCTTCATACCAAATATAAACTCCAGACCTTTTCATCATGCTGAATACTGGACAATTCCAGCTGTGAGTCCACATAACATAACTAGAAGCAGATCAATCATTGCTGAACAATTGGCTCTTTTTTCTGTGTTCCGTCTTATCCAATGTTTATACTCTTATTTAAAAATTTGTATGAAATTGATAGATTCTTATAAAAATATAATTAATTGAAACCAAAACAATAGAACTTGTAATTTTAAATGTTTTCACAAAATAATCCAGGCCTAGATGGTTATACCAGACTAGAGGCCCAGTGCACAAAAATTCATGCACTCAGGAGGGTCCCTCAGCCCGGCCTGTGCCCTCTGGCAGTCCGGGACCCCTCAGAGATATCCACCTGCCAGTTTAGGCCCACTCCCTGGGGGACCAGGCCTAAGCTGGCAGTCAGACATCCTCTGGAAGCCCAGGAGCCTTCAGGGGATGTCCGACTGTGGCTTGCAGGGAGCGGGCCTAAGCCACAGTCGGACATCCTTAGCACTGCCAAGGAGGCGGGAGAGTTTCCCCGCCACCGCCACTGCACTTGCAGCCTTCAGCCCAGCTTGTGGCTGAGCAGAGCTCCCCCTATGGGTGTGCACTGACCACCATGGGGCAGCTCCTGCGTTGAGCATCTTCCCCCTGGTGGTCAGTGCGTATCATAACAACTGGTCATTCCCAGTTGTTCTTCTGTTAGAATCAATTTGCATATTTCCCTTTTATTATATAGGATAATCCTTGCATATCTTTTGGGCTTAAAGAATAAATAAAACAAATCTTTTATAAAGTTTATCAGAGATGAGAGAATGGGGGTGGAGGAAGAACTTACACTTTTTCAATTTGTTTGATAAGGACAGAAAAATTTTGTTATTAGAAATTAACAAAGATATCACAAAGAGGAATGTTGCAGGCCAATCTCTTTATCAAAAGGAAAAAATCTAAATACAATATTAGCAAATCAAATGTCACTATATATTAAATAATATGTTATATAAAAACAATTTAGATTATTTTCTCAGAATATAAGATTACCTTAACATTAAATAGTAAATAATAAAATTCACTAGATTCACATAATAAAGAAAAATATAACACTGTTATAAAACATTTGATAAAATTAAATGCTCATTAATGATAAAAATACTTAGCAATCTAAAAATAGGAAAAAAAAAACACGTTTTGAAATGAAAAAGGGCATCTACACAAAAAGCATGTTGTAAATATGGCAAAATACTGAAGATTTTTGTCAGAAATCCAGACTGAGTTTAGGTTGCCTCCATAAGCTGTCACCGCTTCTATTCACCATTATTCTAGAGGTCCTAGCCAGTACAATAAGACAGGAAAGAAAATAATAAGAAGAATAGGATTAAAAATACATAAGATTTACCTTATTCTCAGATGACATGAGATGTACTTAGAAAATACATACATGCCCACATGTATACATCCATACATAGTGTATCCATCTGTATACCTATTCCTCATATCTTCTTGTTTTCAATCTTCTGCTCTTACACTTTTCAGGTCCCTGAACAACTTGCCAAACTATTCACCACTTCCCAGTAGTTTGTGTATCTCAAACAACTTCTTTCTTCACATAAAGTCGATAACAAGGTGTCCTGAATGAAGTTCTGCCCACTGGGAGAATGTCACTCACTCCTGTCTTTCAAGGCCATCCCAAGTAAGAATGATGTGGCAGCAGTCCTTTCTTACACTAACACATCCACCCATAATCCACTCATAATCCACCCATAATAATGAGATTGGCATCACCATCAGCTGGTCTGAAGGAGTCCTCAAGGAAGATGTACCTGTAAACTTAGAGTTGTTACAACAATGATAGGTGACAAAGGGGTTCTGGTCAAGGAACCAATGTGAAGTGTCCACCTTCTGACAAGTTTACCCAACATGAGCATGCATATGCCCTCAGGAACCAGAGGAATAACTGCACTGCAGGTCAGCGAACTGGACGTGGACTAGAGCTTCATTTGTCATCTGGCCTCTGTGTATCCTCCTCTACAC
Organism: Eptesicus fuscus; assembly: GCF_027574615.1. Classification (NCBI taxonomy): domain Eukaryota; kingdom Metazoa; phylum Chordata; class Mammalia; order Chiroptera; family Vespertilionidae; genus Eptesicus; species Eptesicus fuscus. Next base: position 39,581,633 of record NC_072479.1, read on the forward strand.
AGTGATCAGATGAAGTTTGGGGTTTCCGGTGTAAGTGTCAGCTCAGAATCTGCATCTTAGTGCTTTCCAAAGATCCGGGTATTTCCCTATTCCCCTGTGCTATTCAATTAACCCTTTGCACTCGCTTGCTTTTTTCTCGATTCCTTTATTCTAATGCTAACCGTGTCAAGTCACACTCGACATCCGAGTGCAAAAGGAAAAGGAATAGAGAATGGCCATTGAATGTGCTTTCTACATCTGTTCCTTCTGTAAGGTTCTTCCTCTCCTTCAGTCAATAACCTTGAGTCTGAAAACTGACTAAGTTCTGGAAGCAAGGATTAGGATTTCCCACCACAGAGGCTGGCAGCAATGTTTTGCTCACATGTTCTTGATCTTCTTTGAGTTTATAGGTCACAGGTTGGCAACTTTTTTCTGTAAAGGTCCACATGATAAATACTTCATGTTTTTTAGGTCATACAGTCTCTGCTGCATATACTAAGTTTTGCCTCTATAACACAGAACAGCCATACATAATAGGTGAACAAGTGGATTTGGCTATGTTCCACAGGCAAATGACTGGCTTTGACGCACAAGCTGTAGTTTGCCGACCTTGATACAGGTCACGTAATTTTCTTATTGGCTTCCCATCTATCTCACACATAGGAGAGCCTTCATCTATCAAGTAAAGTGGACCCCCGAAAGTAGACCTCTGCATGCCATTCTGACCTTGCCACCCATCACAATAATTACATTTTCTTTGCTGCCGATGGTTAAGTGCTGCCACCTGACATCAAATATGCCATGATTTTATTATCTATATTGACCCCAGGGAAACAAGTTCTATACAGCATCTTCTATCATCAGTGAAAGCCTTCAGAGAGTGTCAGCGCTGTGGTTCTTATAAATGCTGGTGCCCTCCTTCATAGCGAATTTCTTATCACGTTTGTAAAAGGAGTATTCTCTGGGCCCTTATAAGAAACCTATTCAGATGGTATTATTTGCAGACTTACATAATACATTTACTCTAACATGCTCAAATCTCTGAGTCTTTTAATCTTTGTGCAATACTCTGCTAAGGCAGTTCTAGCAGGTTTATTTACTGTAGGCTATTATTTTAAGTTTCAAAATGGCATCCTAATAAAATTATAGGACTAGCTCATGACCCTATTTCCATAATGTTAAATCCTGAGTGACCCGAGACTACCTCCATATCAATAGTACCCAGTATCGAGTCTTTTGTTGTTGTTGGTAATCCTCACCTGAGGATATTTTTCCATTGATTTTTAGGGAGAGTGGAAGAGAGAGGGAAAGACAGACAGAAACATCGATGTGAGAGAAACACATTGATTGGTTGCCTCCTGCATGAGCCCCACCAGGGCCCAGGCCTGGGAGGAGCCTGCAACCAAGGTATGTGCTCTTGACCAGAATGGAACCTGGGACCCTTCAGTCTGCAGGCCAACATTCTATCCACTGAGCCAAACTGGCTAGGGCTCATATCTGGTCTTATGACCCATCCTCCCCCCACCCTCTGGTATAACATTTCAAGATTCACTCTGAGGCATATTATTCTGATTCCTGGAAGTGTAATTTAACCAGATCATACTGCTCTTTTGGTAAACAATTCCTTTCTTCCTGTTCAGGTACACCATTTGGCCAACCTGAGATGACCCAGGACAGAGGGGAGGCAGGGAAGACTCTGAGGAAGGCAAGCAGGCAAACAATGAGAGGCTTCTCTCCTCCTGGAAGGGGTGTGGGGTGGAGGGGGGGGAGTGGCGGAATTACTAGTGACCTAGAATATCCAGGAAAATATGGGAATTCAAGCTTCTCAAGTTCATTTACCCAAATATCTTCATTAGCTCTAAGGGTCCTGCTCCTTCCCTCTCAGGGTCTTGACTTTAATGTAAGAGGGCCATAAATTCAACCTCCTGTGCAATGGTGCCACATTTAAAATCAGGTATTGGACCTGAGTTTCAGCAGATCTTATTTTCTTAGCTACAAGATTTAAGAGTCTCCTTTTTATTGCTTTGGACACCTTCTAGCTTTTGCACAACCCCTTCATTAATTAGTAGCTGACCTAAGCCTTTCAGATTCTTCTTTCAGGATTTCTATGGCAGTTAACAATAGTAAATCAATTCCATATAATAATTACTTACCCCAGGTCTCTCAGGGGCTAAAGGTATAACATAGGCCAGTGCCTGCCCTTTCACCTATAAGTCATCACAATTTATCAAAGGTAAGAGATTTAGTCATTGTGATATATGCATACCAAGGTATGTATCCATCAATTACTAAGCTATGCACCACTTCCCAGAAGTTTGCTTATCTCAAATCCTTCGTCCTCCTCCTCATCATCATTCTTATCCTTATTTTTATTTTTATTCTTATTCTTATTCTTTTATTCTTATTCTTATTCTTATTCTTATTCTTATTCTTATTCTTATTCTTATTCTTATTCTTATTCTTATTCCTTCTTCTTCTCCTTCTCCTCCTTCTCCTTCTTCTTTCCATAAAGTTGTAAAGTTTATGATAAGGTATACTGAATACAGTTCTGTCCACTAGGAGGGTTTTCCCTCACTGTTCAATTTCAGAGTTACCTCTGAGTGGCAGTGATGTGGCAGTAGTCCTACTGCCTGTACCAATATATCAAGTAAACCATCTATGATCGGGGCCCAGGTGTTTTTATCCTCCATTCACTAGCCCTAAAGAATAACACAAGAACTGTGAACTTAGAGAAGATTGGCGATTGAGTTCTTATTATCATCTGACTGGTAAGCTCTCAAATTCCAGAGTCTGACATCAAAGGGATAACTTTGCTACTATCTTAAGTTGAGTTTCTCAACAAACATACCTTGAGAAAAGGATTTGAGGACAAGCAGTTTAGAAGAAGTAAGACAAATAAGAAAAGGAAGTCAAACAAAGAGTGAGTTATCAAGCAAGTTACTGGTGTGGGCAACTAAAGTACAAAATTCCTGTGAAATTCTTAGAGACAATGTAAAACATGCCTCAAAAATATCCTTCCCAAGGGTCAGGAAAGCTAAAGTATTTATTGCCAAACTCCAATCCATCATTGGCCAGAGATTGCTCTTGCGGTGTAAATTCCCTGGCACTTCCGGAAGCACTGAATGTAAAGTGAGGGGAAGCTGGAGACAGTGGCAGGAACTTGCAATAGGGCACTGTGGTATGTACGGGCTCAGTGAGTTCCAAGGGGATATGGACAGGACATCAGTTACATACATTACATACCGTATGGCTGATGGAAAGTGAGATAACAATGGGCAGAGGAAAGATAGATTTTATTTCTTGAAGTGAAAAGCTAAGATACTCTAACACAGACATGCTCAAAAGAGATAGAAACTATTTCCCAAATGCTCAAAAGAGATAGAAACTATTTCCTCTCAGGTCGCACTCCAAGTTCCTGGTCAATAAATAAGTGGCTATTCTTTTCAAGGCCGAGGCTGTCGCAGTTCTGCAATATTCAATATGCCTTCCAAGGCCACACTGAAAATTACCTTTTTAACCAGGAAAAGGGGAAGAGAGCAAAAGGCAGAGACTTCCTCTTATGCAAGTATATTAAAGTTAACAGTCATCATTTCTACTCATGTAACATTAGCAAGATTTTTATCACATGATAACACTTAGCATCAAAGCTATCTTACTATTATTTTTTATAGACAAATCTATTTTATTTTTAATATATTTTAAATATATTTTTATTGGTTTCAGAGAGGAAGGGTGAAGGAGAGAGAGAGATAGAAATATCAATGATGAGAGAGAATCATTGATCGGCTGCCTCCTGCATGCCCCCATTGGGGATGGAGCCCACAACCCGGGCATGTGCCCTTAACCAGAATTGAACCAGGGATCCTTCAGTCTGCAGGCCAATGCTCTATCCACTGAGCAAAACCAGCCAGGGCGATCTTACTATTATTTTTACTGAGAAGCTACATTACAACAAAAGTTTTTACCATGGAAAAAAAAAGAAAATGGACTGTGGAGTGGTTTCTGTCACATAAAGTAAGAACACTAGAGGGAATTCTGGATACTAAGTAACATTTATGAAAACAAGAAATAGTTATAAATATACTGTTTAAAATTACAAAGATAATCAATATAACTATCAACAACTAGAAAAAAAAAGAGAAGGATTATATGGTAGTTCTATTTTTAAATTTTTGAGGAACCTCCATACTGTTTTTCCATAGTGGCTGTACCAATTTACATTCAAACCAATAGTGGGGATACATAAGGTTTTCCTTTTTCCATATCCTCACCAGCACTTGTTATTTCTTACCTTTTTGATGATAGCCATTCTAACAGGGATGAGGTGATATCTCATCCTGGTTTTGATTTTCATTCCCTGATGATTAGGGATGTTGACCCCCTTTTCATGTACCTGTTGGCCATTTGTTTAAAAAAAAGTCTATTCAGTACTCTGCTTACTTTTTACATCAGGTTATTTTTTTGTTATTGAGTTTTAGGAGTTCTTTATATATTTTGGATATTAACCATTTGTCCAATATATGATTTGAAAATATTTTCTCACATTCCACAAGTTTTCATTTTTTGATTTTTTTTTTCTTCTTCAAAACCTCATGTCTGGGTATAAATCCAAAGGAAATGAAAACAGGATAGCAAAAAGATATCTGCATTCGCATGTTCCCAGCATTACTCACAATAACCAAGATATGAAAACAATCTAAGTGTCCATCGATAGAAGAATGAACAAAGAAAATGTGATGTAGAGATACAGCAGGATATTATTTAGCCATGAGGAAGAAGGAAATCCTGCTTTTGAGAAAACATAAATGGACCTTAAGGTCATTATGTTAAGTGAGATAAGTCGAACAGAAAAAGATAAATACTGTATGATATCACTTATATATAAAATCTATAAAAATAAAATACATAAAAATTGAGAGTGAAATGATGGTTACCAGGAACTGGGGAGTGACAAATTGGGGAGATGTTGATCAAAGGGTACAAACTTCCAGTTAGAAGATGAGTAAGTTCTGGATCTAATGCACAGCATTGTGATTATAGTTAAAAGTACTGCATCGTGTAATGGAAAATTGTTAAGAGAGTTGATCTTTAATGTACGTAGGGAAAAAGAAATGGTGATTATGTGATGTGAGAGCAGATTTAGTAACACTATGGTGGTAATCATATTGCAATATATAAGCATAGCAAATGGACATATCGTACACTTTGAAGTTATACAATGTTATATGTCAATTACGTCTCAATAAAGTTGAAAGAAATGATATGTATTTCCTGTATACAGTAAAAAAGAGAGAGAGAGAGAGAGAGAGAGAGAGAGAGAGAGAGAGAGAAGGGAGTGAATTAATGTAAATAAGCCCATATTCATGTTGTGTGAAAGGTAGTCAATAGTGATTGTCTAAGGGTAAGAGAAGTTTACTTATATAATTTAATGGCTTGAAGCAACTTCAAAGGACTTTAAAGCAACCAAAATGTTTTTAAAATAGTTCCTTATAGATATGAGGGCAGTGGTAAAATTTAATTTTTACTATTACTTTGAATATAATAAAATTACATTTGGAAAACATAAAGAATGAAGTACATCTTGATTGGCTGATATAAAAGAATTTCTAAAATATGTTATTAACTGATAAAAGAAAGTACCTGACATAATATTTGATACAATAACACTAAGTGAAGCTAAGGAAGGATATACCCACAAAAGAAACAATATGCTTGTCTGTGCTTACAAAGTATTTAGAAAGATACATTCAAGATATTCACAATGGTTATCAACAAAGACTGAAATTGTTAGAAGTTAAGTTTGGATTAGAAGAAAGATTTCAATTTTTTCTTATTTACTTTTACCACTTCAGTTTATTACTTTTGTTCACATAAAATTTTAATATATATTTACAGGAAAAATAAATCCATTGGGCTAAAACGTCAAGTACTCTTAACTATATCCTTTAGTCATGTATCTTAAGCTGTGAACTGTTTTAAAATTCCTCAGCGTTCACTGCAGCTCTCTGTCTCTTGTCAGTTGGTGGAATCATTGAGTTACAACACTACAGAGTTTTATTAATCTGGGCATAGAAGAGCACTCTCCTTCCTCACATTCCCCATCAGTGCTATCTGACTGACTTCCATCCACTCAGAACAAGACAGCTCTACGTTAGCATGCAGTCATTCATCCATTTATCAATTCATCCATCTCCTTAAAATTTCAAGTCAAAGCAGCAACAAAATCATTAGAAGCAGCTGATGAAAACATCATGACAGTGATGGATGGTATAAAAAGAATTTCTGGAGACAGCAATGTCTCAGAAAATGTATTTGCATGATTTAAGGCGGCTCTACCAGCTTTGGCCAGAGTTTGAAGAGGTAAGTCTGAATCTTTTTCCAAAGTCTTTCATTCTTTTTCACCACAATACCTTTAGAAATAATAGCCCCCTGGTGGTAAATATTGAGAGAAAGTTTTTAAATAATAATTTCTTCTCCAGAGTATCTTAATGAATGTAATTATTTAAATCTGGCAGATGTCCTGAAAGTCTGCTCACCTGCAGTTACTTTGTACAATCAAAGAGAAATAATGGCCACTTTTAGTAAATATGCATTCATGAGTTACGTTTTGAACATAAGGTAAAATTTTCATTTCCACATAATGAACATTTTTATGACATTTTTAGCTGGCTCAATACATTTTTTTCTCCAAAAGTTTTCAAATTTGCCATATAGATTTTGTAATTAGGTCCCTGTGGCTGTTTAGAATATCTTACTGACTACTTTTGCCTGATGCTTCTGATCACATGGACAAATTCCAAGTTGCTCTTTGAGATATTTATTTAAGTCACTTGAAAGCATTGCTGTTGGCTGAATTCCCATTCTTCTCCTCGGGCAATAGGATACGTTTGCTGCTGAGTCAACTCTGTTGGGCCAAGACTAGAGTTGACAACTTCATTCTTAGATATCAGAGTCATGGAAGCTAAAGAAGTGAACACAGCCAAAACATTTAAAACCCCTAGGAAATATGCATAAAGTCAAAATGGCAAGAGGTGATACAGAGAGCCATACAACCTGAGTCTGTGAGAAGCCAATGTCAGAGTAGAGGTATAAAGAAACAGGAGCCTTGCCTAGTCAGCATAGCTCAGTAGTTGACCATTGACCTATGAACCAGAAGGTCATGGTTCTATTCCCAGTCAGGGCACATGCCTAGGTTTCAGGCTCAATCCCCAGTGTGGGACATGCAGGAGGCAGCAATCAAAGATTCTCTCTCATCATTATTGTATCTCTCTCTCTCTCTCTCCTTTCTTTCTCTCTCTCTCACCTCTCTCTCTCTCTCCTCTCACTCTCTCCCTCACTTTCTCTCTCCTTTTCCCACTCTGAAATTAAATATATAAATTATAAAAATTATTATTATTTATCTATAATAATAAAAGCATAATATGCTAATTAGACTGGACGTCCTTCCAGAAGACCTTCAGGAAGAAGCCGGGGCTGTGAGGGCCAAGCCCCTTGCATGTATTTCGTGCATCGGGCCTCTAGTGTATATATATGTATATATATATATATATATATATATATATATATATATATATATATTTTTTTTTTTTTTTAAAGAAACAGGAGCCTAGAGCTAGGAAGTGAGTACAAGAAAAAGAAAATTGGACAAAAAGGCCAAAGGAATTAGGCACTTGCCTAAAATAAGAACTATGCTGCTATTTGTGACAACATTCACCTAGATGGGATCACCACATGCAGCTCTTTAACTTGGATGGTGCATAAAACTGGCAGAAGCTACAACGAGGCTGTGCATTCAGGTTTCATCTGTCTGCCCGAAAGCTCCATACAGGCTAGTGCAGCCCCGGGCTCAGGTCAAGGAGCCCAGCTTCCACTTGGCTGCATTAGAACTTTCAATCATCTTCCCTTCCCCAACTTTTAAGAGTCTGTCCTCAATCAAGCAATAAGTGTACAAAAGCACACAACATACCATAGAGAAACAAATACAACAACAGCAAAAGAAACATGGCAAAAGTTAGAGGATGAATCAAGAGTTACACAACAAAGAGAGAGTACCAGCATAAAAGTGACTGGATTTCTGGTAACTACTTTCCCACAGACATAAATGATCAGGTAAGTGATGTTCAGGCAAGACTCCATCTCAATAAAATAGTACACTATTTATTCTTAAATATTTTTAATGATAATATTTCATCATTTAATTCAGAAGTTTTCTACAGATATGTATTTAGTTTCTACTCTATATGTTCCAGGGAGTACCCATGGCTCTCATGAAGTTTATATCCAACTAGAGGCCCGGTGCACGAAATTTGTGCAGGGGGGGTGTGTCCCTCAGCCCAGCCTGCACCTTCTCCAATCTGGGACCCCTCGAGGGATGTCTGACTGCCCGTTTAGGCCTGATCCAGGTAGGACATCCTTCTCACAATCCAGGACTGCTGGCTCCCAACTGCTCGCCTACCTGCCTTCCTGATTGCCCCTAACAACTTCTGCCTGCCAGCTTGATCACCCCCTAACCACTACCCTGCCAGCCTGATAGATGCCTAACTGTACCCTGCCAGCCTGTTTGCCCCTAACTTCCTTCCCCTGCAGGCCTGGTCCCCCCAAACTGCTCCCCCCTGCAGGCCTGGGTTCCCCCCAACTGCCCTTCCCGGTCACCCCCAACTTCCCTCCTCTGCCAGCCTGGTCACCCCTAACTGCCCTCCCCTGCAGGCTTGATCACCCCAACTGCCCTCCCTTGCAGGCCTGGTCCCTCCCAACTGCCCTCCCCTGCTGGACATCTTGTGGTGGCCATCTTGTGTCCACATTGGGGCAGTCATCTTTGACCACATGGGGGAAGCCATCTTGTGTGTTGGAGTGATGGTCAATTTACATATTATTCTTGTATTATATAGGATTAGATAGGATAGAGGCCTGGTGCATGGGTGGGGACTGGCTGGTTTGCCCTGAAGAGAGTCTCAGATCAGGGTGGGGGTTCCCTTGGGGCATGGGGTGGCCTGGGCAAGGGGCCTGTGGTGGTTTTCAGGCTGGCCACACCCCCCAGTGACCCAAGTGGAGGCACTGGTATCTGGGATTTATTAATCTTCTATAATTGAAACTTTGTAGACTTGAGCGGAGCCAAGCCTCCTGCTTGCTCCGTGGCCACAGCCATTTTTGTTGGGATTTATTTATCTTCTATAATTGAAACTTTGTAGCCTTGAGTGGAGGCCAAGGCAGGCCAGAGCTGCAGAAACTTGGCTTCCTCCATCACTGGGAACAACTCAAACCTCCTGCTCTCCAGCTCCATGGCTGCCGCCATTTTTGTTGGGGTTTATTTATCTTCTATAATTGAAACTTTGTAGCCTTAAGTGGAGGCCAAGGCAGGCCAGGGCAAGCAGAAAGCTTGGCTTCCTCCATTGCCAGGGAAACCCAAGCCTCCTGCTCGATCCGTGGCTGCAGCCATCTTGGTTGGGGTTAATTTGCATACTCGCTCCTGATTGGCTGGTGGGCATGGCTTGTGGAGGTATGGTCAATTTGCATATTACTCTTTTATTAGATAGCATGGCCAAGGCTCTCATGGAGTTTATAACTGAGCCAGAGAAAAGTCAGTGACGTTGAGTTAGGCTTTTGCGTCTAAAGGAATGAAAGAGTGCCTTGGAAGCACATAACAATGGCAGCTAGTCTGAATGGGGGTTGCTGATGCAGGCTGTTCAACCTTTTGTGCAATAGATGATATTCTGTGAAAATACATAAGGACATTTCATTTCATGTAATATTAGTGCATGGCCTTTGAATTCTAAACACTTTAATAAAATAATAAGCACTCTGTAGAAATTAGTGTTTTGATGCTCCAAATTTTCAATTGACAGTAAGAAATCTAGTTACAGACACTGGGGGGATCACTTTCTATGAAAATGGAAAAGCAATTACAGCTATTCCACCTGAACTGACAGCCAATTCTGCTTCATCTCCTTTCCCATGCTTAATAATAATAATAATAATAATAATAATAAAGCCTATCCTTTCCCATCATTGCTAGACCCCAAAAGACTTGGGTTTGAAGCCCACCACTACTTGCTAATAGGTTCTGCTGTGTCATCTTGGAAAATAGGAATAAATAATACTTGTCAATAGAGAAGGATTAAATGACAAAACAGAAAAATATGCATAGCACAAAATGGACTATGTGTTCTTAAAAATAAACCAATTATATCCTTGGTAAAGAGTATCTATTTTTTTTATAATTCAGGAGAAAAACTGGCCACGATTTTACCAATGTAGAGAGAAAATACTTGAGTCTCCATATCTATTGTCTGAGACTTCTGCCCAGCCACAGAACCAGAGCTCTTCTTTCACACTTGCTCTGTGAGGCCAGGAGAAATTAAATAATTCCATTAATATTTAGCTCAAAGGTGTAAAAACTGATGTGTATCAGTATCCATTTATTGCTCTAACAAATTACCAAAAAAGTAGCAGTTCCAAACAACGTCCACATGTTACATAAGTTTTAAGTGGGGTATAATAAGGTCAGTCCCATTGTGGCTCAACTGATTCTCTTCTTAGTGTCTCACAAGGAGGAAACACATTCCTTTCTGCAGATTCTGGGAAGAGCAGTCCCCAGCTCACCCAGGTATTTGGCAGAATCCTGTTCCTTATGGTTATCAGCATGAGGTATCGGTTTCAGGGAGCCTCTCTCAGTTCCCTAAGCTACCTGTATTCCTCCTTATGTTGTCCCTTCATTTTCCACACCAGCAACAGGGTATTAATAATTTCTTCTTAGCTCTGACTCCTCCTTCTGCTTCTTCCATCTGGAGATAGTTTTCTGCTCCTAAAGCATGTGTGATTGGATTGAGCCCACGAGGTAGCACAGGATAATCTTATTTAATGCCCCTGACATTAATTCATCAGCAAAGTAAATAATATATGCACAGTTTCTGAGGGAGTAGGGTATGGACATCTGTGGGAGACCATCAGCTTGGTTGCACTATGGGAACTGGAGGGAACGGTTTAGCCACAGCAAAAGGGAAGGAGGAGGCCCATGAGAGAAAGGGGCTGGCAAACTGTGCTTGACTATAGATAAAGAAGTCGCACCTGCTGGGGAGCTAGGCGGCGGGGGAAGGGGGGTGCGGGGGGGGGGGGCGTTTTGCCTGGTTAGCAGAGTGTTGGCTGCTTGTTTTTAAATTGAATTTGAATGCTTTTAGGGACATCATGTACATACTTACTAGCTCCACGTTTCTCACCACTCCTCACAATCTTACTCTGCCCTGCTTCCCATAAACATCTAACTTCCCTGGCCTCTAACAACATCTGTGTTTGCAAAGTCTACCTTAAAGTGAGGTCAAAAGGAGACAAAGAGTATAGAAGTTGGGCATACAGGAGTCAAATGTGTGTTTTGTCAGGGGAAGACAGAATTGTCATAATTCTAGCCATCCCATCCCATGGGGATCTGAAGGGCACAGGATGAACATCTTTTGTAGGGTGATCTCCAGAACAACCAACAAGAAGACGACTCCTGTGTTGAGTGATTCTATCACCCATTCCTCTAGAAAGAAATTAGGAGTTTACCCAAGAACACAGAAAGGAAAAGGTCCTCCAAACACAGCTACAGAGTGTATAGTAGAGGCTCAGTAAATGGTTAGTTGTTTCACTAACCCATCTCTCCCTTCATAAGCTCATTCCTTAGCTGGTCACTAAAATGCCTGTAAATGAAGGTCTGTGTGCTTCACTTTTCTCATCTTCCAATAGGGACAGGTAATAGAACCCAGTACATAGGCTTTTCATGAGGATCATGCAACTTTATATAAGGAGACTATCTCACATATAGCACTTATTCAATCAATCCTTAATATTATTATTCTTAAAATATCTCAATTGTTTCTATATATCAGTGACCGTATTTTTAAAAAGACTGAGTAATATATTTGTGAAAGATTAAAATTTTGTTCTAATATTTTGTGTTTAAGGTTAGTAAGGAGCTCAGTGTCCCTGGGGGATATCAGAGTAAACTGATCTTATAGGAAATAGCCACAAAATGTCACAGTGGGGAGCGTAGGACAAAGGTAGAAGAGATAAAAATATAACTGACAGGGAAATATAACTTGGTAGAGTTTATGCCTGAGCCAGAGGTGGATATATATATATATATATATATATATATATATATATATATACACACACATATATATGTGTATATATCCTACCTTATAATAGACAAATATGCAAATGGACCGCACCTTCGCTACGCCAAGCCACGCCCACCAACCAAGCCATGCCCACCGACCAATCAGGACGAGTATGCAAATTACCCCAACAAAGATGGCGGCTAATTTGCATATCAAGACAGCGTAGAAAGAAGCCAAGAGATGCTGAAGGGAGGAACAGAGGCGGGGCAGGCTAGCAGAGAAGGTGGTGGCAGACAAGGGAGGAGCGGAGGCGGGGCGGGCTGGCAGAGAAGGTGGCTGGGGGACAAGGGAGGAGCGGAGGCAGGGCGGGCTGGCGGAGAAGGCGGGCCGGAGGACAAGGGAGGAGCGGAGGCGGGGTGGGGTAGAGTGCAGCAGGAAACCCTATTGCAGGATTTTTCCTGCAACGGGAACGCTAGTGTATATATATATATATATATATATATATATATATATATATATATATTAGAGGCCCGGTACATGAATTCGTGCATGGGTGGGGTCTGGCTAGCCTGGCCAGGGGGAGGGAACATGGGTGGTTGGCCGGCCTGCCTGCTGGTCGAACTCCTGGTCAAGGGGACAATTTGCATATTAGCCTTTTATTATATAGGATATATACTGAGTGGCCAGATTACTATGCATTCAGAGGTCATAATAATCTGGCCACTCAGTGTATAATAACTAGAGGCCTGGTGCACAAAATTCGTGCACTCGGAGGGAGAGGGTTACCTCAGCCCAGCCTGTGCCCTCTTGCAGTCCGGGAGCTCTCGGGGGATGTCCGACTGATGGCTTAGACCCATTCCCTACAGACCTAAGCCGGCAGTCGGACATCCTTAGCACTGCCGCAGAAGTAAGAGAGGCTCCCGACACTACCACTGCACTCACCAGCCATGAGCCCGGCTTCTGGCTGAGCAATGCTCCCTCTGTGGGAGCACACTGACCACCAGGGGGCAGCTCCTGCATTAAGTGTCTGCCCCCTTGTGGTCAGTGAGCATCATAGTGACCAGTTGTCCCGCTGTTTGTTCAATTTCCATATTAGCCTTTTATTATATAGGATTTCTCCCCCAGATTTATTTGTTATAAGTAACAAATAAATTTAAAACATATTTAAAATGTACAACATGTGCCCTGGCCAGGTAGCTCAGTTGGTTAGAGTGTTGTCCCAATATACCAAGGTTCTGGGTTCAATCCCCAGTCAGGGCACATACAAGAAATAACCAACGAATGAATAAATAAGTGAACCAACAAATCTCTCTCTCTCTCTCTCTCTCTCTCTCTCTCTCTCTCTCTCTCTCTCTCTTCCTTTCTCTCTCTAAAAATAAAAAATATAAAAAATTTAAAAATAAACTGTGCAACATAATCCTATCTAATAAAAGAGTAATGTGCAAATTGACTGTCACTCCAAGACACAAGATGGCTGCCCCCATGTGGACACAATATGGCCACCACAAGATGGCTTGCAGGGGAGGGCAGTTGTGGTCAGTTGGGGCTAACCAGGCCAGCAGAGGAGGGCAGTTCGGAGAGACCAGGCCAGCAAGGGAGGGCAGTTGGGGGGGACCAGGCTGCAGGGGAGGGCAGTTGTGGGTGATCAGGCCAGCAGGAAGGGCAGTTAGGGGTGACCAGGCCAGCAGAGGAGGGCAGTTGGAGGAGACCAGGCCAGCAGGGGAGGGAAGTTGTGGGGAGACCAGGCCTGCAGGGAAGGACAGTTGTGGGGAACCAGGCCTGCAGGGGAGGGCAGTTAGGTGTGATCAGGCCAGCAGGGGAGGGCAGTTAAGGGAAATCGGGCCAGCCAGGGAGCAGTTAGGCATCAATCAGGCTAGCAGGGGAGTGGTTAGGGGGTGATCAGGCTGGCAGGCAGAAGCGGTTAGGGGCAATCAGGAAGGCAGGCGGGCAAGTGGTTGGGAGCCAACAGTCCAGGATTGTGAGAGGGATGTCCAACCACCCATTTAGGCCCGATCCCGCAACTGGCAGTCGGACATCCCACTCTCAATCCGGGACTGCTGGCTCCTAATTGCTCAACTGCCTGCCTGCCTGATTGCGCCTAACCACCTATGCCTGCCGGGCTGATTGCCCCTAACCACCTCTGCCTTGGCCCCTGCCACCGTGGCTTTGTCCAGAATGATGTCTGGAAGATGTCCAGTCTAATTAGCATATTACCCTTTTATTAGTATAGACTAGAGGCCCGGTCCTCGAAATTTGTGCACTTGGGAGGGGGATTCCTTTGCCTGGCCTGAGCCCTCTTGCAGTCTGGGAGCCCTTGGGGGATGTTTGACTGACAGCTTAGGCCCACTCCTAAGCTGTCAGTTAGACATCCTTAGCACTGCTGCAGAGGTGGGAGAAGCTTCTGCCACAGCCTCTGAGCTCACCAGCTGTGAGCCCAGCTTCTAGCTGAGTGGCACTACCTCTATGGGAGTGCACTGACCACCAGGAGACAGCTCCTGCATTGAGCGTCTGCCCCCTGGTGATCAGTGCACATCATAGCTACTGGTCGTTCCGTTGTTGGGCAGAGTGTGGCTCTCCGCCATCCCCTGAGGGGTCCCAGATTGCGAGAAGGCACAGGTCAGGCCAAGGGACCCCACTGGTGCACGATTAGGGCCGGGGAGGCACCGCAGGAGGGCTCGAGGGTATGTCCGGCCCATCTCACTCAGTCCTGATTGGCTGAACCCTAGCAGCAAGCTAACCTGCCAGTGGGAGTGTCTGCCTCCTGGTGGTCAGTGCACGTCATAGCGACTGGCTGACCAGTCAACTGTTGCCCCCTGGTGGTCAGTGCACATCATAGCATGCAGTTGAGCGGCCTTAGCATATCATTAGCATATTATGTTTTGATTGGTTAAACAGCTGACTAGATGACTGGACACTTAGCATATTAGGGTTTTATTATATAGGATACTAGTGGCCCAGTGCACAGATTCATGCACATTGAGAAGAAATTAATTAGAAGAAGATAGGTGGTCTTCAGACATATACTATCGATGACTTCGCGTTCTTTCAGCTTCAGAGGTATGTTGTACCAATAGTTGATCTTCAGATACATTCTGGCATCGCATGTGATTGGTGCCAGTGAGAGCTTTATATGTATCATGCATGCGTGAGTTAATGTTTATTTTTAAATTGCCAGTGCCCGTCATATGTACCGACCAGTTGGTTGGACAGTTGGACAGACGGATGGTCGGTCACTTAGTCTTTTCTATATATGGTTACATTGTGAAAGGATTCTTCTTATTGAGTTAATTAACACATCTGTTATCTCACATATTTATCCTTTATGTGTGTGTGAAAACATTTATGTTCGACTGTCTGCAAATTTCAATTCAATACAGTGTTATCCTATCTAATAATAGACAAATATGCAAATTGACCACACCTCTGACACACCCACAAGTCACGCCCACCATCCAATCAGAGTGAGTATGCAAATTAACCCAAACCAAGATGGCTACAGCCACAGAGAGCAAGGCTTCCTAGGTAACAGAGGAAGCCAAGCTTTCTGCCAGCCGTTGCAGGCCTAAGCCTCCACTCAAGCTACAAAGTTTCAATTATAGAAGGTAAACAAATTCAAACAATTGGCGGCAGAATGGAGCTTGAGAGAGCAGTCCAGGGTTGCCGCTGGCAACAAGGGAAGCAAAGCTTTCCACACACCCTGGCCGGGCCCACCTGCTTAAGGCAACAAAGTTTCAATTATAACCCCAACAGAAATGGCTGCCGGCCTCGGAGGGAGCCCCAGGCTTGGCTCCGCTCCAGGCTACAAAGTTTCAATTGTAGAAGGAAAATAAATTCCAGATACCAGGGCCTCCGCTTGGGTTGCCAGGGGGCGTGGTCGGCCTGCAAACCACCACAGGCCCCTCACTCAGGCCACCCCACGCCCCAAGGGAACCCCACCCTGATCTGGGACACCCTTCAGGGCAAACCAGCTGGCCCCCACCCCTGTACAGGCCTCTATCCTATCTAATAAAAGAGTACTATGCAGATTGATCATCACTGCAACACACAATATAGCTGCCCCCATGTGGTCAAAGATCCTGCCCCCATGTGGACACAAGATGGCCAGCAGGAGATGGCAGTTGGGAGGCACCCGGCCTGCAAGGGAGGGCAGTTGGAGGTGATCAACCCTGCAGGAGAGGGCAGTTAGGGGTGACCAGGCCGGCAGAGGAGTGAAGTTGGGGGCAAACAGGCTGGCAGCAGAGTGGTTACGGGGTGATCAGGCTGGCAGGCAGAAGCGGTTATGGGCAATCAGGAAGGCAGGCAGGCAAGCAGTTGGGAGCCAGCAGTCCTGGATTGTGAGAGGGATGTCCGACTGTCCGTTTAGGGATCCAACTGCCCACTGGGATCGGGCCTAAACGGGAAGTTGGACATCCCTCGAGGGGTCCCATATTGGAGAGGGTACAGGCTGGGCTGAGGGACAACCCCCCTCTGTGCACGAATTTCATGCACCGGGCCTCTAGTTAACTATAATCACCATGTTTTATATTAGATCCTCAGAACTGACTCATAACTGAAAGTTTTACCTTTGGTCAATCTTTCCTCTATTTCCCCCTGCCCCCAGTTGTTGGCAACCACTTTTCTATTCTGTTTCTATGAGTTCATTTTTTTTTTTCTTTTAAGATACCACATACAAGTGATGCTATGAAGTATTTGTCTCCCTTGTCTGGCTTATCTCACTTAAAATGATGCCTGGCCGGTGTTGCTCAGTGGTTGAGAGTAACCTATGAACCAGGAGGTCATGTTTCGATTCCTGGTCAGGGCACATGCCCAGGTAGTGGGCTCGGGTTGTGGGTGTGATCTCCAATGTGGGGTGTTTCTCTCTCTCTCTCTCTCTCTCTCTCTCTCTCTTCCACTCTGAAATCAATAGAATATATATATTTTAAAAAGAACTAAAGTTTTAAAAAAATGATCACTCAGATTCATCTATGCTTTCACACATGGTTAAATTTTATTATTTTTAATAGTAAACCATATTCCATTATATTGATGTCTGTGTAGATAGATAGATATAGAGGTATAACTCTCACTTTCTTTATCCATTCATCTGCCATTGGACCTTACCTGTCCTGAATAGGCTGCATGCAGTAAAATGGGAGTACAGGTATCTCTTTGAGATAATGGTTTTGTTTCTTTTGTGTACCCAGAAGTGGGATAGTCAGATCATGTGTTAGTTCTATTTTTAATTTCTTGAGAAATCTGCATACTGTTTTCCATAGTGGCTGTACTAGTTTATACTCCAACAAAAATGTATATGTTCTCTTTACATATCCATCAGCATTTGTTATCTATTGCTTTTTTTATAATAATCATCCTTAAAATGTAAGGTAATACCTCTCAGTGGTTTTGATGTGCATTTCCCTGATGATTAGTGCTATGGAGTACCTGTTGGCCATTTAGTTTTTTGTTGTTGTTGTTGTTGTTGTTTTTTAATGTCTTTTCAGGCATTTTGCCCATTTTAAATTGGGTTATTTATTTATTTTTGCTATTAACTTGCATAAATTCAGTGTATATTTTGGATATTAACCCCTTATTGGCCATATGGTTTGCAAACTCTCTCCCACCCCACAGGTTACCTTTTCATTTCATTAATGGTTTCCTTTGCTGTACAGAAGAGTTTTAGTTTGCCATAGAGCCATTTGTTTATTTTTGCTTTTGTCACCTTTTCTTTTAGTGTCATGTAATCATTTTTTTAAAGAAGATCCACCAAAATGAAGAAAGACCTCAGGTCTCCCAAAACCTGAATCTTCATCTGAAATGAATACATTCACTCTATGGGGTACTTGATATCCACATGTGGTTTATTAGTTTCCTTAGTATTTATTTCTGGCCATCTCTGTACTATTTCACCTGACTAGGTTTGGCTTATTGATAGAGAACCAATTTATGATGGCAACCAATTTATGATGGCAACTCTTCAATGCCCTGTAGCCATCATATTTCATGGTGTCTACATTCTGGAATTTCTACCCTCTTATACTTCTCAGAGGCATTTCCTCTGCTTCACCTCCACTTTGGTGGTCCCATTCAAAAAGTAAATAACTCTGTCCTGCATGAATTCAATAGGCTATTTATGAACTGATGTCAGAGCCTCCTCCCTCACTCTTTCTTGTCTATCTTTCATATTAGCACTGGCATTATTTTTATGAAACTTATATATGAAATATGGCCATAATAATCCTATATAATAAAAGCCCAGCAACTAAAGAGCGGAATGACCAGAACCACCGGACAGCCACAGCACCTCGCCCTGACCGTCCCCATCCCAGAGTGGGCCCCCCTACCCCGATCAGGGGTGGGGCAGCCAGCAAAATGCCCCAGCCCCTCACCTGGGCTGGCCCCACACCTGAGCGGGGTAGGGGGTCCCCCCTAAATCACTGCCTGGCTCCCTGGTGCATGTACATTTAGTGAAAGCACAAGAAAATAATTATCAGTTCCTTCTATCCCCAACCAGAGTCTCCAAAGGTCTCTGCTAATACTGAAGCCCAGGTGTGGAATTCTCCCTCCATGGCCTGCAGCCCCAGGAGACCTTCCAAATTAGCCAAAAAGGTGACCTAAGCATTAACAAGCATTAACGAGATGGTGGCCCTTTGCTGAGGAATGTAGAGAGGCTGGGGATTTTGTGAAATTGCAGTGCCTTGCAGATTAGGTGAGCTTTCAATCTGTCTTTAAAAGGGGTGGCGAAGAGGACCCGCAGGCTGCCAGGAGAACAGCGAAGGGTAGGCACATTAAAAACCAGAAAAACTTTTAAACAAACAGACATGAAGATCATCTTGGGAAACTGAGGGCAGAGCCCCGGGCAGAACGCAATAATCATTAAGAAGCCATCATCCATCTTGATATACGTTTGCAAACAACACATAAACAACTTCATCTCATGGCACATGAAATGCAAAACAGTTCTGTTGTGGGTTTTCTTTTGGCCATCCTTAAAGTATAATTAGATCCAGCTGGGGAAAAGCTATAACTTTCGGCATTAGACCCCATGGGGGTGGGCTGCTGGACCCCACCCATGCACAAATTTGTGCACCAGGCCTCTAGTCCATATAAAAAGTCCTTCAATTACTTACCATATCCTATAAGATAAATACTAACTCTTTAGTAGATGTAAGAGCCTTCATAATTTAGCCAATGTCTTTCTGTCAAGGTAGATCCTTCTTCTACCACTTGTTTGGTTCCTTTGTCCCTGCTGAATTGAATGACTTGTCATTTATCAGATACTCAGATACGGTACCCTGTTTCATACTCCCATGCTTGTCCATTCACTCTACTCCAGGTAATAGTGGGCTTAACTCCACCATCTTACTCCATGGTTGACCATAATCTGTCTGGTGAATTCAAAGATAACTTGCAAGAGTTAGTTGTTGTTTTTTAATGACCTAGATTAAGAATTGCTTGACACACCCTGGCCTGTGTTTCTCAGTGGTTAGAGAGTCAACTGGCTCACCAGAGGGTTTCGGGTTCAATTCATGGTCAAGGGCACATACCTGGATTGCAGGTGCGATCCCTTGCCCAGGTCAGGGCAAGTGGGGAAGGCAACCAATTGATGTGTGTCTCTCATATCAATGTCTCTCTCTCTCTCTCTCTCTCTCTCTCTCTCTTTCTCTCTCTCTCTCTCTCTCTCTCTCTCTCTCTCTCTCTTCCACTCTTTCTAAAAATCAATGGAAAAAAATATCCTTGTGTGAAGATTAACAACAACAACAAAAAATTACTTGAGAATTGGCATTATTTCCTTCATGTGTTCATTACTCTTTGAATATAACTCTTCATAATCTTTACCTCATTATCTTCAAGGGAAGGAATCACTGGTTTTCTTTACTGTGACTCCTAAACCTATCACATTTCTAGCATGTAGTATGTTCCAATAAATTTTTGGTAAAGGAATGAGTGAAGAAATGGAATAAAATAAAGATAGATGAGAAATAGTTGCTTAGAAGTTACTTCTTAGGAATAAATCTTTCCTTCCAAAAAATATCTTAGTAAGTGTGACATTGACAAGTACTAGTATGTCTTTTCTTTTTGTATTAGTTCCTTGAGTACTTATCACAGTACAAAGCACATTGTAAATACTTCTTAATTGATTAAATATTGTCAGCAAGGACAATCTAAAGCCCCCTTCAGCCATGGATGGTGTGGCTCAGTTGGTTGAAGTGTTGTCCTGTGTACTGGCAGGTCACAGATTCGATTCCCAGTGGGGGCGCATACGAGAGGTGGCCTATTCATATGTCTCTTTTGCATTGATGTCTTTCTTTCTCTCTAAAAAAATCAATTTTAAAAAATTAAAAATAAATAAAACACACATCATTTAATTTTTCTGGTAGAAAAGCTAGAGATGCCTTCACAGGAGAAAATAGGGAAAAATAAAGACCAACTTCTGCCCAAATAGAAAGTTTTCCTCTTTCCTTACTATCTCTGAAAAAGTACTGATTGCCCAGTTTAGGGAAGAATATATCAGTGATTAAAAAAAAACAAAAAACACAACAACCCACAGCTATTTTCATCTTTTAGGAAAAGCCAGTGGAAGTTTTTAGATCCTTTCATAGATTAATTTAATTTAGGCTTTTTTCCCCCATGCTTTGGAAATACATATTGCTTTAATTGATTTCAAAGTGTATAGCTCCAAGTTCTACACACAATGTATGTTGATATAATTTATGTGTTTGTTCTAATTGCAGAAAAATGATGAGCAAAGCCTAAACTATAAAACTATTTCTAATCTCAATATAAGCCCAAAAAAGTGTGAATTGGTTTTCTTATTACTCTTCTAAAAAAACCTTATAATTAATATATTTTTAAAAGCAACAATACTTTCACTTAAACATCCAGATATTGCCATAAAAAAGTGCTTGCAAAAAGCCCAAGCTGAGGAAAATATGGTCAAGGTTTAGATGTACATGCTAAATATAATAACTGGAAGTATTTAAGTATGATTTTAGGGAAATATAGTCTAAAAGAAACTTTGTCATGTGCTTCTCTAAAGTCTCACTTAAGCCCTAACCTGATTGCTCAGTGGATAGAGAGTTGGCCTGTAAACTGAAAGGTCCCAGGTACAATTCCAGTCAAGGGCACATGGCCAAGTTTCAGGCTCGATCCCCAGTGTGAGGCATGCAGGAGGCAGTCTATCAATGATTCTCTCTCATCCTCGATGTTTCTATCTCTCTCTCCCTCTCCCTTCCTCTCTGAAATCAATAAAATAGATTTAAAATTAAAAAAAATAAAGCCTCACTTAACCCAATCTAAGCTTACAAGCATAAAATTAGCATATTATTATTGTCAATTAGAGTGTGAGAATATGGACAGCAGCACGTTATGAGATGCCATTATAAAAAATGGGTTTCCTCCTGCAGGAAATATTGAGAATTCTCTCTCTCTTATATTTAAACTAGAGGCCCGGTGCACGAAATTCGTGCATGGAGGGTGGTTGTCCCTCAGCCCAGCCTGCACCCTCTTCAATCTGGGACCCCTCGAGGGATGTCCAACTGCCCGGTGGGATCGGGCCTAAACAGACAGTTGGACATCCCTCTCACAATCCAGGACTGCTGGCTCCCAACTGCTCGCCTGCCTGCCTTCCTGATTGCCCCTAACCGCTTCTGCCTGCAAGCCTGATCACCCCCTAACCACTCTCCTGCCAGCCTGATTAATGCCTAACTGCTCCCCTGCCAGCCTGTTTGCCCCTAACTGCCGTCCCCTGCAGGCCTGGTCACCCCCAACTGCTCTCCACTGCAGGCCTGGGTCTCCCCCAACTTCCCTTCCCTGCAGGTCAAGTCACCCCCAACTTCCCTCCTCTGCCGGCCTGGTCACCCCTAACCAGGTCAACCCTTACAGTACCCCTGCGGGCTTGATCATCCCCAACTGCCCTCCCTTGCAAGCCTGGTCCCTCCCAACTGCCCTCCCCTGCTGGCCATCTTGTGGTGGCCATCTTTTGTCCACATGGGGGCAGGATCTTTGACCACATGGGAGCAGCCATCTTGTGTGTTGGAGTGATGGTCAATCTGCATATTACTCTTTTATTAGATAGGATAGAGGCCTGGTGCATGGGTGGGGGCCAGCTGGTTTGCCCTGAAGGGTGTCCTGGATCAGGGTGGGGGTTCCCTTGGGGTGTGGGGCGGCCTGGGCGAGGGGCCTGTGGTGGTTTGCAGGCAGGCCCCTGCCCTCTGCAACCCAAGCAGGGGCCCTGGTATCTGGGATTTATTTATCTCCTACAATTGAAACTTTGTAGCCTGGAGTGGAGCCAAGCCTCCTGCTTGCTCAGTGGTGGCAGCCATTTCTGTTAGGATTTATGTATCTTCTATAGTTGAAACTTTGTAGCCTGGAGCGGAGGCCAAGGCAGGCCAGGGCTTCAGAAGCTTGGCTTCCTCCATCACCAGGGGCAACCCTAGCCTCCTGCTCTTTCCAGCTCCGTGGCTGCCGCCATTTCTGTTTGGATTTATTTATCTTCTATCATTGAAACTTTGTAGCCTTGAGTGGAGGCCTAGGCCGGCAAGGGCAGACAGAAAGCTTGGCTTCCTCCATTGCCTGGGAAACCCAAGCCTCCCTCCTGCTCTCTGTGGCCGCAGCCATCTTGGTTGGGTTTATTTGCATATTCGCTCCTGATTAGCTGGTGGGGGTGGCTTGTGGGTGTAGCGGAGGTACAGTCAATTTACATATTACTCTTTTATTAGATAGGAAAGGAAATAACACAATCAGTTTTGTTGTTTTGTTTTTTAAGAACCACAAGTACATTATTTGCTGAGCTTTCTCTTCTGCAGATGAAGACTGGAGAAATCACTGCAGCTGAAATCACCTGGAACTGATGTGAGATTACAAGCACCCACTCATGGTAATAATAATAATCACAGCTACCATTTATTGACTGTTAATTATGTGCCAAGTATTTTATATAAATTACTTCAAAATCTACACTATAGCTCTAGGAGTTAAGTATTATTATTCTCTCTTGCTACAGTGGATTCAACAGAGGCCAGGAAAGTTCAAGTTGTCCAAGGATACAGATTTGGCAGGGAAGGTGCAGACCCAGGATCAATCTCAGGTTGCAGCCCAGCTCTCATCCACTGGGTTAGATTTACTCCGGGCAGAAATTTTGAATGCCTTAGGCTTCTATCAACCTTATCATCAGGAAGGTTCCTTTCCTTATAAGTCTTCATTTCCTATGTAAGTCTATTTCTTCCAATTCTGTCCTCCAAGGAGAACAGCTGGCCAGTGCCCTCCTTCTAATAATATTAACTAAGTGACTGGTTGAGTAATTTTTCTTTTGAAATATTTTAACCCCCTAGAGAACTAAGTATTTACTCCCAAAAGAAAAAGATCTACACTGTACAAATGCAAGAGCCTTTCTTTAGCATCAAGCTTTGCCTGTATTTTCCATGTGGGTGGGACGGAAAGGAGACAGCATAAAAGAGCCATAAGTAAAGATATTTTAATTTTTTCCGTAGTTATGATCTAGAAGTTGCTGACTACAGACAGAAAAGTTCATAGAAACTCAAAAAATATTTTAAAAATACCCACGCAAACATTTTCAGTGTTTACATCCCAGACCAAATTGTCAAAAATTGCTTAAAGTATTATGAAAATTTTTCACAATGATAACATTTTAAGATAAAGCCTTTCTCCTTAAACTTATTATTCAATAATCACATGGCAATTATTCTCTTTTTATGAAATTTTTGCTGGCTCTTTATGTGAGCACTCTCACCAGACTCACTTAATGCCTCACTATGATTTTACTCATTAATATCTGCCTCTCCTTTGAAAAATAATCCATGTTTAATGGCCACCTCATGTAATATGCAACAACACAGGACTCTCTCACACATTCCTAGGAGGGCAGCATTGAAATGTGTCAACAGACTTATCTTTGCATCAAAATCTCATTTATTCAATTGCCAATCTGGAGTATTTTAGAGCCTTATTATAATTTTTCCCCCATAATGACTCCGGGATTAGAATTCCAAATCATTCTGCTATTTCTCAAGGGATTACCAACATCATGGGAAAGATAAAGGTCATTATAAATTAAAATAAAATATAAATTTTAAAATATATTTAAACCACTAAACACTTAGAGCAGAAGAGTTCTTTAGTTCTCTCAGTGTATTTAAACATGACTGTAGCTTCTAACATTTACCAGGTCTGATAATTAATTCAAAAGGTAAGGCATTTTTTCTTAAATATAAATATATTGTTGAATCCTATCAAAACTAGAGGGGCTGGACTGAATAATACATATTAAATGATTTCTAAAATAAAAATAATATAAAATTAATACTTTTTGTAAGGAGATACAGAAAAATCTAATCTCTTTGGTGAATGATGGAAGGAAGGAAGGAAGGAAGGAAGGAAGGAAGGAAGGAAGGAAGGAAGGAAGGAAGGAAGGCTGAAGTAATTGAGTGTTTGGTTATTATCTCAGTCTGTACTTCCCTCCATCAACCTCTTCCTGAAATTTCCAGAATATGATAAGCCCAAAAGTTTACAAAGAAAAAAACTTCTAAAAAACAATGCTCTTTTCTTACTTTTTTTCCTCAGGTCACTGTGTTAACCTGTGATGTATCTACTAGAGGCCCAGTGCATGAAATTTGTGCACGGCGGGGGGGTGGGGGGGATGTCCCTCAGCCCAGCCTGCACCCTATCCAATCTGGAACCCCTTAGGGAATGTCTGACTGCTGGTTTAGGCCTGATCCCACAGTTGGACATCCCTCTCACAATTCAGGACTGCTGACTCCTAATTGCTTGCCTGCCTTGCCTGCCTGCCCCTAAATGCTTCTGGCTGCCAGCTGATAGCCCCCTAACCATTCCCCTGATGGCCTGATTGATGCCTAACTGCTCCCCTACTGGCCTGATCACCCCCAACTGCCCTCCCCTGCAGGCCTGGTCACCCCCAACTGTCCTCCCCTGCAGGCCTGGTAGCCCCAAACTGCCCTCCCCTGTAGGCCTGGTTGCCCCTAACTGCCCTCCCCTGCTCAGCTGTTCATCCCCAACTGCCCTCCCCTGCCAGCCTGATTGCCCACAACTGCCCTCCCCTGCTGGCCATCTTGTGGCAGCCATCTTGTGATGACATTGCAGCGGCCATCTTTTGACAAAATTGCTCGATGCCACCTAGGCTTTTATTATATAGGATTTGACCAAAGTATTGCACTTCTACTATATACCAAAGTCTGTGCAAGACACGAAGAATCACAGGTGAGTAAGAATAGTGTTGACCTCCATAAGTTGACATTCTTGTAGGGAGACAAATGGATAAACTGATCATATCTATGCAGTGTGAAAAGTATAATGATTAAGGTATTTATTCAATGCAATGAAAACACAGAAAAAAAGTAACTAATCACTTGGCATAGCACCCATTAGATCACATTTTAAGTCTGTGCACTCCTGTCATTTCCCACTTAAATTTCACTCATGCATGCTAAACCTAAACAACTATATTAACAAATTCCTTAATTAATACTGCCAGCCAGATGTGAAAAGTATAATAAT
Organism: Eptesicus fuscus; assembly: GCF_027574615.1. Taxonomy (NCBI): domain Eukaryota; kingdom Metazoa; phylum Chordata; class Mammalia; order Chiroptera; family Vespertilionidae; genus Eptesicus; species Eptesicus fuscus. The sequence goes on from NC_072479.1 coordinate 39,607,216, forward strand.
GGCTAACTTTTATTGATTGCTTACTACATGCCAGTCATTATTGTGAGTTTTTATGTGTATTAGTTCAGTTAATCCTCCAAATTCCCTATGTTAGATACTATTATTAGCTCATTTCACAGATGAAGAAGCTAAGGCATTTGAGGCAGAGTTACTTTCTCAAGGTCACAGAACTGGAAAGTAGAACTAAAACTCAGACGATATGACTGCAGATACCCACTCCACGGCTTTTCAATTTAAAATTTTTAATTGATTTTAGAGAGAGATAGGAAGGAAGAAAGAGAGTAAGAGAGAGAGAGAGAAACATTAAAATGTTGTTCTATTATTATGCATTCTGGTTGATTCTTGTATGTGCCCTGACCTGTGATCAAACTTGCAGCCTTAGTTTATCGGGACATTCTAACCAATTGAGCTGCCCGGCAAGGGCTTCCACTGTTTTCCAATGATAGAAAGTACAACAAAGTAAGACAAATCTGGTTTGAATCTAACTACAGCAATAATTAGTTCTGTGATCTTAAGCAAGACTCCAAATTTCTGAACTTTTAACTTTTTCAGTATAAAACACAAACAATTACGTTTCCCTTCTGTGGCAATTTTCAATGGAATTCTAAAATTCTTTGACAGTTCTTCCATTGAGAGGTGAGGTCTATGTGTTCCCTTACATATAGGCTCTGCAACTGACCAACAGAATTCAATAGAGGCAACACTGTGCCAGTTCCCAGGCCTAGTCCTTAAGAAACTGTTAGCATCTATTTTTATTTGTCTCTTTGGATGCTCTCTCTTAGAGCTCAGCCCCCATGTGTGAGGAGGCCAAGGAAAGGCTATGTGTAGATGTTCAGGCCAACAGCCCAGGTAGGACTCCAGCCAATGACAACCTCAGACATATAAATAAGAACACATTTTAGTTGACTCTGGACACAGGCACTGTCTGACCACAATTGCATGAGAGACCTTGAACAAGAATCACCTACACCTAGTTCACTTTTGGAACCATCAGAGATAACTAAAAATAATTAGGTTGTTTTAAACCACTAAGTTTTAGGGTGATTTAGTATGCAGCAATCCTATCTAATAAAGAGGGAATATTCTAATTGATCTTCCCACTGTTGCAAAGATGGCGGCGCCCACAGCCAATAAGGAGGGAATATGCTAACTGACCACCCCGCCCTCAAAGACGGCAGCGCCCACAGCCAATAGGAGGGAATATGCTAATTGACTGCCACACCCTCAAAGATGGCAGTGCCCATAGCCACAAGATGGCGGCGCCCAGTCCCCTCAGCCCCGCCAGGGTGGCAGGAGCGCAGCAGGCCTGAGGGAGGGCCCGGCTGCTCCATGCGCCTGCCTCCAGAGTCCCCCAGTCCTCTCAGCACCCCAGCCACCCAGGGCCGGCCCGAGGTGCAGGCAAGCCTCAGATGTTGGCTGCCCAGCCGCCCAGGGCTGCCCAAGGCTCAGGTAACCAGGGCCGGCCAAGGCTTGCACTGCTGTCAGTGGCAGCAGCAAAGGTGTGATGGTGGCCTCACCTTCCCGATTGCCGGGTCACCCCCCACCCCTGAGGGGTCCTGGACTGTGAGAGGGGGCAGGCCGGGCTGAGGGACTCCCACTCCAGTGCATGAATTTTCATGTACCAGGCCTCTAGTAGATAATAAGAACCACTCTCTACTTTGTCAGTATTATTAGGACCAGTGTGAAAGTTCTTGATATGTTATAAAGTATTATACAAGTGTAAAGAACTATTAAGTATGTGTGTTAAATTAAGTATGTATAAGCAGATGACACCACATAGAATAACACAGAATCACAGAAATCTCAGTGTTCAATACCAAGGGTCAGTTAATAAATCCATTTAAATCCAGTGGGTATTCCTTGAGTGTCTATGCATACCAAGCAGCAAATCAGGTCACATAAAAATACAAAAACAACAAGGGTAGAAATATTCCATGCATTCTAAGAGTATATTAAAAGCATCTTAAACCTGAGCAACAAATGAAAGAAAGTATTTTATGTAGCATCCAAATTTCTCAGAAACATTATTTCCTAAAGTATTGTTCATTTCCTGATAGAAAGTTGGTGCTGACATCAGGAAAATCTGGTTTTCAATCTTTCCTTTAATACTTTCTTGAGTGCATACAAAATACCTCTGGGTGAAAGGTTTGTACTTGTAAAATGATAGTAATAATACCTACCTTGCAGGAGTCTTGAGAGGATTAAATAACACAATGTATTCTAAGATCCTCGTGCATAGAATTAGATCAATAATGGACAGCTCCCATTATAATTTAAACTTCTAGTCTTGCTCTCCATTGCAAATTTGCAGGGGAAAAAAAAAAGTCTGTGATATCTGTCATTGTAGTTCAGAAATAGGGCTACCAATTTTTTCTGTGTTCAAATCTTAGGAATAATAAGTTGCATTTGTTCATGAATTACTTCTAACTCTCCTCTATTGAATCACAGATGAATCAGCAAGTCTTGTTGATTTTACCTTTTTAAAGTACCCAGTACCTTTCATGAACTCTACTAGTATCAATCATCTCTTACATGAATCATTTGCAATAGCCTTCTGTGTTAGTTTCCTAGGGCTTGCATTTTTTAAAAGTGCCACAAACTGGGTGGTTTAAACAACAAAAATTTATTCTCTCATGTTATGAAGGCTCAAAGTCCAAAATGAAGGTGTCACCCTCCTCCATCTGAAGGCTGTGGGAGAGGACCTAGATTCTCACCAGTTCCTCGCCTCTGGGGGTTACTGGAAATCCTTTGACATTCCTTGAATTGTTGCAACATAACTCTGTCAGTGACTTTGCATGGCCTTCTCCCCATGTGTGTCCAAATTTACCTCTTTTTATAAGAATAACAGTCACTGGAACTGAAATTGACCTAATCCAGTATAACCTCATCCTAACTTGATTATATCTGCAAAGACTCTATTTTCAAATTAGATCATATTCACAGGTATCAGGTAGTTAGGACTTCAGCATACCTTTTGCGGGGGGCGTGGGGGTGTGTGTGTGCAGAACACAATTCAACCCATAACACTTTCCATCTGTTCTCCCTGCTTTACCCTTGCATCCTTTAAACTATGCCCCTCATCACAGCCAGAATGTTTCACTTATAAGATCAAACCCTCCACTGATGCTCCATTTCTTCTGAAGAAAAAAAAAAATCAAAGTTCTGAAAAAAGACAAAAAATTTGATCTTGATCTCCCCACATCTCCCTGAGATACATCTACCCAAGGCCATTTCTCAGAACTCCTCTCCTTAGGCTCATGCCGTTCTAGCTGCATCGGGCCCCCTCTCTGTTCTGCTGCTCCTTTGGACTCAGTGTTCCTGTTTATGGAATCTCTCTCCCCTCAACTCCCATACCCTCATGATTTGCTACCTTTTTGCCTTCAAGCTTCTTTTGAAATATCATTTTAGCAGAGAAACCTTTCCTAAGAAGTCCACAGAAATTAGTATTCCTTTAATCTATATTTCTTACCATCAGTATCCTGGTTTTTATTTCTTCACAGATAGCACATGTCTCTAAAGGCCATCTATAATAATAAAAGTGTAATATGCAAGTTGACCAAACAGCAGAATGACCATCCAGACAACCTTCCGGATTACCACGCTATGACACGCACTGGTGCCAGGCCAGCCAAGGCGGGTGTGGTGCAATTGGTTCGGGGGCCCCGCCATCGCCCAGCAACGCTGTGGCAGGTATGCGGGGCCAGCCAGCGATTGCCCTGCAGAGGGAGGCCCAGGCCAGCAAAGTGATCGCACTCCACGCCTGTCGCTCACAGAGGGAGGCGACTGGTGGTGGGGGATGGGAGGGCAGTGCCACACAGATGGCAAGCAGTGGCAGTGGCGGGGGCAGGGCCAGCTGCCGGCAGCCGGGGGAAAGAAAGCCTCAATAGGCCCTGATCACCGGCCAGGCCTAGGGACCCTACCCGAGGGGTCCCGGATTGTGAGAGGGCACAGGCCAGGCTGAGGGACAACACCCCCCCCCCCGCATGAATTTCATGCACCAGGCCTCTAGTATTATATATTTATTTGTTCTGACTCCACTCCCCTCACACTCCATGCTATAATGAAAGCTCTAAGAAGGAAGGGACTTCCTTTTGTTTACTCTGTCTCCTCTGATTAGAACACTGTCCAACAAATTATAGAGTATCCAATAGTGATAAACACTGACATTGTTCATAGAAGTGCAAGTTGTGTCTGGTGGATATTTGGTTAATTGTTGTCCTGCTAATATTGACCAATTGGACTGTTTTCCCCAAGAAAATTTATATTAGCATTCCTGGTGGCCTTCTATGTGTGTAGATCTTTGAGTTTCTTTGAACAGTTTGGAACATCTTACTGGATTCCTCACTAATTATCTTTTAGCAACATACACATTGATAAAGTTTTTGGAACAGGATGGATATGAATTGAGTTTCAAAGAGAGTACAGATATGTCCTGGAAGGGAGGGCATCATGTGGGGATTTACAAGGCAAAGAAGGCAATAGTGATTTATGTATATTATCCCTTGTTAACTCACAATTTTCAAAAAGGTAAAATCATGACTTTCATAAAAATATAAAATGAACGTAAGTCAACAATTTTATTTAGCTCATTAATTAATGAGGGAGCTAGAAGATGGGGAAAAAACACAGCAGAGTTAATCTTCTTAAGTTCAATTTTTCTTCAAACTGCCATGAACAGGAATTTTCTTTCATTGCTGTGGGTTAGAAACATAATTGATACATTGTCATCAGCCCTCTAGATGTTAATCTTTATCTCTATAAAGATGCAAAATACACCACCCAAGAACAATCAAAAGCACACACCCCATCAAATAAGATAATTGCTGAAGAGTACCCTAGATAACATCCAGCAGTCCATTAAAAAGACATCCAGTAATCTTCTTCAAAAATACTTTAGAATTTTCCTAAAAATGCCAAGCAGGTTATCATAAGGCATACATATTTCTGCGAGTGATGAAGATTTGCTTGGTTAGATGAAGGGAACGCCCAGTTGGTGAAAGATGTTATCGAAAGGTAAGTTAGGATTTTACATAGCAAGCTATGGGAAATCACTAATTCTCAAGTAGAGGAATGACTTGATGAAAACAATCTTTGGAAAGAGTCATTTTAGCAGAGGTGTGTGGATAGAAACGTAGAGTTGGAGAAAAGGCAGGAAGAAGACAGGAAGCAAGAGCTACACTTAGAAAAGTTCCATAGGGATTCAATCGGGTTTAGGCCTGGGTGATGCAAAAATCCAGTTAAGCTTGGATAGGGAGCTTTGGGATGGCAGAAGTAACCAACTGAACTGATATGATAGAGTCAGCTTCTTGGGACTTTTCAGAGGATGCCTGACTGTGGGAGTCTTTATATTCCAAAATGTGTACTTGTTTATAAAATTTGCAAGTGTATCTAGCCACTTTTATAAAAATATTTGTGATATTGTTTCATGATGAATGTTATTTGGATAACAACTCTTGGCTAATTTATTAATATCATTTCACTAATATTTATTTAATGCATTATTTAAATGCAGTATTGAATGCTAATTAAAGCTCCTTAAAATACTTCCAATAAGTTTAAAGAAGAAATGCATCCTCTTTCCATACACTTAATTTCCCTCAGCTTTGAGATGCAATTGACATATAACAATGCTTAAGTTTAAGGTGCACAATATGATGATTGATACAAATACATATTGTAAAATAATTACCACAATAAGGTTAGTTATTTAATTTTTTAAAAAAGTCAATAGTTCAATTCTATTTTGCATATGAGTGTTAATGGATTTTGCCTGGTTTGTGAAAGATAAGAAAAAGCATCTTGTTTGTTCAATATTATAAATCAAAACAAATCATTCAGGTCACTTCGGTATCTAACAATGCATGTTTGAAATGGCTAGGTTATGAACAGATTCAGGAAAACCCAATAACATGGAGCATTTTCATATAATTAAAGCTAAACAATTGATGTTCAATCCATGCCTCCAATCTTTGATTTGAGTATGCTTTCTTCATACACTTGGCTTTTGTAGAAATTAAATGGTGATATTTTAAGAAAATGCCCCTTTTTGTAGCTTGACATATTCTAAGTAAACATATGCACTCTAAAATAAAAGCACTTCCAAAGTTAACCTTTGAAAATTCAAACTGTACTGAGGACATCATAAATGGTTCACCAGTGACAGGCATACAGGTTATTTTTATGATCTGAGCCATGAATCGTTCTTTAGTTCTTGATTCAAGTGACTACTTTTCACTATATTGAGCCCCAGGTTTCAAAAATGAACCTTCTGCTGATAAGGAGATTTACAGAGAACAAAAAAAGCCTGAGTCAACTATTTATCTGGGACCAAATTCGTGAACTAAGCTTAGTTCAAGCAAGAGGTTTCTTAAGCAGTTCATTTATTTTAATAAGGTACATGCATTTTGGAGTTATACCCATAGCTTTTGTTCACAGTGCACTGACAGAAGCAGAGGGAAAGGCCTGGAGGTAACATTTCATGCATTCTTAGAGATAAGAATTGAGCCCCTGCTAGAAGCAAAGTTCTATGCCAGATGCTCCGGAGGTACACAGGCCTAGCCTGCAAGGAGCTTCTACTATTATAGAGGGAATAAAACAAGTGCACAGATCATTATGTCGCAACAAATTATAAGAGAGAATACTATAAATACTATAGGAAGGGTATAAAAGCAAAATTTTTAAAGAAATTCCAGACAGAGAAAGTACATTGGTTTTCTAGGGGATCAAGAAAGACTACATGGCATTTGAATAAAACAGTGTTTCTCAAACTTCTGCATGCATAAAAGATGCCTTGGGATCTCATTAAAGTTTATATTTCTGGACCATCCCTGGAGATTGTAATTTATAGTATCTAACCAGCACTCCAGGTGATGGAGAGAGAAATGGCCCAAGTACTGTTTTATAAACACCTGGTTAGAGCCTTAAAAGATAAATAGTATTGAGAAAGCAGTGATAAAAGGAGAGAAGATTCAGATTAAAGGAATAACTGAATAAATAAGACAATAAGAAGGTTTGATTTATTATCTGATCTCTGGGGGGAGGGGGACTTTGGAATCCCTTCTCCCACCCCAATTTGCCTACTAAAATAACTGGGGTTTCTGATGAGCTGTTCTATAATATAGAGACTTGGAGTGCAGCAATAAAATAGATTTAACATCACCCCCCCAATCATATCCCTAAATGGCCCCTTAGTAGATAAAGGGTATATAAAGTATCAATAAGAAGTACTCATATTGCCACATAAGCTCATTTAAACAGCTACAGCCCTAGCCAGGTGGTTCAGTTGGTTAGATTGTCATCCTGTACACCAAAAGGTGTTAGGTTCAATCCCTGGTCAGGGCACATACCCAGCTTGCAGGTTCCATCCTCAGACTGAGCACATAGGGATGGGGGTGAGAGGGTGACCAGAAATCAAGGTTTCTCCTCACATGGATGTTTCTCTCTCTCTCCCTTCCTCTCTAAAATCAGTGAGAACATATCCTCCGGTGAGGATTAAGAGAAATAAAAAAATACAACTACAGAACTCCTGAAGACAAGACATCGCAGGAAATTCACAAGGGGAGGAGAGATGGGGGTGGGGGAACAGTCAGCAAAGTGATGAACTGTTTGTTTCTGGAACAACATGCAGATGCTGTTTTTTTTTTTTTTTGTGGGGCTTCTCTGAGGAACTGCCCTATTTTCTGGTGCCAGGCTTGCTCAATGTATCCCTGCAATCAATGGGCAGTACGAATAAGCATGTGCCAATGATTTTTATGGTGGGGAGGGGGTGGAAAGTCCACTGTCTTTCTCCTGTGTCCACCTGGAGGTGATTGGGAATTTCCTATGCCTGTATCTTTGGTCATACTAGTAAGCGCAGATTTCCATACTTACTTCTTACTCTCAGTCACATCCCTACTTTACATATTATCTGCTCCCACACAGTGTTCAGAAACTGTTAGTTCCAAAACTGGGGGGCTGCCCCTGTGATATCTGAAACTCGCCTTCCTACATGGAGGGCAGGGAGAGAGGGAAGAAAGAGGCAGACTACTGCAGAATAAGCAAGGGAACTTACAAAGTTTGTCTTCTGCAACCAGAAGACAAGTAGATCCCTGCCCACCAGAATCTTAAAAGTTTGTAGAGAGACCTTACACGGGTTCCATCATGTATGCTGTCTAGATGGTCACACCACTACCTTATTCTCTCAAGGGTGCATCCTTGGAACAGCTTCTACTGTGAGATGGTGGGCAAAGTGTACATTCCAAAGACAGGAGAGAATGAGGAGCCCTCAATTACAAGCCCTCAGCTTGTAGGTCAACTGGCAGTCATGTCCTCTCCATGACCTCCTCCAACAGAATAGGGACCTAGCCCTCCTTATCTGTGTTGTCATATGACTAAAGAAGTAGAGCTATGTGCTTGGACTCAAGGAAAAACACTTTGTGATTGGTAAGTAGTACATATGTAGCCTCCCACAGATGTGAATTTTTTAAATGCCCATCACCCAAAATGTTTGCAAAAGAATCAAGCAAGAGCACTATGGCAAAAACATATCCTATCTAATAAAGAGGAAATATGCAAATTGAGCATCACTCCGCCACAAAGATGGCAGCGCCCATAGCCACAAGATGGCAGCGCCCAGTCTTCTCAGCCCCGCCAGAGTCCCCCAGTCCCTGTAGGAAGTTTGAACTGTATGCAAAGCTTGGAAAAATTGGCTAAAGGCAAGAGAAATGTAGGAAATGCTAAACAGATTCAGAGAGGTAGGATTATTATTATATAGTCCGCACCTTCCTAAAAAAAAAAAAAATCTCATGTTGAGCTATAGAAGAAATGCATTTAGAGCATTTATACCAATTTGTTTCTTAAATAACTTTTATAAAACATCCAAAGCAAAGGCCTTATTAGTGGGCACTCTGGAAGAAAAATATAATTTTAATCAACTTGATTAAATTATATAAATAATTTAAAAAATCATGAAATGGAATTTTGAAAGATTATACATATGTTTGTTTATTTCTTTTCCTACTATATACTTTATTGCCCACATTTGTTTTATATCTTTATTTCTTCCCATAATAATTATTACTTCTGAAAAATAGTTCTTAAAAGAGAAACAGTTTATGTCATCAGACAGATCAGACAGAATTAACTTAAAGCCAGTCAGAGGTTTCTCTAACTTGGGTGCATTAAAAGGATGGGAAGGAGAGATCCTGAAGATCCATTATTGTCATTTGTCCAATTACAAAATTTTATTCTAGGCAAAAACCTATTCTTTATATTAATTTAATGTCAACATAGCATATAATAGAGGTTTGAGCACAAAATAGTTAAATGAGGTCCTGGTTTGATTCCAGGCCAAGGCACACGGGGAAGGGAGGGCAGGGAAGCTATAGATCGATGCTTCTCTCTCTCTCTCCCTCTTTCCCTTCCTCTCTCTCTCTCTTTCCCTTCTCTCTCTCTCTCAAAAAACAAAACAAAACAAAACAAAACACCCATATATCCTCAGGTGAGGATTAAAAAAATTCACCATTTACGAATAGTGATTGTAGCTTATAGCTTTAATATTAAGTAAGATTATGAAGCAAAGTAGTGGCATGAGAGCCAGAATATTATATAATTCCATGTCATGTCCATTTCATATTAAAATATCAAGGTACCAGAGATTATAACAATTTCCCCAGTCCAATCCATGGCCTTTCAAGGAATCTTAAAACTATAAATGGGATAATTTTTTTGGATTTCTGTTTTGTGGTAATCAGGTAATAATGTGAATATATTTTATAGTAAGATAATTTGAAAAGGCAGTATGAATGTAATGTCAAGTATATGTAAAATTCAGGGACTATTACCAGGTAAATCGGAAGTGTGCTTTGCTATCACAGACTCTCCATTAGCAGTGGACAAAAATCTCTTTAAAGAAACAATGTAGATACTTATTTTTAAAAAATTGTAGTTCTTGGTTAGTTCAGTTCTTCGACTAAAATCTCTCCTTTCTCCCTTGTGCATTTTACAAACTTTTGGCAGCTTTATTGTTGAAAAGCCAAGGTACATTCATAATTGCACCACAGTAACATGCATTTATCATTGGCAAAGGGTTCATACTATAAATGAATTACTGTAATGGATATGTCATGAAATAGCATCTTATTATCCTCCTCTTCTACTTTCTCCACCAAGCAGGTCAAAGTCGATAACAAGTGTTACTCTAAAGTGATATTTTTGAACAAATTAAAGGAATAAAGTGAGTTTTAAAGCTTTAGCTTTGCAATACTTTAAAATGATCAACACTTTTTATTCTAGCTATGCCTCTAAATCCCCTAAACACTCCTCGCTCTGTGATGTTTTTGAAAATACTGGAAAGCCATTGATTTCTATACTGGCTCCTAGGTTGTTCTCAATCAAGAAAATGCAATTGAGAATTTATTATATCTGGAGATGCTGTCAAGAAATGGAAAAATTATAATATTTCCAATTTATTTCATACAGGTGTGTTTGAAAACATTGAGAGAGAACAAGATCAATCCAACTCCTCTTTATAAAGTTTGAGCTAGATATTAGAGTAAAAACATTTCTTGGCTATATGATATCTTGGTAGCTGCCATTTTATTTCAATGTTTCTGCTGTACATAAAGTGGAGTTGTTAGAAACATGGAAGTGTAGGGTTACCATCTTATTATAGCTCCTTTAATGAGCCCCTGAAGGAGGCAGTGCATAGTCTGTAATCAGAGAAGTTCTCTCCCAACAGTCCCATAAAGGCATAGACTAACCACTGTATCTACACATCTAACCTAGTGAGAAAATACTGGCAGGTATCAGATCTGCTGGCACAATGATATCTGGGGAAAGAACAATCCTATCTCATGACTTAAATGGGGGCAAAGATGGCATGCCACTCATACATAGAGAGAAGTTGTTATGATAGATGATAAGATTAAAATCCCCAAATTCTCACATGACAAAATTTAACAAGACCAAAAGTATTAATTTCTTGGCTTGGGTCCAAAACATAGCCAATATTTAATGGAGATTTGACTTAGCAGTATTCAAACTTTGGAACTTTCACTAAAAGCTAAAGGGTCCGGGAGGGGCAGGTGCAGGGTGGAGGTGGTCCATAGAGATGAATTAAAATAAAATATATCACACTTAACAAAATAGCTATTTGGATCACATTGATCTTTCTAAGGAAACTGCAAATGTAGGCACCTATGGCATGGTAAATGACACTTTGTTAGATTCTTGCAATTTGGTCATTCTGTACAAGGTCTATATTATAATATCAAACCTCTCAAATGATGATAAATATTATGGTAAGTAAGCTAAGCATCCATAGTCAAAGACATTGGAATATTTGTGCACAAAATTCAGGCAAATCATTTGCCTTCACTCAAGTTGTTCAAGTAGCTGAAAATTACTAGAAACTTAACACATGGAGACCCTTATTTTAAAATGAATTTATTACAAAACAAGCAGATGCTTATATATCATCTCCAATATTAGAATTTCTATGTTATGTCACTAACCAGAAACAGCAACTTGATTTTTTCCAGTTACACTTATCCAAAGTTAGGTTTTGGTATTTTTTTTTTTTTCACTCCAGAGAGCACCTAGTTTCTATGCATCCAGATCTCTTCTGAATTTTATTTGACAGTTCTGGAAACTCATGTCACTTGCTATTGAACTAAAAGTAATAGTATCACATTTCAGTCTAAATCTCTCCTGTAAACCACCAGGTATTTTCTCATATGCAACAAGATGAGAATTTTCAAAATTAAAAATGTTGAGACAAAAAGATTGACAAATATTTTAATGTACAATGTGGGACTATAATTTCATTTGTTTCCCATGGGGGCAATACATTTGGTTAAATGTTCCATCATCTGTTCTCAACTCTATTCATCTTCCTCCTCCACCTCTCTCCTCTCTCTCTCTCTCTCTCTCTCTCTCTCTCTCTCTCTCTCTCTCTCAATCTAAACTGGCCAGTTCTTGCTCTTCATAGGCAGTTTGAACAGGATTAAAATTAATATTTATTTTTCAAATTGTCTTTATTATATGAAACATTCCATTCATTTAGCTCAATTATTTTCACTCCAATATCACTGGAAAATATTGGGATCCTACTACCAGAGTAACTTGTTTGTATTATATGTCCCTGATGGACTTATACTGTCTGCAGTGCTTTAGACACTTGTTGCACCTTTGCATATTCTGTCTCCTTAAGTCCACCACCATTTTACATAAAGCCAGCTTACTTTGCAATCCCTTTCCTATGCTAAACTTTGGTGTATGTCTACCTACCAAAGTGGCATTGCAGTCATTCCTATTAGGTTTAGCTTTAGGACTTCTCCATCGATCTTTGTTCATTAAGAAGTCTCCTCTTTTACTTTTACCCAGCAGGCAGTTGTTGGAGCTGTGGGGTAAACCTGGATTTGTCACCATTGCCTCAGTGAAGTTAGTCATTGTACAAAGTCTGATAATGTATTAAAAAGCTACTACCATGGAAGGTCTTACTTGACGGCAAAATTTCCTCTCTGCAGGAAAATAGGTTCAATATTAAATGGTATGAAGACAATAACATAGAGGGTGAAAGATGAAGAATGAAAAAATAGCAAATGTAGGATAGCGAAGATTAGTGTGATTTTGCTCTTATATGGCTCAAGAGTTCTCTTAATTAAATGATTCGCCCTTTACCAGCTTGCTAAAATATTCCAGAGGTGACAATGTCTCTAGTCCCCTTTTTAGTGAGGAAAAAATTCGTTTGTATTCTACAATCTCTAATTAGCTAGAGATCTGAGGAAAGGGAAGCACATTTTAACGACCCAAGGGAGGCCAAGAACTAAAGAAATGATGAATGTGCACAAAGATTCAAGAATACATCCAGCAATTTCAGTGTACCCAGGTGCCCTTTGGGCCTTGTTTGACAATCCCAAGAACACATGTCACTTTCTGTTACGCACACTGAAACAGAAACTGCTCAAAACTTTTGCTGTTCTTTTTGCAACGTCAAATGAAAATAGAGTGTCTATTGCTGAAAGAGGCTCAGTGTTCAGCTGGCAGGTCACAATGAGAGAGAATGAAAAGGGAGCAGAGAAAAAGAAACTAAAAAATAACGGAAAAAAGAAAAATGTTTCAGATGATAATACTTCATAAAAATAGTTTATAGTATGTTCCTCTCCCTGGCGTTACAATTTTAATCCATGCCTCAGGCCTGATCTCCAGCTCCAGACACTTGCAAAATGAGTAGCAGAAAAAATTGTTCTATTCCTCAGAGCAAAAGAGCAGTTATTTTATGTAAGTGAGGCCCTCTTTTATTTCAAAACAAAAGTTGAAAAATTGTTATTGTTGATAATAGTAAGTATGGATATAATCGTACTTGTTTATACTATAGAAGAAAGGTGGAAGATAAAGTTGGCGACAGGAGAACATCCGTGTCAGAACACAGGGAAAATCTGACATCTCTGTGGATGGCTCAGAACCACTCAGCTGTCTGCACAGGAGCAGTGACATGTTAGAGCAGGAACGACTGTCATTTAATTTTCTTGTTCACTTTTACTATTTAGCTAACAGAGAACACATTTTTGCTTCTGTATTTGGTGATGAATAGAAAAATTAATAAGAACTTAGATTTCTGAAAAATAGGCACTTTTGGCACTTAGTTATGTAATGCTCGTTTTGGTACATCTTGTCCATGGGTCTTAACCTTCACTGCATATTAGAATCATTTGGGGATTTTCAAAAATACTGATGCCCCGTGCCAGAATTTCTTCTTTAATTAGATTGCAGTGTGGCCTAGGCATCAGTATGTTTTAAAAGCTACCCCGGGAATTCTAATGTAAAGTCAGGCAGAGAGCAGCTGCCTATAGCCAATGTTCCTGAAAGAGTGTTCTGGACAGATCATCTCTGCCAGGATCACCAAATCCTTGTTCAAAATGCAGATGACCACATCCCACCCAGCACCTACTAAGACAATCTCTAGCGTTGGGGGCTGGGCAGAATGATTCTTCAAGAGAATTCCTGCAATCATGCCTGTATAATTTAATGATCCAGTTGACATGCTCTCCAGGTAAAGATGGGACCCATGCTCTACTCCTTCAATTTATAATTTGCAATAGCCATTTTCTGACTTATGTGATTGTTCTGCAGCAACTTATCATTTGGACAGTGAAATAAATAAACTATATACATATAAATATGAGGTACATATGTATAGAGATGTAAACATATACATCTATAGATAGGCATACATCTCTTTGGCTTCAGCATATGTGTATATGTGTATATACATAGACATGTAGAAACTGGCTCTAATACTCATGGGAGTATTCTGGATTCTGGCTTGGAAGGCTTTCCATTATTTATCTCATGCTCATGGCAGGGGATTTCCTGCCACTGTATAAAGTGTTATGGGTAGGGCTCAAATAGCTGTCTATGCAGAGTCAAGTTCTAATGCTCCAAACAATCCTCAGAAAGAGAAAAACATGGCGAAATTAAAAAATATATTTTGAGTACTAGTGATGAGCCCTGATTATATATATTTTATAGGCTTGTTGTTATTGAAAAGCATTCTTGAAAAATTCAGGGATCCTGAGAGTCTGTTGAGTGCCGAAAACCTATTGAAAAGCAATCTGAAATGCATTTCAGGTGAAATCACTTTTACTAAAGTGCAGATCATTTCATTTCATTTATTCTAAAGGTATATAATTAGAAAGGATACTGAATTGGTATTTATTTATCTTTCTACATTACAGCAAAAACACACTTCTTTTTTCTAGCTTCAGCATGTGTATAATTTTATAAAAGTCTATGTCAGAAAAGAAAGTGGGGTACTTTTTCTCTTTTCATGGACCTCTATGGTGTGCATATTCAGAATGTTTAAAAATGGTTTGATTCTCAAGTGAACACAAAAGCATAATAAAAAAATCAGAAGGTACTATTTATCTTGGCCTTATCTGCACATGTCAGAAAATTAAGACAGCAATGAATGATACATTACTGTTCAGAGTTTTATTATCAGAGGCAAAATTCAAATTTGTTCTGCTGAAAACACAGGAGACAAATTTTCTCATTTAGAAAAACCCATTTTGTTAGTGCGTGGTTATAATGGAATAAAAATTTCATGTTGTATACATACTAATTCAATTTTTACTAAATAATTTTAAAGGGGTACAATAGAAAACATGTACTAAATGAACACAAAGTTATTTATTTGGTAAAAGCTTTAGTAACCTGTGTTTACTTTAAAAAGTTACATTTTTATTTCTAAATAGTAAAGTATTAGAAATGAATAATTACTGCCATTTGTCATATTTTAAATGTCTGTTCATTTGGGGATGGCTTTAGGAAAATAAACGTTGTTGCTGAATAAATTCAAGTTCATTAGAAATAATCCACATAATATTTTAAAAAGGCTAGCTGATGAATTCAGTGGGGTCCAGAAAGCCAACTGGGAAAGCTCAAAGGCAGAACTTGTCTTTTTGCTTTAAGTAACTGCACAGAGCATGAGCTTCACAGTCCTAATGTGTTTTCATTTTATAGTCGTAATTTGTTTTCAATGACTACCAAATCATAAAGGGACTAAAAAGCAGCAAAGAAAAACGGCAGGTGTATTCGTATAGGGCAATGTACAAGTAGCATTTTAAAAGATAATGTGAGATCACTATTATGTAATATTTTAAAAGGTAGAACATTTGAGGAATTCATTTGCAAGGTATTTCACACCTGAGAAGCAGCAGATAACAAACCTATTTTAAATAAAATGGAATATCTAAAAGTTAATAATAAATGTTCTAACCCAGTAGGTGCTAAGAGAAGCTGGGAACCCAACAATGTACAAGAGCAAGTGTAATATTGTGAACTTATTAGAGGTTAAAAGAATAGTGACTGAATAATTAGCATGAAAAATAAGTGAACTGCACATTCAAGCCATATGTTCTTAATTCCACTGTAGTATCTTCTATAAAGCAATTCACTCTTTCATTTACTTACACGACATAATAAATATGTGTGCGATTAGAAGCAAGTCACCTGTGCAGAGCCAGGTCAAAGCAGTGATCTTAAACTGTGCGCATACGCATGGCAGCTCAATGGAAATGTAACCTCAAGTACTTTGAGCAGAAAGAGAGAAATACTTCCCTGACCTCATTGCTAAGCAGAATTCTCGCTAGACTAATAGGTCTCCTCCACGGGCAGAACAGGGACTTCACCTTATCTTTTGGTCCACTGGAGAAGAGCTTTGCAATCCAGCTTGTTGTTTTATTTATTTCTCATGGCTTGTTGGTTGGAAAATCTGTTAATTAGGTGTTATAGCTTAAAGCCCACTACACACGCTAATGTAAAACCTCCTGATAGAAACTTTTATAAGTTATATGTAGTAACAATTCACATAATGAGAAATTCAGATTCCCACACCTGTATTTTTTCTGTGTTCCAGACTGTAGCTGAATTATTATCATTTGACACTGCTAATTATATAATGACAGAATTCAGTTTAATTAAACAAATATTTGTTGACCACCTTTTACTTTACAAAGCACTATGTGAGAGGTAAGGAAGGAAAAGATGAGTAAGACCTGAAGAAATTCATATCACAATGAAACAAATACAGGGTGTCCCAAAAACATGTACACACACTTTAACAGCTGATAGCTCAATTGATATTTTTTTTCTTTTCAGCCAGACAAAGTTTTGAACAAAGAAAATCCATCCTAAAATGCTACTGGAAGTTTGAAAATGCAGTTGAAGTACAAACACTGCCTTTTTAATTATTCAAAGTGTGCATACATTTTTTGGGGGGACTCGGGGTGTGCAATATACACATATACACATATATACCTCCCCAAAAACGTATACACACTTTAACAGCTGATAACTCAATCTTCACTCCTTTTCAGGTTTAACTGATTTGATAGAATAGGTGAAGCCAGTCTAAGCTTTAAACAAAGAAAACTTACCCACTAGACTTTTCTATGGGGTGACAAAAAAAGTAAAGTTTACCGTACAAAATAGGCAACAGTTGATGAGTTGAGGGCACACAAATACTGAACAAAATTAATTCTTAATGTTTGTGATTCCATTGTTTTGAGTTATCAGCAGTGCTTGGACCAGAACCATCATCAGTTTGAAAAAGGGCATCGACAGCCCAGCCAGTGTGGCTCAGAGGTTGAGTGTGGACCTGTGAACCAGAGGTTGTGGTTCAGTTTCCTGATTCCAGTAGGGGCACATGCCTGGGTTGTGGGCTTGATCCCCATTGGGGAGTGTGCAGAAGGCAGCTGATTAATGATTCTCTCTCATCATTGATGTTTCTATGTCTCTCTCCCTCTCCCTTCCTCTCTGAAAACAATTATATGTCTATAGGTCTCTCTCTATATATATGTGTGAAAAAAAATGTTGACAAAAAGTTATTCATTTCTGTGGATTCTTTTAAAATTTGAAAGTTAACTGTATGTTAATAAACACTGACTTTATAATCATTCAAAGTGTGTATACATTTTTTGGGACACCCTACTTGAGGAAATAATGAACCATTTAGAATGAGTGCAACATGAAAAATAATTATAGGCTATAGAAGAGGAAATAATTTTTAGGTGTGAATAATTCTCATTGTTTTATTTCAAAGCACTTAGTTGTATTTCACAGAAATATGTAACAATTAGGAAGTATAAAAACCTGCTCAGTTTAAATTTTATAATTGGAATATAAATTGGAATAGAATTTAACTTTAAGAAAAGTTGTTTGAGCAATTTATTAATATCAGTAAGTTGCAGGAAGAATGTTTAACATATTTATGTAAAAGTAGTTCACATTTTCTAAAATGGTTTTAGCATGCTACTTGTATAGTTACAATGTGTTAATTTTAATTTAATTATATATATTTTAAAGCAGGTTCAACCATTTTTGTTCTAGGAAATAATGTATTTGTGCAAATTGGTATATATGAACTTTCAAGTACAAAAATGTTCTTGTAAAATACTCTTAAATTTCAAATTTTAATATAACATTCAGTTTGATTACTTTGGTTGAATTAGAAAGTTTATTATTAAAATACTAAAGTTTAGAAAAGGAATTTTTAAAATGTATTAAGTATTAAAAATAAGTTGGTGAAAAATAAAATAATTTTAACTATACTGCAAATGAGTAATTACATGTGTCTTATTTTTAAAATAAGTAGTTCACAAATGGCACTAATAGTAGTAGGCAGTATGATTTTATCTAGATTTTGAAAACATGGAATTTTAAGAGATTTCATATTGAATATTTCATACTTTAAGGATAGCACATGGAAGATGTTTATCTTTTGGACATTCCCATTTTATGCACTAATGCACTAAGAAGAAAAATAGACCAATCATTTCTTTTGATCTGAATTAAAATTTTTTTGTGGTAAATTTATTGATGTTAAATGAGTTAAAATATAGGAAAAAACAAAAATCTGAGAGGCTACTAAATGCCAGGCACGTTTTAGATATCACCTTCTTAAATAAATCTAATAAAATATTACCAGTTTTATTTTACCATTGAGGAGACTAGGCTAAGAGTTGTGATCAGTTTATTTAACTAGTGGCATATATTAGCTGGGATTCCAGGCCTTGTACCCCCAAGCCTCATATGACTCAGATTAGTTATTAATCTGCCTCCAACATGCATGGAAACATAACGCTTATCCATACAGACCAGTCTCTCTAGGAAGTTTGAATAGATACTTAGCTCACTTTTTCATTGGCATTGGCATATCTGAGAGAAGTGTTAATTATGCATTCTGGTTTGCCACTCATTTCTTAACAAGGTTTCTTTGTTCAAAGCTTAGTCTGGCTTCACCTATTATATCAAATCAGTTAAACCTGAAAAGGAGTGAAGATTAAGTGAGTTATCAACTGTTAAAGTGTGTACACATTTTTGGGGAGGTATATATGTGTATATGTGTATATGTGTATATGTGTTTATTGCACACCCTGAGT
This sequence comes from Eptesicus fuscus, assembly GCF_027574615.1. Taxonomy (NCBI): domain Eukaryota; kingdom Metazoa; phylum Chordata; class Mammalia; order Chiroptera; family Vespertilionidae; genus Eptesicus; species Eptesicus fuscus. The sequence goes on from NC_072479.1 coordinate 39,626,139, forward strand.
CCCCGCAAAAATGTATGCACACTTTGAATAATTAAAAAGGCAGTGTTTGTACTTCAACTGCATTTTCAAACTTCCAGTAGCATTTTAGGATGGATTTTCTTTGTTCAAAACTTTGTCTGGCTGAAAAGAAAAAAAATATCAATTGAGCTATCAGCTATTAAAGTGTGTGTACATGTTTTTGGGACACCCTGTATTTGTTTCATTCATTGTGATATGAATTTCTTCAGGTCTTACTCATCTTTTCCTTCCTTACCTCTCACATAGTGCTTTGTAAAATAAAAGGTGGTCATCAGATATTTGTTTAATTAAACTGAATTCTGTCATTACATAATTAGCAGTGTCAAATGATAATAATTCAGCTACAATCTGGAATACAGAAAAAAAAAACTACAGGTGTGGGAATCTGAATTTCTCATTATGTGAATTGTTACTACTTCTTTGACATAGTATACTGAGAAAAATAATTGGGCTATTGTAGGTTTCCCACTACTTAGGAACACATGACTTAAATTTTTGATAGCCAGCAGATTTTAATTAAACATATTATTGTAAAAATCCCTTTACTGCATTAAATACAGTACTATAAGTTGCACAAAAGTTTGTATTTTTTCACAACTTAGTCTGCATAGATTTATAAACGTTTTACTGAATATTATCTTCACTGATTTACTAGTAGATGGATACCATTTTATCAATTGTCTGACCATTTATTACTACAGATAAGAATTTATTAGAGAAAATTTGTGTGGAAAATAAATCAAATTATCAATATTTTAAGGTCATTTAAACAATGTTCACCAAAGAATAAAAAAAGAAAACTATACTCAATAAACTATATAATTTGTCCCAATATTTGGCTACTTATGCTGACCAGAATCAATGTTGATTAACATTTCATCCAGTTGTTTGACATCAAGCAAAGTAGAAACACAGACTTTAAAAATAACATAAATAACATAATTACTGTAGATCTATTTAATCACATATTTTGATGCTGCTTCAAGCATTTGGAAAATCTTCAACTAATGCAGTGGATAGAAATATTTCAAACATGTCTTTCTATTTTAGTTGTAGAAAGGCTTTATTGAAAGTCTTAGGTTATTTTACCTGGTCCCAAAGTAACAACTATGTAATTTTAAATAGTTCATGTTGCTACTCTGTGCCTCAGTTTTCTCATCAGACAACCAGGGCTAATATAATTTATTGTATTTTTGAAAACAGTCAAACAAAATGGCATGTGTTAAAGTTCTTTGAAAAAAATGTAATTTATAAATATATGATATAATCTTAATAACCTTCCAAGATATTACAATATTTATAAAATGCATTACCACCAAAATTCTGGTCCTACAATTATCCAGGAAATAATATACACCAAAGCGACTTTAAGCTTCAACTAAAAGCCATGTTATTGAAACTCAAGAATAAACTTTGCACGTGGATATTAGCTTTAGATGTTGTGCTTATATATATATTTTTAAATTTTCAAAGATTATTAGAAACTTTTAAGGAAAATGGGAACATTTTTTTATTTACAGGTTACCTAGAGATATTTAATACTCAGTATGGTAAATAATTTAGAGCTTTCTAACTGAAACCAAGTTTTGCCATTATACATATACTGTGCAGTAAAGACAATGTGTTATTTCATGCATACATATGAATTGTAAAACAGACATAGAAGAGAAAAAAGATAAAAACTCTATGTAGAAAATAGAATTTTATAACTACATTTTACATAATATTCCAAGAGATATCATTGGTTATTTTATTATTTTGAAAATATCACTTATTTCAACAACTAAAAAAATGTTAAAGCCTGATATAATCTTCAACATTTGAAAGGATAATCATTGAAAAATATGTAGAACAAAAATTCCATCTCAATGCCATTGATATCACTTATACTGTTGAACAAGTATTATATGAGGTATTGAACATTGCACATAATTATACACTTAGGATTTGACATTGTAGCTAAACCAGTTGTTCAAGGCCACTAAAATACTGCAAGAAGATTGAAATTATTAACAGTGGGGAGGAAAAAGAACTATAAAAGCCCTTCTAACTCAAATGCAGAAGATGGTCATTTCACTCAAAAGTATGTCACAACTACTAAGAATTTTCAGTAATTCACGACACAAAACAAGATATCCACCTCTGTTTTTTTTATCTTCTCTATTACATTAATCCAATGGTGATATAGTACATGTTTTGGACCTGCACATCAGTGTGACATTTATTATTGTTATGTTTCAGAATGGTACCCCTTAAAGAGTTCACATATGTGATGAGCACTAATTAAATTTCACCACTTCTGCTAGGTGGATGGCTCTTAAATTTTACACTAAGTAGTACTTTGTCTTAGTAACACCACATAGAGTATTTAAAATTCATGTTTTAATTGAAAGAAATCCTGAAAAGTTTAGGTATAAGTAATAGATATTAACTGCTAAAAATATAAAATTTAATTTTAGATGACACTCATTCTATGGATTAGGACCTATAAACCTATAATAAGTATATGGCTCTAGTTTCTAAAATACCTATTTTTTTTTATTGTGTTGTTGCTGTTTTATTACCAGTGCCCACTGACTATTAAAGTTAGAATATTTCCTTTCAATTATTTTAAATAAGATTTGGAGGACATTTGGAGGAGTGAAAAACCTCAGGAAAATAGAAATTGGTCCACAAACATGTGGCTTATGTACAGAGTTGTATTGGTGTTTCATAATGATAAATTCTGAAAATATGCCAATTTGAAGCATCTAAGCAATGTTTGGAAAGCTGGCCTATGGTGTGAGAATACAATTTAAAAAATTTGTGTTAATGAGAATACCATTTAAAAAGTTTGTGTTACATAACAAAAAGAAAAGTGTTGTCAATGCCAAAGAAAAAGTTTTGCTCAAGAAAAGTAACTTTTTAACTTAATTTTAATGTATAGATGGCACAACTGGCATCAAGGGTCATTAAAGGCTAAGAGACCCACCTGAGGTATGGTTGCTTAATGGAGGATTAGATTCACCAACACAAAACCCACACACACACAGAGTTTTTAACTCTCTGGACCACCCAACATGAGATGGAAATGCAAACAAGATGAAAAATATTTTCGCAGCACTAGTAATTGTTAAGTATGCACAATTTTTATGCAATAGGAAGTTTGATCAAAATGATGACAAGATTTATATTTAGAATGCAAGATTGCCACTTATTTAGGAGAATTTAAAAAGTGTTTAGTTTATACATGAATTTTGCTTGAGTTCATTTTTTTTATATAGTAGAATAGACCACTGTTAAGTAAGTAGATGAAATAAATTCATAACAGTTGAGAGACTTAGTCAGGAAAATGTCAAGAAGGATAGTGTTGAGATAAATTCTTTTCAGCCTTTTCAAAGTTTGTGGAAGTTTATAAAAAAAGATACATTTTCCTTGATCTGAAGAGATTCTTTGCAGAAGTACAGTGTACAACATACTATATACATGTGGGGTTTCCCTATGTACATTGACATATGCATACACTATCTATATGCCTTTTTAAAAAAAAACAACTTTAACTCAAAAAAAAAATAGGTTAACAACACAATAGTCATTGCAGGACAATTCAAGTGCTGAAATAAGTGACCTTAATCACTTAAAGGGCTATTTTACCTCTTACAATGCCCAAGACTAAGACTATAATTTCCTTTTTTTTTTCCCTTTCATTGCAACACTGATTGTCATAGATAATCTTTGTGCTTTTGCATTATGCCCATCCTGGATGTAACACTGGAGCAGACAACATTGGACATTTTACATAAGCATGCTGGAACACAGGCAGGGCCAGACAACCATGCACAAAGTATTCTGAATGTGTTTTTCCAAACTGACTGCAACATCAACATGCACCACTATCATATTTGGTCCTGTAGAGCAAGGAATGTACAGCTGAAGCAATCATGGCTAAGTTTCACTTGCAAGAGTTTCTTTAAAGAAGAACACCCAATAAGGAAACAAAGCAGGATGAATGAGACAAAACAAAACAAAATCCCCCATGACCAACAATTAAAAAAAGAAATTCCTCCCACACATTAACACTGAAAGTCTGGCCATTCTCCTTATTCGGCATAAAGCAGGCCTTCTCGTAGAAATGTTAAGTTGAATTAGTGCCTCACAGCTTTTCCTAACCATTGGAAAAGCTCATCTTGGTAAAGCATTTTCCAGCGCACATTGGCTTCGACGGTTTCCACAGCTCTTGAGAAAGAGGCAGCGGCTACTCCATCATAGTTCTTCATGAAGTTCTTTAGCTGGAAATAAAGATTTTTCAAATGGTAATTATGCATGTCCAACATATGTAAACAAGAGTCCATTTTAAACAACGGGCCACAGTCACTACAGAAGGTATACTTAATATGTGGAGAGAGCTTAGTATTGAAATTCAATATGACTGGGTCCGTTAGGTGTTAATTATTTTGGAATTGAGAAGAAAATAAGGAGTGGACATTACAGTTTAAGTAACCATAAAATTAACTCTTGCTTCATAAATAAATATTAAAACAGACATATTTAATTTATCTTTTCATAATAGGCTGATGGGATTGTGGCAAAACAAGTTCTAATTACGAAGTATATCCAACAGACAAAATAGCCTTAAAAACTGAATATAAGGAATAAAGTTTACTTTTTGTTTGTAGACAGAAAATTCTCCTTAATTTTCTCCCAATAAGGAGTCTGAGGGCTTGACACTATCTTTGATGGCAAGGGAATTATCAAAGGTATTGAGTAGTGGGGGAAAAATACTGATGGTATAAAAACTGGGTGATTAAATGGCATTGTAATCACCTGAGTAACTAGATTTAGAAAGAATGAAGGAGGAATGTGGTCTCAGTAGGCAGAGAAGTGGAACACTAAATTAAAATCTTGTAATTTTTAAATGTTTTGTCATAATTTTTCTTGTATGAGATTTTCTCTATCGAGTTTGCATATTCTGGAAATGCTCAAGGATTTTATTTCAAGATCCAGTGCTAGCAGTTTTTCTTTCTATTTGGTATGTCTTTAGAAATTGGCAACCAACCAAGGATCGTGATGCTAATAGACAAATGTGAAAAATCAACTTGCAACAGAGAAACATTATGTGGTGTAATTAGTGTGAGGTGTGATTCCTCACACAGTGGGCACCACATGGAGGATATGCCAGGAGGGAAATGCACTGCATCAGGAATGGCCCAAGGACAGGGAGAAATGGGGGGAGGAGGCATTTAAAATGCAGTTAATTATACCTTTTGAATTAATCTAAAAATCAGTTCTGGGTAGTTTGTTTTGTTTATGGCAGTGTTACTTTGATTATATAATACTGATGGATTTTCTCAGTTTATCCTCTACTTTTCTACATACCCCCCTGCCTCACCTCATTAGCAACAAATAACCATATCTCAGAGCAATATACTTCACAAGAATTCAAAATCAGTATGCTTTTATAACAAACATGTAAAATATCCAATGAATAACAAATATTTATCGGCACTATCTTTAAAATTGTTTTGACATTTGACCAAATTTACATATACTAAGGGAAGGAGAAGAAAGGAAAGACTGGGATTTACTGAATAGCTCCCAATGTCTCAGCCACTGTGCCACATGCATATAACCTGGAACATGTACACATATGTAAAAAGGAAGTCTTATGGAATCACCAGAATAATTTTTTTAATTTTAGTTGATTAACCAAATAATTCATTTTTATTTATATAGTTATGTTCAGACCTATTCAGTCTATATCTCTAAAGCAATAAATAATACATGGGATCTATGTTTTGAATTTAGTGTCTCAATTTATTATAAAACATGTACATTACATTGTACATTTGTACATTATACACTGAGTGGCCAGATTATTATGATCTCTGAACGCATATATAATAAAAGGCTAATATGCAAAGTGTTCCCTCAACCAGGAGTTTGACTAGCAGGCAGGCCGGCCAACTGCCCATGTCCTCTCCCCCTGGCCAGGCTGGCTGGACCCCACTCATGCACAAATTCATGCACCGGGCCTCTAATATATATATACACTGAGTGGCCAGATTATTATGAGTTCAGAGATCATAATAATCTGGCCACTCAATGTATATGTACAGTACAGTGGCTTTATTTACATAATATACCAATCAGGAAAAAATTAAGTCTATTTATCATATGCTTTATTACATATTTTCCTGGGTAGTCACAGAACACGCCAAATAGTGATAATGACCATTTGGCAACTTTGACTCTGTGCAGCATAGCCATGGGCTTCTTTTTTCTTAAAATATATTTTTATTGATTTCAGAGAGGAAGGGAGAGGGAGAGAGAGATAGAAACATCAATGATGAGAGAGAATCATTGATCGGCTGCCTCTTACATGCCCCCTACTGGGGATCGAGCCCAGAACCCTGGCATGTGCCCTTGGCCAGAATAGAACCTGAGACCCTTCAGTCCACAGGCAGACACTCTATCCACTGAGTCAAACTAGCTAGGGAACCACGGGCTTCTTGATGAGTTAGCAAGCCAGCCTGCACTCATGGAGTACTAGTAAATCTCTTAAATCCTCCTCAAAGGCAAACAATAGGTTGAATATGAATGTGCTATTGACAGAATAGCAGGTCAGATTATCCTGCAAGAGAATGATCAGTTGACAATTAAATTATAGGTCTCTTGGGATTCATTTCTTAAATCACTATTTAATTACACTAAATACTACCCTCGTGATCTCAGAGAGCCTGAGGTGACTCACTTTAGAGGCCATGGGGTAGTAGAAAGCATTTGACATTCTAGTTTGCTGATTTCTGCAGCTCTTTGGTAGGATTTCTGCTGCTATTTGTTTTTACTATAGTGTTTCCTAAATATCTATGCCTTCTTAAGGTTTTATATGAAAAGGTTGCATTTAGACATTTTTTATAAAATAACATTTCGTAAGATGTCAGAGTTGTTTGTTCTCCTGGTTCTTCAGAGCATAAAATTTCTAGATATGTTTGTCAATTTCTCTATTAAAAACATTTTAGCATTTTATAAAACTCTTATTTTAGGGTGTCCTAGACACTAAATATCACAAAGTAAATTATTTGTACAGTAAATTGCAGAATCTAATCTAATAATAGACAAATATGCAAATTGACCGCACCTTCGCTACACATAAGCCACGCCCACCAGCCAAGCCACACCCATCAACCAATCAGGACGAATATGCAAATTACCCCAACAAAGATGGCGGATAATTTGCATATCAAGACAGCGTGGAAAGAAGCCAAGAGCTGCAGAAGGGAGTAAAGCTTTGAAGAAGCAAGCAAGCCGCGGGGGGGGGGGGGGGGGAGAAGGGAGGAGCAAAGTCAGGGCCAGGGGCGAAGGGAAACGCAGGCGGGCTGGCCAAGAAGGCGGGGCGGGCGACAAGGGCAGAGCGGAGGCAGGGCCGGGGGTGAAGGGAAACGCAGGCGGGCTGGAGGAGAAGGTGGGGCGGGCGACAAGGGAGGAACAGAGGCGGGGTAGAGTGCAGCAGGAAATCCTATTGCAGGATTTTTCCTGCAACGGGAATGCTAGTATATATAAATGAATCAGATGATTGCCCTATTATGAGACTTATGTTTTCAACATTAAAACTGTAAATGGGATGTCTGAGATGCACGGGATCTATATTCTTTCAAAACAGTGTTGTACATTAGGTTCAAGAGGCAGGAATATGAGTGCTAGAGAGGAATGCTTAAAGGATATGGGTATGGAAAAATGGCAAGGGCCTCAGAGGTTCCATGCGGTTGTACTTCCATTAGTTTAAAATTAAAGAAATAATGCACTATCTCATGGAGAAATATTGTTCAAATTGCTAGCGCCCTGAAATCAAAGGAAATTGTGTTTCTGGTTCTAGAATGCAGTTTTTAGGATGGGACCATGTAACAATATAAGTATCTCTACTTAATGCCCCTAAAGCTGATGGGGATCATGAAAATCTTAAATGAGTTTTCAGAATTCATAAAGTTGCTGATTCCCTTTTGATCTATAAACTGTTGAAATAAGAATGTGCCATACCCAGAGGGAGCACATTGGGTTTTCTGCTTATGAGGCTCATTGGTTACAGGAGAATGAGACTGGAATTTCCTCAGCCCCTTTATATGTATGGAAGGGGTTATCAGCAATACAAATTAAACCCCCATTCCGCCTAACAACAGTGGTCCCCAATCCTATGGACCATTAGATAATGAAAGTATGGAAACACCTCAGGCCACAGTTGTTAAACTAGAAAGTCAGAGCAAGCAGTTATGCTGTGAAGGGATTCATGACTTGTGCCATAGAGAGACTCTATTGTGAAGTTAACTGCTTTGCAGATAATGGACTAAAAGTCACAATTTAGTTTCAGTCTTGAAATTGTGCCTTTCATTATAGGGGTATCTTGGAACATTTCAAATGCAATTAAGTCAAGTGTAAAAAATTAAATACATAAGTGAAATACATAAAACCAAATGGTCAGTATAGGATAAAATTAGTTAAATGTTCATTTAAAAGACTTTGTTCCTATGGCCTGGTATTATCAAAGAAAAAAATATGAAATATAGACAGAATTAGAGGATAGAAGTAGAGGAGGGAGAATAGGAGAGAGACAGGGAAGATAGGAGTGAAATGAGGAAAAGACAGGAGAGAAGCCAGGAGAAGGAAGGCAGCAATAAGGAGGGGAAAGGACGGGGAAGGAGAGGAGGGGCAGGATCCTTCACTTCGGCATTCACTTCCATGGCTGCACACAGTGTGACTAAATGAGTCTTTCACTCCCAGGTTATTGACTATGAAATCATGGAATTGAATGTACTTCATTTAAATACAGAGAAAATTGGAAGCAATCATTAATTTAATTGCTCTTTCCACTTTGTACGTATATGAAAAATATTCTTCCCATTTAGCTTCTTTTACTAAAAAATATAGTGAAACATATGCTGGTGTTTTCCAAACCAAATCCTTTAGGGTTGGAAATACACATAGCAGGGATAAAAATTGAAGTTCAAATCATTATAATCAGAAACTGAGCTCAGTTCATGGTGTGAAAGAATCCAAGTTAGTGCATGGTAGATGATCATACAAAATTGGGCAATATCAGAAGATATTAAGGGTGGTTCCAGGGTTGATTTGAAGCTTCTGAGAGATTGCTGCTCAACATGATTAGCTCTGGGTCACAGCATCAAGCATCCATCAATGGAAACCGAGGAAACCATGATTCGAATTGATAATTCTCAGCTTTGTTTTATCGTGGAAGAGAGCAGCATACCAAAAACAAGAGGTGTTTGAAGCCCCACTCATTTTAATCAATTAAGTGTATCTATATTTTGCTCCTTCCTTCTACCTACTTACCCCGTCCCATTTCACACTCCTCTCTATTAGAGATGTAAGTGGTCAAAACAGTAGTTGGTTTCCAGAGAAAAAAGGATATGTTAGATATTCCACAAACTGGACACTAGTCCTTAAAAAATTACAGACTGAATAGCATGAAGCATTATCATCACATCCAGTTATTCATTCTCTGTATATATCTGAGCACAAAGCAGTGAGACTCAAGTTCTATACCTCAAATTCAACTTTGGTCTTCTGTATCCAAATACTGAATCATTGTGACAGGATAGTTTTGTTGTTTTGAGGATCCTAAACTGGGTTCACACAATCAGCTGATGAGCAGCTGATTGGATCAAATATGTCTTGAGTGGATTTGGAATCCCCAAGTTGAAGACTCATTCCATTCAAATATTTCTCAAAGGCATTTAATATTTAATATGTCAAAATTATATTTTCAAATAATGAATTGAGTAGTCTTTAGCATGGGTAAGTGTGTGTGTCTTAAAGGAATGAATATGATTCTGTTGTAAACAAATGGTTCAAGTAAATATATAATTTCATAAGTTTATAAAAGAAAAGCATTAGAAATCTTAAAAGGTTTACCTCTTTGAGTTCACCTTCAGTATTAAGAAATTCTGTAACTCCACTGATAAGTTTGGAATTCATAAATAATGCTTCTCCATACCTCAAAAGATAAAAAGAAGTATTAATGTTAATAAAGGCAGTAATTTAAGAAATACTATTATATTTCTAGCTCTCTCAAAACCTATTTGAAAAAATAATGATAGTAACTTCCTCTAACCTTGTGAAGGAAATAGATATATAAGTTGACAAAGCACAGACAGTCCCAAACAAGATGAACTGAAAAAGTCCCACACCAAGACGAATTGTAATCAAAGAACATATAAAGAGCTTCCCAGACAAGAAAAAGCTAAAGGAATTTATTACCACCAAAACATTGTTACATGAAATGTTAAAGGGTCTTCTTTATGAAGAAGAAGAAAAAAAGATAAAAATATGAATAATAAAATGGCAATAAATACATATTTACCAACAATTGAATCCAAAAAACAAATGAACAAATAGAACAGAAATGAGACTCATAGATACAGATAGGAGGGAGGTTAGGGTGATAGGTGAAAAAGGTGAAGGGATTAAGAAGTACAAATTGGTAATTACAGAATAGTCTTGGGGATGTAAAATACTGCATTGGAAATATAGTCAATAATATTCCAATAACTGCATGGTGTTATTGGAAGAGTACGAGATTTATTAGGATAATCACTTAGTAAGTTATATAATGTTTAATCACTGGGGTGTACACCTGAAACTAATATTATATGTCAACTATAACTGAAAAATAAAAATAAAAATTTAAAAAGAAATATGACTATAAAGATTTTTTAGAACCCTTCTCAAGGGTTCCATTTGACCAGTGGTGTCTTGATGCTATCAAGATCTCTGAGCATTCAAGGTCATTTCTATAGGAAGTTGGGAGGTGCAAAGAGCTATGATTATAGGATACCAGCAGATGCCACCTGATTTGGCTCACAACTTTTTAAGAAATATATATTTTTATTGATTTCAGGGAGGAAGGAAGAGGGAGAGAGAGATAGAAACATCAATAATGAGAGAGAATCATTGATTGGCTGCCTCCTGAATGACCCCCTGCTGGGGATCGAGCCCGCAACCCAGGCATGTGCCCTTGACTGGCATCAAACCTGGGACCCTTCAGTCAGCAAGCCAATGCTCTATTCACTGAGCCAAACCAGCTAGGGCTGGCTCACAACTTTTAAGAAAAGCCTAAGTAGTATTAGTTTTTTAAAAAGGAGCCCTCTAAAATTAGATGCAAGAACTACTATTACATTCCCAATCCAAGTCCTGAGGAAAAAACTATTTTACAACTTTCAACTTTAACATAACCTAGCTCACTAGGAAAAATAATCCCAACTACGGAAACAGAATTGCAAGACAAATCTGGGCATTATCAGTATGTCACACAGATTCTTTAGTCTGGTCAGTCAAAACTGACATTAGCATTCTCATTTTTCATAGTTAGAAATTGAGTCAAATTTCTCAGAAATGTTTAAAAAAATTAGCATTTTTTTCATGTGGCCGTTAAAATACAATATCAAGTTGTTCATTAGAATTGCATAATTCTCCTACCACACACATAATTACTCGACTCAGGACTCAATGCAAGAGTTTTCATTTATTGATTTGTCTATTCTATGCTAAGGATACTTATCAGAGATTATCATACACAGAACCAAGAAATGTACACCAAAAATAAGAGTCTGAGTTTTAGGAAGCAAAAGTCAGGCCACTGTTACCAGAGGTTGTCAATGCTGCTCTTACTTGTGGGACTTTAAATAATTTAGCTTTGGAAGCCTCAGATTTCTCATACGTAAAATGAGGGGACTAGACTGATGACTGTCAGAATTTGTTATAATTCTAACATTGAACTATTTCATGGGAAAAATTAACTAAATAAAATAAATAGGCATTCAATAATAATATAAGTAATTGTTAGTAATCATTATGTGGTTAAAGAAATGGCTTACTGTGCAGAAATAAAAATAACTCTTTTTCTCTAAGAGTGTTTTGCTTATACTTTGCTTATAGTCATGTAAAGATGAATAGGGGCACAATCCTTTTTTTGAAGGTATTATAATATCTAGTAATGTAAAGAGATAATTTCCATTTATTGTAGTGATAAGAAAAGTATGCACCTTGTTTAGAGAAGGTCTCTTTTGCTGTGGGGTCTTGGAATAGGATTTGGGGGGATGCTGACATATAGATTGAGTATGGAGTAGTTCCAATGATCAAGGAAGAAAGTAATTTAGACAGAGGACCAATATAAACAAATGCAAGGATGTGTGAAACAACATGATGTGTGAAGACAACTACAAGCATTTGGTACTAAGAGCCTATAAATTGTGAGGCTGGGAGCAGCAGAACAAGAGGCCATGAGGTTAGTCAGAGGACTTATTAGGGAGCTTGGATTCTCAGTGCTGCACAGAACCATTGAAGGTTTTACATCAGGGAAATAGTACTTTGTTTTTTGGAGTGATTCTTGGGACAAGTGGAAAAGGCTAGTGTGTGTGTGTGTGTGTGTGTGTGTGTGTGTGTGTGTGTGGTGTGCACGCACAAACATGCCACAGTGGTGGAGATAATTATAAAGGCAGGGAAACAAGGCTATTGTTAAGAGTACTGGTAAGAAATAATAACCTGCACTAGGGCAGTGGTAACAGGAAAGAGAGGTCTAATTCAAGAAACATTTAGGAATTGTTAAATGGAACAGATCTCAAGACTAATTGTCATATATGGCAAGGGAAAGGGGGAGTCATATGTAGATTTCCAGGTATCTGGGTTGAGCAGTTGGTGGATAGCCATATTGTTTGCTGAGAAAAGGGAGAGATAAATGATGGGTTTAGCTTTGCAAGTACATCCCAGTAGGGGATCCCAATAGGCCATTGTCAATTACAGGGTACTGCTTAGGTGAAATGTCTGAGTTAGCGATATAGGTTTGAGAGTGATTGAGACCATGAAAATAGATGGCAACTAAAACCAGGGAGGATCTGCAAGTCAAGAAGTAAGGAGAACTTAGGAAGGCACCCCCATGAACTCAAATATTCAAATGCTGACAGAGGTGTGGGAGTAGATTATGACAATTTTATTTGTCAAGATAGACACTGCTGTATCTGTACATATGCTATAACCTTAACCTTTTTACCTTTTGATTAGAGATTATAGCCTCTCCGAGATAAAACAAACCTAACTGGTTTGGCTCAGTGGATAGAGCATCAGCCTATGGACTGAAGGGTCCCGGGTTCGATTCCGGTCAAGTGCATGTACCTTAGTTGCAGGCACATCCCCAGTAGGGTGTGTGCAGGAGGCAGCTGATCGATGTTTCTCTCGCATCGATGTTTCTAACTCTCTATCCCTCTCCCTTCCTCTCTGTAAAAAAATCAATTTTGGTAGGAACTAAACTATATATGCATTACAGTGAACTCTGATCTACAAAAGCACCCTCTAAAGAGACTCTGTGTTTGGTGGATATTTGACACTCTTTATAAAATGCTTGCAAATATTAATTTAACCTTGTGTCTGACTATTTACTATGTTATGTGCATAACAGCAAAGCAAGTTTTAATCTTCCAATGCATTCTAATTTTTGAGCTGAAAATACAAAAACCCAATGTGCTTTCTAGGAATATCACAGCTTTCTGACAAGAAAATATCTGTAGATAGAAATGTGTTTTACTATGATACATCCATTCAGATTTAACTCTTTATACTGACAAAGGTGTACTTTTTAAAAGTATAGTTTATACACCAGTTTTTAAGATTTAGAACAGTAGATCTGCACACTGTCTGGGGACATTTAAGTTTGAGAACATGCAACATTCACAAGCTCTATAATAAATTTAATTTTAAAATACCATAGAGATTATAAGAGTAATAAATTAACATTTATTATAATATATTTAAATATATCAGAAATATTTTCTAAAAGTGAGGCTGAAGAAGTCTCATCATGAAACAAGATGTCTCAGGAATGAATTATATTGCAACTAGAATTATACAATGACTCAAATGTTCCATGGTTTTATTTCAGGTGTTTTGTGATATTTATATTTAAAGGAAATTTAAAACAACTATACAGAAGTAAAGTTTTCTTGTCATAATACAACTATACCTGATTTGTAAATCATTTTTGTAACATATTCAGGATATAGGGGTTTTATGATAACAATTTCTTCAACTTGGGACAGTTTGATAGATTGCCAAGGAAAATTCCACTGCTAAAATGTTTTACTCTACATTTCCACATATAATTACAGTGATCAATATTTAATAAATGAATAATGTTACATAATGTTAAAATAATTTTGAGTTTCATAGGCATGGCAAGACCCATCTTCGTAGACTTTTTAAAAATCTAATTCTATTATCAGGACTTTTATTCTAACACAAAAAGTTGTGCTTTTCTCCCTCATATGTCACCTTTTATTTATTCACTCAATTATGGATGATTAAACTCAGTATCTACCTGGTATTCAATATCTTCCACTTATCTCTAAAAAACTTCCAAGCAAGGTCCCGGCCATGTGGATTTCGAGCTACATGGATTATGACGTCAATTGCATCTTGATCCAGCACCACCTCAGAATTCAGTGACAGATTCAGAAGCCTTTAAAGATAGAATTGTGGGGAAAGTTTTAGTCCAACAACTTAAACATTTTTATAAAATTACAAAAAATTACATGTTATACTTTATCATATTCTTCAAGAGAACAGTCCAGGGTAAACTTTACTAATGCAAATTTCACAATAGATTAATTTTCTGGCTATAAAAAAGGAGGAAGATCAAACATATATGTTAATTAATAGATTAGTTAAATTTTCAAAAATCTTGTGGGTGGAGAAATCATAATTCTGGTTTGATGATGCAAACTTACCTTTAAAATTCTTTAGAGTAAACATTTCCTTTAATATTGAAATATTATCCTACGTATATGGGTAAAAAATAACTTTAAAAAAATCAGTTAGAAACAAAGGTATATCTTTCAAGTCAACTAGCTTTAGTTATCCTAACACATCAGTTTTCCTTAGTTTTAGGAATCTAGACTTACAGTAATTAGCATATACTCCAGGAAAGAAAAACAACTTCAGAACAGTTTGATTAACGAAGAATACTTTCATTACACAAATACATTTGACCATTAATTGACCTACCTATTTAATAAATTCCTGTCATCACTGCAAGTTAAGGCTTCTAATAATATTTTCTTCTCGGAAACTGCCGTGGTGGAGTGGAATTTCATCCATATGAATTCCCAGACATCCTCATCTAGCAGTGAAACTCCTGTACAGTAGACGATGTCTCTGACATTTAGTGGTATTCTAAAGAAGCAACCAATGTGGATTCTGTTAATTAAAGCTTGATAGTATTGAAAATACAGATGCTGCTTTACTACAGGCAGTTTGACTGAATTTTAAAAACAATATATTTTCTTTAAATGTAATTTTGAATGAAATTTTTCTTTCCACCTTTGAAACTATATCTAAACAAAACCCCCCAAAAGTAGGGTGCTTTATATTTTCACCAACATTAATAGACTCATCAAGCAAAGATTTGCCTTCATAATTGGTAGAAGTAAGAATGTTACAAAAGCACTGGTTGAAAAGACTGACTAATTTGGATTAAACAGAAACATTTTGTCCTAAATGTTTAGACAACTTTTTAAAAATTATTTTTCTCAAATAGCTCTCCAAATTTTAGAACCTAGAAGATTATTAACTTAGGTAATAAACAAAATATATGTTCCAAATGTTGAGAAAGTGAAGAGTTTATTTGCCTATGTTTATATAAGTGACTATAAAAAATACACTACATTTTGACTTTGACTCCAAAAGAAAATGTTACAGTGGGAAACTGTAGATTTAATAGATCTTCATTATTTATTTATTTGTTTATTTATTTATTTATTTTCTGGTGAAAGGAATTTATTGGCAGGATCATGGGCGGAGGAGGGGGCAGAGAATCAATGGGAGGCTAGAGAATTAGATCAGGTAGCTGGTATCCCAGGGAAGGGCATGTGGCTGAAACATCACCTCTAACTCTGGCATGATAGCTTCAGTTAACATTCAAAACCTGGCTATTTATAAGGTGTAAATTATCATGTGTACTTTGCCATAGCAATTTTTTAATAAATAATTGTTCTTTCAAGGTCCAATATATACCCTACATTTTAAAAACTCAGTCCTCTAAATGAACGCTCCAATATTTAAAAAAGTTAAAATGTATTACTGCTTTGTGTAATATTCAGTAATTTGTTATTACACTTTTCATTTATGACTTGAATATAGCTAATAATAATGTGCTTTCTCTGGATAACAAGGTGAAACAATCCCTTCTAAAGATTTAGGACTTTGATGGTTAAAATACTGATATAATTAAAAGAGTATTTGGAAACAGAGGAAAAAGTGTCCTTATGACTAAGTAAGATGATCTTGTTCTGTTAAGAAGCTAAGTAGGGCTACTAGTACATTCAGGATATTGAAGATTGTGTATTAGGATACCAAATGTGCAGAGTTATTAGAAATCCTATATAATAAAAAGGTAATATGCAAATCAATGAATGGCGGAACGTCTGACATGCACTGACCACCAGAGGGCAGACATTCAATGCAGGAGCTGCCAGTTGGTGGTCAGTGAGCTCCAACAGTGGGAGCACTGCTCAGCCAGAAGCCCTGAGCCTGACTCACAGCTGGCAAGTGCAGTGGCGGTGGGGGGAGCATCTCACGCCTCCACGGCAGCGCTAAGGATGTCTGACTTAAGTCTTAGGCCCATGCGGGGAGCGGGCCTAAGCCATCAGTTGGACATCCTCCGGGGGCTCCCGGACTGTGAGAGGGCGCAGGCCGGGCTGAGGGAACAACCCTTCCGAGTGCAAGAATTTTGTACACCAGGCCACTAGTATCATATAAAATTCATAGTTCCCAGAAATAACTAGAACTGTAAAGTATTTGGAGAAAAGTTACTTTAATTTTATTTTGCTAACCAAAGCCATTTTTCTGTTTGTTTGATTAATTTGTTTTCTTTTAACAAAACAAAACAAAAGGAATACAGACATCCTAAGAAACCAGCAAACAGCTTCACATTTCTCCTGTTTTTCCTCTTAGCCCTGGACTCCCTTGAAGAAAATACCAACAATAGTGTTCCCAATGGTAATGAAGCCTTCTTCTCCCTGCTCTGTATGTGACCTGCCTGCCACACAGCACGCCTGGAAGCACACCTGCCACCACCTTTTTGAAGAAAACTGTCAATCCTGGTAACTACAACAAAAGATGTTTGCATATTTACTAACTTTAATAAGAAAGCTAAAACATCTAGTCTTTCTCTAAATCAACAGCTAGAAAAGATGAATCGTTTCTTCCAAAAATTATAGGCTACAGAGCACAACACTGTATTATTGTCGTGACTTTGGCCAAGCGATCAATATAAATATTTGCAAGAAATAATGATAAAATGTCTACTGTGATCATCAACTCAACAATCTTTGCATATTTTCTTAATGTTAGACCTAATAATAACAGTTCACTTTCTAACAGAAATTCATTAAGCTGGTTAATATACCAAAGAGAGTACAGGAACAAAGCCCACTGAATTAGGTTGGTTACTGCCTATGAAACCAGTCTCCAATATCAATGGTTTCAAGTAGAAAAGTCAGACAGAAATATAAAAAAAGGCAAAAAGAAAAAGTGAATATTAAACTATGTTCCTTAGAAATAACTTGAACGCCATATACTATAGTTACTAGCAACAGTCCATATTGTTGTTATTTAGTACTTGCTATTGGCTGCTGCTGAACTGTGTAAGATGCATATAAATAAATGGATTGGCCATTCCAAGCTCTGCACACTGGCTAAAAGGACATCAGAGGTACAAAATAAAACTTCTGCGCAATACTGTTTCTCAGGTTACACATCTTATTTTACTTAGGCTATACAATAACATCATGACGTCTCTATTATAAACTTCCTTTAGCAGGAGAGGGAACCTGCTTTGAGAGAGGGTATTTTGCACGATAGCACCTAGCTAGTAAGTTGAGAAGCAGGATGATCTGTACATGAAAGTCATTCTTCTTTACATCCGCTTAGAGATGGCTAATAACAATGAAAATAAGATCCATTGATTTCTATTGGTAGCAATATTCAAATTATTGTCACTGAATTCTGATATGTGTTGTTTAATAAAACACTATCTGATAAAAAGTAAAACGAGAAAAAAAATAGTATATCCTTTAAAAAAAGTACTAACACCAACCCCTAGGCCCACACAATGGCCGCAGAGTGATACCAATCATCTAATCCATACTTCTCTTCGTGCTGAACTGGCCACAGATGTCACCTCTAACCTCTTTTTAAATTATTATTTTTACACACAGCTTAGTCAGTCATCTTTGAGACATATTGGCAAGACTGTTTTTTCCAACAATAAGTATCTACTCTGTTCATGGAAGTGATCTTTGTCAAAATGCCACCTCTGATGACTGAAAGGATATAGGCAAGCTGTGTATTGAAGGAGCTGCTGCATGGCAAGCTGGTCATACACAAAGCCAGGGGAATAAATACGGAAATGGAACCCAGCAATCAAGTGTTCCAAATGAGTTCAAATCCGAAAGCCACTGATTCATTCTTTGTTCCAATCCTAACTGAAAACTCAGTGAATGTGCTGCTAACTCTGAACGTGTTCCATGACATTCCCGGGTCCATCTCAGAACACTTAAAGGCACGTGGGCACTTTCATTACTGCCTGTGATTGTCTGGTAAATTACAGTGGGATGGCTTTTTAAAGATACCCCATAGAAGTTCCCTGGTGTGTTATCCGAGGTCTGTTATCGGAAAGCCAAGTTATCACCATAATTGTGAGCTTAATGTTTTGTTTTGCTTTTTAACAATTTTTTTATATATTTATGACATATAAAAACAAACAAACATTAAGCTCACAATTATTGAGTGGATTAAATGACAGAGTGAGCACCCTGAAAGAACCTCACAAAATTTGTCCTGGACAAAGGAGGCCTTTGAAAACCAAGCTGCCCAGAGTAAGGGCAGATTCCATATCTGAAGCTGCAGCCACAAAGTAAGAGAAAGACTGCATAATTTGGATGTGATCTGCAAGAAACTGCAGGTCAAGTTTCAGGCTTGTCAGCAGCTGTTCCTCTGTGCATAGCAGGTGTATCAAATTTGATTACTATGAAAATGGGACACATATGTTTACATGTATAATCTAAAGCCTGTTTGTTGATGGTCCGTTGCAAAACAGACCTCAGTCTCAGCTACAAATCCCCAAACTCTCAGGAAAGAAATGGCTCTATTAGCAGATGCTAGAATATTCATATTGCTTTAGGCTCATAAAACTCCTGAGAAGAGCAAGAACAGAGGTGACTGGTGGGAGAATACTGCCCTGATTTTCCTTCCCTTTCCCACCCCATCAACTCCTCATCTTCCTCACCACCCACCAGATAAAGAATAAATGTATAGTTTACAAGATTATTGTACTCCTCACGGAAAATAAAACAAGATTTGGGAGCACTGCATTTGCCAAGGGCCCTCGGTTCCCAATGATTTTCATTGTTAATGAAACCCCCCTTTGCTGCTAAATTTGTAAAGATGTTCTAATAACATTTTAGCAAAATAATTGCTCTGGGGACAGTTTAAGATCTCATTGTATAAACCAAAGTCATTAGGAACAAATGAAAATCCTCATTTGTTTGTAAAGCATGAGCTGATAAACCCACAGAACCCATAGTTATGAACGGTACAAATGAGTCCTGTGAGATTCCTGATGTCAGGATTGCAGGGAGAGAGGCTCCTTCTTGTGAGCATGGAGATTGTTTATGAAATGTGACTATCCCCATGGTCGTTTCTATTTAACTGCTGCCTCGAAAATAAACCCTTTGATGGAATTTTATCACCTGGGAAGGAAAGATGTGCCTGTTTTTCTCTAGGTATAGTATACATCATATGCACAAGCAGAGTCTATCCTAGCTCCCTTCATAGGAGATAAATGGGGTAATCTTTAGGCAAAAGGAAGTGCCTTTATTTTTGTAGGGTACCATCATTGCAGAAATGATTAGCTAATTAGTGTAACGACTATATTTTAAATTCCATTCTCTACTTAAATAGGATCATGACAGAGTCCATTGGTATGAACAAGTTTTAAAGCATGCAACTTCATTATATCATTGTAAAATAAATTATTTTTGTATTTTAGTAATATGTTTAACCTGTTTTACGTTGACAAAAGCAAATGCCTAAAAACTAAATATTTCGAGTAGAAGTTAAAAATAAAATAAGTAGGTACAAAGTAAAGGCATGTATCTTTTAGGAAAAAAACACTTTATTGAGTTAAATAATGTTGGTGAAATGGAACTCATATTTTAACTCATAGTAAACTCATACTTGATAAATTGAGATAAGTAATAAGAAAAATTTCCAAAGATTTTGCTATGAAAGTTTTTGTTACTGCATTGTTTTTTTCAGGTAAAAAAAAAATCAGGATTCATCTAAAATAATAAGGGACTTTTTTAAGTTAACATAAAAATAGCAACTAAGAATGATAACATAGATTAATATTTAATGATGTGGTAAATATATTATTTAATATAATAAAATACATTATTAAGGACAATACAATATAATTGTGTTATATTTAAAAAACATAATGTGTATGTTAGGAGGAAAGAAGGTAAACAAGGTAACATTCACAGCATTTACCTCTGGCTCTGGGGATTGTGGATAATTAGTCTTTGTTTTTTTAACTCATATCTCAAATTTAATAATTTAATAACTTTTATAATTACTTTGGAAATAAGATAAATGTATAATTCCATTTATAAAGGTAAGATTCTGTTACTACTAAAATAAAATATATTTTGATATAGAAAAATGCTATAGAATAAGATGTAGAAGTAACTCTGATGATACAGTTAAAATATTTCCCATAGGAAACTATTATTTGCCAAAGAAAAAAAAAATCACACTATTTTAAAATATAAATTTTGACCAGTAACTGCCTGAAGGACTGGGCAAGTCAAGGTCATTGCTTTAGGCTTAATTTTTCATCCTAATTGGGCAGGGCTAAAGTACATGAGTTCTATGGTTCCTCCCTGCTCTGATAGTACAAGCTTCTTTTTATTAGCAATTGCATTAACATTGAAATGTGGTTTTAATTATTTTCAAAGACAATGAGAAAATTTCCTCAAATCACTAGCTTCTTTAAGAGCACCTCTCTTTCAGGGGCACTATTCATCCTATTGATATAAGTATGGCATACCATTTAATTAATTTTAATTAATTTGCAGTTAATTTATTAATTCATTAATCTCACTAGAAATTAAAAGACAGCTTTGGTTGAGGCTTCTTCCCCGACACTGCAAATCTTGTCCTGCCTTATAAATACTAATATTAACTTCTTCCAGGGCAGACAACCCGTGACTTGCCCAGCTGAGTGGCCCAGTTGGTTGGAGCATCATGCGGTACACCAAAAAGGCTGTAGGTTTGATTCCTAGTAAGGGCACATACCTAGATTGCCACTTCGATTCTCAGTCAGAGTGCATATGGGAAGCAAACGATCAATCTCTCTCTCTCTCTCTCTCTCTCTCTCTCTCTCTCTCTCTCTCTCTCTCTCCTTTCTCTTTCACAAATCAATGGAAACATAGTGAGGATTAAATAAATATCAGACTAAAAAATAAACTGCATTTACGAATGTTGACTCTGTTTTAATGTCTCCTACCCCCATCTCTTAGCTTATCCCCATTCTTTAGTCCCTTGGCTGCTGCTAAACAAGCCATCTAGAATAAAACTTAAACTTATTTAGAAGGAATATGTGACATTTTGTACCTAAGTGTCAGTTTCCTCATCTAGAAAATGAGATAATAATTCCTCACAAATTATTACAATGACTAGAGGCCTGGTGCACAAAATTCATGCACAGGGGGAGGGTCCTTCAGCTCAGCCTACCCCCTCAACAATCAGGCACCTCTTGGGGGATGTCTGACTGCAGGTTTAGGCCTGATCCCGCAGTCAGACATCTCTCTCACAATATGAGACTTCTGGCTCCTATCTACTCACCTGCCTGCCTGCCTGATTGCCCCCCAACTTCCCCCCTGCTGGCGTGGTTGCCCCCAACTGCTCCTCTGCCAGACAACCTGGTCACCCCCATCTGCCCCCCTGCTGGCCTGGTCACCCCAAACTGCCCCCCTGCCAGCCTGGCTGCCCCCCAACTGCCCTCCTGCTGGCCTGGCCACCCCCAACTGCCCCCCTGCTGGCCTGGTCACACCCTAACTCCCCCCCTCTGCCAGCCTGGACACCCCCTAACTGTATGGAGGAAGTTGGACGTCCGGAAGATGTCCGGTCACCCAGTCTAATAGCTTATTACCCATTTATTAGTATAGATGAGATGAGATAATGTTTATTTAGGGCTTGGCACAGTGCCTGGTTCACATCAATGGCTCAGTATGGGTTTTACCAGAATGCTGTTCATAGCCAAGTGCAAGGGACATAAAAGACTGCCTCAATATGTTTTAATGACATTCCTACTTCTCTTTATTTTTATTCCTATATTATTCAGATGTGATGGCAACAAATACTCCTATCTTCCTAAATGAGTCCTGGACTAAAATAAAAGCAAAAATAAAGCTTTTAAATAACCTCACTAAAAGTGAATGAGCAATTATAAAAATCATGACTGACAATACATCTCAAGTTTAAGGCATTACAATAAAATACTCTTTTACCAGTGAAGTTATACCTAACTTTATTGCTATACTTGTCAATGGAATATGCCACTGAATCAGTATACAAACCCTGGAAACCAGAAGAAATATTGTTCCTTTTTTAAAACTTTTATTGTTGAAAGTATACATAGGTCCTCCTTTTTCCCCCATTAACCTCTTCCAGCCCTTTCCTGTCCTACCCACCCACCCCCAGGCCCTCACTACCCCATTGTCCATATCCAGGGGTTATGCATATATGCATACAAGTTCACTGGTTGATCTCTTCCCCCCCCCCCCCCCTCCCCCGCCCACCCTCCCCGGCCTTCCCCTGAGGTTCAACAGTCTGTTCATGCTTCTATGACTCTGGGTCTATTTTTGATCATCAGTTTATTTGGTATCTCTCCAAGTCCCCTGGCAAAGGAAGAACAGAATTCCATGTAAAAGGTACAGTCCGTGACCAGGGGAAAGAACACTGGGCAGTGATGCTGTGAGTCGGGTGCTGACATGAAGCAGCGGGGGCTGCTCTGTTTCCAGGGAGCCCTCTCACCAGTGTCCATATAGCGGCTGCTCAATCCCATCAAAACTTAAACATACTTTATGAGCACCAAAGGAAAAGTCAGCTTTCAAGGAAAAGGCAGTTCAAGAACCTGTCTGCATGGCCCTTTGGTGCTCATAAAATAGAGTTGAAGAAACCTGGTGGAGAATAGACCAACTATGTTTAAAACTACAGTTTTGAAATGATGTTCAATATTTCTTTATATTTTAATTTTGCATATTTGTAAAGAGGCATATGCTGCTCTCTCTATATGAAAGAAAAAAAGGACTGCTGGGAAGAGGGAGTCATTTTAACTCTTAATGTCCCAAATATATCAAAAGTTGATATTTTAAAATAGCTGCAGTACTTTAAAATGGCTTTTATAATTAAAATAAATGTACTTTAAGTGGGAAATTCACTTTACATAAGCTAAAATTACATGAAATTATATTTTATATAATTTATAAGTCCCATTTATAAAGTATTATTTCTACTGGGTGGGAAGGGAAAGTTATGGTGAGGGCTAAGATTCTGGGCTATCAAACCACTTTATAAAATATAATTGCTAAAGCATAAAAAAGATAGAAAACCAATTAATCCAGACAACCTACAAAGGTAGAAGACAAAAAGAAGGAGACATCAAAGAAAAGGTGGAACCCTGGCAGATGGCTCTGTTGGTTGGAGCACTGACCCATGCACTGGAAGGTCATGCATTCGATTCCTGGTTGGGGCACATCCTGGGTTGCAGGTTCATTTCCCAGTCAAGATGCTTATGGGAGGCAACTGATTGATGTAGCTATCTCATCTATCTTCTCTCTCTCTCTCTCTCTCTCTCTCTCTCTCTCTCTCTCTCTCTTTCCCTCTCTCCCTTCCTCCTTCTTTCCCACCTTAAAACATCAACAAAAAGAAAAGAAAAGTTAGAAACACAGAAAGAACACAAAAAACAAAAGTGAGAAATGTACAGAGAAGCCAAAATGACAGGAAGGCATGACAAAGACTTACAAAAAAAGGTAAAGGGCGGGGGAAGCAAAAAGTGAGAGGAGAATTTGTGAATTGACTTACCTAAAAATATTTTGGCCTGGATTTTAAACACATTCAACTGAAAAGCCTAGAACACTGTTATTTAACATTTCACAACACAGAACCCTTATGATATACAGAATCAATTATACCTCAAAGAGCTCCACAAAAATCTAACTGCTTTAGCACAAAAGTAAAAAAAAAAAAAATTATATATCTATGATGACTCACTCTAAAACAGTGAACAGCAGGGTACTTAGTATAAATAGCTCTAAGAGCATAATTAATTTAAAACTAAATAGGTATACTGTTGTAGTAGAAGTTGTAAAATAGCTGATAAATTGCCCTATTTATAAATGATTGTGTTAAAATTAAATAAATTATTTCCTGGTCATCATGTGCCTATTACTCATGGCTTAACGAATCCTAATCAATGAATATTTAAACTTCTTCTTCACCTAGCTATCGTCAGAGCACTGTAATTCTAAGTGCCTGCTGGGATATAAAGACTAATTGTGTGTGTGTGTGTGTGTGTGTGTGTGTGTGTGTGTGTGTGTGTAAATAATAATGATTAGGAATCAGTACTTTAAGTTAATATTTAAGATGAAAGAGAAGCCAGGGCCGGTTTGGCTCAGTGGATAGAGCGTCGGTCTGCGGACTGGAGGGTCCCAGGTTCGATTCTGGTCAAGGGCATGTACATTGGTTGCGTGCGCATGCCCTGGTGGGAGGTGTGCAGGAGGCAGCTGGTCGATGTCTCTCTCTCATCGATGTTTCTAGCTCTCTATCCCTCTCCCTTCCTCTCTGTGAAAAATCAATAAAATATACTTAAAAAAAAAAGATGAAAGAGAATAATGGGAATGACACATCAGTTACAATAGCAAATCCAGAAGCACTGTTCTCATTCAAATCATAACCTAGCCCTGAGTGTTCACAAAAACTCCACTGGATGACATTGGGCTCAACCATAACAAAATAACTATTATTGCCCAGGATAATGTATAGCAACAGTCATTATCTTTTTTTTATTTCTTATATAAAGGTTTAAAATTACATAGGTTTATCGTATCTATCAAAATACTACATCTATAAATGTGAGAGTCTGTGAGAATGTGGTTTAACTTAATTTTTAATGCATTGTCAAGATTACTGAGGTTCCTATCTCAAGAAACAAGAAAAATCTCAAATAAACAAATGAACTTTACACTTATAGGAATTAGAAAAAGAACAACAAATCCCAAAGTGAATAGAGGAAAGGAAATAATAAAGATCAGAGCAGAAATAAACAAAGTAGAGTCTAAGAAAAAACAGTACAAAATATCAATGAAACTAAAAGCTAATTCTTTGAAAAGATAAATAAGATTGATCAACCTTTAACCAGACTCATCAAGAAAAAAAGAGAGGGGACCCAAATAAATAAAATCAGAAATGAAAGAGAAGTAACAACTGACTTCATAGAAATACAAAGGATTGTATGAAAATATAAGCCACTGTATGCCAACAAATGGGACAATCTAGACAAAATTGATAAATTCTAGAAACATACAATCTTCCAAACTAAATCATAAAGTCAAAAAACCTGATTATAGTACAAGTAATGAATGAGAAGCAGAAAAAAAAAAAAAACTCCCAAAGAATGAAAGTCCTGGACTAGATGGCCTCTCTGATAAATTTTACCAAAGATTCAAAGAACTAATACCTATCCTTCTCAAACTACTCCAAAAAATTCAAGAGGAGGGAAAACTCCAAAGTTCATTTTATGAGGCCAGCATTATCCTAATTCCAAAACCAAATTCTAAGGACACTAGTAAAGAAAGAAAATTATAGGCTAATAACCCTGATAAACATAGTTGCTAAAATCCTCAACAAAATATTAGCAAACTGGATCCAGCCATACAATAAAATGATCATACAACATGATCAAGTGGGGTTTATTCCAGGGATGCAAGGTTGATACAATATCTGCAAATCAATAAACATGATACATCACATAAATAAAATGAAGGATAAAAATCACACAATAATATCAATAGAGGCAGAATAAGTTTTTGGTAGAATCCAGCATCCACTTATGATAAAAACTCCCAGCAAAGTGTGAATAGAGGGAGCATATCGCAACATAATAAAGGCCATATATGACAAACCTACAACCAACATCATACCCGATGGGCAAAAACTAAAAGTGTTTCCCCTAAGAACAGGAACAATACAGGGATGTCTACTTTCACCACTCTTATTCAACATAATACTGAAAGTCCTAGCCACAGCAATCAGACAACAAGAAGAAATAAAAGGCACCCAAATTGGAAAGGAAGAAGTAAAACTGTCATTGTTTGCTGATGACACGATACTATATATAAAAAACCCTAAAGATTCCACCAAAAACTACCAAAACTAATAAATGAATTCAATAAAGAAGCAGGATACAAAATAAATATCCAGAAATTAGTTACATTTTTATGCAACAATAATGAACTATCAGAAAAACTAAAAACAATCCCACTTATAATTGCATCAAAAATAACTTGGAATAAATTTAACCAATGATGTAAAAGACCTGTATTTAGAAAATTATAAGACACTGAAGAAAGAAATTGAAGAACATAAAAATATGTGGAAGGATTTACCATGACCCTTGGTAGGGAGAATTAACATCATTTAAATATACATACTACCCAGAGCAATCTATAGATTCAGTGTAATTCCTATCAAAATATTAATGGTGTATTTCACAGAACTGGAACAAATATTCCAAAATTTTATATGGAATCACAAAAGACCCCAAATAGCCACAGCAATCTTGAGAAGAAACAAAGTTGGAGGAATCATGCTACCTGATGTCAACTAATACTACAAGGCCATAGTAATCAAAACAGTATGATACTGGCATAAAAACAGACATATAGATCAATGGAACAGAATAGAGAGCCCCAAAATAAACCCACATCTTTATAATCAATTCATATTTGACAAAGGAGATAAGAACATACAATGGAGTAGATATTCTACGTAGTAAATGGTGTTGGGAAAATTGGACAGGTAGGTACATGCAAAAAAATGAAATTAGACCATATTATTACACCATACCCAAGAATAAACTCAAAGTGGATTAAAGACTTAAGTGTAAGATTAGAAACCATAAAAATTCTAGAAGAAAACATAGGCAGTAAAATCTTAGACATCTCTAGCAGCAATAGTTTTTCTGATATGTCTCCTCGGGTAAGAAAAGCAAAAAATAAAAATAAACAAATGGGATTACATCAAACTAAAAAGCTTTTGCACAGCAAAATGAAAAGATAATCCACTGAGTGGGAGAACATATTCACCAATGATGCATCTGGTAAGAGACTAGTTTCCAAAATATATCAAGAACTTATGGAACTCAACATCAGGAAGACTAACGATCCAATTAAAAAGTTGGGAAAGGACTTGAATAAATACTTCTCCAAAGAGGACATATAGATGGCCAATAGACATAGGAAAAAATGTTCAACATCACTAATCATCGGAGAAAAGCAAATTAAAACCACAATGAGATATTACCTCACACCTGTCAGAATGGCTATCATTAATAAATCAACAACAACAAAAAGTAAGTGTTGGCGAGGATGTGGAGGAAAAGGAATCCTGGTGCACTTCTACTGGGAATGCAGACTGGTGCAGCCACTGTGGACAATAGTATGGGGTTTCCTCAAAAAGTTAAAAATGGGACTGCCATTTGACCCATGTTTCCACTTCTGGAATATATCTGAAGAAACCCGAAACACTTACTCAAAAGAATATATGCACCCCCATATTCACTGCAGCATTATTTACAATAGCCAAGATTTAGAAGCAGCCCAAGAGCCCATCAGTAGATGAGTGGTTAAAAAAAAAAAGTCGTGGTACATTTATACAGTGGAATACTACTAGGCTGTAAAGAAAAAAAATCTTACCTTTTGCAACAGCCAGGATGGACCTGCAGACTATTATGCTAAGTGAAATATATGGAATCTAATGAACAAAATATAAACAGACTCACAGATATAGAAAGCAGATTGATAGCTGTTAGAAGGAAGGGAGTTCAGGGACGGCAGGGGGCGGGGGGACAGGGGTAAAAAACAACAACAACCTCAGAGACACAGACAACAGTATGGTGATTACCAGAGGGGAAGGGTAGAGGAGGGTACAGGGTAGATAAATGGTGATGGAAGGAAACATAATTTTGGGGGTGGTGAACACAT
Organism: Eptesicus fuscus; assembly: GCF_027574615.1. Lineage (NCBI taxonomy): Eukaryota > Metazoa > Chordata > Mammalia > Chiroptera > Vespertilionidae > Eptesicus > Eptesicus fuscus. The sequence goes on from NC_072479.1 coordinate 39,654,521, forward strand.
AATACAATATACAGATAATTTTTTATAGAATTGTACACCTGAAACCTCTATAATCTTACCAATGTCACCCCAATAAATTCAATGAAAATTAAAAAATGATTACTGAGGTTAATGATGCTGATTCTCCAGCCTGAGAAGAATAAACTATAACAATTTAGGTAATTTTTTATTTAGATTTTAGGTAATCTAAAAATAGATTTTATTTTGGCCAAAGTTTTACCTTTTCAGTGTGTGCTTGTGTTTGTATGTATGTTTCTGTGTCTATTTATTAATCTACATGCATTTCTGCAGGTTTTCATAGTTTTAACTGATAGCTTCACTATACAAGAAAATGCTGTGCCTTTTAAAAATAGAGAAGTATTCTTATTCATATTAAATCCTCAATGTTTCTATGGTTTCACTGAAACATATTTTGACTGCCTCCTCCCCTGTGAAAAAGCAGTGAAACTCCATGTATATTTCAAGAAGAAGGATATAGTT